>NC_139227.1:60293245-60893245 GCF_055691185.1 Crinia signifera | reverse complement strand
GTAGCTGGATGACTATGATAAGCGACACAAGTGGGCTGCACAAACACATGGCCCATCTAGGAGTGGCACCGCAGTGGCAGACAGGAGGGCAGTTTACAAAACCGCGGGCCCCAAAGAGCACATGATGCAAAGAAAAAAAGAGGTGCAAGATGATTTGTCCTTAGACCCTCCCACCCACCCTTATGTTGTATAAACAGGACATACAGTTTAACAAACCAATCATTTCAGTGCCAGGGTCTGTCACACAACTGGCTGAAATGATTGGTTCATTTGAGCCCCCACAAAACAAGCTGGCAATGAAAAGACCCACCCTTATGTTGTATAAATAGGACATGCACACTTTAACAAACCAATCATTTCCGCACCAGGGTCTGCCACATGACTGTAATTTACCAAATCTGAGGATACACCACAGCGCTGGACTTCTGGCTTTGTAAGAGAACTTTTAAAGAAAAATTTCTCATGAATTCACAGTAAAAAGCAGTCATATTATCCTTTCACAGAAAAGTTCCAAAACAATCCTTAAAAATATAACAGTTCTTCTTTTAAAAAATAATGGGAAAAACTTCCAGACAAAAAAGGAATTCTCCAAATAAAAAATACCAACAGACAGTCAAATAAAAATAGTTCCTTATATTTATATCTGCAGTTTTATCAGGAAAAGGGCAAAACACCAGACCTTTTAGGGTAATTGATCTACACTGCCGAACAATGCTGATAGAGCTGTGAAGAACTGTGGAGTTGAGAATAGAAAGTGTGGCGAGCGCAGCGAGCCACCGAGCCCAAAGCGTGGCGAGCGCAGCGAGCCCCACAAGGGGACGCGGATACCTGTGAAGCCCGCGAGGGGACACGGATACCTCGCGGGGCTTGCCACGCTTCGGGCTCGGTGGCTCGCTGCGCTCGCCACACTTTCTATTCTCAACTAAATGCCGACGTGGATAGTGGGGGTGTGAAAAGGTCGTAGGACGCGTACCGCGGCCTCTCGTGGGCTTGCTGCGCTCGCCACACTTCGGGTTCACGTTTATACTTGGGGGGTGGCGTGGGGGTGTATTTAACCATTGTAAGCACCCATTAGGGTGCCTATACAATTTATAATCGCATTGCTTCACATTGTATGGCATTGTATGCCATATACAATGGCATACAATTTTAAAATTGTATGCCATTGTACAACATCGGCCGATATCGTGTCGCATCGCTACACGCTAGTACACAAGTACCAAATTTTCTTTAAAATTAAAAAAAGAAAAAAGAAAGAAAAAAGAAAAAAAAAAGTATTAAGATATTAAGATATACAATATAAGTATGCACAGTTTAACACAAAAAGAAACACAAGTTTTAGGGAAAGGGTTAAAATTTTGTCCCACCAACACAACAAAAGAATTTGATTTGTTTGTAGACGTACAAAGTCATTTACATAAATTATCACTTAAAAGATTTTTTTCACAAGGAGGATGTCACGTTTCGTGAATTTGGTAAAGCACCAGCTGGAGTGTAACGGAGGCTAGGTGCTTTAATGTAGGGCTGTTGCATGAACGACAGACTGGAGTGAAGCAATTTAATAAAATGAAACCTTTTTTAATGAAGACACTGCGGTACAAGATATGAATGATGGCACAATGAATTACTGTAGATATTGATAAATTTAAAGAAGACAATAATAAGCAATACTTATTGAAAGAGCTTGAAGATGATTGAGAAGTTGAATGATTGGATGATTGAAGGATTGGATGATTGGATGATTGAAAAAGATTGGATGATTGGATGGTTGGATAATTGGATGAAAGATTGGATGATTGGATGATTGGATGAGAAGGAAATTAAGATAAGATGAAGTCCAGTTGGAATCTGTGCTGAATAGGATCGTAGCTGCAGAAGCAGGGATGCTAACCACGGATAATAACCGTCAGGAATCGAGGAAGAAGATGGCACCCTTTGGGGGGTTAACCTTGTCCTAGTCCTAATAGGTGGCAGGAGATTCCATGGATGATATGGTGGAGCAATGGACGATCAGCAGGGAGATCACGATAGACTTTCACCAGGAGACAATGAATACCTGTAGAGGATACTACAGGGATAGCCAGGAATGTCCAATGATGCTAACGGGTGGACGTCATTGTACTGACTGCCGGTCTGGCCCGGCTAGTCAGTATTTAAGGGTTGAGCTAAACAGTGATTGGCTGCGCGAGTGACCTCACACTTGGAGCCGCGCAGCATAGGCTATGGAAACCAGAAAGATGGCCGCCGCCTGCCGCGGCGACAGATACCAGCCGGCGGAGAACACACGCGGAGGAGGCGCAGCTGGCGCTTCCCAGCCTGAGGCCTAACATGAAGCGGGCACCATCATGACGGCTCGCGCTCCACGCCACCCGGAGCCCACACAGCAGGGGACTGCACACCACAACTGTCACCCGGCGGTGACAGCGTGACCAAAGGCAGACAGCCGGCATGGGCACCAGCAGCGGAGGTGAGTGCCAAGCTAGAGAGTAGCACATTAGACGTCTGTGGGACCAGGACAGCACAGGGAGCCAGGGTAGCTGAGATGGTGGTTGTGACAGCACCCCCTCCTTTACGAGTGGTCCCAGGACACTCTTTGGGTTTAGTTGGAAATTTCTTATGAAAGTCCCGCATCATTCTGGGGGCGTGTACTTCAGACGCATTGGTCCAGGATCTCTCTTCAGGCCCATAGCCTTTCCAATCAATCAAGTACTGCAAGCGCTTGTACCTAATACGAGTGTCCAGAATTCGGGCCACCTCATATTCAATGCCCCTATGTGTGAAAACTTTGGGAAGCGCAGCATGGAATTTGTTTAGCACTAAAGGTTTAAGTAATGAAATGTGAAATTAATTTGGAATCCTTGAGTAATAAGGTAATTTTAACTTATAGGCAACTGGGTTGATGATCTGTATTATCGGAAAGGGACCGATAAAACGGGGTGCAAACTTCATCGATGGTACACGAAGACGAATATTACGAGTGGACAGCCATACCTTGTCACCCACTCTCAATGTGGGAATAGCTCTTCTTCTTCTATCGGCAAATTTCTTATATTTCTGCGAAGCTTTCAACAATGAATTCCTGACTTTCTTCCAATGCTGACGAAGCTGATGGAGAGTCAAAGCTACCGCTGGAACAGATGTTGAAGGTATCTGCTGGAAGTCAGGAACCCTAGGATGGAAGCCATAATTAATAAAGAATGGTGTAGAACAGTGGTTCCCAACCTTTTTTGTCTCCCGTACCCCTGGATTAGGCTTTTCATTTATGAGTACCCCCTCGTGTCAAGCCGCACGTGGAAATTTTTAGGGGTGTGACCTAAAGGGGTGTGGCCTCATTTGAAGGGTGTGGCTTAACAGGGTCAAGTCACTCCCCCATTTTCACTGTGGTGGTATGTGCCATGTAAATATAAAACATAGCGTTCATACTGGCAATGACGAGAAAAAAAAAGTGCAACCACTTGACCACAATATAAGCTCAGCCCATTCTGCGGACAGCATAGAAAAATAACAGAACACTGTCAAATCTCTATTACTGAAGCAACAGACATTCCAAGGGATCACGTTAGCCTTCCAATAGTGCCAGTTACACATATGCCCCCAAAAGTGCCAGATACACATATGCTCCAATGGTGCCATGTATGCCCCCACAGTGCCAGAAACAGGAATGCCACCACGGTGCCAGGTATGACCCCATGGTACTGGGTATGCGCCCACAGTGCCAACAATGCCCCTACAGTGCCAGCAACAAGTATGCCCCCACAGTGCCAGCAATGCCCCCACAGTGCCAGCAATATGGTATGCCCCCACAGTGCCAGCAATATGGTATGCCCCCACAGTGCCAGCAATGCCCCCCACAGTGCCAGCAATATGGTATGCCCCCACAGTGCCAGCAATATGGTATGCCCCCACAGTGCCAGCAATGCCCCCGACAGTTAGAAAAAGGGTGGTGGAGCGCTAAGATAATAATACAGTTTTGACAGATTATGACCAATTGGGTAAAAATATGTTAATTTATTCTTTTAACTGTATAAACATAGATAAAATATGGGATAAAAAATAGCAATTGCATAGTTAATAACAACAACGACAAATTGGTGTACAGCCTGATTGGGGCTCGTGAAATTGGGATTGATAATTGGCTCAATTTCTCACTTGTTCCTATGAATACTCCCACGGATGGATGAATCACAGACTTCCCAGATGGAAATGGGGAACACTGGAGTGGCGGGTGTCCATAAACCTGACCGGAAAACCAGAACGAATCCTGATGGAATAAGGATGCTTGGTCTGAGTCCTTGGTTAAGGCAATCCGGTGAATAGCAGGTGGTGGTATCCCTGATGGTATCCAGATAGTCGTCCCAATTATGGGGGATAGAAAAGTGGGGAGATGGTCCAAGTGAGGATGGTATTGTCAGCGTCCAATATATAGGATCAGTAATCTTGAGTCCCAAAGTCAGACTTGAAACACCTGGCCTGACGCGTTTCGTTGTCCACAGACAACTTTATCAAAGGTATGATGGCATAGATCTGATGAGGGTTTATATACCACTAAACAGGAAGTGAACAATTTGACCTTCCTTCCTGTTGCCCAATTGGTCAGTACAAACAATCAACATATAACAATACAAAACTTTAATAAAAACAGTCCCAAATATTTGTGGATACTTCTAAAATCAATAGGAGGCAGTTTCAAGTGCTAGGTTTGTAGTATTAAATTTATAACCAAGGTATTGGAGACATTTAGACGATGCATGCGTCCCACTTCCGGTTGTTGGAACGCACGCTGCGTCCAACTTCCGTTTCGGTGGAACGCATACAGCGAATGTGTCTCCACTACAAAGTTAAGAGGAATGCAGATAATGAAGTCAAATGGCTACTGCAGTGTGGGCGCCCAAATGTACCAAATCTTTTTCACAATGCGCTGTGTTGGAACTTTATCTCGTTAAGTTGTAAGCTTAGTGCGGTTACTATTGCTAGAAAGGCCCCGGACTTCCGGCTTCCGGTCTCATGTGTGTCACTTCCGGTACACGGAGTGCAACATCACAGCTCTGTGTTCTTCCTGCTTTTGGAACGCAGATTGGCATTGTTAAGCTTCCTGTTTAAATTAGTATGGGCGCACACACTGCAATACTCATATATTTGTTACGATAAGTCAAATCAATATAGTTTTTATGGATCCAAGTTAATATATAGCCGTTATATCTGAGATGTTAGTACATTATTGACAAACCAAAAAATAATAATAATAAAATAAAATAAAATCAATGCTTGCGGGTTGTCATGGTAGCAGTTGTTGGATGGCACAAAAAAAGAAGAGAGGGAGAGAGCAAAAAATGGGTTTAGATAACAATTAATTAATAATAGATACACATATATGTCTGTCTACATTTTAGTTAGTTCTTAAGAATTTTTATCATTTACATATATATTTTGAATATGTATAAAAGAAAGATTTAAATTAAGTTATACAGAAAAAATTGGTGGCTAACAAATATTTGGATATAAATATCGATTTGTAACTCTATCTGGTTAACATATTTCATGTAGCCTAAATAAACATAAATTTGCGGATATATATATTAGCCACTGATAATGGATACATATCTAGCATTTTTCATTGGGTTTTTAATATAGTGGGATAGATATTAGGGAAGATGTTACTTAGAGGGGGGAAGTAGCAAATATTAGAGAAGTTCTTACTTTATCAGAAGAAGTAGGGGGAGGAAGAGGAAAGGAACGGAGAAAGAAAAAAGAAGAAACATCAGCAACATCAGGGTTTATAGGCACACATTAAGTTCCACTTGATCGTTGAGGCCCTCTGGGTGTATAGAATTCATTATGTGCATCCAGTACACTTCTTGACGTGAGAGGGTGGTGAACCTATCTCCCCCTCTTTTAGTATTTTTTACATGTTCCAATCCGGTTATCCTCAGACATCTCGGGTCACTATCATGATGTATAAGATAGTGTCTCGAGACGCTGTGATTCGATATTTTGTTAATAATATTTCGCCTATGTTCCAAGAAGCAAGTTTTTAAAGCTCTTGTTGTGCGTCCTATGTAATTTAAATTACACGAGCAGGTTAACATGTAAATTACATAAGTGGTTTCGCAGTTGATGAATGATTTTATTTTACATACTTTATTGTCAGCAGTCATAACATGTTGTTTTTTGTTTTGAATATGTTGACAAGTAATGCACTTTGTTTTGTTGCATCTAAAGCAGCCCTGAATTGATTTAGATATGGTGTTGAGCCAGTTAGTGTTTGTGGAAGATTGTCCCTTAAAGAAACTCGGTGCTAGTAAGTTTTTGATTGTTTTATTTTTCGTAAAAATAAATTTTGGTCCCTTGGGGAGTTGATCTCTTAAGATGGGGTCACATTTCAATAGATTATAATTTTTATTTATAATGCGTTTGATTTGAAATGACTCGTTGTTATACGTGGAGATAAATGGGGCTTCAAAATCATCCCCATTCTCCTTTGTGTTCCATTGATCCACTCTTTTTTTGGGGGACAACAATTCAGCTCTATTGAGTTTTTCTGCATCGTGGAGGGCTTTCACAACTAGGTTTTTAGGATATCCCTGTTCGAGGAACGCTTGAGTCATATCAAGACTCTGATGTTTGAAGGTAGGCAGGTCCGAACAATTCCTGCGAAGTCGCAGGAATTGGCCGCGGGGAATGTTTTTCTTCCAGGGGCGGTAGTGTGCACTATGATAGTGCAAATACGAGTTCGTATTGACTTCCTTATTAAAATTGGATGTATGTATCTGATTGTCCAAAATATTTAAGGTTATATCTAAATAATTGATTTGACTGGGATGGTAAGTATGTGTAAACTGTAAATTAAAAGGGTTGGAGTTCAAACTCGTGACAAAAGAAAGTGCTGATTGTTCATCCCCATCCCAAATAAAAAATAAATCATCTATGTAACGGCCATAGAGAACCAGGTTCGCCCCGTGTCCGCCACCCCACACTAGCTGGTCCTCGACCATGCCCATGTAGAGGTTGGCGTAACTAGGGGCAAACCCGGTCCCCATGGCCGTCCCCATCACCTGTAAATAATAAGTGTCATTAAAAATAAAATAATTGTGTTGTAAAATAAATTGAATGGAATCTATTAAAAAAGTGATGTGTGTATCACTGAGGTCCCCATCAGAGATTAATTTGTTAGAAATCGCTAGTAAACCTTGATCATGTGGAATATTAGTGTAAAGACTTGAAACGTCCAAGGTAAGGAAGGCATAGCCTTCCCTCCAATTAACTGTTTGAATGATTTTTAGAAAATGTTGGGTATCTTTGATGTGGGACCTCAGTGACTGCACCCGTGACTGTAAAAATGAATCAACATAAGCCGAAAGGTTAGCAGTGAGGGAGTGAATACCAGAAATAATAGGACGCCCAGGGGGTGAAACAAGTGATTTATGGATTTTTGGTAAGTGGTAATAAGTGGGGGTGGTGGGGTGCTCAACAAAAATAAATTTAAATTCTTCTTTAGAGATAACATTATTAGTCACTGCATTATCCAAATGAACTTTTAGGATTTTATTGTACTCGTTGGTGGGATCTTTAGTTAGTTTTATATAATGCATAGTATTGGAAAGTTGTCTATTTGCTTCGAGGAGATAGTCAGTTGTATTTTGAATTACTACCCCCCCCCCCCCCCTCCTTTGTCTGCCTCCTTAATTGTTATTTTGGAGTCTTTTTGTAATTTATTTAGAGCTGCTCTTTCCTCTTTTTTTAGATTATCTTTAATGTGTATTTTTTTATTATGATTTTTTAAACATAATGATTTAAAATCTTCCATTGTGACTTTATAAAAACTCTCTATTACAGTGCCTTTTGACCTGATCGGATAAAATTCAGATTTCTGTCTGAACCTTTTCCGGTCTCTATCTAGGTCATACAGAAGGTGGTTAGATTCATTATTTTCCTCTAATAAGTTGACAAGATCACGTAGAGCCTGATCATCCTCCTGATCTATTACTATGGGAAGGGCGGGTTCATCCAGATTACTGATTCTTTTATTCGCAAAATATTTCTGTCGACACAGGGTTCTGATGAACCTATTTAGTTCACCGAACAGGGTAAAAAGGTTCGGGGGAGAACGTCAGTCCTTTCTCCAGAACCTGGGTTTCCCCTCTACTAAGGGTTCTGGAGGACAAGTTGAACACTTGTTTTTTTCTTTTCACTCTTATCCATATTCTGTTTCTTTTTTAGTTTCTTAAGCTGAAGCTTTCTCCCTCCTCTTCCTCCTCTAAATCTGAATTTCTTCTTTTTTTGTTGGGGTTCCGGGTCACTAGTTCCCATCTCACCTCCTTCTGGTGGGATCGGTAATTCGTGGGTCCTAAAAAAAACCCTGAATTTGGCTCACCTTGTGTATCCTTAGATCTTATTTTAGGTCTTGTCCCTGTTGTAAGTCCTTGTTTTGGTGTGTAGTTTGTATTGGATTGATAATTATATTTATTATTTGGGGAATTATATTGATCTTTGTTATCTTTCCTATAGTTGTACCTAGATTTTTCGTATCTTTCGTTCTGTACTCTGTTCCGAAAGGACTCTCTTTGATTGGGATAAACACTATGATTCCTCACTTTCTCTGATTGGGGTATTCTTTTTCTATATGCTCTTATGTCTCCTCCTCTATAATCTTCAATATCCCTCTGAAATGTTTTACATTTCATTTCCATTAGGGAACTTTCAAATTTTAGCAGTTTGTCGGTTAAAGCATCATCTCTCTCTTTATATTCAATACTACTGGAAATTTTTTCTAATTTTTTCTTAATAACCTCTATTTCTCCCTCTATTGTTTTTGCTTTTTTGTGTCTATATTCAACGACCAACTCCATTAATGAAAAAGAACATTTGTCTAACAGCATGGTCCATTTATTCTGAAACTCCTCTTCACCCTGGAAGACCGATGGTTTACTGAGTCTGAGACCCCTAGGGATTATTTTTTGTTCTACATACTTCTGTAGATTAGTCCCATCTAACCAGTGTCTGGTCTCCAGTTTCATCAGATCTTCCAGGGTGTTAAAATCATCCTTCAAGTCATTATTAACATTAGGTATCCTCTCAATGGGTTGTTCCCATTTTGAAAGATATGACTGCCTCCTATTGATTCTTTCATTAAAATTAGCAAAACAACTCATCCTAGCAGCCTGATATGACCAAAACAAGAAGAAAAATGTATATACTCAGCCACCTAGGTGGGGAGGGTATATTTCAGGCGCTTCTGGGTGAGTTGTTTTGGTAAGCTGCTCACACCGTGGGCAGGACAGTCCCCAGAAAAACACACGAAGCACAAATAGAAAAAGGGTGGTGGAGCGCTAAGATAATAATATAAAAAATAGCAATTGCATAGTTAATAACAACAACAACAACAAATTAGTGTACAGCCTAATTGGGGCTCGTGAAATTGGGATTGATAATTGGCTCAATTTCTCACTTGTTCCTATGAATACTCCCATGGATGGATGAATCACAGACTTCCCAGATGGAAATGGGGAACACTGGAGTGGCGGGTGTCCATAAACCTGACCGGAAAACTGTATAACTTTCTGTATAACTTAATCTAAATCTTTCTTTTATACATATTCAAAATATATATGTAAATGATAAAAATTCTTAAGAACTAACTAAAATGTAGACAGACATATATGTGTATCTATTATTAATCAATTGTTATTTAAATCCATTTTTTGCTCTCTCCCTCTCTCCCTTTTTTGTGCCATCCAACAACTGTTACCATGACAACCCGCAAGCATTGATTTTATTTTATTTTATTATTATTATTTTTTGGTTTGTCAATAATGTACTAACAGATATAACGGCTATATATTAACTTGGATTTATAAAAACTATATTGATTTGACTTATCGCAACAAATATATGAGTATTGCAGTGTGTGCGCCCATACTAATTTAAACAGGAAGCTTAACAATGCCAATCTGCGTTCCAAAAGCAGGAAGAACACGGAGCTGTGATGTTGCACTCCGTGTACCGGAAGTGACACACATGAGACCGGAAGCCGGAAGTCCAGGGCCTTTCTAGCAATAGTAACCGCACTAAGCTTACAACTTATCGAGATAAAGTTCCAACACAGCGCATTGTGAAAAAGACTTGGTACATTTGGGCGCCCACACTGCAGTAGCCATTTGACTTCATTATCTGCATTCCTCTTAACTATGTAGTGGAGACACATTCGCTGTATGCGTTCCACCGAAACCGGAAGTTGGACGCAGCATGCGTTCCAACAACCGGAAGTGGGACGCATGCATCGTCTAAATGTCTCCAATACCTTGGTTATAAATTTAATACTTATGTGAATGAAGACGGTCACACTGTGCTAAAAAAGGTTCTCCTTATAGTCACCATACACAAGCAGACTCCCAATTAGAGTAAATACTGATGGATTCTTCAAGACCTAATAGGTCAAAGTCTCAATAGGAATAGTTTCTGTTAAACTCCTCCAGACATGTAAGAAAAGAAGGTACACTAATAGTGCATAACGTTTAAGCAAAACACTATTTAATAAAGATGTACACTTACAATTGGGTTGGGGGTTAAAAGCACATAAACAATAAGCCCGGGGCAATGGCAGAAACCCGCTAGTCCAATGGAGGAACAGTCCAGATCCGGAGCTGGAGATGCCGTCCACAGGGGTGCTGAAGTAACTGTAGTCCAACCGGGTAGATGGGTGAAGTGTGGCAAGACACGCCAAACTAGTTTCGGATCACAGCGGATCCTTCCTCAGTAGCGTGTCTTTGCCTTGCCACAGCAGGGTATAAATACCGTCCAGCGTTAAACTTCCTGCTCGTCTTACTTCCGTTTTCGCCGGAAGCAAGATGTCTGTGCGTTCCACGCGTCATAATGCGTGCGTTCCACACTGATAAAATCCTACGTTTGTATTCCAAGATGTCTGTGCGTTCCACGCGTCATAATGCGTGCATTCCACACTGATAAAAACCTACGTTTGCGTTCCAAAGGTGCGGCTTACATATGTGGGCAGGTTATGTCCGTGCGTGCCACACTTACACTGGCTTGTTAAGACCATATTTAATGTGTACAGGCAACGATATAATAAGCCTATATATAACAGACAAATATTGAAGCCCCGCATCGGGTCAAAGGTGATAGAACCTCATACATAAATATACAATACAATAACATATAAAGATATAAAAGAACAAGTATAGCAGCCATATGGAGAGACGGTCATAAAAACTAGATTAGGATAAAAAATGCTTTAATTCGAAATCGCCATTTAAACCCTTGGGAGCAAGGGTATTCAAACGGTGTATCCACCTCATCTCACTCTGTGCTAGGCGTTTGTCTAAATCCCTTGTACGCCATTTTGGTGAAATTAATTGGATACCGCAAAAGTTTGTGATAAAGCATTCCTTTGAGTTGTGACAGTCTTTAAAATGATTGGAAAAGGTATGGGTCACTAAACCTTTGCGAATATTGTAGATATGTTCCGCAAGGCGAGTTTTTAGTGGTCGACTAGTTCTCCCCACATAGAACAATGAACAAGAACATTCCATTAGGTATACTACATATTTTGACTGACATGTTATAAATTCATATATTTAAAAGTCTTTCCATTAACTTTAAAATCAGGTATTTTTTTAATAGTTCCTTTCACTGTTTTGCACATTAGGCAATCACCGCATTTTTTAAATCCTTTTGTGCGGATACTATGTCTGGGTGCCTCTTTCAGGGTACTTTTAACTAGATGGTTCCTTAGTGATGCAGATTTTCTGTAAATAAAAACAGGCTTATTTGGTACCAGGTCGCCTAGGATTGGATCTTGTTTAATTAGGTGCCAGTTATTTTTAAAAACACGTTCAATCTTAAAATGTAAATTATTAAATTGTGATATAAAAGCTCATTTATATTTGGTATCATTCTCAATTTTTGGCGTTTTTTCTTTTAGGAGTTCTACTCTCTCTACTTGTCCAATTTTGTTTTTAGCTGCCTCCAGGGTTTCTTTAGCGTACCCCTTTGCTGATAATCTATCCGAAATCTCTTCTATTTGTTGATTACAAATCTCTGGATTGGAGCAATTCCTTTTTGCTCTAGTAAATTGTCCAAAAGGTATTCCTTTTAACCAGTTTGAATGATGTTGGCTGTTGATGTCTATATATCCATTTGAGTCAGTCGGCTTCCGGAATATTTTAGTATTTATTTTTTCATCTTGGACATAAATAGTGAGATCTAAAAACGAAATTTCTTGTGTACTAGAGTTAAAAACCAAATTTATAGAAAGATCATTTTTGTTAAGATCATCACAAAATTTTAAAAGACTATCATGACCGTCCCTCCATATAAATAACACATCATCAATAAAACGTTTCCACAGTACCAGACCCGCCCCCAGCTCTCCATCATGCCAAACCTGAGAATGTTCCCAAAAGGACATAAACAAATTAGCATAACTGGGGGCGAATCTGGTACCCATAGCAGTTCCCACACACTGCAGGTAAAAACAACCATTGTGATAAAAATAATTGTTTGACAGAATAAAATCGATGCTTTTCAAGATAAAATCATTCAAATCGTGTTCTAAAAGTGATTAATTTAAAAAGAAGGAGACAGCGCGGAGGCCAACTTCTTTCTGTATAATCATATAAAGTGTGCTGACTCGTGGAACGCACAGACATCTTGGAATACAAACGTAGGATTTTATCAGTGTGGAACGCACGCATTATGACGCGTGGAACGCACAGACATCTTGCTTCCGGCGAAAACGGAAGTAAGACGAGCAGGAAGTTTAACGCTGGACGGTATTTATACCCTGCTGTGGCAAGGCAAAGACACGCTACTGAGGAAGCATCCGCTGTGATCCGAAACTAGTTTGGCGTGTCTTGCCACACTTCACCCATCTACCCGGTTGGACTACAGTTACTTCAGCACCCCTGTGGACGGCATCTCCAGCTCCGGATCTGGACTGTTCCTCCATTGGACTAGCGGGTTTCTGCCATTGCCCCGGGCTTATTGTTTATGTGCTTTTAACCCCCAACCCAATTGTAAGTGTACATCTTTATTAAATAGTGTTTTGCTTAAACGTTATGCACTATTAGTGTACCTTCTTTTCTTACATGTCTGGAGGAGTTTAACAGAAACTATTCCTATTGAGACTTTGACCTATTAGGTCTTGAAGAATCCATCAGCATTTACTCTAATTGGGAGTCTGCTTGTGTATGGTGACTATAAGGAGAACCTTTTTTAGCGCAGTGTGACCTTCTTCATTCACATATGTCCTTCTATTCGTTGAGGTGGTATTAGAATAACACCTCTAGACTGTTCACCTGCTGCTGTAAAAGTCATTTTTGCGCACTTTATTGCACTCAGTCACTTTATTGTTCACATAAATTTAATACTACAAACCTAGCACTTGAAACTGCCTCCTATTGATTTTAGAAGTATCCACAAATATTTGGGACTGTTTTTATTAAAGTTTTGTATTGTTATATGTTGATTGTTTGTACTGACCAATTGGGCAACAGGAAGGAAGGTCAAATGGTTCACTTCCTGTTTAGTGGTATATAAACCCTCATCAGATCTATGCCATCATACCTTTGATAAAGTTGTCTGTGGACAAAGAAACGCGTCAGGCCAGGTGTTTCAAGTCTGACTTTGGGACTCAAGATTA
Organism: Crinia signifera; assembly: GCF_055691185.1. Taxonomy (NCBI): domain Eukaryota; kingdom Metazoa; phylum Chordata; class Amphibia; order Anura; family Myobatrachidae; genus Crinia; species Crinia signifera. The sequence goes on along the minus strand of NC_139227.1, from coordinate 60,879,591 downwards.
CTGATCCTATATATTGGACGCTGACAATACCATCCTCACTTGGACCATCTCCCCACTTTTCTATCCCCCATAATTGGGACGTCTATCTGGATACCATCAGGGATACCACCACCTGCTATTCACCGGATTGCCTTAACCAAGGACTCAGACCAAGCATCCTTATTCCATCAGGATTCGTTCTGGTTTTCCGGTCAGGTTTATGGACACCCGCCACTCCAGTGTTCCCCATTTCCATCTGGGAAGTCTGTGATTCATCCATCCGTGGGAGTATTCATAGGAACAAGTGAGAAATTGAGCCAATTATCAATCCCAATTTCACGAGCCCCAATCAGGCTGTACACCAATTTGTTGTTGTTGTTATTAACTATGCAATTGCTATTTTTTATCCCATATTTTATCTATGTTTATACAGTTAAAAGAATAAATTAACATATTTTTACCCAATTGGTCATAATCTGTCAAAACTGTATTATTATCTTAGCGCTCCACCACCCTTTTTCTATTTGTGCTACGTGTGTTTTTCTGGGGACTGACCTCCCCACGGTGTGAGCAGCTTACCAAAACAACTCACCCAGAAGCGCCTGAAATATACCCTCCCCACCTAGGTGGCTGAGTATATACATTTTTCTTCATGCCCCCGACAGTGCCAGCAATAAATATGCCCCCACAGTGCCAGCAATAAGTATACCCCCACGGTGCCAGCAATGCCCCCCACAGTGTTTCCCAGCAGCAGCACACTCCCCATTGATGCTGCTGCCGGGGGGAGGACAGTCCAGTGTCCCCCTGCAGTCACTGACATGTAGCTGCCGCCGCTGCCTTCTTCTCTCAGGGAAGGAGAGTACAGCACACTGCGCATCTCTCCTTCCCTTCACTGTGACTGGGCTGCCCACCAATCAAAGTTTGTGGGCCGGCTCCTGATTGGCTGCCGGCCTGCAAGCTCTGATTGGCTGACGGGCGGCCCAATCACAGGGAAGCACGGTGAGGGGTAGGAGAGATGCGCAATGCACTCTCCTCCCCTCAGGCTCAGAAGCCGGCGCTGCATACCCCCAGCAACCCGTCTGACTGCCATCAGTCCTTCTAGCCACAGCGGCATGACCCGGCGTCCTGCACATGTGCCGGGTCACGCAGCCGCCATTAGAGGCTTCTGGTTTGCGTACCCCCTGAAAGACTAGCACGTACGCCCGGTGGTACGTGTACCACGGGTTGGGAATGGCTGGTGTAGAAGAAGCCGATGAATGATATTGATTGTTGTGACCAAACTCGGCCCATGGTAACACTTCGACCCAGTCATCCTGGGAGGATGAAACATGTAAAGGTAAGAAAGTCTCTACATCTTGATTGACTCTCTCCGTTTTGGTCGGTAATGCAGTCCATCGATATATGAGTCCAAGGTCCCTGAGGAATGGAGAGTGGCATCAATGGACCAACTGGAGCCAAATGGGAGGACTTGGGTTGGGCACAATGAGGACAGGAAGCAATATATTCCTTAAAATCTTTTTTCAAAGCCGGCCACCAGTAACTTCGAGAAAGGAATTCGTAGGTCTTCTGAATCCCCGGATGACCGGACAATTTGGAATCATTATTAGAGTATTGGAGGCTGACTAAGCCTTGGCTGGCTATAGAAATCTGGCTTTAGAAATTTTGTCAGAATTCAAAGTAGGAAGATTCTAAGTAGGAATATACAACCGCACACTGTCGCCTAGACTTAGCCTGGACTTGCTGTGACATAACTCCCGTCTTATTCTCTTCTCATTGCAGGTAAAATTCCATTCATGCAACAGTCATATTTGAACTAGCATCACTGTGATTAGTATACTGCTTTGTCCTAGGTAAAATTCCATTCATGCAACAGTCATATTTGAACTAGCATCACTGTGATTAGTATACTGCTTTGTCCTAGGTAAAATTCCATTCATGCAACAGTCATATTTGAACTAGCATCACTGTGATTAGTATACTGCTTTGTCCTAGGTAAAATTCCATTCATGCAACAGTCATATTTGAACTAGCATCACTGTGATTAGTATACTGCTTTGTCCTAGGTAAAATTCCATTCATGCAACAGTCATATTTGAACTAGCATCACTGTGATTAGTATACTGCTTTGTCCTAGGTAAAATTCTATTCATGCAACAGTCATATTTGAACTAGCATCACTGTGATTAGTATACTGCTTTGTCCTAGGTAAAATTCCATTCATGCAACAGTCATATTTGAACTAGCATCACTGTGATTAGTATCTTGCTTTGTCTTAGGTAAATGTACAAATTTATTTTTAAAATTAGATAGTGACTTAAAATTGACTAGTGACTTGGACATGGTCTGTAACATCTCACCATTTGCTTATCTCAGTTTTATTGCTCACTTTCTCTAGTGGGAGAGGGGCATTGGGTGCGGTCTTAATTACTGAAGTTAGAAACAGCTTTTACAGATCTACTTATTAGAGTATTGGAGGCTGACTAAGCCTTGGCTGGCTATAGAAATCTGGCTTTAGAAATTTTGTCAGAATTCAAAGTAGGAAGATTCTAAGTAGGAATATACAACCGCACACTGTCGCCTAGACTTAGCCTGGACTTAAACTGGACAGAAACTGAAGGAAACTACAATCAACACAAGTGCAACTCTTAACTGCTAAAACTTTGAATATTACTCTTTCTGCTTGCATATGCACTGTCTGTTTTAAAAATGCACAGCTGTACCTCTAATGACTTTAGCTCTCCTGCTCTTCCATTGATAATAGGTGTCCCCCAACATTTTATTCTTGGCCCTCTTCTTCTCTATCTCTACATGTCCTCCCTGGGTGAGCTTATTTGCTCACTTAACTTCCACTACCACCTCTATGCTGATAATACTAAAATCTACCGATCCTTTCCTGATCTCTCTCCCTTTATCCTCACTCATATCTCCAACTGTTTCTCTGCTGTCTACTCTTGGATGACCCAGCACTTTTTTAGACTTAAAATATTAAAGACTAAGCTGACCTCTTCCCACCCTCCTGCATAAAACCTGACAATCTCTCAACCTAACCTGTCTAAGCTCACTTCTTCGCCTTCTGTGTCACCCCAGTCTGTCTAACCCTCCCCTTTAGAATGTAAGCTCTCACGAGCAGGGCCCTCTCTCCTTATGTGCCTTTCTTAGAATATATAAACCTTTGCCTCCCTGATAATTGCTTCAGTGTCCTGTCCCCTGGTGCACCTATCCATATTAACCATGTACTTGTCCGAAACTGTCTTGTACTGTAATTTGTTATGTGTTTTTGATTATAACTATGCTCTGTTAAGCGCTGCGGAATCTGTGTGCGCTATATAAGAAACTGTTAATAAATAAATAAATAAATAAAATGAGCCCAACGCAAAATTTCTTTCCTTGAGCTTGGCTTAACAAAGGTTTTACCTGGGGGAATTGATGCTTGTACAGTTGTTGCAGCAAAAGCGAGAGGATCAATAATTGGACTTCCCTCATATGATTTGGATTCCTATTCAGTCTCCCACGATCTAGACAGAGCATCTGCCTTACGATTTTTTACTCCAGGAGAGAAAGACAATTTAAAATTAAATCTGGAAAAGAATAACGCCCATCTGGCTTGTCGAGGATTGAGACACTGAGCATTTTTCAAGTAGAGCAAGTTCTTATGATCATTAATGATGTTAATGATATGGGCTGCCCCCTCGAGTAGATACCGCCACTCTTCTAAGGCCATCTTAATAGCTAGCAGTTCCTGATCCCCAATAGCATAGTTCTGTTCAGCTGGGGAAAACTTATTGGAAAAGAAGGTGCATGGATGTAACTGTCCATCAGTGTTAGTCTGGGAGAGCACAGCCCCCACGCCAGAGTGAAGGGTAAACTGACATCTGGTTGGGCCAGAACTGGTGCTGAGATGAACTTTTCTTTGAGCAGGGTGAAGGCTTTAGAAGCCTCGGGATCCCAGTTGGAGGGCTTGGCACCCTTACGAGTGAGAGCAGTTATTGGAGCTACAATAGTAGAGAAGCCTTTGAACTTTCTATAATAGTTTGCGAATCCAAGGAATCTTTGAACCCCTCGGAGGATGTGAGGACGAAGCCACATCTGGATTGCTTCAACTTTAGCTGGATCCATATCCGGCCCGGAGCTTGATACAATATACCCCAAGAAGGGTATGGATGAGACCTCAAAAATACATTTTTCTAATTTGCAGAAAAGGAGGTTCTTCCTGAGGTGAGAAAGTACTTCCTTGACAATCTCTCGATGTTTCTGAAGACTATTGGCAAAAATCAGGATGTCGTCGAGGTAAACCACAACATGTTTGTGCAGAAGATCACGAAAGAGTTCATTCATGTAGGATTGAAAAACCGCTGGTGCATTACACAGGCCGAAAGGCATAACAAGGTATTCATAATGTCCATCTCTGGTATTAAAAGCGGTCTTCCACTCGTCTCCTTCACGAATGCGAATAAGGTTGTAAGCTCCTCGGAGATCTAACTTTGAAAAGATGGTAGCCCCTTTGATCCTGTCAAATAGTTCTGTGATGATCGGTAATGATTTTTGATGGTAATTTCGTTTAAACCTCGATAGTCAATGCAAGGTCGTAATCCTCCATCCTTTTTCTTGACAAAAAAGAAGCCGGCTCCAGCAGGAGAAGATGAGGGGCGGATAAACCCTTTTGCTAGATTTTCCTGTATATACTCTGAAATAGCCTGCGTCTCAGGCAGGGACAAAGGGTAAGTGCGACCCCGATGAGGGTTCTTTCCTGGTATTAGATCGATTGAGCAGTCCCATGGACGATGAGGAGGTAATTTGTCAGTAGCCTTTTTGCAGAAAACATCAGAAAAGTCTTGATATGGAGTAGGTAACCCTTCAGGAATTTGAAGAGAGACTTGACGTGAAGGGGCCACAGATTTGAGACATGACTTGGTACAAGTGGCACCTCAGGCTTGGACCTGGGACCTTACCCAATTGATACTGGGATTATGGGCACGTAACCAGGGGAGACCCAAAACGATTGGGTAGGAGGACTTAGGAATGACAAAGAACTGAATTTTTTCAGAATGTAACAGTCCGATTTGTAAGATTAGTGGTTGGGTTTGAAGAGTGACAGTCTCACCTAATATATGGCTACAGTCTACAGCGGTGAGATAGACTGGATGCTGGAGAGGTATGGTAGGTAGACGCCAACGCTTGACAACATCGGTAGTGATGAAACTTTCTGCCGCTCCTGAGTCTAGGAGAGCCGGCAATTGTCTGAACTGATGTTTGACTTGTGACGATACTTGAAAAATACAGTCTATATTATTTGGAGAGGTGATAACAACCCCTAACCTGCCCTCTCTCTTACAGGTTAGGTTCTGGCATTTCCCGGTTTCTTTGGACAAGAATCAACGGCATGATGGGGATCTGCACAGTAGAGACAGAGTCGTTCAGTACGACGACGCTTGTGTTGACTCTGGAGTCAATTTGACACAGTTAACCTGCATAGGTTCCTCCGCTGGTGGTGGTGGAGGTTTAGAAGCATTAAAAGATGAACTGTGGTCGGCTGATTTCTCTCTTGAGTTCTCTCTCTGAGTCTTAGATCAATTTTTGTGCAAAGAGAGATCAGGTCCTCTCATCTGGAAGGCAATTCTCTTGCTGCAAGCTCATCCTTGATTTTGTCAGAGAGCCCATTCATAAAGGCGGCTAGAAAGGCTTCCTCATCCCAGGCCAATTCAGCTGCCAATATCTTAAATTGTATTAGATACTGTCCTACTGTTCGAGAACCTTGAAGTGGGCGAAGGATCTCAGTTGCAGCTGAGCTGAGTCGGCCCGGCTCATCGAAGATGATTTTGAAGGTGGAAATGAAACGAGGATAGTCAGCTAGAAGTGGATCTGCTTTTTCCCACAGTGGAGATGCCCAATTGAGAGCAGAACCGGAGAGGAGGGATATTACATATGCCACTTTGGTACGGTCAGTAGGGAAGTATGAGGATTGACGTTCAAAGTGAATTTCACATTGATTAAAAAAGCCTCTACAGTTTTTTGGATTGCCATCGAATTTAGTTGGAGTGGGAAGTTGAAGACGAGCTGTGTTTCCTGTCGTTGGAGATATGGGTCTAGGCGGTTGCGCTGGAGTGGCTGCTGACTTTTGGCCCTTTTGAAGTGTTACTTGAATTGTATCCAGTCTTTTCGACAGTTCTTGGAGGGCATGAATGACTTGCTCCTGAGCGACCTCCTGTTGATCCAGGCGGGCCGCCAGTTGTTGAACTGGAACAGCTCCTCGCTCCTGTCCTGATGCTGGATCCATGGAGTCAGTACAAACTGTCACGTTTCGTGAATTTGGTAAAGCACCATCCGGAGTGTAATGGAGGCTAGGTGCTTTAATGTAGGGCTGTTGCATGAACGACAGACTGGAGTGAAGCAATTGAATAAATTGAAACCTTTTTTAATGAATATTTTATCGTGGTCCGTTTGCATAGAATTAATTGAAGCCAGGAGGGGAGCCGGGACGCACAGACAGGTAAGCCTTCGGCAATGGGGGGGGGGCCCGGGTGGCCGGGGGGGGGGGGGCGCCCCCCCATTAATGGCGGGGGGCGCCCCAAACCAAGCTATGCCACTGACTACAGGGATAGCCAGGAATGTCCAATGATGCTAACGGGTGGACATCATTGTACTGACTGCCGGTCTGGCCCGGCTAGTCAGTATTTAAGGGTTGAGCTGAGCGGTGATTGGCTGCGCGTGTGACCTCACACTTGGTAGCCGCGCAGCATAGGCTGTGGAAACCAGAAAGATGGTCGCCGCCTGCCACGGCGACAGATACCAGCCGGCGGAGAACACACGTGGAGGCGCCGCAGTCGGCGCTTCCCAGCCTGAGGCCTAACATGATGCGGACACCATCATGTCAGCTCGCGCTCCACGCCACCCGGAGCCTGCACAGCAGGGGACTGCACACCACAACTGTCACCCGGCGGTGACAGCGTGACCAAAGGCAGACAGCCGGCATGGGCACCAGCAGCAGAGGTGAGCGCCAAGATAGAGGGTAGCACATTAGAGGTCTGTGGGACCGGGACAGCACAGGGAGCCAGGGTAGCTGAGATGGTGGTCGTGACAGAGGATATACAAAAAGAAGATGGAGAAATAGGGGAAAAACTAGAAAAACTTGAATTTAGAAAAAAATCTAGCTTCAATCCAATCTATAGCAGAGGAAATGATGTGGAAACATGGAAAGTTGGTCATGGAAGACAAAGAAATATGTAGAAATAGAGAAATGTGTACAAATTATAGACAATCTAATATAACAAAGGCTGAAAAGGAAGCACTGGAGGCTCTTAAAAATAATGAAATGATAACTATCAAGCCCACAGATAAGGGAGGGGGTTTGGTAGTTATGAACACTACATATTATGAAAAGAAAACGGGAACTTTATTGGAGGACAGAAGCACGTATAAAAAAAGAATCCAACATAAATAATAAAATAAAAATTATATAAATTAACATATAAATATCATGAAAAGGGAGTTTTATCAGATAAGGAACAGGAATTTTTAAAAATAGATGATCCAATATTGCCTGTAATTTACGGTTTACTGAAAATTCACAAAAATAGCAGTGACCCACCCATGCGACCAATTGTGGCAGGGGTGAGATCTTTGACCTCAAACTCTCAGAAATGATTGATACGCACATCCAACCAGTGGTATGTAAAGGAAAAGCATACTTCAAAGATACCATGGATATTATTAATAAATTAGAACAAATAACCTGGGAACAGGGCGACATCTTGGTGTCGGCGGATGTGTCATCCCTATATACTATAATCCAGCATGAAGATGCATAAGAGCAGTGGAAAGGGCTTTAACATTAGAAAAGTTTGATGAAAATGTAAGCCTTTATTTTGGACTTCCGGTGGGAGGGGCGCCAAGAGCGGCTGCATTTTACTAAGGCTTCTGTAATCTCTGTGAGAAGCAGCCTACATCGCTTTCCCACAGCATTTACCCCAGTTCTACTCTGCTCTTTTGGAGCCGAAATCTGGGATTTCCACCGGAGTCCGGCCTTCGACAAGGAAGGCCCGCATGACCGCCTGACTCTAGGCACGAAATCCGGCGCCATATTGCCGTCCCAACACGGGACCTGAACCAGTCTGATTGTGGTCGCGGGCCTGGGATGATCTCCCTGCTACGGGCAGGCCCCTGTGCCTGGGCCGCCCGCAGGCACCAGAGGCAACGCTCCCCACGGTGGATGTAACCCCTGAGGCCCGAACGCGTGGACGATGGTCGCAGATACCCTCCTACTGGTGAGCGCTGCGGCGCCCGGGACCCAATCAGCACGCCTGACCTGCCTTCCTCGTCCGCCGCACACTCCTTCGGCCGGGGATGAGGCTGCATATCGGCAGCTGCTGGTGAATGCAGGAGGCGGACCATGGCCCCCACCTCCCTGACGTTGCTGGACGTTGTGAGGACCGGGCGGCGGCTAATCCGGCCAGGACACGAGGAATCGATCCATCTGCGGACCTTCTGTGCTCTACGAGGGAGTTTTGGGGGTGCTGGAGGAAGACCCGGTGTCTCGGAGGATGCTGGGGACTGCGGGTGGAGGTCTGGATCATCCCCCCCCCTTCTCTCCCAGCTGCAGCTGGATGGTGTGGGGTCCTGGTGACATCGGGACCTACCAGGACACGGGGAGCGATCCTACCACTTACTTTTCAAGGTTGGTGGGTGTCTTGGGGGATGGGGGTGCCTGGCTCAATAGGCGCACGACCCTTCAAGAGATAAGCACAGCAGAGGTGCCCCTGTTAGCTGCTCACTGGCCCCACTAACTACTTTCTCATAACAACCCAGGCTGCATTACCAGGTCATACCCTAGCAGACTTTGAGTATTATTGGGGGCCTACCCATTTGTGCATATATTAGGTACTGTATATTGAGGCTGCTGATCCCCATTATTATCTGGACACACACGCCACAAGGGGCTGCTCAGGACAAGGACTAATCTGATAAAGTCTAGGGAGGCTGTTGCTCACAGCTTACCCCATTTCCAGACCCTGATTGGTACTTAAAGTTTGGGGAATCACACATATAAACATACCTCCCAACTGTCACGATTACAGCGGGACAGTCCCAATTTTCGGGTCCTGTCCCGCTGTCCCACCCGCGGCAGGCATTGTCCCGCTGCGGGGGGTGGCAGTTGGGAGACCCCCCAATCTAATAGAATAGACGCTGTGCGCATGTGCACAGCGTCTATTCTCGTATGAAAATGAGGTTGCGGCTAATTAACATAAGCCACACCCTCATTTGCATACGCCCACCCCCTTTCCGGACGCTAGTGCGGCTTCGCCGCGCGAGTGTCCCTATTTCATCAGCACAGAAGTTGGGAGGTATGTAGAAAGGATCTGTTCCTTGACCGTGAGACTCTCCATTAACCTGCACCTACCAATATTGCTCAGGCTCGGGATCACTGGTGGCCACCGGACTGCGCTACCACATAGATATTTGTAAGGTTTTGCTTTGTGTTCATATTAGACCCTGTTGTCTGCAGAATTGCTCACTAATAGGGTACAATTTACTATTACTGTTGTGTTTCCCTAAAGCACTAGTCACTGCTTAATGTACCTTTTATTTTCCTTAACATAAGGAGATCTCAAAGCAGCCTATTTGCATACATTATTTAATTGCAAGCAAATACTAGTCGGGATTACTCCATAGGAGTCAGCATTATTGATAGTCCTGCTAAATTGTTGGGATAATTAGCTCGTTGATTATTTGGGTGGTATCCCTGTTTATACCTGTGTGCACCATTTAATTCACTCTATATTTGCATATTGGTTTTGATTCAAGATGTGACAAGTTCACAAAATTGTTAGAAAACATAACTACAAGCTTCAGCCTCCTGGTTGAGGTTAAGGGTTAAAACTCATTAGGAAAAAGTGAATATTCTCTGACAGGTTCATACATGTATGTAGGCATGTCTTCTCTTGCAAATGTTATTGTATCCTCCCTGTTGGGTTAGAGAGCTTAACTAAAAGCTAAGACCAGTTGTAATTATTGATCACCACATACTGCAAAACCTTGTCTAAAAGCTCCTAGAATTGAAATAACCTTCCATCACAGCTAAAAGGGGCCATCTAGTGTTCAGTTCTGTTATTGCATTATAATAATATATATTTGATATATTAGGTTTTTACTCTGAAATTAACCATATTACATTGTTTGGAAATTTAGTTTACTGATTGTTTGGGGAATATTACACCCAATACCTGGGTACACTATTTGAATTTGGTGACCACTGGTGCGGTTGCCTCAAAACCAGATATGTAATGGGTTGGTGAATGCCCACTTGGGGCAACTTGGCCTTCCATATTTACTCCAGATTATACATTAGACTTATTCTCCTACTGTAAATCTAGGATTTAATATTTTACTGGGTACATACACGTAGTGACAATTGCGTTGCCTTGAGGGGTATGGACAAATTCCTCGAGAGGAATTCCCTTACTCAACCCACACGTCCTTCTCAAAACTCCAATATGGGGAAGAATTGCCAAAAATCTACCCAAACTGCTTCTCTTCCCTCACCCCCTTTATTCTCTTCAGATACCTCCATAGGGGATCTGCCCAGGAATTCATCCCAAACACAGTCCATACCCTCCCCCGAGGACAATGCAAAGGTCACCATACAAATGCTGATGATTCTGTTAGACAAAAAATTCGAGGACCTGCATACCAGAAAATAACTAAAATTGACTCCAACACAGCTAGAATAGTCACAGCAGAACAACGCATCAGTGATGTTGAGCATTCAGTCCATAACATGCAGATGCTTTTGGAGAGACCATACTCTCTCTTTCCGCCAAATTAGACGAAAAGGAAAACAGAGACATAAGTGTGATGTTGTCAGACTACGTGCAGGTGTGTGACCGTTACCTGGTGTTCCTCTTCTCCTTTCGGCACTGCTTGGCTGCTACCTGACTGCTTCACTTGCCTGCAATTCAGAGGGCGGAGGGACAAAGGCACCACGGGAAGACAATACCCCAACACAACCACACAGAATGGTCACCACACGTGAGGACGGTGATCAAAATAATTTATTTAGCTGCTGAAAGATTCACGGATCACCGCTATGAAAGAAGTTAACAATGAAATGACAATAACGCTGGAATGCAATAATTGGCAGATAATATGAAGACAATTCTCCCTTTTTATATTGTGCGCAATGAGGTCACTGTGGCACTGGTAGGCCGCACTTCGCACAATACACTACAACCAATACAATACCCTGGTCTCTACAATAAATTCAAGTAAAGATGAAGGAATAAAGATGTTCTATACAGAAGATATCGTGCGCAATGGGGCCACCTGTAACACCTGCAGGCCGCAGTTCGCACGATATACTGCATCACCAATATCACTCTGCAATGGGATTATAGTGTAAACAATTCAAACCACCAAACAAGACATGCAATAGCTTTCACATGAATGAACATAGTATGCAGCACTCATACCTTGCATAAAGAACCATAAATGTCCAGGCTAAAAACAATAAGTCCCTGAACTGCAGTTCTATTGTTGGTCCTAGGTACCTTTTGGCCTCGGTGCACCGTAATTGAAGTAACAGCTAATACAAGGAGTTGTAATCCAAGGCAAGTTATGTCCTGAGCTCTGGCACAATGCCAACACTGGGGTTACTTCTCAAAAGGTTTCTAATAACTGAAAGGGTAATGGTAAAGGCAGTCACTGCAAGGTGGACTGTGCCTCAGGCTAAAAATGGCGCTGTGCTGGGTTAACTTGTGGCGTGAAATGGAGGACAGTGTCAGTGTGGAGTGGTAGTATGGTACCTGCACACCGGGTGCTGTTGCTGACTCCTGTCAGTCACGTCTCCCTGCAGGCCGGTCTGCCTGTTGTCAATCACTGCTGCTGTGTGAATGGCGTCTCCCCTGCTGGGCTCTCTGTCTTTTCGTGGGGGCGCCTTTCCGCCAGCTGTCGCTCACCACCAGGCACGCTCTCAGCGGCTCTCGCTTGCCGCTCCCCACACTGTGTCTCTCCTCGTCAGCGGCTTTGCTGGGGATCTCTCTCTGCAGCACCCTGCGCACTGCTTACTCCTTATTCTCCCTGGGTGCACACTGCTCTCTCCTTCCTGGCTCCTCTGACTGCACACAGAACACTTGTTACATTCCAATCTGCCCAGCAACAGGCAGGCCTCTAACTTCCTGCTTCTCCCAGCACCTTGCTAGGTCCTAAAGTCCCTCCTGTCCTCCTTGCTGCTGCAGGTTGGTTGCCTAGCAACCCCCTGAAATCCTGTGCATTTTTAGGCAGCCCTGGCCACCAATGATTCTGTGGCACAAAAGGTGGTACTCCAATTCTGGGATGCCACATGCTTCCCCGTTGGAAGAATGCCAGTCCGCGGGCATTATGTCGGAGACAACAAAAGTCCTGGTACAGTCTCTCATTTAGAAACAAAGCATTAAAAGGTAACATTACCTGTAAACTGTAAAACATTTCTACATTTCTGCCTTACATCTGTACATTAAAGCATTTACAATTACATTCAGGGCGGGTTACCTAAGCCTGGTAAAAACCTGTTAACTCTGGGGCCTGGGTTGTGCAGAGGCATGTCCCCCCTGGGTTCCCTGCTCCTCCGCCTCAGGCAAGTCTTTTCTCCTGTTCTTCAGCAGTGTTCTTCGACGGCACCTTAAATCACTGCGTGCGGTCGGCAATGAGCACGTGCTTCCTCTCTCTGCCTTTTCTTGGACCTGTTGATGGCCTGTTGCATCAAGAATAGGAATTTTTCACTTGAAATCGTTGTGTACTCATACTCACTTCCAGGCCTCTCTTCCTTAGACTGGGCTTCAACCTTCTCGACTTCCTTTGGGTTCTCTGTAGGGACATTGGGTTTAGACGGTGGCATAATGGGTTCTGAGCCCTTCGGTTCCATGCGGTCCATCCTTTCTTCCGCTGCCACGTGATGCATGGTTTCACTGCCCTTTCCTCGGTCGGTCGCTTCAACATCTGTCAGTCGAGGGTTGGCTTCTCCGTTATCTGCATCTTCCATTCCCTGTGTAGCAGCACGCTTCTGCTCTGGAGAAAATTGTGGCCTAACCACACCTTCCATGCACTGCTGCTCTGTTTCGCTCTGAGTCATCACGACTGGTCTCTGGCTTGTTTCCAGCCATTCCCTCTTCCTGGGGACTTTAGGTTCTGGTGGTCTGGGCATCTGCTCAGGTTGCGGAGAATTCGTGTTAGGCCTGTCAGTCTCGCCAAGACCTTCCTGTTGTCTTCTTTCCCTTTGGTTCTGCTGACCATATGGCCGGTGGCTGTGTGGGTCATTACAGTCATGCGTGAAGCGTCTGTGTTCACTCTGGCCTGTGTCTCTGTTGCCTCTTACCGCAGCACCACCGGGGCCTGTCACGTTAATGGCCTTGACGCCTCTCCTTCCACTTGCCATTTCAAATTCGACCCACTCTCCATTTGCTAGGGTCCGGAAGCATTCATTCCGATGGGTCTTCTGGATGCCCGTATAGTGGACATATACGGTTCTCCCATTATCTGTTCTTCGGATAATCCCATAGCCACGTGCTACGTTAAACCACATCACATGGCCTGTTAACTTTCTTGTTCTGATTCGCCAATCCACAGCGTCGGATGGCACATTCACTTGGACTTGGTTCTGCACTATTGTTTTTGGGGCTTCTCTTGAGAGTCTGTTTCTTGCCTCGGGATCCTCTTGTCTGGAGGTGGCGTTTGGGCAGTACCTCTCAATGTGCCCACTCTGGTGGCACCTTCTGCAAATCGGTCGGCCTTGTAGATAATACTTGTCGGTGGGTCGTCGGTTCGATTCTCGGGTCACCTCCCGCCACGGACGGTTCCTTGTGTCACGGTCTTGACGCCATTTTCTGCGTCGGTTTCTGCCTTGATTTTTGTCTAGGTCTTCCAACTTTTGCGCCATGCGCGTCATATTACACGTTAATTCAGACATCTGGCGGGTTAGCACTTCCAGTGGGCCCGGTTCCATGGGGGCTTGTGTCTGTTGGGTGACTGCTCTGCTCAGGCATAGGGTGTCTGCAATTTGCCCTTTTGAGGCCTGGTGGCAGGCTTCCCCTTCCGCTGAGTCCTCATCTTCATCCCGACCACTCTGGTTCAGGCCCAGGATTTGTAGGACAGTTTCCTTAAATTTGGCGAAGGTGCTGTCAGGTTGTTGTCGTCTCCACATGCGCAATTGGGACTTGACTGCCTCCTCCTGCGCTCCTTCGTTGAACAGGTTGGTTAGTGTTTCATCAACTTGTTCCTTTGGTTTCTTTTCTCTCAACTGTATGGCCTTCATGGCTTCCTGTAAGCTTAGTGCATACTCCCGCAGTGGTTCATTCGGTCGCTGTTTTCTCGAGTACAGGCGGCTCTTCAAATCTGCTATTGTCTTTGATTCAAAGATCTCTTGCAGCTTTTCAAAAATTTGCTCCACCGTTTCCTTTTCGTCGGCCTCCCACGTTCTTACTTCACGTAGTGCTGGGCCTCTCAGTTGCCCCACCAGTATTTCAATCGCTTGTTCGTTGCTGAGCCGGTACAGCTGTGTCATGGAGAGTATCCGGTTTTTGAATTCTTTCAGCGTTTGCGTCCCCGGGGTGTTGTTTCCCGAATAAGTCGGTACCCAGGGCGCGCCATAATAGTATGGCATGGTGATTGGTGCCGCCGTCATTGACACTGGATTTCCTTCTCCAGGTGATGCAGGAAGTCGTCTCCTCCTTCTGGTCAATGTGGGAGCTTCTGCTTGGTCTGAGTCTGACATCGCTGAATCCTGTTCGTGACGCCAAGTGTGATGTTGTCAGACTACGTGCAGGTGTGTGACCGTTACCTGGTGTTCCTCTTCTCCTTTCGGCACTGCTTGGCTGCTACCTGACTGCTTCACTTGCCTGCAATTCAGAGGGCGGAGGGACAAAGGCACCACGGGAAGACAATACCCCAACACAACCACACAGAATGGTCACCACACGTGAGGACGGTGATCAAAATAATTTATTTAGCTGCTGAAAGATTCACGGATCACCGCTATGAAAGAAGTTAACAATGAAATGACAATAACGCTGGAATGCAATAATTGGCAGATAATATGAAGACAATTCTCCCTTTTTATATTGTGCGCAATGAGGTCACTGTGGCACTGGTAGGCCGCACTTCGCACAATACACTACAACCAATACAATACCCTGGTCTCTACAATAAATTCAAGTAAAGATGAAGGAATAAAGATGTTCTATACAGAAGATATCGTGCGCAATGGGGCCACCTGTAACACCTGCAGGCCGCAGTTCGCACGATATACTGCATCACCAATATCACTCTGCAATGGGATTATAGTGTAAACAATTCAAACCACCAAACAAGACATGCAATAGCTTTCACATGAATGAACATAGTATGCAGCACTCATACCTTGCATAAAGAACCATAAATGTCCAGGCTAAAAACAATAAGTCCCTGAACTGCAGTTCTATTGTTGGTCCTAGGTACCTTTTGGCCTAGGTGCACCGTAATTGAAGTAACAGCTAATACAAGGAGTTGTAATCCAAGGCAAGTTATGTCCTGAGCTCTGGCACAATGCCAACACTGGGGTTACTTCTCAAAAGGTTTCTAATAACTGAAAGGGTAATGGTAAAGGCAGTCACTGCAAGGTGGACTGTGCCTCAGGCTAAAAATGGCGTTGTGCTGGGTTAACTTGTGGCGTGAAATGGAGGACAGTGTCAGTGTGGAGTGGTAGTATGGTACCTGCACACCGGGTGCTGTTGCTGACTCCTGTCAGTCACGTCTCCCTGCAGGCCGGTCTGCCTGTTGTCAATCACTGCTGCTGTGTGAATGGCGTCTCCCCTGCTGGGCTCTCTGTCTTTTCGTGGGGGCGCCTTTCCGCCAGCTGTCGCTCACCACCAGGCACGCTCTCAGCGGCTCTCGCTTGCCGCTCCCCACACTGTGTCTCTCCTCGTCAGCGCCTTTGCTGGGGATCTCTCTCTGCAGCACCCTGCGCACTGCTTACTCCTTACTCTCCCTGGGTGCACACTGCTCTCTCCTTCCTGGCTCCTCTGACTGCACACAGAACACTTGTTACATTCCAATCTGCCCAGCAACAGGCAGGCCTCTAACTTCCTGCTTCTCCCAGCACCTTGCTAGGTCCTAAAGTCCCTCCTGTCCTCCTTGCTGCTGCAGGTTGGTTGCCTAGCAACCCCCTGAAATCCTGTGCATTTTTAGGCAGCCCTGGCCACCAATGATTCTGTGGCACAAAAGGTGGTACTCCAATTCTGGGATGCCACATAAGGTGTAACCTTCACTTCATAGGGGTACCAGAATCAGTTAGTGGCCCACAATTGGAAGAATGTATAACTGTTAAGATCGCCCAGGTACTGGGAAATTATGATGCCTCTAAAGCAGGGTTGCCGACTTTAAAAAAATCCTCTCCGGGAGAAGCCCGGAGAGGAGTCTTGCATTACACATTTTGGGTGGCGGGGCTTAACTGTGACGTCATTAAGCCCCGCCCCCATTACGTCAAATAGCCGAAATAACTGTTATCCATGGAGGGGGCGGGGCTAAAACGTCACGATTGTGCCGTTTTAGCTCCGCCCCCTCCCCTGAGACCCGCGGATTGCGGCATATAAATGCCGCGATCGGGGGGCTCAGTGGGGGTCCCCCTGATTCCGGGAGGGTTGCCCACCCTTCCGGGGGCCGGGAGGAAGGACCCGATTTTCGGGAGACTCCCGCAAATTCCGGGAGGGTCAGCAACCCTGCTCTAAAGTGCTTCAAATAGAAAGAGTACATAGGATAGGTCCGGAGAGAACGGACCAGGCGGATAGACCCCGGCCTACCATTGCAAAATTTCTAGACTTCAGGGCAAAGGAAAAAATGCTCCTAGCATACAAAGCAGCCAAATCACTATCGATAGATGGCCAGAAAGTCCTGATTTTTCAGGATTTTTCGGCCATTGTGTCGCAAAAACAGAAAGAGTTCTCTCCAGTGTGTAAAATGTTGGTAGAAAGGAACCAAAGATTTGCATTAATGTACCCCGCTAAACTAAGGCTTATGGAGAACAGACACCCTAGATTTTTCACAGATCCTAACCTAGCTAAGGCATTTTTGGAGTGGGGTCTCAACTCTCACCTGACAGACAGCCCGAATGAAAGGTTACAGATAGTCTGGCTCACATAATTTCTTTTTTCTCAATTCTTGGAGGCTAGTTGCCCTATAGCTTGTTGTTGTAATATCCTTGATTACTTGTGTTATCAGAGCACCTCATATGAAACATTATGAGGTCCTCGGATGGTTCAATGAGTGGTTTCCACTCTTTTTGATAAATTTACATTTAAAAAAGAAACACCGTTTAACTGCATGGATATACATATTATTGTCAATCTTTTCATATTACAGGATATTGTATGATTGTGGGGGAGATTCTCTAAGCAAGAAATGCGGCAAAAACCCCGTTATCGGGGTTTTTACCGCATTGTGGGATGCTGTAAGCATCCCCCGCCGGGTTAACGCGGCGGGGGGCATCGCCAGAAAAATCTGGCGATGCCCCGTAGAAGCCAATGGGCTTCTACCGCATCCCACCGCCGCCCCGCGCCGACCCCCCGCCGCCCTGCACGGACCCCCGCCTCCCCGCATCGCCCCCTCCCCCCTCACCTGTGTTTGGGCAGCACAGCTCTGTGCTGCCCGGACCTGTGACCTCCTCCCTGCACTGATCCTCCCTCGGGTGCAGGGAGGAGGAGAGCCTGGCGCAGCAGCAGCAGCGCCGGGTGTGTGATAGAGGGGGGTGCCGCCGGGACCTGCTTCGACCCGGCGACTCTCACCGCAAAGGACAGCTCTTAACGCAAGAGCTGTCCTTTGCTATAATTATCGCATATGTTAGAACATATGCGATAATTATAAATGCGATGGGCGGCGAAGGGGGGCGGAGATTCTTAGAGAATCTCCCCCACTGTTTTTTACTCTGGTTGATGGTGCAGGGCTATCTACTCACGTCAGAACCTTGCATAATTCAAATTGGAACCTAACACATGGTTTTTCTCTGTTAGTGCGTGGACATTTCCTTCCCAAAGCACCAATCCATGTCTGCGGGGTTAGATAATCAAGTGTCACAACAAGCCCCCCCCCCCCACACACACACACACCTGCAATTGCTGTCGTGGAATGTCAACGGCCTTAATACCCCTATTAAGCGCAAAAAGGTAATCTCGCACATAAAAAAGTTTAGACCCGATATCACTATGTTGCAAGAGACCCACTGGAAGAGGGATAGTGATTCTGCACTCAGGGCACGATGGATTGAGGAGAGTTGCAATACTATTCCATAGAAATCTTAGATACCAAATCCATGATTCATTGGAGGACTAGAAAGGGCGTTATTCACTATTAGATGTGGAGATTGAGGGAATATACTTTACCCTACTAAATATATATATTTCCCTAATGTCTCCCCCAAGCAATTTCTGTCCAGGATCTCCGATTTTGGCGGGCCGCACAGTTTACAAACTGCTTATAGGTGGTGACTTCAATTCCATTGATAGTCTCACGTTAGATAAATCCCCACCTCTATTGGGCCACCTGCCGGCCTCGTGGTACCATATACAGGCTTTAAAAACTAATCTTCAATTGTGTGACCCCTGGCATAACAGGAAACTACTTGAATCTTTCCTTACAGCTCAGGCATGCCTTAAACTAGATTACACAAAACAAATGTACTACAAAAGAGGCAATAGATCGCAATAGATCGGGTCGGCTACTTTCTATCATGTCAAAGCCTTATAAAAAAAGATCCTTTATTACTAATATACGAGATTCAACTACCAATAGGAATTTAATCACAACAAAAGATATACTAACTCACTTTGAGGAATACTACAGAAATTTATACAAAGAATTTACAATCAATGCAGAAAAACAGGAATCCCTGTTAACAGCGGCTAACTTACCCTCCTTGTCCCAAACTCAGAAAGACGCCCTCATGACAGACATCACTCCTGAAGAATTACATACAGTTATAGTGGGTCTTTAACCTCACAAATCTCCAGGCCTGGATGGCTTCTCGGGAAGCTATTATAAACTATTGGAGACGGAACTGACTCCCACACTATTGGAATTATTTAATAATATTCTTAAATTTAAACCTCCATTTCCATCATTTTCTGAAGCATATACCACACTTATACCAAAACCGGGCAAAGACCCGCAACTTGTGGACTCATACCGCCCGATTGCGTTGTTAAACGTAGATTTTAAAATTCTAACAAAGATAATAGCTAACAGGTTGCTGTTGTTGGCCAGTGACCTGTTCTCTGCCCACCAGACAGGCTTCATCTGAGGTTGTCATTCGGTGAGGGCCACCTGGATTGCCATCGCAGCCGTGATGGCAGAATCCCATAAAAGCACCCCCCAAAGCATGCTATTGAGTTTGGACACGAATAAGGCCTTTGACTCTGTAGCTTGGCCTCTGTCACGGCCTGCCGCTGGGGGACGCTGGCGCAGCGGGGCATACCTTTGAGGGCGCTCTGGAGGGGTCCCACTGGTTGAGGTGCAGGGTGCTGGCGCTGGTCCTGTGTGGTTGGGCGTCCTCCCGGCATGCAAGCAGGGTCTGGGCTGTTTGGAGCCGGGAGTAGTTCTCTGAGCGCCGGACTCCAGCTGCGCCATCTTGGTTGTGGGCAATTGCAAGTCTCCCTGTGTCAATAACAGTGGTAGGGCCTGAAGTAAGTGCCTTTACTTCTGTCCAGGATGTCCCAAACGGATGGGAACCGCCCTAAGGGGTATTTAGGAGGAAGGCCTGGTACAGGAAATTGCCAGTGCAATATCTCCACAGTCTAGTACTGTGGCCATAAGTTCTCTGTGCTCCATTACAGTCTCAAATAGCTATTGGATTCCAGCACAACTACCAGCTTCTGCCAAAGTCCTGTCTGCCAGTATATTCCAGCCTGCCTTATTCCGCACTCCTGGTGGTCCTCTAAGCCTCTGCATTCCGGTTTTTCCCTATGCCAAAGTGCTTACACTCGTGTCAGCGACGCTGACAAACTTGTGGGTGAACTATCTGCTACTGTCACAGTTCTACCAATAATAAACCCATTCATGCAACAGCCGATTATTCGTCCAGCACATTTATTATACAGAGGTCCAGACACTCCAGAAGTTCCTGTGTCAGTACCAGGTCCACAATTTCCCCCAGGTGTGACAGCCTCATCTATATGCGATTTTAGAAGGAAGGGAATTCGATCAAGCTTTTGTAGACCTAAATTAGATATTTTTATACTAGCTATCCACCTCTTTACTAATTAATGGTTGTAAAGGAACGAATATCCAGGTGTTTAGGGGTACGCGCCAGGGTTGCTTGCTCTCTTCCTTATTATTTAATTTATGCATAGACCCACTATTCCATATCTTACAGGCCTGGCCGGAATTCTAGGGAGTTAAGATAGCAATTCAGAACTAAAGCTTTCAGCTTTTGCGGACGATGTCCTCTTATATATATGTAACCCGGAACAATCACTGGGCAAGATCTTGGACAGATTAGACGATTATGGAGAAATTTCAGGATACACAATAAATGCCTCTAAATCCTCAGGGCTGTTTCTACACCCTCTTGGGGTGGGGGATTCCCAATTCGATGGGAGAAGGCTTCTATTGACTGTTTGGGTATACACCTTCCAAAGCGTGGCTCGGATTTATATAGAATTAACATCTCAGTGGCAATCCAGATGACAGCCAGGGAACTGGAGGAATGGAAACATTTGAAACTCTCTCTACGTAGGCAGGGCCAGCCTCATTAAGATGGTGACTTTCCCCCATTTGCTGTACTTACTTCAGGCCCTACCACTGTTATTGACACAGGGAGACTTGCAATTGCTAGACTCATACTATAGGAAATTTATTTGGGGCTCAAAACGCCCCTGTATTGGGCCATATAAATTGCAGCAACCTGTTTTTAACGGGGCATAAACTTCCTGAATATTCTGCAGTATAACCATTCATCTATACTCCACTTTGGCTGCATGAAAGGTGTACGCTAATACCCAAATTGAGGGGGCCTTCCTGGTTAACTAAGGATTGGTGGGCTTTCTGCACATGCAGGATGCGGAGGTGGATGAATGGATCCACTTAAACCCCCTGTTATGGTCGACGCGTATGGCACATCCTTAGACACAGACTAAATTTAATTGCCCATAAATCCCTATTTTTGCCTTTTCTGCACAACTCAGAATTTCAGGGAGGTTTGGCTGGCCAACCATTTGGGAGTCTTCGGTCTGAGGGTTTGTCCTTCTTTAGAGCTCTGATTGACATTTCAACATGGAGTGGATTGAGTGTCTACTGAACAAAGAATGCTATACTAAGAAACTCTTTGATACATGGGAGAGTTACATAACTCATTGGAAATTAGAACAAAAGTTAATAATTATTTCATAGATACCCAATGGTACTCAGTTGAGAATTATTTCTGGGGACCCCCTATACTATTGGATGTTTAGTAGTGCGATATCCTAACACAATTCCAGAATCGTGACAGCCCTGGGCCATAATGGTTCATGGATAGGTTGCATAATATATACGAAGAAATGACACAGACACATCTTATATTTTTCCAATGCATATATTTACTGCTGACAATGTCATGTAATTGATAATATTGAACAATGATGTCAATTTCCCAATGTCCATGCTAATTCTGTTAAAATCATCATATATGTAATCAGACTAAATTGTGACTTACAGTGTTTCAATAAAACATGTTTAAAAAAAAGCCTTTATTTTGGAGGGAATAGAATTTACATTGAAAAATAATTATTTTGTTTTCAAAGAGAGGTGGTTTTTGCAATGTGCTGGGACTGCGATGGGGACAAAATTTGCCCCCAGCTTTGCGAATATTTTAATGGAGATGTGGGAGGAGTCTCACGTTTGGCGGAGGCTGGGGGCGGATCTCATCTCATGTCACAGATATATAGATTATATTATATTTGTGTGGAGAGGAGGCGAAGAAAAAATTGAAATTGTTTCAGGAGTCATTAAATAATAATAATTTAGGTATAGTATTGTTATTTGAGGCAAGTGACAAACAGATAAAAAAATTTTTTATTTAACAGTATATTGAAGATCTGAAAATAATGACAAAGAATTCTAATAAACCTACAGACAGCAATTAAATTATTAGGAAAGAAAGTAATCATCATACGAATTGGCTGAAGGGAGTACCTGGCAGACAATTTTGCAGGATTAAGCGTAACTGTACAAAGGAAGAAATATACAAAGAACAGGTTGGAAAAGTGAAAGATCAATTCCTTAATAAGGGATATGAGGAGACTTTTTATGTGACTGTCTGTTGGTATTTTTTACTTGAAAAATGTCTTCTTTGTCTGGAAGTTTTTCACAGTATTTTTTAAAAGAAGGTTTTCCCTGTTTTTCCCTGTGGATCAAGTAAAAACTGTTATATTTTTATGGATTGTTTTGGAATTTTTCTGTCAAAGGATAATATGACTGCTTTTTGCTGTGAATTCATG
The DNA here is from genome assembly GCF_055691185.1 of Crinia signifera. Taxonomy (NCBI): domain Eukaryota; kingdom Metazoa; phylum Chordata; class Amphibia; order Anura; family Myobatrachidae; genus Crinia; species Crinia signifera. Next base: position 60,857,146 of record NC_139227.1, on the reverse strand, counting down.
AGAAGTGGATTTTTTCTTTGAAAGTTCTCTTACAAAGCCAGAAGTCCAGCACTTTGGTGTATCCTCAGTTGTGGTAAATTGTGTCTGTATTTGTAGTTTAAAGTTGAACTATTATCTGGGGATCCAGCAGCAGCAGGACAAAGTTTAGCGCTTGAGTGGTGTCCAAATCCCGATTTTTTTTTTTTCCAAAATAGTTTTTATTGAAGGTTTTGTTCCGTTAACACGGAAGGGGAGGGGGATACAGAACAAAGATGGGGAAGGGGAGGAGGGGGGGAATGGGAACAAGTCAACATACATAATACACAAAAGAAACAGCAATCGGTGTAATAGGCAGTAACACTGTCACACTTAATACAGAGAGCGAGATTGATAAAAAAAAGAAACATAAAATATAATAATAATATGAAATGGTGTCAACAATAAAGCATGGTGAATGATATGTGGTACTATACCGGAAGAGTTCTCCAGTTATTTAGGCAATGTCAAATAATAGGTTCGCCCCTTCGGGTGAGGTGATATAATTCTGCCAGCAAGACCATGATGTTGTTGAGCGGGATGGATTAATGGAAGAGGGTAGGCCCATTGTTTCCATTTGGAATGAGTGGTGGATTTTCCTAATGATTTTACTGAGTGGGGGGGGAGAGGGTTTTTTCCAATCCTGGGCTATTGCGGCTCGTGCGGCTATGAAGATGTGGCCTAATACGTAACATTTGGGGTGGGGGATATCTGATGGGTAGACATGGAGTAACGCTGGCATAGGGGACTCTTGGACAGGGACTTCCAGGATCTTTGATGCAAAGGCGAAGACTTTTCTCCATAATGGTCTTATTTTCGGGCAGGCCCAGAAAATGTGGAAGCTGTCTCCTATCTCGTTACATTCCCTCCAACATAGGTTGGAGACTGAGGGCCAGATTCTGTGCAATTTAGCAGGTGTGAAGTACAAATTATGCAGGAGTTTAAAATGCATTTCTATGTGGTTGCTGCATTTCGATATCTTGTGTGATGTATTATAGATTTTTTCCCACTGTTGTTGGGAGAGAGAGCACGCCAAACTCTCCTCCCATTTTGTTTGTATAGGGGATTTCACCTCTGTGGTGTCAGCTTGCAAACCAGAGTACCAAAAACTTATTGAACCCTTAGAGTTACCCATGCCTAATTTTGTCAAAACGTTTGTGGGGGGGAACAATATTGGACCTGACGTTCTTATAGCACTCTTGATCCAATGGACAATTCGGTTGTAAGAGAAAAGTTCCCTATCTGGGAGGTTAAATTGGGATTGCAGCGAGGTAAACGGGGTTATGGAGACACCATCTACTAATGCGGCAATAGAGTCAATGCCGCGTTCCATCCAATTGGCTAGGTTTATATTTGGTATCAATTTTGAGAGGGCCTGTAGGGACAGTGTGCGGGAGGGGAGGGAAACATATTTGGGGGCTATTATCAATGTGTCCCATGCCGAGAGGGAATCTGATATAGCTCGAATCTTAGTGAGTGCGGGGGGTCTTGATTGGGAGGGGGTCCACAGCAGATCCGTCAGTGGTATGCTTGAGAGCAGTTGGCTCTCCAAGTCTACCCATTGTTTTTTGCCTTTAGGTAGGGACCAGTCATTTATTTGGGCCACCAGGCATGCTTGTTGGTATTTCTTTAGGTCTGGGACTTCCAATCCCCCATGCTTCCGCAATCTAGTTAGGCTCTTATATGCTATACGGGGTGGTTTTTTCTTCCATATATATTTCAGGATGATTGAGTGGATTTTGGTGATGGTTTTCTGTGGGACTTGGTATGGGATCGCGCGGAAGAGATACATTAATCTGGGAAGAATTGACATCTTAAAAGCAGCAATTCTACCTAACCATGATATTTCCAGGTTAAACCAAGCTTTTAATAGGGCATCTATTTGGGATATTAAAGGGGAGAAATTGATTTCTATGGCGGTAGCTAATGAGTTGGGGATGTTAATTCCAAGGTATACAATGTGGTCCTTCTTCCATTGATATTTGTAGGTCTGTTGGAAAGTGGCTAGTTTATCATCGCTTAGGTTAAAGGGTAGTGCCTCGGTTTTGGTTGTGTTTAGTTTGTAGAATGATGCTATGCTGAAACGGTCAATTATGTCGTGTAGGGTTGGTAGTGAAGTATCAGGTTTCGTCGCTAAGAGGAGAATATCATCAGCAAATAGACTTATTTTATGGGAGGATGAGCCCACTTCTATACCTGGGAAGTCTAGGGACTGACGGATCTTCATTGCGAGAGGTTCTATTGCTAAGACATACATGATGGGGGACAGGGGGCATCCTTGTCTTGTTCCATTGGAAATCTTGAAAGGAGGTGTAGTGAAGCTGTTACTGAACACTACCGCATTAGGAGAGCTATACAGAGCTAGTATAGAGGAGAGGATTGGCCCCTGAAGGCCAAACCTATGCAGAGTTTCGGTAAGGAAGCCCCAATGAAGCCTGTCAAAGGCCTTTTCAGCGTCTAATGCTAGAAAAACCGCTTCTTCTCCTTTATGAGAGATATATTCCGCTAGGTCGAAAACCCTTCTAGTGTTGTCTGTTGCTTGTCGACCTCTAACAAATCCCACCTGGTCAGGATGGACCAGGTTGGGTACCAAGGGGGCTAATCTATTTGCAATCAATTTAGAAAAAATTTTTAGGTCAGTGTTTAGTAAGGCTATAGGTCTGTAATTTTGACAAAGAGAAGGGTCCTTTCCTTGTTTATGGATTGTAATAATCCGGGCCTGTAGCATTTCTTCCGGGAGAGTACCCGTGTCGGTAGCATAATTAAATAAGGAGGTAAGGGAAGGGGTCAGTTCATTAACAAATTTTTTATAAAATGCGTTGGAGAATCCATCTGGGCCTGGGGCCTTTGCACGGGGGAGGGATTTGATTACCTTTATAATTTCTTCATCTGACCATTTCGCATTAAGAGTTACTAAATCTTCTGGTGAGACTTTGGGGAAATTTAGGTCCTCTAGGAAGGAGGTTATTATGGTTGGGGTGGGTTGAGGAGTAGTCGAGTCCGAGTTGAGGTTATATAAATTATTATAAAATTTGGCAAAAGCTGCTGCTATGTCGGAAGGGTTTAGGAGCTTCTTGCCTTCCTGCGTCCGTATTAGTTTAATTCTATTTCTAGTTTGGCGGAGTCGGAGCTTATGTGCTAAAAATTTGCCTGATTTGTTACCCAAGGAGTAGAATTTCTGTTGGAGTTTGGAGTACGCATACTTCATGCGATTTAGAAACAGTTTTTGAAGCTGATTGCGGATAGATACTATTTCCCGTTTCAGGGCTCTAGATGGGAGAGATCTGTTAAGGGACTCGGCCTGGAGTAATTTCATCTCCAGCTCCTCTTGTTCTTCTAAGCGTTGCTTCTTTAACCTGGCTCCGGTTTGGATGAAAACCCCCCTAAGGACTGCTTTTAGTGCACACCAATGGGTGGGTATTGAGGTGTCAGATGTATGGTTAAGTTCTAGATACGAGGAAAGGGTATGTGATATGATTACTAAGGTCTCAGGGGAGTCTAAGATGTAATCTGGAAGTCTCCATGGTTTAGGGAAAAAATGGGAGGGGTTGGAGCTCCACACCCATGTCACTGCCGAGTGGTCGGACCAAGTAATCGGCACAATACATGCTTTCGCGGTACGTTGCAGTGACCATTTATCTGCTAGGATTAGATCTATACGTGAATATGAGTTGTGGACATGCGAAAAAAAAGTATAATCTTTTGTGGAGGGGGAATGTGTTCGCCATACGTCATAGAGGTCAAACTCATTCAGAAGGCGGCTGAGTGTGGGAGTTGTACGGGTATTTTGGAGAGGCCTGGCAGGGGCTTGGGATTTATCCAGTTTTTCGTCTGGTATCAGGTTAAAGTCACCCATAACAACTACCTGGCCCTTACGGACCTGTTGGATTGTCTCGAAGAGTTTTCGTAGGAAAGCAATTTGGTTTGTATTTGGGGCATATAGTGATACCAGGGTAATTTCTGCGTCATCCAATTTCCCCACTAAGATCAGGTATCTCCCTTCTTTGTCCGAATATTGGGACCCTTCTACGAACTGTACAGAGTTATGAAAAAGGAGTGCTACACCATTTCTTTTAGCAGGGCCATTTGAAAAATAGCCTATGGGATAGCGAGTGTTGTGGAGCTTGGGAGGGGCCGAGGCCATGAAGTGGGTCTCTTGGAGGGCAATTACTTTGGCACGTTCGGCATGGAAAGTGTCTAAAGCCTGACGTCTTTTGTTTGGGGAATTTAGGCCATTGACATTTAGTGACAGAAATTTAACCATTGGGAGGGAGAAAACGAGTTAGCCTTGATCTAATGATGTGTAAGTGCACGTTGGATCCCATAGTAGGGGGGAGGGAGGGGGGATGGGAGAGCGAGGGAGGGGAGAAACAGAACAGGGACAGGGAAACAGAATAAGCCCTGAAATCAGGGCCACTGTGTTTGCCACATGGAAAGGGTGGTGGCAAAACAAAAACCATTTGGGGGGTGGCCTCAAATGGGTCTCACAGATTTATCGTAATGGAATAACAAATGAGAACAATTAACAACATTACTAAGCAAACTTTGGGAGCCTCGATCAACGACACGTCCCCTAAATGCAATAGAGCTATTATATGAAGGCTACTATTAGCAGTGAAGATAAACATGTAACAACTTACTTATAACGGGCATGTTAGTCCAATGGGCCGGGGGACGGCTGCCCCCCCCAGGCGAGGGAAACTACTCAGCCCAAGGGGGAGACAGGCGATCCCAGCCGGACCGCATGGAGAAGAAACAAAACAAAAACCAAGCATAGGGGGCAATGCCCTCACTATGTTTGACATGCAGTCAGTGGGGGTATCTTACGGTCAGGTCGAAGATACTGGAGCCGGCACTGGAACTTTCGTTTGCGGGATCTGGATGTCCCACTCTTCAAGTAGTTTCATTCCGGCTTCAATTGAGGAGATTACGAATGTGGAGGAGTCATAGCGGACAATTAATTTGACCGGGAATCCCCACCTGTACTGGATATCATTGTCTCTGAGAGCCGTGGTAATTGGGCGATAAGAGCGTCTCTTGTCCAGGGTGAATTGGGAGAAGTCGGGATAGATTTGGATGCCTCCCAAGGTGTCGGAGGAGTCCGCTTCTCTAGCTGCTTTGAGGATGTCTTCCTTCACGTGGAAGAAATGGACTCTAAGGAGAACATCTCGGGGAAAGGAGGTGGAGTAGCCGCTTCGTGGTTTCGGCAAGCGGTGGACACGATCAATGATCAGGTCTTGTGGGGAGGCCGTCGGGAGGAGCTTCTGAAATAGTTTGGTGACATAGTCTCTCAATTCTAAAGGCGCCACTGAGTCGGGGATCCCCCTTATCTTGAGGTTGTTCCTCCTTGACCTGTCCTCGATATCAGCGATCTTTTCTCGGAGGGAGGCCACTTCATTTTGGGTCTCCGAGTGTGATGAGAGCAGATCATTGTGGGATGTTACTAACTCCTGCATTTTATCCTCCAGATGGTCGGTGCGGCTTGTGATGCTCACTAGGTCGGCTCTGAGGGACTGTATAGACGTGTCCAGGCCTGTGAGGATATCAGTACGAAAGGCTGAGAGCATTGTAAGCATCGTGTGGGTTGTTAGGGGGGCTTGAGGGTCGATGCCCGCACCCAGGTCCGTTGGAATATCAGAGGGTGGGGGACCAGTCGTGGTTGAGGGGGTGGCGGGGCGTGCGGACGTGCCCGAGGAGGCACCCCGACTTGTGGGTGAATTTTTAGGGAATTGTATAAGTGCAGGAATCTTGGAGGTCCTGTTCCCTTTTTTCCCCGGCATTGTAGTAAGGCTGTATAGACAAAGGCAAATTGTAGGGGTGCAGGTCCCTCGGAGGGAGGTCGCTGGGGCTTACCGGGTTAGTTGAGGTATTATAGAGGCTCCACAGAGAGTGCAGGGTTTAAACACCCATGGTGTAGGAGATGCTGATTATGGTGTGAGACCCATTTAGGTAATTGAAATTAGAGAGCCATTAGATGGGAGAGGCTTCTGTCAGTCTGAACTCCTGACGAGTAGCAGCGCGGCCCGCGGCGCCGCTCATACAAGGACGTCTAGGGCACGTACCTTCAGGGAGATGTCAGGGTGCTGTAGGTGCACGTGTTGGGGCCCCTGACGTCACTAAATGGGGCTGTGGGTAGCTCCTGTGGCTTGGTTGTGCACTGCCCCAACCACAGCACACCCTCTCTAGTATAGACCTTTATTTATTATCTGAGGGTGTATGCCTCAGTCACTTCATTAATTGGGGGGGCCGGGCTGGTGTTATAGCTGGGCTGGGGTCCCCCACTCAGTCCCAAGCTCCCCGGCCGCCTGTGTTTAACAGCGTGTGTGCAGCTGCTGCACACACGAATCCAAGATGGCCGCCGGGACAGGAGAGGGGGAGAGACGCTGGGGCTCCACACTCCCCACTGCGCGCTAGAAGCACCAGGTCGGGGGGGGAACGTCTGGGGAGGGTGGGGGGAGTCCCGCTGACCTTGCTGTGCCGAAGGGCACCCTCCGGAGTCCCGTTTTCGCCACTCGCGGGTCACGGAGCTCAGGAGCCGGCTGGATGCAGAAATTTAGTCCCCGGCTTGAGACAGGCGTAGGCCGCAACCCGCAGGGCAGGGTTTCCCCTACCCCCGGCTCCGCAGCGCTGCTCGCCTCTGGTCTGGGGGTCTCTCAGGAGTGGTGTTTGTGCCTCCAGGGCAGTGGGGCGATCTGGGGCTGGGTTAATTCGTTTTTTTTTGGGGTGTTTGGCAGGAGCTCAGGCAATGTCCGTCCTGTCCTCTCCAAGCGCTAGGCCACGCCCCCCAAATCCCGATTTTTACTGCCACATGACTGTGGCTGAAATGATTGGTTCGTTTGGGCCTCCACAAAATAAGCTGCCAATTAATCTGCAAAACGGTCTCAACAGAGGCAAGATGGCATCCTCCTCATCCACCGATTCCTCACCCCCTTCAGTGTTGTGTGCATCCTCCTCACAGAGTATTAATTCATCCCCGCTGGAATCCACCACCACAGGTCTCTGTGTACTTTGTGGATGCTAGTCTTCCTGTAAGAATTGATCATTCATTTTGATGAACATCATCTTCTCCACATTTTGTGGAAGCAACCTCCTACATCTTTCACTGACAAGGTTCCCGGCTGCGCTAAAAACTCTTTCGGAGTACACACTTAAATGTCTACTTGGATGCTGTCACACATATAATCTACCACCATTCTGTCAATGGTGACAGCATCATATACAGTGACAGTAGACATGTCAGAAATTGTTGCCAGGTCCTTCAGTCTGGACCAAATATCCAAACTTGGTCCTGCCTGCCTTGCATCACCACGAGCGGGATGTTTAGGATATCTCAGTTGTTTCCTGGCAGCCTGTCAGCACCGAGGTTTCTTGTGTTCCAGGCTGTGACCGTGGTGGACCAGTGGAGGGTGCTGGAAAGCAGAAAGCAGAAGGCTTGATGTATGACATACACGGGTAACCCGGGCACAGCGAACCAGAGGGTTGGCGGAGACCAGAAGCAGGGGTGCGGAGTCTAACTTGCCAGCGGTATTCACCAGGGAGTCCCGCAAGGAACTATGGACTTAGCTGCATCTGACAAGCAGACCGCGGCCCCCTGCCCTGGTCCTCTGGACGCAGTGCCAGATTAAGGTCTAAATGGGCCTGGAGCTGAAAATTATCAAGGGCCTATTATGTGCAATAATAGGGGTTGTGGCCAGCAACTTATAATGTGGGGGGTGTGACCAGTGTTCTGTTCTGTTTGGGTGGTCTGCTCATGGGATGCCGATGTCCTAAGATACTTGCGGGGTGAGGCGGCATTCCAGTCATAAAAAAAATACTAAAAGCCAAATCTTGGTAGACAACATTTCAGCACCTTTTATGTTGTCACCTAAGTTTACCACACCATAAACCCCTTATACAAATCATGCAACACAATAGTAACCCCCTTATACTGTACTTGCCTCTATTACATTATGCCACATGGAATGAGCCAAAATTCACACACTGACTGAGCCAAAAATCACGCTATGGCACACAGATTGAGTTAAAATTCACTTTATGCCACACATATTAAGGCAAAATTAACATTTTGCCACACGGATTGAGCCAAAATACACACTATACCAAACAGATTGAGCAATAACGTACAATATCCTTCATAAACAGGGGCATTTACACCATAATGCCCATTACATGTTAAGCCCAACACCATAATGTCCATTATGTATTATGCCAAATACCATAATGCCTATAAAAAATTATGCTACATAAGTTCTGCTTACCTACGTGCTCATTGCCAGAGTTTCCATGCTCATTGCCATGTGGGATTACACGCTCTTTGCCAAGGGGGAATACATGCTGGGGGACAGCCGCCGCTGGGCAGAAACGACAGCTGAGCAGAGAGCAGGGGGCTGCCCGGCTGTATTCAGAGCACTGCAGGTCCCGGCTATTTAAAATAATACCCCTTTCACACCAGAACCATTTTCTGGTGTGAGGGGGAGAAAAAACAATCCCCCCCCCCCTTTAAACAAACAGCTATATTTTCGGAAGCAACTGACCTATTTACATGTGGGCTTCGAATGATTTTGGTCTCGTGAAAATGGAGGCTCCCTGTCCTCCATTTATAGCATGAAGACTGATTAGCCAATTAGCTGTGGTTTCCCACCCTTCTATAGGCATAACTTCTGGTTTTTGTTGATGGAACGCACTGTTTGGCGTTCTGTGGAATGCATACAGTGACTACAGCGGAAGGCATATCTCACATGACTTCCGCTGTTACAGGCAATTCATAGGGTATTCTAGACGGAAGCCTGCACATCGCGTGGCTTCCGATCAGTGGAGCGTATGGTTACCTCCTTCCGGAGGCCCCCCCCCCCCGGCTGGTATGGAAGCCCGTATAGTCATACACTCCCCCATACTCGCCGCACTTTGTGTGCGGCTTCCGGTAATTGGAATGCTACTTCCGGTAATGCGTGACACGCAAACTACTTCTGGTATTCGCGTCCGGATTTTCTCCTTATTCCAAGCCATATGGATGTTTTAGCTTGGTTACCATGATGACCTCTCTCACCGGTCGTCATGGATACTAGTATATACGGACCGCACAGATTCCAATAGAGTCCGGGATCAATGGTTGTCACTTTCACAGATTTTACGGTCACAGTGCCAGTCTGCGAACAGCGACACCCCATCTCCCTTTCCCCAGTGGAGACCAAATTTTGGTATTATCAAAACTTATAGATATAGTGAGACTACAAAAAAAAATGTTTACATTAATACATTTTAAATGGAAGCATTTCAAAAAGTATTTCAACAACTATTCAGAGTAAAGGAGCCAGTTCATAATTATCGTTAAGTCCATATGGTGTAAGAGTTCCTAGTTCATGGATCCAGAACATTTCCCTTCTAGACAGGAGGTTTTCCCTGTCTCCTCCTCTAGGACCCAGAGTCACATGTTCTAGAAGTTAAAATTTCAGGCATTCTTCACTCCCCCCATGGTATTGGCCAAAATGTCTGGGTATCGTGTGGATTTCCACTTTGTTTTTGATCCCTCTCACATGCTTCTGTATCCTAAGCTTCAGGACCCGTTTTGTCTTACCTACATACTTGAGGCCACACGGGCACTCAAGCATGTAGACCACCCAGGTAGTATTGCAATTTACCAGGCTTCTCAACTTAAAATCCTTGGTGCCATTAAAATTACTAAAATTCCTATAGTCGGAATGTGCAAATTTGCAAATGTTGCACTTGCTGCATTTATAGAAGCCTTTTGTCCGATCCCATGGGTTCCTCATCTGGGATTTTTTCTGTGGGAGCATGCTGGGTGCCAAAGTGTCCTTTAGATTTCTTGCTTTTTTAAAAACAAGATCCGGTCTCTCAGGTAAGATTATATTTAGGACAGGGTCTGTATGTAAAATGCACCAGTGTTTATTTAAAATCTTCCTAATGTCCTGTTCCTGTGTGTTATAAGTTGTTATAAAATTCACGCGGTCTCCCATATCAGTTTTCTTTTTGTATTGCAAGAGGTCACCCCTATTTCTACTCCTAGTTCTTTTCATTGCATCTTCGAGGATTTTTTCTGGATAATTCCTCTCCAGGAATGTTTTTGTAAATTTCCATTTGCTCCTCACAATCCTTTGTTTCCGTGCAATTTCTCTTGATTCTTGAGAATTGTGAGAGTGGGGTATTCGTTTTCCACTGTTTTTTGTGATTGCTATGATAGTGGACATACGAGTTTGAATCCACTGATTTCACAAAATTCTTTGGGGTGACCCTCCCTTCTTTATTGGACAGGATGAGATCTAAATATTCTACCTCTTCACTGCTGATCTTGTATGTGAAAGTGAGGTTATACTCATTTCTTCCCAAAGTATCCATAAATAGTTTAAAATCTTCCTCTGTGCCATCCCAAATCATTAAAATGTAATCTATATATCTGTTAAAAATATGAATACAACTTAAAAAGGGGTTATTCTCATATATCACTTTTTGTTCCCAGCTCCCCATGTGCAAGTTGGCGAAGCTGGGTGCGAAAACTGTCCCCATAGCTGTTCCGCATGTTTGCAAATAAAATGATTCCTGAAATTTAAAATAATTGTGGGTTAAAATGTATCGAATGAGTGTGCAAATAAAATGTCTATGTCCTGTTTCCAATTCATGATCGGCATCCAGGAATTCCATACAGGATTCAATTCCCTTGTTGTGGTCAATTGACGTGTAAAGGGCTTGCACATCTATTGTGACCCATTTGTAGTCCTCCTTCCATCTATATTCCTCCAATTTTTGCAAAATGGCTGTTGTGCCTTTTGTATATGATGCAAGGTTAGGCACATATTTCTTGAGGAAGATTTCTACATATTCGGATAGCCCTGATGTTAAAGAATCTATACCCGAGACTATTGGTCATCCCGGGGGGTTTGTTAGACCCTTGTGGATCTAGGGAAGAAAATAAAAAATGGGGATAACAGGTGAATTTCTTATCAGATATTGGTACTCGTCTTTCTTAATAATCCCTCGGTGCAATGGGTTGACTAAATTTGGTCTCAAATCCTCCAAAAATTCCAGTGTGGGGTCTGTAGGCTATCGACGGTAGGATCTCTCATCCCCCAGGAGTCTCATCGCTTTCTGCTCATAATCTTTCCTATTCATTAGGACTAGGCCTCCGCCTTTGTCCGCACTCTTCAATACTACATCCGTGTTGTTCTTCAAGGTTTTTAAGGAATGTTTCTCAAAATTATGTTAAATTACAGGTCTCCTTCCTTTTCTTACTGCCTAGGGTTTCGAGATCCTTTTTTACTAGTTGATAAAATGTCTCAATTTGAGTGCTCCTTAATTCCAAAGGGTAAAACTTTGATGCAGGCTTTAAGCCTGATTTTGAGCCTTGGATTTCGGCCCCTGGGTCCTCTTTTTTTGAAAAATGTATTTTTAGCGTGAGTTTTCTCACAAATTTATTCAAATCTGTGAAAATTTCAAACTGGTCCGTTTTTGAGCTTGGGGCAAAAGACAGGCCTTTATTCAACAAGGTGATTTCCATTTTCGATAACTCGTAATTCGAAAGATTGAAGATGCCACCTCCCCCAATTTTAAACCTCTCCCTGCCTTTTCTTAGCTTTTTATGTTCCTTCTTCTTTTACTTCCAGTACCGTCCTCGGTGGTATTTCTGAGGCTGGTCTGGATAAAAAACTCTCTGGTCCCTTGGCACCTTCTGGGTGACTCAGTACTGCAAATTTATTCTTTATCTCAAAATTTGTTCTCTTTGGTGTTTGTTGGTTCGTTCTGTTTGGTCTGTGTGGTAATGTCCTCCATTCCCTATATTGCCTATATCTGGAGGTGTCCCTTTGTTCCACTCTCCCTTTGTTCTTAATGTTCCAATTCTTGACCCTGTTAGAGTCATAATCAGTCTTATCTCTTTTGTGCTTTCTTTCTTTTATATTCACAACTTCCTCCTCAATCTTTTCCAGTTTCTTTACCAAAACTATTTCATTGACTTTATATGCTTCACTATCTTTATGTTCCTCTATTTCTGCGGAGGAAGTTGTGAATATAAAATAAAGAAAGCACAAAAGAGATAAGACTGATTATGACAAGAATTGGAAGTTTTACCCTTTGAAATCAAGGAGCACTCAAATTGAGACATTTTATCAACTAGTAAAAAAGGATTTCGAAACCCTAGGCACGAAGAAAAGGAAGGAGACCTGTAATTTAACAAATTTCGAGAAACATTCCTTAAAAACCTTTAAGAATAACACGGATGTAGTATTGAAGAGTGCGGACAAAGATGGAGACCTAGTCCTAATGAATAGGAAAGATTATGAGCAGAAAGCGATGAGACTCCTGGGGGATGAGAGATCCTACCGTCGATTGCCTACAGACCCCACACTGGAATTTTTGGAGGATTTGAGACCAATTTTAGTCAACGCATTGCACCGAGGGATTATTAAGAAAGACGAGTACCAATATCTGATAAGAAATTCACCTGTTATCCCCGTTTATTTATTTTCTTCCCAAGATCCACAAGGGTCTAACAAACCCCCCGGGACGACCAATAGTCTCGGGTATAGATTCTTTAACATCAGGGCTATCCGAATATGTAGAAATCTTCCTCAAGAAATATGTGCCTAACCTTGCATCATATACAAAAGACACAACAGCCATTTTGCAAAAATTGGAGGAATATAGATGGAAGGAGGACTACAAATGGGTCACAATAGATGTGCAAGCCCTTTACACGTCAATTGACCACAACAAGGGAATTGAATCCTGGATGGAATTCCTGGATGCCGATCATGAATTGGAAACAGGACATAGACATTTTTTTTGCACACTCATTCGATACATTTTAACCCACAATTATTTTAAATTTCAGGAATCATTTTATTTGCAAACATGCGGAACAGCTATGGGGACAGTTTTCGCACCCAGCTTCACCAACTTGCACATGGGGAGCTGGGAACAAAAAGTGATATATGAGAATAACCCCTATTTAAGTCGTATTAAACTTTTTAACAGATATATAGATGATATTTTAATGATTTGGGATGGCAGAGAGGAAGATTTTAAACTATTTATGGATACTTTGGGAAGAAATGAGTATAACCTCACTTTCACATACAAGATCAGCAGTGAAGAGGTAGAATATTTAGATCTCATCCTGTCCAATAAAGAAGGGAGGGTCACCCCAAAGAATTTTGTGAAATCAGTGGATTCAAACTCATATGTCCACTATCATAGCAATCACAAAAATCAGTGGAAAACGAATACCCCACTCTCACAATTCTCAAGAATCAAGAGAAATTGCACAGAAACAAAGGATTGTGAGGAGCAAATGGAAATTTACAAAAACAGATTCCTGGAGAGGAATTATCCAGAAGAAATCCTCGAAGATGCAATGAAAAGAACTAGGAGTAGAAATAGGGGTGACCTCTTGCAATACAAAAAGAAAACTGATATGGGAGACCGCGTGAATTTTATAACACACAGGAACGGGACATTAGGAAGATTTTAAATAAACACTGGTGCATTTTACATACAGATCCTGTCCTAAATAAAATCTTACATGAGAGACCGGATCTTGTTTTTAAAAAAGCAAGAAATCTAAAGGACACTTTGGCACCCAGCATGCTCCCACAGAAAAAATCCCAGATGAGGAACCCATGGGATCGGACAAAAGGCTTCTATAAATGCAACAAGTGCAACATTTGCAAATTTGCACATTCCGACTATAGGAATTTTAGTAATTTTAATGGCACCAAGGATTTTAAGTTGAGAAGCCTGGTAAATTGCAATACTACCTGGGTGGTCTACATGCTTGAGTGCCCGTGTGGCCTCAAGTATGTAGGTAAGACAAAACGGGTCCTGAAGCTTAGGATACAGGAGCATGTGAGAGGGATCAAAAACAAAGTGGAAAGCCACACGATACCCAGACATTTTGGCCAATGCCATGGGGGGAGTGAAGAAGGCCTGAAGTTTAAAGTTCTAGAACATGTGACTCTGGGTCCTGGAGGAGGAGACAGGGAAAAACTCCTGTCTAGAAGGGAAATGTTCTGGATCCATGAACTAGGAACTCTTACACCATATGGACTTAACGATAATTATGAACTGGCTCCTTTTCTCTGAATATTTGTTGAAATACTTTTTGAAATGCTTCCATTTAAAATCTATTAATGTAAAAAAATTTTTTTAGTAGTCTCACTATATCTATAAGTTTCGATAATACCAAAATTTGGTCTCCACTGGGGAAAGGGAGATGGGGTGTCGCTGTTCGCAGACTGGCACTGTGACCGTAAAATCTGTGAAAGTGACAACCATTGATCCCGGACTCTATTGGAATCTGTGCGGTCCGTATATACTAGTATCCATGACGACCGGTGAGAGAGGTCGCCATGGTAACCAAGCTAAAACATCCATATGGCTTGGAATAAGGAGAAAATCCGGACGCGAATACCGGAAGTAGTTTGCGTGTCACGCATTATCGGAAGTAGCGTTCCAATCACCGGAAGCCGCACACAAAGTGTGGCGAGTATGGGGGAATGTATGACTATACGGGCTTCCATGCCAGCCGGGGGGGCGCGGTGTGATGGACCTTTGGAAGGAGGTAACCATGCGCTCCACTGATTGGTAGCCACGCGATGTGTAGGCTTCCGTCTAGAATACCCTATGAATTGCCTGTAACAGCGGAAGTCATGTGAGATATGCCTTTCGCTGTAGTCACTGTATGCGTTCCACAGAACGCCAAACAGTGCGTTCCATCAACAAAAACCGGAAGTTATGCCTATAGAAGGGTGGGAAACCACAGCTAATTGGTTAATCAGTCTTCATGCTATAAATGGAGGACAGGGAGCCTTCCAAAATACCACTCCTGAAGAAGTCCAGAGGGATGAAACGCGTTGAGGGGATCTTTTCCAGACTGCAGTGGATGGCTGATAAAATCACCTATAATACCACCAGATAAGCCTCATATCTTTTTTAACATTGTACGAGTTTTTTACTGTGTCATTTGCGGTGACTAGTAAATGTGTTAGACTTTATTACACTAGTCTGCTTTCCACTTTTTTTCCTCCTACTTTATTTGTATATAGATTGCGGTGTGGATCACCGGTGAGAGGAGTATTAAAAGAGAAAGTGAGGTCAGGAGGAGGCCCGGAGAACCCTGGGAAATTGATTTGAAATACGCTCATAAAAAGTGGTTGAAGGCCACTCTATCAGGTACACCTTTTGACATCAGGGTGCCGTATGTGTTTACATATGGTGAAGGGATACTAATTAATATTCCAAATACTACACTAGGAGGCGCCCATCTCATCTTTTCTTTCAGATCCATTGTATAAGGTTCCCAGAAACAGGAACCCACAGGAGAAGGAGCTGCCACCCCAAATAAGGAGGGGGAGTGTTTCTAGAATCCAGCACAGAACAGTGTTTTTAAGGACCTATAGATCCAGACAGTGGGAGTAAAGCAGCGCTAGTACCACCACAATCCATATATATATATATATATATATATATATATATATTCGTGCTGTGTGTCCGGCACTCTGGATTAGCAGACAGCGACTCCCGGTGTCCTTGCCTCAGGTAAATACATACAGTCAATGGGTCATAGCAAATGACCAAGCCGGCACTCAGGAGGTTAACAACCAGTAAATAACGACACTACACCATTGCAGATGTGGTCAACGTTTCTGAGGCTATTTATTGCCTCTTTCGTCAGGACATACAGTGTATACAAAAGACATAACACATTTTATAGCTTACCCGACACCCAGTCACCTCCCATGTGCGTCCACGCCGCTCACGGCGGTTGTCCCGCTGACGTCATAACAGTGCTGCACGCTTCTGTCAATCAGCAGACTGCCCCGGGGGCGTGAGGACGCCTAAAACAGTTGCTATAGAAACCACCTAATGAAATGAACGGATACATACAAACAAAGTTATTACATGAACCAGCTACATTAAATGAGCAAAACATTTTTACAATTAATCAATCCAGCAGCCGATTTGCGGTAAAGCGGCATGTAAACATAGACAACATGAAATACATATGTTAGAAGGCTCGTATTTTTACAAAAAGCATCTAAGGGACAAGAGCTCATTCATACCCCCCGGGTAGACAGTTTGGAGCCTGTCAATCCACTGTGCTTCTCGTTGTAACAAACTTTTATTGCGATCGCCTCCCCGTATGGAGTGGGGTATCCAATCTATGATTTTACATCGCAAGGAAGCAATAGAGTGGTTGAGCTCCCTGCAGTGCCTGGCCACAGGTTGGTCACTAGAAGAGCCTTCCAAGGCCTTTCTAATGTTGGATCTGTGGAGGGCAAATCTTTCTTTAAAGGGGCGGATAGTTTTCCCCACATACAGCTTACCGCAGGGGCATTTCAAATAATATACAACAAAAGAGCTGGTACAGGTCATGGGGTACCGAATCATATATTTTTTGCCAGAGTGGGGGTGAGTAAACGTATCTCCTACCTCTAACGCATGACAGGTGATACAGCCCAGACAACGATAGTTGCCTGGCTTGCGAGAGAGGAAGTGGGCAGGAGTTTTAATGGTTTTAAAGTTAGAGATATCGTTGTGTACCAACCATTGCTTCAAATTTTTACCCCTGCGATATGCAGGCATGATTCTTTTATCTTTGAAGATTTTTAGGGATGAATCCCCACTGACCATAGGCCAGATAGATTTAGCTTTTTTAACCAATTCGTCTGAGTTAGTAGTAAAATTTATGGGAAAAATGATTTTATTTTCCTGTTTGTTAGAACCACTATTGGTGCTTGTGCTTGTAAGGGACAAGCAATGTATTTTCTCTCGAGCCTGTAAGAGACTTTCTTTGCTGTAGCCTCTTTGCAAGAATTTAAACATAAGGGAATCCATTTCAACCTCAGCTAATTTGGGGTCCGTGCAAATCCGCCAAATTCTCAGGAACTGAGAATAGGGTAATCCCTTTTTAAGAGCAGGGGGATGGTGACTACCTGCTTGTAACAGAGTGTTTCTCTCTACTTGTTTGTGATACAGAGCAGTTTTAATGGATGAGTTATCAACACTGATAAGTACATCTAAAAAGTGTACTTGAGTGTCACTGAGTTCAAAGGTGAATTTAGTATCAGTGTCCTTTTGATTCAAAGTGGAAAGGAAGCTCTCTAGTGATGCCCGGTCCCCAGACCATACTATACAGATATCGTCGATATATCGACAGAACATCTTAAGATGTTTAACGATGTTAGGGTCAGAGAAAAACACGGATCTTTCAACACTGAACATATAAGCATTAGCGTAGCTTGGAGCTACACACGAACCCATCGCACACCCCCGCTTCTGTGTATAAATCTCCCCATCAAAGAGGAAATAGTTGCGGGTGAACGTGAGTTCTAATAGGGACATGAATAACTTAATATCAGGTCCTTTGTACTCAGGGTTATTAGAGAGAAGTTCGAATGTGGCAGCCAGTCCTCTCTGATGGGGTATCGTCGTATATAAGCTAACCACATCGATAGTGGCTAGCATAATGGTACCTTCAAACGGGGATATCGCTTTCAATTTCTCCAACAGGGAGCCCGTATCTTTTAGGAAGGTCGGTTGAGTTTGTATCACTGGCTGAAGATAAAAGTCCAAGAACTGTGACACAACGTAGTAGAGAGAGTCGTTTGCGGCGATAATAGGTCGCCCTGGCGGGTTAAGGGGATCTTTGTGCAGCTTGGGGATCAAATAAAACACGGGTAACCTCGGGAAGGCAGATGTCAAAGCGTCATGGGTTTTCTTTGAGATGAGATTATTATTGCTGGCTTTGGTCAGAATTTCATCTAGTTCAGATTTAAATCGTGGAGTAGGATCTTTACTCAATTTCTCATATACCATGGGGTCCTCCAATTGCTTGTAGGCCTCTTTGGTGTAGTCATTGAGATTTTGGACTACTATGCCCCCACCTTTGTCGGCGGGGCGGATAGTAATACTTTGGTCTTTGCTAAGATCTTTCAGAGCTTTGTACTCCAGACGAGACAGATTCAGATGGCCTGTATATTTATTGTCCATGGCTGCAATGTGCCGATCCATTTCTTTAGCAAAGTATTTGATAGAGGGATTCGATGATGTGGGGTCAAACATCGATTTAGCCCGAATTGGGCAATCATCGGTTGGAGTGGTACTATTGGCAAAATGTTCTTTTATTCTCAATTGTCGACAGAACTTGTAAATGTCGACTTTGTCATTGAAGGAATTGGTGACATTGGTAGGTACAAATGTTAAACCTCTGTTCAAGACAGATAACTCATGTACAGAGAGCTGTCTGTCTGAGAGGTTAAACACCAGATTTACTTGGCATCCACCGTCTATCTGTGTCAGAATAGTGGACACAGAATTTCTTCCACTTTCTTTTTTCACTTCACTATCCTGTGGGTGTGGGTTAACCCTCTCTTTACCGGGTCTTCCAAGGATGGAGCCCGCACCGGATTCTATTACATCAGAAGTCTTGGGCTTCAGCAACATTTCTCTGCAAAGAGGAGAGATTGTGAATATTTCAGAAGCGGAGGCAGAAGATATCCTCTGCAAAGAAAATTTGGCAACTGCTGCGGGAAGTGAATTACCCGATCATCTGTTTAACCAGCTATTAAAACTCAAAAAACGTGAATTGGACTTCCACCTCCATGCCGTGACCCTGTCAGATTATTATCGGAGCAAAATGATACCAAGGGGTTTCAGGGTTCGAAACATCCCCACTATTGGGCGGTATAACCCTGAGTTCTGCCGCAAATGGGCAGGTGTGCTTAATAAGTGCTCCTTTGATTTACTTCTCCTGGTAGTGGCAGAATCCAGGAGAGAAAAGGATCTGCTTACACAGCAAATAACGGCATTTGAGAGTGTACATGTCCCCACCTTGCAGACCGATTCTAGTACGAACTGGTTGGAGAAAATAAGTGACCAAATGGATCGTTATAAGACTGAATTGGTCAAATTTAAAAGATCCAAACTAGAAACGGTAACAAAAGATTACGCTGAGCAGAGAGTATATAGCTGGGTTAACAACAAAAATGTACATATGGCACGGCAACAGAGAGCCCGCAAATTCAGAAAAAATTACTTTGAAACTGATACCTCTAGCGGAGCAGCCTCTAGTGCTAGTGACAATGAATATAGAGGTGAAATGAGACCAGGCTCTTCAAGAAAACCCCCCGCTGGGGTAGCCACCAGAGCCCAGAAAGTCGGCATCCCCGTCCCTGCACCAGACGTGCGGGCCAAAACGAAAGGCAGAGGAAGAAACAAGACAACCAAGTAAATCTGGTGTTTAACCTCTCAGACAGACAGCTCTCTGTACATGAGTTATCTGTCTTGAACAGAGGTTTAACATTTGTACCTACCAATGTCACCAATTCCTTCAATGACAAAGTCGACATTTACAAGTTCTGTCGACAATTGAGAATAAAAGAACATTTTGCCAATAGTACCACTCCAACCGATGATTGCCCAATTCGGGCTAAATCGATGTTTGACCCCACATCATCGAATCCCTCTATCAAATACTTTGCTAAAGAAATGGATCGGCACATTGCAGCCATGGACAATAAATATACAGGCCATCTGAATCTGTCTCGTCTGGAGTACAAAGCTCTGAAAGATCTTAGCAAAGACCAAAGTATTACTATCCGCCCCGCCGACAAAGGTGGGGGCATAGTAGTCCAAAATCTCAATGACTACACCAAAGAGGCCTACAAGCAATTGGAGGACCCCATGGTATATGAGAAATTGAGTAAAGATCCTACTCCATGATTTAAATCTGAACTAGATGAAATTCTGACCAAAGCCAGCAATAATAATCTCATCTCAAAGAAAACCCATGACGCTTTGACATCTGCCTTCCCGAGGTTACCCGTGTTTTATTTGATCCCCAAGCTGCACAAAGATCCCCTTAACCCGCCAGGGCGACCTATTATCGCCGCAAACGACTCTCTCTACTACGTTGTGTCACAGTTCTTGGACTTTTATCTTCAGCCAGTGATACAAACTCAACCGACCTTCCTAAAAGATACGGGCTCCCTGTTGGAGAAATTGAAAGCGATATCCCCGTTTGAAGGTACCATTATGCTAGCCACTATCGATGTGGTTAGCTTATATACGACGATACCCCATCAGAGAGGACTGGCTGCCACATTCGAACTTCTCTCTAATAACCCTGAGTACAAAGGACCTGATATTAAGTTATTCATGTCCCTATTAGAACTCACGTTCACCCGCAACTATTTCCTCTTTGATGGGGAGATTTATACACAGAAGCGGGGGTGTGCGATGGGTTCGTGTGTAGCTCCAAGCTACGCTAATGCTTATATGTTCAGTGTTGAAAGATCCGTGTTTTTCTCTGACCCTAACATCGTTAAACATCTTAAGATGTTCTGTCGATATATCGACGATATCTGTATAGTATGGTCTGGGGACCGGGCATCACTAGAGAGCTTCCTTTCCACTTTGAATCAAAAGGACACTGATACTAAATTCACCTTTGAACTCAGTGACACTCAAGTACACTTTTTAGATGTACTTATCAGTGTTGATAACTCATCCATTAAAACTGCTCTGTATCACAAACAAGTAGAGAGAAACACTCTGTTACAAGCAGGTAGTCACCATCCCCCTGCTCTTAAAAAGGGATTACCCTATTCTCAGTTCCTGAGAATTTGGCGGATTTGCACGGACCCCAAATTAGCTGAGGTTGAAATGGATTCCCTTATGTTTAAATTCTTGCAAAGAGGCTACAGCAAAGAAAGTCTCTTACAGGCTCGAGAGAAAATACATTGCTTGTCCCTTACAAGCACAAGCACCAATAGTGGTTCTAACAAACAGGAAAATAAAATCATTTTTCCCATAAATTTTACTACTAACTCAGACGAATTGGTTAAAAAAGCTAAATCTATCTGGCCTATGGTCAGTGGGGATTCATCCCTAAAAATCTTCAAAGATAAAAGAATCATGCCTGCATATCGCAGGGGTAAAAATTTGAAGCAATGGTTGGTACACAACGATATCTCTAACTTTAAAACCATTAAAACTCCTGCCCACTTCCTCTCTCGCAAGCCAGGCAACTATCGTTGTCTGGGCTGTATCACCTGTCATGCGTTAGAGGTAGGAGATACGTTTACTCACCCCCACTCTGGCAAAAAATATATGATTCGGTACCCCATGACCTGTACCAGCTCTTTTGTTGTATATTATTTGAAATGCCCCTGCGGTAAGCTGTATGTGGGGAAAACTATCCGCCCCTTTAAAGAAAGATTTGCCCTCCACAGATCCAACATTAGAAAGGCCTTGGAAGGCTCTTCTAGTGACCAACCTGTGGCCAGGCACTGCAGGGAGCTCAACCACTCTATTGCTTCCTTGCGATGTAAAATCATAGATTGGATACCCCCCTCCATACGGGGAGGCGATCGCAATAAAAGTTTGTTACAACGAGAAGCACAGTGGATTGACAGGCTCCAAACTGTCTACCCGGGGGGTATGAATGAGCTCTTGTCCCTTAGATGCTTTTTGTAAAAATACGAGCCTTCTAACATATGTATTTCATGTTGTCTATGTTTACATGCCGCTTTACCGCAAATCGGCTGCTGGATTGATTAATTGTAAAAATGTTTTGCTCATTTAATGTAGCTGGTTCATGTAATAACTTTGTTTGTATGTATCCGTTCATTTCATTAGGTGGTTTCTATAGCAACTGTTTTAGGCGTCCTCACGCCCCCGGGGCAGTCTGCTGATTGACAGAAGCGTGCAGCACTGTTATGACGTCAGCGGGACAACCGCCGTGAGCGGCGTGGACGCACATGGGAGGTGACTGGGTGTCGGGTAAGCTATAAAATGTGTTATGTCTTTTGTATACACTGTATGTCCTGACGAAAGAGGCAATAAATAGCCTCAGAAACGTTGACCACATCTGCAATGGTGTAGTGTCGTTATTTACTGGTTGTTAACCTCCTGAGTGCCGGCTTGGTCATTTGCTATGACCCATTGACTGTATATATATATATATATATATATATATATATATATATATATATATATATATATATATATATATATATATATATATATATATATATATATATATATATATATATATATGCAATAAGATCGCACTCCATACAAGGTAGGAACCTGCTGTGTGGTCCACGCTGTGCTTCACCCCAAATGGATGCCCTTGTTGTCTAACTCCTGAGGAAGGTCCTTTATGGACTGAAACGCTAACGTTGAGTACCCTTCTTTTTACATTTGATGTTTATGTGAATACAAATACACAGCTTTTTATTTTGCATCAAACAGTCTGGAGAGTGTGTCTTTTTGGTCTTTATATATATATATATATATATATATATATATATATATATATATATATATATATATATATATATATATATATATATATATATATATATGAGTCGATAACCCGGCACTCACATGTCACAATAAGACTCACAGGGCGGTATTCAATGTTCTCCGATAGTTGTTTTTTTTTCGCAATTTCTTTGTTTTGCGCTCATTTTATATGTGCGATACTTTTCACCTATTCAAAGTTTGTTTTTTGGTCTTTCGATAATGTATCGCTTGTTTTTTATTGTTCGTTTCTCTCGCTTGGTTTTCAGCGATAATTTCGCATTAATCGGGCGATAACTGTAATCTATCGCTTTTGAAAGAAGCCAATAATATATCACCTATTCGATGTGGACTGTATGCAGCCGTCTGTACATTTAACGGTCTATTTATCGCCATTTTTTACCGATTTCATTTACATGCGCAATGAAAGTTAAATAAGACTGTAATAAATAATAACATCACTGAAATAACTGTTTTTTTACCCAAATGTTATATAACTAATTATTAAAGCTGTAACACTTGTAATTAAATATATATTTAATTTTATCTGGATTATTTTGCAACATTCACTTTTAACCATGATCCTCGGGGGCATCATGTGATCATGTTTTACCCATGATTTTTTTTAGGTCTTCACTCGTTTCCCATTGTGATCACAGACTATAAAAATGGAGCCATTCACTGATTCAGTTTTGCTAATGCTGGGTAGCATAATTACTCGTCCCCATAGAGGTGAGCAAGATGACGATCAGGAAATGGCTGTATTGG
This sequence comes from Crinia signifera, assembly GCF_055691185.1. Lineage (NCBI taxonomy): Eukaryota > Metazoa > Chordata > Amphibia > Anura > Myobatrachidae > Crinia > Crinia signifera. Next base: position 60,834,046 of record NC_139227.1, on the reverse strand, counting down.
GTGAGTCTGCGTTGCGTTTTGCATTTCCCAGGCCGCGGCACTACTGTGCTCGTCGTGTTTTGGAGTCTCTTTCTGAGGTGGAAGTGATTCAAACTTTTCGCTTGTCATCTCAGGAAATATATCTGCTGTATGAACTGTTGGAGGCCGACCTGGAACCACGGAAACGGTCTAACCATGCAGTCAGTGGTTTTCAAAAATTGCTGGCTGGGTTAAATTTCTTAGCGTCAGGCACATTCCAGCCTAATTTATCTCAGATTTGCGGTTTTTCACAGCCAACATTGTCACGCTGTATTAACCAGGTCCTATTGGCTTTCCGTAAATTAACAGGCCAGGTAATTAAATTCCCAGATTCAAACAGTGGATGGAGAGACATTAAATTTGGATTTTACCAGAAAAATAAATTCCCAAATGTATTGGGAGCGATAGACTTCACCCACGTGAGAATCACTGCACCTAAAGATTTGGAGCAATGTTTTCGAAATCGAAAACAATTCCATTCTTTAAATGTACAGGCTTGGGTCGGCCCATGACTCATTCATCCTGAACCAGTCATCCATTTGGGAGGATTTTGAGAATGGCCGAATGCCTGATGGCTGGTTGTTGGGTAAGCGCTTGAATAATTTTTCCTTATTCATTTTTGTAATGCTATTGTTTATTTTTAAAATGGATTTTTCTTTTTATTATAAGGTGATGCGGGGTATCCGAATAAATCTTGGCTACTCACCCCATTGCCCGATCCCAGAGGGGATGCAGAAAAGAGATACCAAGAGGCACATATAGCATCAAGGGCTGTAATAGAGCGTGCCTTTGGTGTTCTTAAAAGCCGGTTTCGATGTTTAGACATCACCGGCGGTGCTCTTTTATATTCTCCGGGAAAGGTTTGTAACATTATAAATGCCTGCTTCATCTTGCATAACATATGTGTTGACAAAAATTTGCCGGTTAATATAGATGCTAGAGTTTTTCAGCATGGGGATCTTTCTTCTGTGTTGCCTGTGGGCATGGATGAAGGAGCAGAATCACGTACTCAACTGATCCAGACTTTTTTTTCATGTGAGTATGCATTTTAACAAGTCTATTTTCCAAACCCAATTGATTTATGATAAGTTACTAATATATTTCACTTTCTCCATATAGAGTGTTGAATTTTTATGGGTCGATTATTCAGTGGATCCTGTTTGTTTAGTTATTATCCTGTTGGATTTACGTTTACTGATGTTTGGACATTTTTGGAGTGTGTTCAGTTATATGCTTTTTCTGCCATTTTACATATGATGCTTTAATCATATCATGGAAGTTTCATTTTGGTAAGTATTTCATACAGCTATTCCTCTGCTCATGTCCCAAATGCAGTGTAGGTGCTAGCGACACTTACCCGTTTTCTCCATTTCTTGCAGGGCTATCCTTCTTGTTGCAGGCGTTTACCTTGAGCCTTACATCTGCTCGTCCTGGCAGTGTGTCTGTTTTGCTTTTATTGCAGATTTATCTAAGTGTGTTCCCTGGAGTTTTTTATTTTTTTTATGCAAATAAATTAACTTCGTCATTGAAATTGCCCAAAGCAATCTGGTTTCCAAATGAACATTTTCGATTTCACCTTTGCTAAGCAACTTTAAAGTAAACTTTTGAAAACTATAACATTGTCACCATGAAACTGAAGTGTTGTTTCTATCACACTTAGTAGAATTGTTCATCATGTTCTGCCAACAAAAATGTGGATGGTGAAAAATGTTCATTCCTTGAAAAAACAATCTTCAAATTCACAGATCCAGTATGCAAATTCTGCACTCCACACAATAAAACAAACTAAACCGACATATTTAACGTAGCTTCTTCAGAAAACTTCAGTCTGTAAGAAAGAGAGTTAAGAAAATGTATAAAATGTGTATATTTTTTACATTAATGCATTAATTCTTTATACATAATAAGTTGCTGCAGATTTGGTTTACCATCATTTTCACACAGTATTTAACCACAACAAGCACAGCGGATGTGTGCGCTACGACAAAAGTAGTGGCTAAACAACATACTGCTCTTGCAGGGCGCAAGCACTTCTCCCTTGGAGCACAATGGGCGCAGGAGAATTAACCCCACCACCTCCCCATCTCCCTTTTGAAGTCACAATTGGGTCTGAGACGCCATTCATCTGTTTGTTGGTCCCCTGTTGGCAGCCACTCTTGACATCGGTTACGTCTGAGTTCAGCCACCCTAATCCCATTTATTTAGACCCCAAACAGACATTTTCAAAGTATATAACATTACATTATAAAGTCCAACATATATGCCACATTTTTTATAATTTCTAAAAAGTTTACCTTTTTCTTTGTCATATCAATTATTCAAACAAATGATTAGTTTCAATATTTTCCATTTTCCGGAATGTCACTATAAGAAAATGTAAGTAAATATTACTGGACATATCAATAACTACCAGAAAATCCCTTAATTTATTAATATATACCTTTGTGACATTTTTTCTTTTAGAACATCTTCAGTATTACATTCTGTAGGTACATTTACTTCTTTGGTTCTGTTTTCAGGTTGTGCAGAAATATGCATTTGGAACATGCCTGGATAACCTAAGTAATTCTGAGAAGGACTAAATAAAGCTGCGGAGGAGTCAAAAGAGGTTGCCTTTGGAGATGAATTTTGGCCATGTTGACTTTCCAAGGATGTGTTTGAACTACTTTTTGGTCTTCGTTTCACATTTTCACTAATTAGTTGTAATGAATTTGCTATCATTAATGAAGTATGGGCTGATTGCTTGTAGAAGTTTTGCATATCCTTTACAGCAATACAAAAATTATCTACTAATTGGGATAGTGAAGTGGATATGACTTTCAAAACTTTTTTGGTATCGCAAATGTCATTTTGCATAGACATTTGGCCATTGCTCTTGGTTTTCACTACATCTGACATTGAGGTGTGTACTGTTTTTTCCATAGAACGCATTCTGCCCTCAATGGTAACTCTAAACTCTTCCTGACGTCCGGATATTTCTTCAAAATGTTTACTCATCTCCACAGTTTCTGGTGGCATGGAGCCACTATTTTTTTGGGGTCTTCCACTTTGCCCTGCAAATAGCCAAAGCATTAAAATATGTTGTTTATTACAGTATATATTGACATACTTTAGTATTTCGTTATCAATATTGATTGGAGCAATGATTAATATCTACAATGGTCACCCAGTTTTTGCAGTAACGCAAGGGGGATCTTTGTATAAGATGAGCCCAATCTTAGTATGTTTTGTGTATGTTGATCTATTCATGTAACACGCCATTGTGGCATCTAAAAGAGCTACACTATGGTACTATCCCAGCTGGCATTTTAAGGCAGAACCGGTGGAGGATAGGATGGATGGGCAGAATTGCTAAATGAGTTACTCCGAAAGAAATGTATTCAAATTCTAAAATTTGTGATGAAGGCATCAGGAAAATGATAGATTTAGTAATGTTTACATGCTGTGCCTGGGTAAATCACCCATGGTAGTTGGGACCCATCCAAACCAAAACATGGCCTCCCGATATTTAAAGTCCACTTACAATATGTTGGAATGTTATTACTTACTCACCTACTATTGGTGAACCAGTACATGTGACGTTGACATTACATTCTTCATCCGAATCAGGGTTTGGTACATCTGGTCTGTAGATTGGACAGTTTTCTGTACAATAATCAACGCTTGTTTGTGGTCTTTCATCTGTTTTTTAGAATTAATTAAAATACATTCTTATATTATAGACATGTCACTGTATACTTTGTGGCCAAGTTATCAGCAGCTACAGTCAACAATGCTAAATAACCCAAACTCTTATTGCACCCCCATTTTAGATCCAGCAAAACAATGTTTGCACTGTTAATGAAATTTTCACATCTCCCACCAATTTAAAAAAACACTTACAATATCATCTGCCACCCAAACTACTTCCAATACGACATATACCTAGCAAAGTTTCACTGACACTATCCCAAAATCTATTTTATCAGCATTGTGGTGTACTTTGGTTTACAAAAGACTATGGAGCACTGATGTGTGCATGTGACAACTATAGACCCACCTTTAAGGTCGGAGTTTTCAAATTATGTTGTTGCTAAACATGACCGAGTGCTGCCTGGTTTTTGTTATGGCTGATATAGCCAAATAACAAATTGAGATTGATATAAACCAAACTACATAAATAAAATGTGGAAAAATTTAGGATCCACAACAGTTTGGAGAACATAATAGCTACCTTCGGCAAAGCTTGTCCTTTGACGATTAGATAACTCCATACTTCCACTGTCTCCAGTTTGTCTGAAACGTCTCCCTCTTCCAATGGGTTGCTCACATTGGCTAGGTGTAAAGCCAATAAAAGTAGTTTCAGTGATATCAGATTCTCCACATATACTTGATGGTTTCCTGGATGATTTACAACTGAAATAATTGTCAACATCAATTGAAGATGAATTATTTTCGACTTCATTTCTTTGATTGTAGTTTTTTTTTTTACTTTTGGGAAAAGGCTGTGAATCATCTAAATAAAGAAAAATATGTCAAACATATATCCTCAGAGAAAACAATATCACATTAAAGTATTACATTATATTGGAAATATACCGATTAGTCTTTTGAATTTATCCAACACTGGAGTTGTACGGATATCCTTTGACTTATGCTTCTGATGTTCTTGCATATTCTTAGCCTGATTTCTCGCATCTATCAATTCTGGTAAACCCTCGACCATTATTGGTTTCATGCGTTGTTTGATCAGATTTTCCCATGGTAGCCATTTAATATTTAATGGGGGTCCCCCACCGGTTCCCTTCTCATGTCTGTGTTGCTCTGCCATCTTTCGTTTAGTTTGGCGGCGGCAGTCGCTGTAACGCTTTAAACAATGTCGAACATCACGTTTGTTTCCAGATACAGCTGTAACTTTATCTGCAATTAGCCGCCATAATCTTTGCTTTTCTTTTGCTGGTACTGAATTAGACCTGGGACCATATAGGAAATCAAATTTGCAATCTACAGCCTCCACAAGAGCACAATTCTCACCCTCATTGAACCGAATTCCCCTGGTCATTTTTTGTTTAGGTCGCGTGGCTGTGAATTCCCCTTGGTGCTTGTTGTGTTCTGGTGGACGCTTATCACGATGACTGTCCTCTTTATCTTTTTTTCCCTTTTTATGTTGTAATTGTTCACAATCTGCTGCTTGAATAAATCGGCTCCTTTCCTGCTGCTCCTGATATTTAATCATAACATTACAAGTTATTATTCTGACTGTACGTTTAATGTTATATTAATTAAGGGCCTTATTCTAGTTCATTTGGGCAAAATCCCGCTTAGCTGGACAAAACCATGTGCATTGCAGGTGGGGCAGATGTAACATGTGCAGAGCGCAATCGATTTGGGTGGGGTTTCACTTCAAAGTGAGATCTATATTGCAGTGTAAAAATAAAGCAATCAGTATTTTCCATTTTCAGTAACAAACTAACTCACCCAAAGCTAATTCGCTCTGCACATGTTATATCTGCCCCCCTGCAGTGATCATGGTTCTGCCCATCTAAGAAGGAATTTGCCTGTAAGAGTGTACTAGAATAAGGCCCTAAATGACATTTTTTGAGAGATGGATGAATACTTACTGATCTCTGTCTTCTTTCAACATTGTCAAATGGGTTCTATTCTTTATCAGTCCCCGAAGAAATTGGAGAATTTGGTGAGCTAGAATTTTCCATAACGTTGTCACCTGCATCATCCAGCTGTAAAGAAATGAAAAATAATTTCAGTTTTCCGCAAGCATATCATTCAACATAGTAAGATATGCCATGAATAAGCAATGTTTAAAACTACAATCCGAAAAATTCAATGTAAGTAGCCCCACAAACATATCAAACATATCAAAAAGAAATCACTCCTACCAGAGATTTTAAGGGCATGCCTTTGTTCTGTCTCTGATGTCTGTCAATCTGGCGATCTGCAGATTCAAAGGATTGCTCTGAGCCTGAGTTGTCATCTGATGTTTCAACATCATAACTCGTCCGAGGTCTTTTTAAAGTGGACATAGTTTACCTATGTAAAAAATATGTTATAATTTGTAAAAATGTCAAACACAAGGTGCACTGCAACACATTTGGAAGCCCACACAATTTAACGGTGCCTGCGGGGCCAACCTGCTTTTTGCAAAGTGAAAATGACATGCACAGTGATAGAGTCTAGGGAGCACACTGTCAGGGACACCACAAAAGATCAAATGCAAGGGAAGACGCCACCAGCAACCCTTGCCACACCCCAGCCCCCCCGCAAACCAACACCCTATTAAGATAGTGAGAAAAAGATCAATTTAAAATAAAAGGCAGCTCTATGCAGGGGTTTTGCACTGCAGACAACCCATAAATCAGACACTTGCACACATAACAATACACTTGCAGTGACAAAAAACAGCATCCCACTCGCCTTGTCATCCAAGCACATGACATGGGCGACACCCCAAACACATTTGGAAGCCCACACACAATTTAACGGTGCCTGCGGGGCCAACCTGCTTTTGCAAAGTCATGACATTAACAGTGATAGAGTCCAGGGACCACGCTGTCAGGGACACCACTAAAGATTTGACTGTACATCCAACAAATGCAAGGGAAGATGCCACCTGCAAACCTTGCCCCCCCCTCCACCCACACCCTCCCAACATCCTAGAAAAATACATCATAACGTGTAAAAACATTACAAACATGAAAGCTCTCTGCTAACTTGAACAACTGACTTGCAATGTCATTGACACAGTCAAACAAATTACAAACAAAACCAAAATATACAGCAGAATAATGACAACAACAAACCTGAGCAAGATGCTGAAAAATTAGTAATAATAATATCATAATTAATAAATAATTACCATCCCGATGATGTCGCAGTAGAAATAACGATGTCTGGGAAATGACTTGCCTCTACGACGCACGTGTCCACAATGACTAAAATCCGCTCCTCCACTCCAATATATACCTTTTAACGATGGCGGGAAAGCGAAATAACAACTCCCACCGTTCGCCTCATAGGTGTTTTATCGCAATTACGCGTTACGCGTCACACTAATTTTGAATAGCGGGAAAAATCAACTAAGCGATACATTAACGCACTACGAAACAACCGATAACATTTCATTATCGCCATGCGAAGCACTGACACACAATATTGAATACCGCCCACAGGCTCATAATTTGCGTTTGCAACATTTCGGATCCCTTTATTGGACCCGTCGTCAGGCAGTACAGGATACTGTACTGCCTGATGACGGGTCCAATAAAGGGATCCGAAACGGTGCAAACGCAAATTATGAGCTTGTGAGTCTTATTGTGACATGTGAGTGCCGGGTTATCGACTCCTACATACCCCCTTGCCCCGAGCACCACGCAGCTGACCAGGAAAGCGAGTGCCAACTATTCGCACTATCGTACTGGATTTATATACTGCAGTAGTTACTGGTAGGAAGGGCACCAGCAGACTGGAGTATACAGCACTAGATAGACACCAACGGACTGGAATTATATTATACACTACAGCAGTAGGTACTGGCAAGCACTAGGCAGTAGGCAGGCACCAGCAGACTAGAATTATATAAATGTGATATGCACGGTCAGGTTCGGATCTTTATCCGGGAAATGAGGAGGCAACAATCCAGTGACGTTTAAATAACGAGTATCGATTTATTACGTACGAATCAGCAAACGTAAATATCACATTATGGCCTAACCCACCTTTGTAAAATTAAAGAAATCACACAACTTTATCTCTCTACCATCCCACACAACTTCATCTTATCTCTTGGCTCGCTCCCCATTCTATTCTCTCTTTTTCCTCTTAACAAGGTCCACTCTCAATATTCTAATTCTCAGAATCAGCACATCCCCATTAAGCAGCGCAGATTACTGTATTACATGATAAAGTTTATCTCTCTCCCCTATAGTCTTGATAACAGCACAGCATTTGTGAAACACCTCATTTAAACATTACATTAAATTTTACATTCAGGTTCCCGTATTCATAAGTATAATCCACCACACTCAACCGATCATTTGCATATGCAATTTTATTATTTACCAATTATATAACTGCAGGCAACATGTCCTCTGCATTATACACTCATCCAGTCCCATCAGTGAACGGAACCAGGCAAGGTGTCATTCATCTTATTAACTCCCCCCCCAGCTTCACGACCACCCAATCAGGAGTGAAGCTGTCAAACCAATCAGATCACCAGGCATCTCATACATGAACACCATTGACAGTGATCAGTAACCTTGAAGAAGGCTGGAAAAGCCGAAACGCATTGTTACGACCCACAACAGCTGACCAACAGCTACCACTTACACACCATTGATCGTCAGAACAACTTCTCCCCCAGCAGGACAGAGAACACGTTCAAGCGCATCACTAGTGCCTACTGACGTCTGTACCCCGGGATCTCGCGAGAGTTGGGAACCCGGAAGCGTCACAGAAGCGGATCCACGCACAAGGAGGGAGGATGCGGCAGCACGCCGGGACACAGGCACCGAGTGACACTGCTTACCGGGGCATAAGCACGCCGCATCATACCGTGAGTGTACCTGCAAACATTCTGTCTAGCGGGACGCCGCTAGCAGGATTTCATGTGACAGTTATTCCAGCACAAACACTGACACGCACGGAGAGGACATAGGTTTTCAAAAACCTATGAGATTGTAAGGGGGTTTCTCAGGAAATCGCTCCAAGCCCACAAGGCACCTCTCCGTTCCCCATCCACCACTACCTGTATTATAGACCGACAAATTCCTCCACAAATCACTAAGGAAGACTGTAGGTCCTGCACTGCAACCCGGTTTGGGAATCTCCTCTGTTGACACTTGTTTTGGAATATTCCCACATGTTGGGGACCCCATATAGGTGTACATCAAAACACTGTGTAAACCACCCCAGGTGCTCATTTGGAGCCCACCCAAAGAAGCTGTACAACACCATTTCCAGAACTTTACCCACAGTGAACATTAGGAAGCATTGGCTTCTATAGCAAGTTGACCACATTTAATTTCCAATAAATAGATTCAAGTAAATTCTGATTCTTCCCCTTTTCTGCAATTCACCACACCACTCACCCCCCCATTCAGCACCAGTAAGGCAGTGCTTACTCATTTTCCTTAAAAAGCCAAAAAGAGAGGTTGACCCAGAACACTCACGACAGCTAACATTGGCTGTCACAGGGAAATAGGTTGAACAGAGCTCCTGCTGGCCATGGATGAACCATACCTTCTGAATGAGAGAAGCCATGGAGTGGGGCTCAGGGATTTGAAGTTGGCAGCAATAATACAGGTAGCAGCTATCATGATATGCCTTGCAATTCTGTTTGATTGTGTGACAAATATGGATATGGTACAGAGAGCATAAAATGCTTGGAAAGAAAAGGTACTGTATATCTAGGAGGGAAACTCAAAGCGAACAAACATCTGACCAAAATGTCCATAGGACAAGAAGGGCCTAGCAGCCATGCAACTTCATCATCACAAAGAGGAAGCCAAAGAAAACATATTGTGGACCTGGCACCAACTATATAAAAATTTACAAACATGTTCCTTAAAACAAGATCAAATGGAGGACTTAATGTAGAAGCACCAGACTATTTGTCAGATCAATCGTTCGCATCGAGGAGTTTGCCCAGGTTTGCATCCCACTTCAAAAAATTAGCACATTAAGTATTTGAGGAACAATAGAGGTCAGGGCAGCTTTATACAAAAAATCAGATGACCCATTGAGGTGGACGAGCAGTGCAACAATGTTGTTCAAAGGTGGTGAGTGATCTAGAGGAAAGTAACACAATAGCTGGAGGGCCGCTTATTACACACCCCTACCCTAGATAGACATAAAATAACCTTTAATATTGCACATGCATGTTTCTTTGTAATGAATGTCTTGACCTCCTTTGTAAAATGTCCAGCTCTATATGGGACCATGTGTTTGTAAAATTTCATGCTCCCGAATAGCCAGGCACCCTCTTATTCAATATGGCAGATAAGGTATATTTGTTACGCAGCTGAGGCCGCACACCACTGATTGCTTGCACAGTGCTAGCAAATATCTTTTTGGGACAAATTGTAGATAATATAGGGCAATATGTGGGTAACCGGTTGCATTCAAATACATTTTGTTCCTGTATAGTGGGAGCTTGTTAAAACCTGTTAGTATATAATAGCTAACAAGTCAGAGGCCACAAATGGAATTGTAGAAGATGTTAGGAGCATGCTGTAGAAACTAGATGATTGAACGTCTGTTGATGACAAACAATGGGCACAGGATGTCTAAACCACAAAAACACAAATGAAAGCTGCAAAAAATCAGACAGTACAAAACCAAGCCAAACACAGGAAAGGAGACAGCTTCAGCTCCAGAGCACTGATAGGTATTGAACACTAGGAAAAACTGTTGCCATAGACTCACGGTGAGTGGAGAATAAGAAATGCTCTACTAGAAGGATTAGATCCAAGATAGACTCACAGCTTAAAATTGTAGATACATTTAAATATTTGGGAATTAGGTTCTTGCCCGACCCTAGCAATTTTATAAAATAAAATCTAGATCCATTAGTGGTGTACTTAGGGACTAAGATAAAACAATGGAGGAAGTTACCCCTAACAACAACTGGTAGAGTGAACCTACAAAAAATGATAGTACTCCCAAAATGTCTTTACATTTTACAGCAGTCCCCTTGTTATATACAAAATAGCTTATTTAGGAAGATAGATAGCATGCTATCCTCCTTCATCTGGAATAACTCATGTCCTAAAATTCGCCTTCAGACCCTGATGAGGAAAAAGGGGGATGGGGAGATGTCACTTCCTGACCTTATTATGTACTACTTCGCTAGTCAAATAATATCAATGGTAGACTGGATGGAGGAATTGGGGATGGGATAAGGGAGTTGGTAAGGCAAAGTGTAGTAGGGAATACACCAATGCAAAGACTGTTAAAAGGGCATGTAACGATCAATGATTGTCCAATGGTGCGACAAGCTATCAAAATCTGGGGCGAAGTCAATAAACTATACATATTTAAAAGTCTGGATATGGACCATCCCCTAGATGATGGGAAGGGCTTGAAAGAACTAAAACATCTTCAAGTATCTAATGTATGGGGATCATACGGGATTACAACAGTAAACCAGTTATATGTAAATAAAATAAATAAAGAAATCAAACTTTTTTATCAATTGCTCTCATCTCTTTAGATATCTTCAATTGAAAAACGCACTTCAACGCACTTCATACACAAACGCACTTCATACACAATTTAAAGGGGCCAACCCAGAATTTGAAGTATCCCCAATAAAGAAAATGATAACAGGGGGCGGGAAACCCAATAAGATATCCAAGATATATAGCCATCTGCTGCAAAGTAAAAATGAAGATGGCTTAACCAATTTAAAGGGAAAATTAGAAAAAGATATAGGGCAGATAGGCATAGATAAATGGATGTCCGCAATGGCCTCTATATCCAGAACAACAAATTACATCAGAGTCCAACAAATACAGTTATATATACTGCATAGGTCTTATATGTCCACAGGAAGGATGGTGAAATTTAAGGCGAAAATACTGAATATATGCCCAAAATGTAATAGTGCACCAGGAACTTTCTTCCATATGATATGGGATTGCTCGGAGGCGCAGGAATTTTGGAATAAGGTTAGAAAGGTCATGGGAGAGATTGGGATAGAGGAGAGTATACTTGCACCTAAATGTTGCCTGTTCAATATAATTGAGGATGGAAGAACATATAGAGATGGGAAAGCCCTTATTATTAATCTGTGTTCCTTAGCTAAAGTGATGATAGCCAGAACATGGATGGCAAAGACAGCGCCGGAACTCGATGGCTGGAGGTCATTAGTAAATTATACAGTAATGCACGAAAAACATATTCACTAAAATAGAAATACACTAGGGAAATTTAAAAAGATATGGAGTAAATGGATAGAGAAATATGGGAAATGTAGGGATTATGGGAGAACACATAAAGTCAAGTAATAAGAATCACAGAATTGAAATAAGATGTAAGAAACTTAACACCTACTGTAATTAATTATTGCACAATGGATTAATAAATAAATAAATAAATAAAAAGGAGAGAGAGTGAGAAATAAGAGTAGTAAAGGCACAATAAATGGAGATATTAGAGAGGATGACCCCCAGCCATTGAGTATCAAAATAGGACAGGACCAGAAGATTTGCCACCAAAAAATAAAACGCATGTATATAGCGAATAAGATGGTAGAATAAAGATAATAATGAAGTACAATGGTAGCAGACTAGGGAAAAGATATACTAGGCCGAGAATTGGAGGCGTTAAAAAGGGATAAGGACTGTTTAGTGTTATGTTGTATGTTAAATGTATTGTACTGTACGCAGTGGCAGTCATTGTTGAATAATTGATGAACAGCCTTAATATTTATAATTGTCCACTGCAGTATGTGTGTATATGTTATATGTATATTAATAATGCATCTATCACATGAAATGCTATATATATAGTATGTTGTCTTTTCTTTTTTACCTCAAAAGCAATAAAAATGAGTTAAAAAAAAGTGTGCCACGGCAGAGGCTTTGGTGATCTCCATTCCTGCATATGTGAGCTCCCTCCCCCCCGCACGCACGCCATCACGCCATCAAAGTGAAGCTCAGCAGGAGGAACTGGCCTTGGTGGCACACCTCTCCCCGGCCCTGAATATGAAACCCCAGGTGGTGGGTCGGTGCTTGGGAGCGGTCCTTGATGGTTCCCCCGTCCATTGCGCTGGCTCTGCCTCCAGTGCTGACCATGAGACTCAGCATGGGGGACTTGTAACCTTATCCAGTATCCAATCTGTCTAATTTCATTCTGTTGGAATGCTGGGGGGCCCTTTCAAAATTTTGCAGTGGGGCCCAGACAGATGTATGTTTTCTTCAGATGCCTCCTGTAGCAAATTTTTTAATTTGCTGGTGTGTACAAGAGATGCGGCAGAGATCAGTGAACAACTGTTATTGTAAACTATCAACACAGTTCTAGTGATCATAGATGTTTCAATATTTATTTATTGACAGTTCCTTATATAGCGCATACATATTCAGCAGAGCTTTACAGAGAATATTCGAACACTCACATCAGTCCCTGCCCCAGTGGAGCTTACAATTTATATTCTCAACCATACGTACATGTACACACAGACATCAGTGGCGTAACTATAGACGGTGCAGGGGGTGCACTTGCTATGGGGGGCCCCATAACAAGTGCACCTCCTTCCCCCTCTATGGTTACACCACTGGCACATGCGCTGCCTCTACCTCTCCCTCCCTAGCAGGCAGCCGCTCATTGACGGACTGCCCACCTGCCTCTCCTCCCACCACCGTCGACAGCAGCTACGAGAACAGCCGCTCCCCACTGGATGCAACTGCCTGCCTCTACTCCAACCCCTGCCGACAGCAGTTTGTGCTAACAGACAGCATCAACGGAACACTGCCTCTCCTTATCCCCAGGCAAGCAGGGACAGCAGTCGCTCCCCGCTGACCATAACGGGCAGCTGCCTCTCGTTCCACCCCTGCCGATAGCAGCTCAGAGGGACTCTGTCTCTCCTCCTCCTCAGCGGGCAGCAGCTACAGCACATCACCCAGCCCACTAACCTGGCCAGCATCAATGGGGCCCACCGGTAAGATGTCATATGTTGGTGCACAGAGAAGTAGCTACCTTGAGTCACTGTCTGGGGGAAGGTGATAGTAGTGGTCACAATGGCCCTTATTCTGATCTGTGGGGCCAGATCAGAATATGCGGCCAGGACCGTGCAGGCGAATCCCCGCCTTCCATACGGATCGCCACCTCCGTCCGTACGCGGATATGTGGCGGTCCGCATGAAAGTGGACGGGGATACGCCTCCTCCATCTTGGGAGCAGCCCCTGCATTCGATGGTCGCCGACCATCGAATGCACGCTCCACCAGCTCCCGCCACCCTAGACCACACGGACACTTGTCTGTATGAAATCATGTATGGGGGCGGGCAGCTGACATCCGGCGATGTCAGATGCCCGCCCCCTACACATGCGTCACGGCTTTATTACCATGCATACGCCCTGCGTTTGCATGGGAACGCCCATGAAACGCGGGGCGTATGCATAGGGTAATGAGGCTAAGTAGTACCTCACGCCCCTCTCCGCCCCCTGTGCGGCGTCTAAAAAAAACGTACGGCGAAACCGCTTGCACATGCGCAGAGTGACCTCTGCACATGCGCAGACGAAAAACATCGGCGGTACGACCGCAAGCGGCAAACACCGCACCAACCAGAATAAGGGCCAATGTGACGTGCTGCAAGTGTTGGATGATGTGGGGTGGGATGTACAGGATATATGTATGGAACCAAAGTATAGATGAAAGCAGCAGTGTATGTATGTTTGTATTGGAGAGGCGGTGTATGTGTATATATATATATGAGACATGTATATATATATATATATATATATATATATACATATATATATATATATTATATATGTATAAATATCTATCACTTTAGTATACTAACCCTGCCCGCCACTTAAGCCCCTCCCATATAGCCTGACCTAATCTCCACGCTGACGCCTATCCCTAACCCCCTCCACCTTGCAGCATGAACGCCAGCATCCTGACCACCGGGATGCTGACTTCATCCCATGTGTATATGTATGAATGTATGTGGGGGCCCCCCGTGAAGATGTTGCTATGGGGCCCACAAAGTTCTAGTTACACCCCTGACAGACATTCTATGGTTAATTTTGTTAGGAGCCAATTAACCTACCAGTATATTTTTGGACTGTGGGAGGAAACCAGACTACCCAGAGGAAAGCCACACAAATATACAAACTCCGCACAGTCAGGGCCATAGTGGGAATCGATCCCATGACCTCATCGCTGTGAGGCAGTAATGCTAACCATTACACCGTCCGTACAGCCCCACATAGTTGTCATTTACCTCTGCTAGAACATATGAAACATTTTAGGAGGTGTAAGTTCTAATATAAAAAAAAGAGTTGGTTTACTCAAACTCTTGCCTCATATTTTTGTAAGATGAAATATTTGTAGTTTCGTTTCTTTTGTTTTATTTCCATTAGATAGTAGGGACCTATAAAAATGGATGTTTATTGTTTTGCCTTTGCAATACAAAATGCCGTTATACAAGAATAATAAATATAAGTCCGATGAACATATATGTAATGCATAGATAATATTAATAATAATAAAAATATTAATAATAATATTAATAATGGCCAGTAGTGTTTCCAATAAATAGGGGACAGACAAAATATAGTTGTGTGTTTATATAAAACATAGGTATTCCAATTGTGAAGCTCATTAGATTACACTGGAGAAATATGAGCATATGTTAGTAAATAAATATCAAACCATTTTCTCTCCAGCATCTCATATTCTGCTTATCTTCTTCTCCCTCACATCTTTCTATCTCTCCGTTTGTCTCTCCTCCCTCTCTTTCCTCCTCGATCTACACAGCAGCCCTGCCCCCTCCATCCTTTCTCTACAGAAGCTATGACATCTGATTCATTCAATCCCTCCCTCTCCCCTGCTCCATAAGCAGCTCTGGCTGCACGTTTAAAATTCTATTCTTTTATTTTGTATTATCTTGCAAATCCTGATGTTGCAGCACGGTCCATGTAGGATGCATCGCCCAGCTTGCGTTCCCTCCTTTTTATAAGCACAGGCCCTTTCTTCCTACATGTTAAAGGTATGTTGCATCCTATTATTCAAGCCATTCTTTGATTAAAATAAGAGCCATTGGCCTTGCTCACATACAGTATGTACGGTTCACATTATTCTGTGGAATTAAAATAGTGTTTGTCAATTCCCCTGCTCGAATTGTGTGCCTGCAACCATTGCTCCTAAATATACATAGATACAGGTTGATGTTATTGACAGCTACCATTACAAAGCAGAACTGCTTTTGTGTGAGTGTGGTCATTCATGTATTATTGATAAAAAAACAATAGGGTATGTTCTGGATTAGATATTCACCACACTGTATACTCCTGCTCTCCCAGCCCTGTTTTGCTGTCAAACAAACAATTAATGACATTACCCTAACCCACGGTCTATACATTGATACATCTATTGTTGTTAGAGCAATGTAGGGGAAATGCTTTAACATAAGCTGCATCATTTTGGATTGTTGTAGCTGTAATTCTGTAATTTAATCACTATAAATCAGTATTACTGTATATGTGTTACATGTTTGGTTTGAATTTTAAATATATATTTCTTAATATAACCTAGTGAATGAAGGATTATACAGTTGCTATTTTATTGTCTATTTGTTATGTCAAATATCTTGGTGATGCATGCAGTGTTGATATGCATTAAGTAATTTTTAGATTTAAGTTACGTTTTGGTTTTCTTTATGCTTGTAAAATAGATTACTTGCTAAATTAATCAATTATTTGTCCTGAAGTAATGTATCCATATCTTTTATTTTAATAAGTGGGGTTAAAAAAAAAATACCATAACTTCATCAAGTTCTATCTTGGCCTAAAACACTGATGGGCTAGATGTTTGTTTACATTGTCTGGTGTGGAATATTGCCTGGGCATCTTCATCTAGGTGTAAATAATCTTTGTAAGGATTTTATCAAATGTGCTGCTGACATGCATATATGCATATGTCATTTAGTGAGAGTATAGACAAGTTGCATGGCTGAGGGATAAGTTCTTTAGTTTTATAGCATTATGGTATAACTGATCTATGCAATATTAATCCAATTAATCTGTAGAGGGAGGGGGAACCCAGCTGGTCTGGGACCCCACAAGCATCAAAAGGGTTTAAATTGTTGCATTTAATCTTATTTAGTTAATTCTGCCTTGGTGGTTTTACTCCTATAAATCCTTCAAAGATTTATTCATTCTTACTGTTAACAGAATTATCTATAAAACCTAAATAAAGAGGATTTTAAGTTAATTTGACCTTTTTTGGTTATTCAGTTTACTGTGAAATAAATAAGTCTTATTATCTTTTATTCCATTTTTTACATAAAATGAGGAGCAGAAGCTCAGCCAATTCAGTAGTTAATGCCAGGTTTTGCAGCCAGTTTAAACATCTAGAGCTGTATGTAATTATGATGAAAACTGGAATTCCAGGTCTCCTGTTTTCTCACAAGAATGTGATGGTGCTTTGAACTAAGACAGATGAAAGATGATAATGCCAGTGACAATGCATTATGGGTAATTTGGTTACACTTTAAGATGAAATGGGAGCTTTGAACGAAGGCATGAAAGTTTTTCAAATACTATGTAGATTAATACATAATATTTACGCGTCCTCCGACCTTTTCATACCCCCACTATCCACGTCATACCCCCACTATCCACGTGGAGTTGATTAAATATAGTGTGGCGAGCGCAGCGAGCCATCGAGCCCGAAGCGTGGCGAGCAGACGCACATAACTTCACAGGTATTACGCTTCCCCGCTATGGGCTCGGTGGCTCGCTGCGCTCGCCACACTATCTAAAATCAACTCCACGCCGACGTGGATAGTGGGGGTATGAAAAGGTCGGAGGACGCGTACCGCCGCCCCTTGCGGGCTCGCTGCGCTCGCCGCGCTTGCCGCGCTTCGGGTTGGCAATAATCGTGGGGTGGCGTTAACGATGGGGGGGGGCATTTTACATACAAATTACCCATCAGGGTGGGTATACAATCAAAAATCGGGTCCATTGGGCCATTTAACATTGTTCCCTATGTAAAATTGGGTCCATCGCATCGGTCGCATTGTATGCCATTATAATGGCATACAATGCACCCGATTTTACATAGGAATTTAACATTGAATACAATGCATTCAATGTTAAATCGCGTCGGTCGCGTCGGTCGCATCGCATACCTTAAGTTAAGGCATGTGATGGATGCGATTTTTTAATTGTCGGGGAAAAGGCTAAAAATAGCCCTAAAATCGCGTCGGTCGCATCCATCGCATACCTTAACTTAAGGTATGCGATGACCCACGACGGGCGCCGTGCTAGGAAACAAGTACCCAGTATTTCTTTAGAAACATATGCTTTTTTTTATTTTAGCTATTAATTTTGATGGCAGAATGTCCAGCTGAATGTTCTCTTTAAAACAGCATTGTGTTTCTTTAATTACATGTTAAGCAGTCATTTGTCTGATGTTTATATTAAATTGACTATGCAGAATGGTGTAAAAAAGAAATGTGTATTTTACATATGTAAGTAGATATTTCTAGGATCCGTAGAAAAAGTGTGTAAGGGACCATATGTCAACACAATGATGAAATATGTATATAACTTGTCATTTTGACTGGGAAGATGGGCTCCCCTTAGCTCTGGGACCCATAGCAGCTGCACCTCTGGCACCACTATGATAGTTTCACTATTTATAGCAGTTTACTTTACATACACTATATATTAGTATAGGGACAGGCTTATATCAGGTTACATTAGTCTACCAGCTGCTACTTACACTTTCAAGTGCAGAGCAGTCCCCTGTATCAGTATGGGCCAGATGTACTAAGCTTAAAAAGTTATAAAATGGAAAGTGATAAACCATCAGCCAATCAGCTCCTACCTGCCATGTCAGAGGCTTTGTTCGTAAATTACACGTAGGAACTTATTGGTTGGTGGTTTATCACTCTACATTTTATCACGTTTCAAGGCTTTGTACATCTCAACATAGGTCCCTGTTTGGAAGTGTGTGTGTTTGTGTGTTTGTGTGTGTGTGTGTGTGTGTGTGTGTGGGGGGGGGGGTCACCTCTGCTCCAACTGCATATGCATATAAGAAATGGGATAGACTTTAATAGATTTTTATATTGTCTTCTATAAAATTACTTTATCTCCAGTATGTGTTTGGTACTTGTGTATTTTCACGGCGCCCGATATATCGTATGCGATATCGGCCGATATATCGGATGTGATATTGGCCGGTATGTCGATGCGATTCGAACCAATTTTTGACCTGTTCATAACCCCACTATCCACTATGCATGGAGTTGATTTTATATAGTGTGGCGAGTGCAGCGAGACACCGAGCCCGAAGCGTGGCGAGCGTAGCGGATTACTGCGCTCACCACACTATATAAAATCATTATGAACAGGTCAAAAAATCGGTTCGGAACGCTTCAATATATCGGCTGATATCGCATCCTATATATTGGCCGATATCGCATCCGATACATTGGGCGCCGTGAAAATACACAAGTACCATGTGTTTTTATAACCCCATAAAAAAGGCCTCTGTGTCTTCTGCTTGAACTGCATCTCTCAATGCTCAATGAGCATCTCCAGCAGTTGACTGATGAGCACAAGCGATAATAAGAAAAGTAAATAGATAATCTTAAAATTTCAAATACTTTGACTTGTGACAGAAATATGCATAACACCCCCTAAGTAGGGCAAAGAAAAAGACAGATAGTATTCATTTTATATACCACTAGATAAAAGCCCATTAATATGATGGACACCAGGACCGGATTACAGTATATAGGGATCTCTTGTTATCTGCCCTTAAACCCACATTTTCTGTGCATAACTATTTTATGTTTCATTTCCATGGTGCGTCATAGAGCTTAAAAAATACATGATTACAACAAAGTGATTGACTTTAGTGGCAACCAGCATCAAGTGTGAAACAGTCAGATCATTATTTGTATTTACTTTGCAGCAGGCTGTAACAACTCCCAGCATTATCTCCAACTCACTTTCCAATCTCTAAAGGCCTCCACACACTTACGTGACTTTTCAAAGGGAGAAGTCTCATAAGATTTCCTTTGAACCGCCCGGGAGCTTCATGGGCGGCAGCATCTCATGCAGTCCTTTTGCATGTGATACCCATTCATTGCTGCCTGAAGCTGTCCGATCGGTCAGATCCTTCATGCAGCAGTTCCGACCTCCGACTCACATCGGATCTGACGTCAAACACATTTGGATACTTTTCACCCAATTTCTCAGCCCAATCCATCGTAATCAGGTGGCCAAATCCGACAAATGTATAGGCAGCTTAAAGCCTGGTATATTACCATCTCCTATCACTCAGCTAATATTTACTGTTAATTTACTGCAGTCATGCTACATGGAAACAGGTAACCTGCCTGCTTACCTGTTCCCTACTTTCTTCTTCTCATACCCCTTTTACACCAAAAACCCTGGTCGGACCCTGGTCTTTGAATGCTGGAGTATCCAGGGTCGGACCCTGCTTTATACCCCATTTACACAGCACTTTGACCTGGGTCGGACCTGGGCCTGCACCATTTACACTGAACCTGGGTCAGCCCTGCCTTAAATAATATATATATTTATATATATATATATATAGGGTGTAGGGGGGACGGCGGCACTCGCACACAGAAGAAAACACACGGAGGCAAAGGTATACCAACGTTTCGTGGCGGCGTTGCCACTTTATCAAGGTGCCTAAGATAAAGTGGCAACGCCGCCACGAAACGTTGGTATACCTTTGCCTCCGTGTGTTTTCTTCTGTGTGCGAGTGCCGCCGTCCCCCCTACACCCTGCATGTACTGGACCCCTATCGGTGGTCACACAGTTGGAGGGCACCGCCAAGGGAATTTAACCCCTTCCCCTTTGTTGGGTTCATCAGCAGCTAGGAGTGCCGCACCCCCGTCTCTCTATATATATATATATATATATATATATATTATATATTATATTTATATAAATATATATATATATATATATATGTATATAATATATATATATATAATATATATATTTATAGAAATATATATGTATATATATATATATATATAATATATATATTTATAGAAATATATAATATATATATATATTTATAGAAATATATAATATATATTTATAGAAATATATATATATTTATAAATAATATATATATATATATAATATTTAAGGCAGGGCTGACCCAGATTCAGTGTTTTTAAGGGGGTAGATGGGGAGTGCTGTCCCCTGGTGCTAGGAGGAGGGGGTCCCTGCAGCTGCTGAGGGGAGGGGGGTACCTGTCAGCCTGAGGTCGGAGCTCACTCAGCGGGACCATTTACACCGCCATTTACACGGGTCCTATCCGGGTTCTACCCAGGTCAGGACCTGGGTAGAGGACCCGTGTAAATGGACACGGATATACCCCATTTACACCGGCGATGATCCGGGTCTGACCCGCAGCTGACCCGGATTTTTCGGCGGTGTAAAAGGGGTATTAGTAAGCTTTATTTCTTTTCTTTTTGACATCTGTAATATTTATTGACTTTTATTTCCAAGGACGGAAGGAACTGATCACAAGTGAATCAGGTTGGGGCGCAGATCTTAGCGCTGGGTTGCAAGTAGCTGCAGTACAGGGGAAAAAAGGGGGTGTCACTCCCCAACAGCAAGTACAAAAAGAAAAACAAACTGACTGTACTTACGTTAATACTGTGGTAATAAATTTCAGATATTAAAAAATGGTGCATGTAACCTTCATGATATTAAAAATAATATTTAATAATAGGAGAATGAGTATACTACAATATATTAGCAGCACATAAAAAAAGAAGTTTGTGTGACATGAAAATAATGGCAAAAATTACAATGGGAAAATGGGTTAAAAAAAAGTATTTATACCTCATAAAAAATAAGTGAAGTGACTGAAAAAGTGTCCATACAGTACCGTATAAAAAATGACCAGCTGGCTTAGAGAAGTGTTGTAAACCTGTTAGGATCCGTTCCTATTATGTCTCAGTTTGGAAAGACCTGGATGGCAGTGGAGTATTCCAGCTTGGCTTTTATGGAGTATTGGGCCTCCTGCTGTTCCTTAATGCAATATGAATATATCATGGGCTGGAGTGGAGTAATCTCCCAGTATAGCGACCAATGTTCGGTCTGGAGGCTGGTCCGGTCTCTCGGGCATCAAGCAGCTGTTTGGTAGGGGTCTGGTAGTGTCAGTCACTTGTAAGGACCACCAATGCGTTTCGCTTTGTAATAGAGCTTTTTCCAGGTGTATATGTGGCTGCACCCTGGGGGTTTATATACCCCTGTCTATCAGTTATGGGGCGGTTACTAAGTGTGTTTCTGGATAAAAATACACCTATTTTTTTACAAATTTCTTTTAGTAAATTTCCCCCTAAACATCTATCAGAACATGCAGTATACATGTTATATTTATCATGAAAAACAACTATATAATTCCTCTTACATTTACCTATTGCTTTTATTCATGAAGTCACTGTGTACTTAAATACATTCTGTGACAATTTTAAACTAAATTTTGCGACATTAGAACACTTTTACAGAAAGTGGGTTTACAAAAGTTATAATTGTTCTTATATTACTTTATTTCTTTTATATTATTTTATTTCTAAGTTTCCACAAGAGCTCCATAGTGTCATAATAACAAAAGGATTACATTAATGTATACAGATGACATAGATACAGAATTGCTACTTAAAGAATTCATAAACTGGATACACAAACCAAGATTTATCTGTCCAATCTGTCGGGTGGGAACAAACATCTGGTACTATATGGGAGCAAATGACAATTAACCATTTGCTTCCAAATGCTGATAAAATGGATAAAAATTATTGTTCAGATCATTAAGCTAGCCATCCACCTAAACATTTATTGTCTGGTCTGGCTAGTTGGAACAAAAATCTTGTACTGTACGGGAGTTGACAAATGGTCAAAAACGATCATTCAGATATTACCAGATTTTTGTTCCAACCAGCCAGATCTGACAATAAAGGCCCCCATAGAAATTTGACATAGAATTTGACGGCAGATAAGAACCATTTGGCCCATCTAGTGTGCCCCTTTTTTCACCCTTCAGGTAATCTTAACCCTTTATAGAAACATAGAATTTGACGGCAGATAAGAACCATTTGGCCCATATACAGTACATTAGTCCTCGGTAGCTCCCCGGGAGGGCGACACACGATTAGGCACTTGAGGTGCCACATTTTGCATATGATAAATTGCATGCGAATTATCATATGCAACTCCCAAGGAGCTGCAAGGTGGATGGAGCAGGGGGACTGCGGACATCGAGATAGCGGGGACACTTCGAGTAGGCTGGTGGTGGACACTGCGAGTAGGGCAGAGGCAGCGGGCAGGGGACGATGCAGGGCAGGGGACACAGAGGCAGCTGATGCCAGCGAGGGTAACGGAGAGCCGGGCAGGGGAAGCCGGAGCAGGGAGCTGTCATAGTTACATAGTTACATAGTAGGTAAGGCTGAATAAAGACTTGCGTCCATCGAGTTCAACCTAGTATGCTTATATTAAGTTTTTTTATTACACCTATGTTTCTTATTTATACCCCTGGATTTTATTAGCCAATAAGTGTTTATTCAACCTTGTTTTGAACACATTTATTGTGGGAGCCGACACCACCTCTCCCAGAAGAGAGTTCCAGAGTTTGAGTGCTCTGAATGTAAAGAATTTTGTTTCTTCTAACTGTACAAAATATTTTTTCTTCTAATCTATACTCATGCCCCCCGTTTCCTTGTTTCCTTTCTAGTAGAAAACAGGGTGTTTGACAGTTCCTTATATTGGCCCCTGATATACTTGTACATATTGAGCATGTCTCCCCTTAGACGTCTCTTTTCTAATGTAAATAGTCCCAAATTGGATAATCTCTCCTCATAGGTTAAATTTTCCATTCCCCTAATAAGCTTTGTTGCTCTTCTTTGGATTTTTTTTATAATTCTGCGATGTCCTTTTTAAAGTGTGGGGCCCAGAATTTTGCTCCATATTCGAGGTGTGGTCTGACCAGTGATTTATAGAGGGGCAGAATTACTTTTGAGTCCCTAGTTTCGATGCCCCTTTTTATGCATGCTAGAATTTTGTTGGCCTTTTTTACTGCTACATTACATTGGGCACTACATCCCAAGTTGATATCTATTACGACTCCCAGATCCTTTTCGAGTACTGACTTGCCCAGTTCCTTCCCGCTCAGATTATAACTAGCACACTGGTTATGTCTCCCAAGGTGCATGACCTTACATTTATCCAAATTGAACCTCATCTTCCACTTTTTAGCCCATTCCTCTAGATTTGCAAGATCCTTTTGAAGCGAGGTGACATCTTCCGCTGATTTAATAACTTTGCTTAGTTTTGTGTCATCAGCAAAGATGGATACATTGTTGAGCAACCCCATCCCAATATCGTTGATGAAAATATTAAATAAAATCGGTCCTAAAACCAAACCCTGGGGCACTCCACTTACCGTATTGTGCCTGATACGGCACCATTCACAACCACTCTTTGTTCCCTATTACACAACCAGTTCACTACCCATCTGCAGATATTTTCTCACAATTCCATGTCTTCCATTTTATTTATCAACCTATTGTGTGGTGCCGTATCAAAGTCTTTAGCGAAATCTAAGAAAATCACATCCACAGCACTTCCACTGTCAAGATTTTTGCTAACCTCCTCATAGAATCCTAATAGATTAGTTTGGCATGAACGATTTTTCACAAATCCATGCTGGTTCATACTGAGAAATTGGTGATGATCTAGATATTCCTGGACACCATCCCTTAGGAATCCTTCAAATAGTTTACCCACTATTGATGTTAAACTTACAGGTCTGTAATTTGCGGGATCCTCCTTTTTTCCTTTCTTGAATATTGACACTACCTCTGCTATTTTCCAATCTTTCGGTATTCTGCCTGTCGATAATGAACTGCTAAAGATGTACTGGAGTGGGGTAGCTAGTTCCTCCCTTAATTCCATTAGTACCCTAGGGTGAATCCCATCTGGCCCCGGTGATTTATTTGTTTTGAGTTTGCTCAGCCTCATGATTATTTAATTGGGTTTGAAATCAACTATGAGATTTGCATTATTTGTCCCATTTGTGGTAGGTGTACATACCACGTTCTGCTGTCTGTGCTGCAAGGACAAAAAAAAGCTCATACAAATGAATGGGCAGTGATTGGCTGAGAGCTCTCTGGCTGAGAGAGCTCTCAGCCAATCACTGACTCTCCATTCATTGTATGTGTTTTTTTTCTATGTGCGCACGCTGCTGTCTGGCTTATCCTACGCTACCCGGCTCTCTGGTCCTCTCACTCACAGCATCCACCGCCCGGTCCAGTGTGCCCACTGCCTACCCTGCCTGACTCGGGTCCCTCCGCCACCCGGCTTCCCATACGCTGCCTCCCCTGCCAAGCTCTCTGCTTGCTGCTCCCCCCACCCCATCTCGGCTCAAGGATCCCTCCTCCGCCCGGGTTCCCATACACTGCCTCCCCTGCTCAGCTCTCTGCTTGCAGCCCCCCGCCCCGCTCGTCTCCCGGCTCACGACGCCCTCCACCACTCGGCTTCTCAAACGCTGCTTCCCCTGCCCCCCTCCAAGCTGCACATAAGATTCACCAAACCTTATGTGCAGCCCGTCTGACCTCCCAACTCCGACCTGATCCGCATCGGGTCAAACTGGATGTCTGCACATGCAATTTGGGGCGATTTCTGAAATCGGGCCCAAATCGCATAGTGTATGGGGCCTTAAAGCTTTAGATGTATAGCCAGCTTTACTTTGTAAAATCAAACAGTTTTAACCAATGTATCTGCTTGGCTATTGTCTGCTTTCAAGCTTTTGGGAGCAAATGATTGATTCTCATATGCTTCCATACATTACCAGATTTTTGTTCTCACTAGAGCAAGATTGAACAACAGATTGGACAGATACATCTTTAGTTGTGTACCCAGCCATAGTTAGTTAACATTAGGAGAGTGAGCTGTGCTAGCTAAAACTACATTCAGAAAGGGCAGTGGGGGGATGGAGAATGAGAGCAGGGAACAGAGCATTAGGGTGCTAAGTTTGGTGAGACGATGAGTTGTGGTAATTTTCAGTGAAAAGTGGGCTTCTAGGGTATGTTTAACAGCGAAAGTCTGATTGTTGAGGAAGGGCATACCACTTGTAACTTGAAAGTGGACGTGAGAGGAAATGATCAGGGAGGAGGACTGGAGGCAGCAGGCAAAGGGAACATGAGTGACAGTGGGGAACAAGGTGGAGAGAAAATGTTTCCATGCGTTTACAGTATGTTCTGTTTTCCACCACAAATAAGTGGTTAATTGAAGAAACAACAGTGAACCAGCATGGAGTACATTTACTGTATTATTGCCACAAATCTACAAAGCTTTTTTTTTTTGATGTTTGGAGAATACACCCCAAATTATTATATCTAGAGTCAGTGTTGTACAATCAGGACTTCTCACACAAAAGCTATTTTAGGAGTCAACACAACATAGACAGTGATTTTATTTAATTTCTTTTGAATTAAAAGAACCAAAATATCTAGCAAGCAAATTTGTTATGATCACAAATATATATAACATAATTAAGTTACATTTAATATGACAAAATAGTCACAATGCTTAAGGTGCACACAAAAGGAATAGTATGACATTACAGTATTAAAATGCAAACAGGTTCTTTAATTGGTGATAATAAAAGGGAATAATAACAGAAAACTAACAGACATGTTTATTCAGGTAATCTGTTGGCATGGGGACAGCAAGAATATGGAAAGCTCCTCAATCAGATTGACCCACTAAATATAAATATTATTAACATTTATTCATTTAGCACCAGTATATTACATTGTGATTTACAGCTGGAAACACAATAATAAAACAAGACTGGATATTAAGAAATAAAGAGTTATGGTGTGTACACACGGTGATATTACCCTGCTATTCGATTTAAGATTTGCGTGCTATACAATCTTTGCTGTCTCTGTACTTTTTACATACAATCCATACAATCAGCTTTAGATTTGCACTATACAGTATAGTCATTGCTGCCCTGTCTATCTGGGTTTCGATTTGTGGTGTCACAGGAGCGCACATCGGGATCGAAAGGTTAAAAACCTGTGAGATCTGCATGCGATCTGCTTACGATCAGCATACGATCTGCATGCGATTTTGACTATATAGTCAAAATCGAATGTCAAATCTCACCGTGTGTACACAGCATTAAGATTGCAGGTTTACTATCTACTAGGAAAAACATACATGAGGTAGCAAGGCCAGATTAGGGTCTGTGGGGGCCCTATCAATACAAGTGATGTAATGATGGTTATCAAATTTATCAATCAGAAGAAGATATGGGGCCAAATGTAATAGGGTGTGAGAATCAGAAAGTGAGAGATTTGGGGAGAGTTTTCCCATTTTTTAAAATGGCAATCACACTTAAAAACCAGGTTGATTTTGCCATGTAATTGATTGCTGCTTTAAAAACTTGGAAAACTCTGCTAAAATCTCTCACTTTCTGATTCTCACACCCTATTTGGCCGATACTATTATTTTGAAAACCAAAATGCAAATCACACTTTACAAAATGTACCCTAATGTTCTAAATATCTTGCATAATATAAACAATAAGACAACTGTTTATGAATAATTCACAACCGATATGTCCGACTCCACATAGCTCAAAGCCCGCTGCCAGCTAGTCACACACAGTCAGAAGGATCTGAGACTGAATGAAATGGCTCCACCTCACTTTCAGCTCCTGGATGTCACAGAAATCCCATTGGCCGCAGCGGGGACTGTGAAATTCCACAAGAGGCTGGCAGTGACTTCAGCAGCACCTTGGCGGGCGGCGCTGGCAGCGGCTGTGTAGTGGGAAAAAATGGAGACACAGCTGAATCATGCTGTGCTCCCATGTCATTACCAGCAGCATGCGTGATTTAGGGGAGAGAATTGCGGCCCCTAATGTGTGGGGGCCCCGGGATGACTGCTCTATTACCCCTCCTTGGATCTGGCTATGTGAGGTATGATCCAATAAAACTGCAATGTTGGCCAGTGATCAGAGGAATGTTTGAGTATAGAAAGATAGCATATGTACATTTTGTATAAACTCTGTAGAATTGTGTTAATTGGCTGATTCTGTAAAGTTTGTCTGAAGAGACGTATTCAGGGACCATCTGAAGATTTGGAGGCTAGAGGAAAATAGTTTAGCTTTTAAACCTATTTCTTTCTGCCCACACATCTTCTTTATGTAATGCCACTCAAGGAAGCCCAGTGACCCGGGCTGCTTCTGTTGTAAGACGTTCTAGGTATGAATGCTGTCAATTATGATCTCTCTCTTCTGAAGAATATACAAGCATGAGAATATTGCATCATAAATCATAATAAATAGTATATATTCATAAAGAAATGCATTCTGGACATGAGGATGAAATATTTATTCTACGGGATGGTCCCCAATTTCTGTGACTTTGCTATTAAGCTTGATACATTTCAGTGACCTATACATACAGAGACCAATTGTGCTTAGCTTGCAGAGCTGGCAGTTTACACAAGATACAACAAGCTCTATCAAAAGGAGAATATGCACCCGCTTCACCACTGTAGAGATCAATAAAATATGAGCCTGACTTATTCCAGGAAATGTGTATTGACATGGCAGCATTAATGCATAAATGCAATACTCAGTGCATTCAAAAGATAACTCGAGACTGACAGTGTTATTAATAGTTAAAGCTGGCCCTACACTAGTGTGATTTAGCTTTTCACCAGATTTCGACAGACCGGGATGATAAATCCTGTGAAAAGTTTCTAAATTGCATGCGTTTCACATCAAATCCTGGGGATCATGCTAATGTCTGTGACTTCATTTCAAGATGCAGTTCTACTGCCACTGCTAGCCTTGTACCATCAGGGTACAACCACAGGGTTGCTCTAATGTCTAATGCTGTAGCCAATGTCTGTTCGATGGTGTATCTGCAGACCATAATGGAGTAGAGCTACAGCCAGTGGGCATCTCAATAGATAGCTGGATAACTGGCTGTAACTTTACCATACAGACAGTAGTGGCTGCAACATTGAGTCCATCTCTGAAACACCCCTGATGTCTGGTGATTTGCATAGCATTACATTTACCCTCCATGTGATCTCTCTAATCAGCTCAAAATAATAATTTTAAAAGTTATTTGCCATGTGGACTGGATGTGACTTATCAACCTAATACTTGGCCAATATACCCAGAAAGGAGTGTACACACAGGGGGTGATTTGGCCAGGTGATTTTGACTAGATATTCCAAATTTTCTAGAAGGTTAACCAGAATTGGACCATGTGTACTCTGCGGGCGATAGCGATGCCTGGCCCCGTGGCGTCTCTATCGCCCAGCCAAATAGACTGTTCAGGTCTAAATTTGACTAGCCGCCACACACTGTATTTGCCTGTACACATAGGCTAGCGGCTGGGTATAGCAACTGTATGTCAGACGGCTCCATCTTGATTTCAACTAAGCCTAATTGCTTAGTCAAATCGCCCAGCATGAACCCGTGTGTACACCCCTTAAAGAAATAGTTCTATGATTATTTTCAGCTACCACAATCCTGAAATCCTTGTATATATGGGAAGGGATCCTTGAAGATGGGCAGCTTGACCCTTCACCAGACGAGGTGACAATCAACTATAGCCAATAGACCCAATTGTCTTTAGACAAATTATTAAGTGTGTCTCTTACAACACAAACATGCATAGAGCCAGGCAGCCTGGTGTTTTAGTAATGCTGGGTACACACCAGGACGACTAGGGCCCGATCCGCACAATCTAGATCCAATTCCGATCAATTGGATGTAGATTGTGTGCTGATTGGGCCCTTTTCTGACCTGGTGTGGACCGATACCGATCCGATGCGCGGTCCCGCGGGTCGGTCGTTATTGAGATCCTACCTGCTGCAGGTAGGATCTCAATGACGACCATACAGCCGGGTGCGGGTCGCCATCGGATCGGACCCGCTCACGGTGCACATCGTGAGCGGGTCGTGCCCCCCCGCGTCATCGTGAGCGGGTCGGACGAGACACTGACGACCAGCTCACGATGTGCATCGTGAGCGGGTCGTCCTGGTGTGTACCCCGCATAAGAGTGCGTATTTATCAAAATTTGTCTTCATTTCCAAGAATTCCACATGATAAAATTGCATACAATTGCAAATGGTTTGTACAAACTACCAAAAATCCTGGATGAAAATGAATACACATTTGCATAATATCTTGAACTCTACAAAGAACAGTACTTAAGTTAAAATGTTTTGTAAAATGTACTGTAGCTGTTTCTTTGTGGATAAGTCACTCACTGATATGTCACTGAGTCACTCAATGAAAATCCCACTATCTCTGTAAACTTGTCACATTCATTAATCCAATTAGGCAAAGCCTCAGACAGACAGAGGTTGGCAGGTCACATATAGCTAAAGGGACTTCATCAGTCTGCTTTACTGAGTTACTAGTGACAGAAAGATAGAGAGAGTCCTCTCCGATTGTGACAGACAACAGGAATTTGGGCCCTATCCCTAACTATGGGGACCACACAAAAGAAAATAGGAAAATGGAAAGACAAAAATATAGAAAAGAATCTGGAAGAGACTCAGTCACACACTAACAGATTGCTGCATTAGGACATATTGCAATATGCTTTAGGACAGAAGACTTTCCTGTGTTACACATATTACAGTAGTAACCCACTGGGGGGTGGGGAGTCAACCATTCCTCCAAATGTTTTGAGGAGACATCCTTCTACTGCATAGTATGAAATAAACATTTTGTAAAGACAACAAGTTTATCTAAAAATAGTAATTTACTAATGGGATAATATTGTGTAATTACAGTAATTCCTGAATTACTACTGCATATTACTGTTTGCAATCATTGTACATTATATCGGGATGCGGTCATCTATTAGAATGAACTTAGGTCTACAGTCATTAGGTCGACCCCACTAGGTCGACTGGCAGGAAGGTCGACCTGACTTAAGGTCGACATGGGCCAAGGTCGACATGACTTAAGGTCAA
Organism: Crinia signifera; assembly: GCF_055691185.1. NCBI lineage: Eukaryota > Metazoa > Chordata > Amphibia > Anura > Myobatrachidae > Crinia > Crinia signifera. The sequence goes on along the minus strand of NC_139227.1, from coordinate 60,803,279 downwards.
ATTTGCATAAAGGTCGACATGAGGAAGGTCGACTGGTCATAAGGTCGACTTGGGTTTTTCACTGTTTTTTGAGCCGACATGTGCCGACAGGCGGTATTTCATGCCCTACCATCCACTAGGACGTGGTGGGAGAATAAAATAGTGTGCCGAGCGCAGCGATGCACCGTGCCCGAAGCATAGCGAGCGAAGCATAGCGAGCGAAGCGAGCGTTGCGAGGGTCCGATTCTCATTGCCAACTGTGTCCATGTCGACTGTGTCGACATTCGGATCAAAAAACAGTGAAAACCCATGTCGACCTTATGACCAGTCGACCTTCCTCATGTCGACCTTTATGCAAATTCGACCTTAAGTCATGTCGACCTTGGCCCATGTCGACCTTAAGTCAGGTCGACCTTCCTGCCAGTCGACCTAGTGGGGTCGACCTAATGACTGTAGACCTAAATGCAGTCTGACGAATGATCCCATTCCATTATATCTACACCACATGTGTCTTGATGTACTGGCAGATGATTTTGGTCTCTGCAGCCATTGCACTTTTGTAATTTTGGGCATGGGCAGATTTAGGGGTGAGAGCGCCCTTAGGCACAAAAGTAATAGCCACCCCCACCCCCTAACTGTATTATTTTCATTGATTATAAGACCTCATTTGATGATAGTCAATTTATTAGAATAATAAACAAAAAAACACTATGACATTTGTTTGTTTATTTTAATACATATTTACTAAGTAGGGCAACTTACAGGGGCAGTATTTCCTACCCGCTTACACTCCATTCAAGATGCCATCTGGTACAATACAGTGGAAATATTTTGCAGTTACTGATATATTTCGGTGTTGCAGGAGCTGAGCTAGAAGAGTCTGACTATTACCCCTTTTACACCGCCGAAAAATCCGGGTCAGCGGCGGGTCAGACCCGGATCCGCGGCGGTGTAAATGGGGGGTATCCGTTTCCATTTACACGGGTCCTCTACCCAGGTCCTGACCTGGGTAGAACACGGATAGGACCCGTGTAAATGTCGGTGTAAATGGTCCCGCTGCGGGTGCAGGCACCCGCAGCGGGTCCACAGCGTGCAGCGCTGGGGAAGATGTTCCCAGCTGCTGCGGGAGGAGGGGGGTCCCTGCGGCTGCTGAGGAGAGGGGGGTACCTGTCAGCCTGCTGTGCTGGGGGTACGGGGGTGCTAGGGGTACCTGTCCTGCCTGCGGTCGGATCAGAGGCGTAACTAGAAGATTGAGGGCCCCATAGCAAAATCTTGGAAGGGCCCCCCGCCCCCCCAACATGAGAAAACACATTGGCCTACACTTGAAAATAAAAACTATACTCAGCACTGCAGACTCAACCCACACTGTGGTGCACAGCAAGTTTTACTAGCTGAAATAGATAAGGAGGTGCGGGGCGGTACGGAGGGAGTAAAGATACACAGGGCAGTAGGGGGAGATGTAGGGAGGGGAAAGTAAAGAATGATAGATGTAGGGCTGTAGGGAGGGGATGGGGAGATGCAGGAAGGGGATGGAGAGACGCAGGGCAGCAAGGAGGGGATGGAGAGACGCAGGGAGGGGATGGAGAGACGCAGGGAGGGGATAGAGAGACGCAGGGCGTCAGGGAGGGGATGGAGAGACGCAGGGCTGCAAGGAGGGGATGGAGAGACGCAGGGCTGCAAGGAGGGGATAGCAAGATGCAGGGTGGCAGGGAGGAGATCACGATACACAGGGAGGGGATAGTAAGATGCAGGGCAGCAGGGAGGGGATAGTGAGATGCTGGGAGGCAGGGAGGGGATAGTGAGACGCTGGGAGGCAGGGAGGGGATAGTGAGAAGCAGGGCGGCAGGGAGGGGATAGTGAGAAGCAGGGCGGCAGGGAGGGGATAGTGAGATGCTGGGTGGCAGGGAGGGGATAGAGAGATGCTGGGCGGCAGGGATAGTGAGACGCTGGGTGGCAGGGAGGGGATAGTGAGAAGCAGGGCAGCAGGGAGAGGATAGCAAGATGCAGAGCAGCAAGGAGGTGACAGTGAGATGCAGGGAGGGGATAGTGAGACGCAGGGCGATAGGGACGAGATAGGGAGATGCAGGGTGGCAGTGGGGGGATGGAGAGGCACAGGGCAGGGGATAAAGATACACAGGGCGGCAGGGAGGGGATAAGGAGACTCAGGGAAGGAGGCAGGGGATGAAGAGACGCAGGGCAGCAGGCAGGGGATGGAGAGACACAGGGTGGCAGGGGATGGAGAGATGCAGGGTGGCAGGGAGGTGATGGAGAGACGCAGGGTGGCAGGAGGCAGGGGATGGAGAGATGCAGGGTGGCAGGGAGGTGATGGAGAGACGCAGGGTGGCAGGAGGCAGGGGATGGAGAGATGCAGGGTGGCAGGGAGGTGGTGGAGAGACGCAGGGTGGCAGGAGGCAGGGGATGGAGAGATGCAGGGTGGCAGGGAGGGGATAGTGAGACGCAGGGAGGGGATAGGGAGACGCAGGATGGTAGGGGGGAGATGGGGAGACGCAGGGTGGCAGGGAGGGGATGGAGAGACGAAGGGCAGGAGGCAGGGGATGGAGAGATGCAGGAGGCAGGGGATGGTGAGACGCAGGGCGGCAGGGAGGGAATGATGAGACACAGGGTGGTATGGAGAGGGGAGAGAGACACTGTGTGGTATAATGGCAATAGATGATAGAGAGGGGGGTAGAGAGATACAATCATCTGAGCTCCCTGTACAGCCTGCAGTATTGTGCTGTGCCTGGTAAAAAAAACAAAACACTATCATGAGGAAGCCCTGGGAGGAGGAAGAAGAATGAAAAACCAGGGGGAAAGGGAGATCAGCCTGCACCTGGCACTGACAGCACTCTCACCTTCTGTATAGCAGTAATCACACTCCGTCTACTTGTGTCTGCCCCTTGTCCAACGACCATGAGCAGAGCCACAGCCATGTGATTGTGAAGGATCTAGCTGGCTGGAGGGAAGTGCTTTGCTAGGGCGGGGGCGGGGCTTCTGTGGACGGGTCACAGGTTATTGCTGACTCTTCCTGGTGTCGTGCAGGAGCTTCTGTGCTACACACAACATAGTATGACAGGGGGACTGCAGGCAGAAATCATCCTAATTTCTGACAGATTCACAGAACCATCTCACAGTAAGTAAAATACAGGGCTCACATCCCGGCTGATACAAGCCAGCTGTGAGCCCATCATGTTACTTACTGGGAGATGAAGGACGGGGGACGAAGGATAAAGGACGGAGCCAAAGCCACTTCATGTGCAGACTGCAGACTCCGGAGTCCGTAAACTAGCAGGGGTGCCGACAGTGCTTGTATAGTTTGTCATACTCGCACCGCTGCAGCGCAACTGCTGCCTGCTACAGTAGCTTCCGGACACTGGAGTCTGACTCTGCACACAATGCATGGGCTTCGGCTCCGCCTCCTACCTCCGTGCAATAAGTAGCATGCCAGATGATGATCCCAACTATAGAGGGTGCAGTGGGTTCCCTTGGGGCCCCCCAAGCCGCCGGGCCCCATAGCAACTGCATCCCCTGCACCCTCTATAGTTACGCCACTGGGTCGGATCTCAGCGGAGAAGATGATGTGCGCCGCTGCTGTATCACACCCCCCCCCCCCCCCCCCCGCATCCGGCAGCCGGTCCCTGCGGCGTATGGAGTGTCAGTATCGGCGGTCCCTCCAGCGCATAGGAACTAGTACTAGTTCCCATGCGCCAGAGGGACCCCCGCCACTGACACTCCATACGCCGCACGCCGCAGGGACCGTCTGCCGGGGAGGGGGGGGGGGGGGGGGGTGGTACAGCAACGGCGCACATCATCTTCTCCGCTGAGATCCGACCGCAGACAGGACAGGTACCTTCAGCACCCCTTGCACCCCCCAGCACCCCGGTACCCCCAGGTACACCAAGCACAGCAGGCAGGACAGGTACCCTCCGGCACCCCCAGCACCTGAAAAAAAAAAAAAACACTTAACCTGGGTCAGCCCTGATATATATATATATATATATATATATATATATATATTATATTTCTATATATTATATATTTCTATATATATATATATATATATATATATTTCTATATATATATATATATATATTTTTCTATAAATATATATATAAAATATTATTTAAGGCAGGGCTGACCCAGGTTCAGTGTAAATGGTGCAGACCCAGGTCCGACCCAGGTCAAAGTGCTGTGTAAATGGGGTATAAAGCAGGGTCAGACCCTGGATACTCCAGCATTCAAAGACCAGGGTCCGACCAGGGTTTTTGGTGTAAAAGGGGTATAAATGTGAATCAGCCAATAAGCTCCTATCTAACATAGCCTGTAACATGTCAGTTGGGAGCTGATTGGCTGGGTGTTTATCACTCTCCATTTTATCACTTTTTGAAGCTTGATACATCTGGCCCTCTATGCTAGTGCACTTGAATTATACATAAAAAATACATATGTTACATTATAATGCGCAGGACTATTGTGTATTTTCTACTACTACTACTACTACTTTTCACTATAGCACTTCCAGGGGGGGGGGGGGGGTTATAAACTAGCTGTGGGTGACTTGACCACTTTTTCAGATGGCCAGGAGTGCCACCAGATTTTGGGGAACCTCCTGGAGATTTTTGGAGGGAAGGCAAATATAGGCAAATATAGGTTAGCTCTAGGCCTGAAGTACCACCAACAGGTCATGGTTTGTGGATTTCCTTAATAATGGCAACAGAAATGGCTGTGACAATCGCGCCTTCTGTCCTGCAGTGTTACAATGGCGTGGCTTGTGACACTCGCACCTTCTGTTCCGGAGCTTCCCCTCCAGCTGCGGTGATCCACTATTGACTGAGCCCAGACACGGCGGCGCCAGCACCAGCAGCTTTTTGGTATCCAGATGATTGCGGACGTCACATTGGAGCTGCTTTCCCCTGGTATTTTATATAAAAAACATGTGGTAACTAGCCCACTCTGTGGAATAACTTGGTACGAGAACATGCTTTTATCTGTCTTTTGGAGCTATACTCCCCATAATTATTAAAAGTTTTACCTGCACCATGAAGCGCCCCTTTCTCTTTTGTTTTGCTTAGATTTGTTCATCTTGGAGCCTGGATGATTTTCAAAGGGAGCAGCAGCCATTAAAACTGGACATATATATATATATATATATATATATATAAGGGGCCTGAGGGCTGGCACTGTGACCATTAAACCCTCTAGTCCGATTTACCATTCCCCACCCGCCCCACTAATTACAATAGGAGTATATGCATGTATTTATATAATACTGATTTATGCACTTTAAACATTCCCTTTAATAGTATGCACTATGATAGAAAAATTGCATGCAATATTTTAGGCTAGAATAATAATTAATTATCCCTATGACAACTATTAGTTTGCGTTCCAGAAGGAACAGGAAGTGCAAGCGAAGGCTGGTAACCGGAAGCCCCTTGCGTTTCAGCGGGACCTACCAGAAATAAAGCTATACACTATAGAGGTGCAGAATGGGTGGAAGCGAATCTCCGCAATACCGGAAGTCCCATGCGTTCCAGCGGGACTTCCGGCACCCGAGATTTGCGTTCCAAGTATTGTAAGGGAGGCGGAAGTAAGTTTTGCCGCGTTAAGTGGCAATATGTTACAACCGGAAGTCCCATGCATTCCAGAGGGACTTCTGGCATCCGTGGTGCATTCCAAATAATATAAGAGAGGTGGAAGTCAACTGTGCTGCGATAGGCGGCAATATGTTATAGTATTAAATACCAGAAGTCCCGTGCGGAACGGGAAGTGAACACCCGCAATGGCGGGAAATTCTAACAGGATATGGGGATAGAGAGCCCTATATAAACAAACCCTTTTGTCTAGTGAAGTTACACTCCTGAGGAAGTCCAGCCATAAGGGCAAAGGACGAAACGCGTCGAGGTGACTCATCCATTGGTGACTGATTGACTTCAACTTTTATCAGATAATCGAACAATTGTTTTTAACACTGTACGAAGATTTTATGTCATTTTGTGGTTGTAATAAATTGTGTGTACGTTATCACACTAGTCTGCTTTTTATGTTCTTTTCCATATAAATTGTGGATTTCAGGCAGGCAGCCTGAAGAAACTGTAGCATTGAGTGTACACACAGGTAGGGACGCCACTGTAGACCGGTAAATATTTGCATTTCAAGTGACAGAAAAACAACAAGTGCTGTCCCCTTGTTAAATGAATGAAGGACAGTAAAATAATATAATATAGTGTTTCTCAAACTTTGTGCTGTGGCACCCTGGGGTGCCTTGGGATGCTTTCTGGAGTGCCCTGGGTAGATGCCAGGACCAATTGAAATTATTTATGCTCATTGTAATAGGCAGAAGCAGTGCTTGTGTCTTCAGTCATAAAATATGTGGACAAACAGAAGTGAATCTTCTAACTCTTGATATAACTAAAACTATAGATTGATATATAACCACAATTCCCTTCATCCTATATTTCGTTCTGAACTATGGAACAAGAAACTTTTGGCCTATTGGTGCCGTTAAAAAAATTCTAATAGTCTAGGGTGCCGTGATTGAAAAAAAAAGTTTGTGAAGCACTGATATAATATGCTAGATGACTGGCAAAAGCCATTGAAGGTTGAAATGTTAACTCAGGCCACTGTTTGTGAGTTGAAGTCTGGAGTTCCACTGTCTGGAGTATGGTATATTGTTCTAGTGAAGCTGGATTTTACAGACGGCACCCGGCAAGTGTGAAAAATGTGTAAGTCCTTCCCAGTGCAAACTATGCTGCTAATAGGGTACCTGTTATGCCACTTGGCAGTATGAATGCACCTGGGAGTGCACAAACTAGATAACGTGGAGAGGACCACGGACGGAGACACAGGGGCAGTGCTAGGCAGACTCACAGAGACATAGGTACAGTGCAAACATCAGTAGTGAACAAGTACTAACACTAAAACAGACTAGGAGCATACACACAATACACAGAGAGGATACTGGGGGAACTCACAGGCACAGGTAGGACCTGGGAGTATGAGAGCCCAACGGATAGAGCGTCTCCAAGTATCAGAGAAAAAGTATCTCTCCGGTAACAGGAGATACCTATAGTGGAGCTTGGTGTAATGCTTCGACACGTGAATGTACTTGTTGCTATAGGCAACCTCAGTCCCAACAGGGTACTACAGAGGGAGGCCTATAGATTCCTAGGTCAGAGATGAAGACCACCATAGGAAAATATCCTAAACCCGTACCCCTCGCTTGCAGTACACGGGTTCAGCTAGCTGCCACCAAGCTGACACCCGTGGGCTCTGCACTGAGGGAAAGGGTAAGATATCAGGACCTAAACTCACCTGCAGCACACACGTTCAGCTAGCTGCCACCAAGCTGCCACCAGTGAGAGAGGTAACACAGGAAATGAGGGAGTGTAACAGCAACCTAGCTGGATCCACAAGGTGGTACAGGAACCAAGCAGTTACAGTCACAACTCCTGATTACGGCTAGGTCTGGATCAAGGCGCAAAGACGCAAACTCCACGACCTATATTACTGTAATCAACATACAATACAATTGCTAGAAACTAACTAGGCACAGGACAAGGCTGACTGGCTATCTGACTAGGATTCTGCAGCACCTGCCTAGCCTGAGAGGAAGTTTTATATAGCAGGTGCTGCCACGCCCCACTCAGACATCACAGACTGTGAGCACAAAACCAGTGCTGGATTCCCTGCTGTGAACAGACTGCCTGTCACCACTGCAACAGCAAAAACCTGAACCGGAATATCAGCTGCGTTCAGGTTACTTTGTTAACAGTGCCTCCCTTCAGGTGTCCTCCCACCTACACAGAATAGTATGAAAAGGAAAGATATATATATATATATATATATATATATATATATATAAAATATTTTCAGGGTTATATACTGTATCAGGACGACCATGCAGATCCTGGTAGATATGACTGGAGGCTGGAGCCATTCTAGCTATGCTTCAGTTGACAGTGACTACAGCAGGAGTCTTCAACCCATGGCCCGCGGGCCACAAGTGGCCCGCTGAGTTGTTTTGACTGGCCCGCCTGTAAATGCCGTTTAAAACCTTCCACGCTCATCCCTTTACATGGGGGACGCGGCAGAGGAGGACGTGCAGTGGCTGGGGTGGACGGGACATGCACATTGTGGATTTCCTGAAGCTGCGCACATATCCCGCCCGCGCCCTTTCAGAGAACACAGCCGCCGCGTGACAACCGGCTCCAGACCTCTGATGCTGCGCACCCGTCCCTGCCTGCCTCCTTCTCATTGAAGACAGCCGCCGCCGCCAGCAGGAGCAGCCCTCTGAAAGGGAAATACGGAGATTAAGGCAGGTTTCTTAAGGGGAGGGGGAGGTGAGCTGCCTGTCTGCAATGCGGTGCTGACTGGGGGGGTGAGATGGCTGCAATGCGGTGCTGACTGGGGTGGGTGAGCTGGCTGCAATGCTGTGCTGACTTTTGGGGGGGGGGGGGGGTAAGCTGGCTGCAATGTTGTGCTGAATATTGGGGGAGGGGAGCATCTGGCTGTGCAGTGCTGACTATGGGGGAGGGGGGCTGGCAGTGCTGTGCTGATTATCAATGGGGGGGCTGTGCGGAGATGCCTATGTTTGGGGGGGAGGGAGCTGTGCTGTCTATCTATGAAGTGCTGTGCTTTATGGGGGCTGTGCTGGCTATCTAGAATTACCCCTTTCTGACCAGTGACACTACTGGTGGCATTTTATGAGGGACACTACTGGTGGCATTTTATAAGGGACACTACTGGTGGCATTTTATGAGAGGCACTGCTGAGGGCATTATATGTATAAGCAGGAGTATTGGGGGCATTATAGTGCAATGGGCATCATGGTGTGTGGCATAATGTGTAATGGGCATTACGGTGTGTGACACAATGCGTAATGGGCATTACAGATAAACAGTGTATATTGATTTAAGTAGTCTGTCATTGCTTGGGCTTGATTTGTGAGGAGTTCTAGGTCACTGTGTGGGCCTTCATGTTTATATGTCACTGTGCGGCCTTTAGCCAGCCAACTTAAGCGTGGAAGGACAACAACCATTCCTGCGGTAACCAATATCTGGTCATGCAGGTTGCAAAAGTGAAATGTCAGGTGATGGTTTTCCTGCTAGTTCACACGCTTATAATTAGACCACGCCCCTTAGAATTAGGCCACACCCCTTTTTGGGAGCGCGCGCCTACGACGCGCACAATTTCTTCAATATAATATTATGTGTGGGGGAGCTGCATTTTTTTTCTTTTTGCACTGGGACCCTAATTGTCTAGAAATAGCCCTGCTGCTGATTATATATTGGGGGCAAGGTTTATGTGTATGGGCAGCTGTGCCAACTATGTATGCCGGGGCTGTGATGTCTATCTATGAAAGGCTGTGCTAAATACCACAGTAGAGATTAGTGGCCCTCGGGCTTCGTTGAATTTTTTAATGTGGCCCACACTGTCGGAAAGGTTGAAGACCCCTGGACTACAGGATCATTTATATTTCTGACACTTTAACATTAAGCATTGAACTTACAGTAGTCATGGCATTGCAAATTTAAGTCAAGTTCAGGAATCATCTGAATTTGTCTCAAAGACTTTAATAGGAAATAAAATATATCCTTTACAATTATTTTAAAACTTATTTCCGTCATGTTTATTTACCAATCCCTTTGTCTTGAAATCCAAAACCTACCTTCCTAGTTTGTTTTTCACCCTTGTGTTCTATGTTTTCTTTCTTCCATCCGGACATTATACAGTATCTTGTGCAGCTTCCTGTTACAAAACCACAAAGCATTATATACCCACCCCATGTTTAACGGTTGACATAGTTCTCTTGTCTTCGAAAGTTTAACCTGTTTTTCTCCAAATATATATTTTGTGTCCGTGACCAAAGAGTTACAGTTATGTTTCATCATTAGACAGTGTTTTGTTCCACTTTGAGTTGGGTAAGGAGAGGGAAAGAGCCATATGACAGGGGATAAAGGGTCTGAATCAGGTAAATGCACTCCCTTCGCTCCTGTGCACAACTGTACACAGCTGCACACTGGGGTAAAACCATTCACCATCGAATGATTTTCCCCCCACTTGCAGCACTGAGTAAGCCAGCAATCACTCAGCATGCAAAGGCCGTGGGGAGAAGGAGGCTGCTGATGACATCAGCGGCCTCTTTCCCAACGGCTGGGGAACGCCTGGAAATGCCGGCACCATGTCCCCCAATCACCCTGCAAGCAGCGTGTGAAGGCTATCCTTTGCTCACTGCTTTTTGAGTCGGACAGTTCGCGCATGCGCACTGTGTACCGAATTTACAGCCTGGCGTGTGGGACTGAATCAGGCCCATAGTCATTAACTCCTTAACTCCTTTGGCTTCCAATATCACCTCTATGCTGATGACACCCAAATCTACCTCTCCTCTCCTGATCTGTCCCCCACTGTTCTCTCTCGGGTTTCCAACTGCCTCTCTGCCATCTCCTCCTGGATGTCTGAGCGATTTCTAAAGCTGAATTTGGACAAAACCAAACTTATTGCCTTTCCCCCACCCAGAGCTATGCCGCCTACTAATATCTCTATCACTGTTAATAACACCATCATCTCCCCCGTTCCCCAACTCCGCTGCCTGGGTGTCACTCTCGACTCCTCCCTCTCCTTTACACCCCACATCCAAGCCCTGGCCCATTCTTGCCGGTTCCAGTTACGCAACATTGCTCGCATCAGGCCTTTTCTCTCACAGAGTGCAACTAAGCTTATCATCCCCTCACTGGTCATCTTACGGCTCGACTACTGCAATGCTCTCCTCACCGGCCTCGCTCGATCCCAACTGGCTCCTCTCCAATCTGTCCTCAACTCTGCAGCCAGGCTTATCTTCCTCTCCTGCCGCTCTAATTCTGCTACTCCCCTTCAACAAAATCTGCACTGGCTCCCATTCCCCTACAGAATCCTCTTTAAACACCTCACACTCACATACAGGGCCATCTCTAATTCCATTGCTCCATATATCTCTAACCTCATCTCCATTCATACACCCTTCCACCCTCTATGGTCGGCCGACGACTGTCGTCTCTCCTCCACCCTGATCACTGCTTCCCATGCTAGAGTACAGGACTTTGCCTGTGCTGCACCCCTTCAGTGGAACACACTCCCTCGCTCCATTAGACTCTCCCCGACCTTGCAAAGTTTCAAACGGGCACTCAAAACTCACCTATTCATCAAAGCGTACCACTGCATAAACTAGCTGGTTCTCTGACCCCTTGCCTGTTTACATCCTGCTATCTAGCCACCACCCACTTGCTTGCAACTCTTGTAATCTGTCTGTCTCCCCTTCCTACTAGATTGTAAGCTCCTCCGAGCAGGGCCCTCTTCCCTCCTGTTGTCAAAGCCCTCTTCTCTCCTAGTTGTATGTTAATTGAGTCCTCACTACTTATATTTAAGCTGTAATGTGTATTGAACTGTGGCACTTCTATTTGTACTCTATTTTTGTTATTTATTCTATGTTATGCCAAGTTTTGTCTCCCTGTACTGTCATGTTGGTGTTAGATGTGGTCGATGTGTTTAAAAAATAAATTAGACTTGTATGTTTGTGTTGCAGTGAAAAAGTTGACACGTCGACTCCTATGAATTGTGTCTCCTGCTTTGTAAAGATGTAAAACACACTTTCAGTAAGGGTGTAGATCAGGAGTCTTCAACCCATGGCCCGCGGGCCACAAGTGGCCCGCTGAGTTGTTTTGACTGGCCCGCCTGTAAATGCCGTTTAAAACCTTCCACGCTCATCCCTTTACATGGGGGACGCGGCAGAGGAGGACGTGCAGTGGCTGGGGTGGACGGGACATGCACATTGTGGATTTCCTGAAGCTGCGCACATATCCCGCCCGCGCCCTTTCAGAGAACACAGCCGCCGCGTGACAACCGGCTCCAGACCTCTGATGCTGCGCACCCGTCCCTGCCTGCCTCCTTCTCATTGAAGACAGCCGCCGCCGCCAGCAGGAGCAGCCCTCTGAAAGGGAAATACGGAGATTAAGGCAGGTTTCTTAAGGGGAGGGGGAGGTGAGCTGCCTGTCTGCAATGCGGTGCTGACTGGGGGGGTGAGATGGCTGCAATGCGGTGCTGACTGGGGTGGGTGAGCTGGCTGCAATGCTGTGCTGACTTTTGGGGGGGGGGGGGGTAAGCTGGCTGCAATGTTGTGCTGAATATTGGGGGAGGGGAGCATCTGGCTGTGCAGTGCTGACTATGGGGGAGGGGGGCTGGCAGTGCTGTGCTGATTATCAATGGGGGGGCTGTGCGGAGATGCCTATGTTTGGGGGGGAGGGAGCTGTGCTGTCTATCTATGAAGTGCTGTGCTTTATGGGGGCTGTGCTGGCTATCTAGAATTACCCCTTTCTGACCAGTGACACTACTGGTGGCATTTTATGAGGGACACTACTGGTGGCATTTTATAAGGGACACTACTGGTGGCATTTTATGAGAGGCACTGCTGAGGGCATTATATGTATAAGCAGGAGTATTGGGGGCATTATAGTGCAATGGGCATCATGGTGTGTGGCATAATGTGTAATGGGCATTACGGTGTGTGACACAATGCGTAATGGGCATTACAGATAAACAGTGTATATTGATTTAAGTAGTCTGTCATTGCTTGGGCTTGATTTGTGAGGAGTTCTAGGTCACTGTGTGGGCCTTCATGTTTATATGTCACTGTGCGGCCTTTAGCCAGCCAACTTAAGCGTGGAAGGACAACAACCATTCCTGCGGTAACCAATATCTGGTCATGCAGGTTGCAAAAGTGAAATGTCAGGTGATGGTTTTCCTGCTAGTTCACACGCTTATAATTAGACCACGCCCCTTAGAATTAGGCCACACCCCTTTTTGGGAGCGCGCGCCTACGACGCGCACAATTTCTTCAATATAATATTATGTGTGGGGGAGCTGCATTTTTTTTCTTTTTGCACTGGGACCCTAATTGTCTAGAAATAGCCCTGCTGCTGATTATATATTGGGGGCAAGGTTTATGTGTATGGGCAGCTGTGCCAACTATGTATGCCGGGGCTGTGATGTCTATCTATGAAAGGCTGTGCTAAATACCACAGTAGAGATTAGTGGCCCTCGGGCTTCGTTGAATTTTTTAATGTGGCCCACACTGTCGGAAAGGTTGAAGACCCCTGGTGTAGATGGTTAAAAAATAACTACCTGGACATATAGAAACATGTATTTGGATTAATAGTACTTAAAAATAAACCAACCTTTACATGTTGAAAAGTGTAGAAAGAGAACCTTCCTATGTATTTCTGGGCTGTGTGTGGCTTGCAGGTAGTGAAATGAGGCATTTCACTTAATAGCCTGCAGCATGGCTTATTGCATTCAGATGTATGTAATTTACTTGTATTCTGCATTAATTAGCAGACCTAGGCATCCGCTCTCATGCGGTAGCTCTAAGAGTGGTCAGGAGCACTCTTTGGCGTCCACCTGTTTTTGGTCCAAAATGCACGGTGCGTTAGCCGATCGAGGCGGTTGTGGCACCGAGCATTTTGTGTGCACACCCCCGTGTACGCCCATGTTTACGCCCAGTTTTCCTCATTATTCCAGCCGCTCCCATAAAAACGCCCACATGCCGCCCACAATGACCGTGCTCTTGCGGACAGGTTTTTTTCGCACGGAGAGACCTATCCGTGAGCGGTGTGCTGTCGCTGCACATGCGCACAGTGAAAGATACGCATGCGCAGACTAAAAAAAAGCCTGATCTGACCATGCATGGTCCGACCGCACCAACCAGATTAAGGCCCTGTGTGCCTATGCTCCCTGGGGTGCCCCAGAGCACTTGCAGGGATGTCTCGGTTTCGTTGTCCAGAACAGAATCAAATTATTTATGGTCAATGTAATAGGCAAAATCAGTGCTTGTGGCTTCCAGTTTTTAAATATGTGGATAAACAGAAGTGAATTCTGTCCCTCACCACATAACTGGAGCTAAGGATGCCATATAAGCACAACTTATTTAATTTAATATTGTTTTCAATATTACAACTTTGCATCTAGGGGTGCCTTGACACATATTCTGATAATCTAGTGTTCCGTGATGCAAAAAAGTTTGGGAACCACTGTACTAAGGACATTCTTTATTGAACAGAATGAGCACCCTTTGAGTTGTATGAACAGGAGAGTGCTGGTCACCCATGCGCACAGCAAAAAAACATATATAAATACATACATATAAAATGTATGGTGAGGTTTGCCAGCCAGGACCCAGAAGGGACTCACCCCAGCCAGAGTGACAGCCTCTAGGGGCAGCAGTGGGGCTGCTTTTGCTGTTTTTCTCCTGCTGCCAGCCTGAAGCTCCTTGGTGGTGGCAGAAGGGAAGGAGCCACACTGCATAGTACAGTACAGCGTCATGACATCACAACGCCCAGCAAGACTGTACCAAGGGATAGGCTACTGGAAGGGGGAGATAGCCATCCATGTGCAGTGCAGACAAGAGAGCGGCTGCGGCCTGCACACACACCGTAGATGAGACGCGGCGGCTGCACACAGAGTGAGACCTAGTAGCCACACACAGATGGTCGGACGGCAGTCACAGGCAGCACAGTAGACAGCTGGGCCGCAGGGGGTGATGCACACTCAAGGCTAGTACAGACAGACTGGGTCAGGGCATGGAAACTCTGGGGCCCTTCAGATCACTGGGGCCCATCACACTTGTCCCCCTTGACACCCCCTGTCACCGGGCCTGGGCAGCACATAGGCATACCTTCCAACATGACCCATTCCACCAGGTACACAATACTGTGTTCCTGGATTTCCCTTCCAGTAGAAATGGCTGAGGTAAAGCCGCAGCACAGGGGATCCACATAAGTCCAGAAACAGAGTATTTTGTATCTGTTGAAATGATTCCTTTGCATTCCTCTATACTTGTTGCATGCCTCCAACTTTTGTAAGTAGCAAACCGGGACCTGCCGCGCCGAAGGCTCCACTCTCCCGAAAAAAAGGGTGAAACTGCAGAGTGGTGGATGTGGCCTCAGTCAGAGGGGTGTGGCCTAGCACCGTGGTTTCCGTTTACCTTGCTTTCGGGGCATGCAGAGCAGCATTGATCTCTGGCTGCGCCCCCCCCCCCTCCCCTCACGGAAGACTGCCACCCGTGTGAGGGACAATCTCCAATTAATGGGACTGTACCGCTGTTACCAGGAAAGTTGGGAGGCATGCATGTTGGATGGGTATGCGCCCGCCACCTCTTCTGCTAATACGTCCCTATGCACTGTGATGTAGCAATTGTGGTGCTGTAAATCACAGGAGATGTCCAAATGGGTGTTCTGTTTAGCCCCCATAACTGTGCTTATTTTTCAAGGTGAATTTGCAGAATTCCTCAACACAGAGTGTCTGGATAGCATTCTCTTAATTGCTTTTCCTGCCCCCGTCTGACAGAACAGGATACAAATCCCAGATGGGATAAAGTGACAGGCATTATATGTGACCCTATAAACCATGCCACCTTATATGGTGGTGGAAAACTTGCTTGATGCTCCTCTCAATTCCCAGGCAATATATATGGTGACATGGTTGTTTTAAAGAGAGTTTTCAGCAGAGATGTAATTACATTACCAAGCTGGATTTATAATGTAAACATGAGTAAGCTGCTAACGCAATAGCTAGTGTGATGTGCTAACCAAACAACTGTGAACTAAAGGCCCCCATACACTACGTGATTTGGCTCCTTTCAGTATTGTAATGCAGAGAGATAGATGACGACACAACATAGGGATTTACATAGTTCCACAGTAATATTTTAAAAGTATATGGGAATATTGGCAATAGAGCCTGCGTAATTAGTAGGTGAAGATAATTCCCTTTAATTGAAGCTGCAGCACAGTGAATTGCGATACTATTTTCCAAGTGAAGAAGCAGCAGCGTTCTAAGAGCTGGGAACACATGTGCAGTCTCAATGTGATGCCCCCTCTCAGGATGGTATATACACCAAGTACTAGACACTGTCACTGTGCCAGAGTCGACTGCGCATGCGCACAGCTGCGGAAAAATGGGCCCCTGCCATTTTCCTGGTTATTTCTGCAGTTTTAGATTCAATGTAATTAACCCCTTCAGCGGAAATCCTGAGAATTTTCTGGGCTGCGCCTCAGTGTCCAGTCTGGCAAGCCCGGAAAATTCTTGGGATTGCCACTGTTTACAGCCGGGCAGCGCTGCTGAGTTCAATCACTGAACTCAGGCAGCTTCAGCGCTGCCCAGCTCCCTCCCCTCTGTGGCGCCTCCTCCTCCCCCTTCCCCTCCGGGTTTTGTATTGAAGTCCCCGGCGCCGGCTTATGACAAGCCGGCTGCCGGGGACAGGGACGGGGAGCCGCTGATTGACAGTGCAGTGGCGCTGCACGGACCCAGGTAGGCAGTGATGTTTTTTTTTTAAGGGAGCGCTCCCCATATAAAAAAACTCGCTCAGTGGGGAGCGCTCCCAAAAAAACCCACCACTGAAGGGGTTAATATATAGAAAAATGGGTGCTGGGTGAGCATGTTAACATTTATGTGTATCGTTGGCAGTGGTATGGCAAGTTAATAGTAAACACCAGTGATCCTCCAAATCCCAAGGCAGCCCAATAGTTAACGAATGCAGGATTTAGAAGGGTTGTGAGATTGATTGTGTGCATATCGTGAGGTGTTTCGGTGACAGGGGTCAAGAGGTCACTCCATGTGCTGCACGTATAATCAATCGGGATGTCTTGTGGTCGTAAGCAGATCGTATGTGTATTATTGCACATACAATTGATTGTTCGATTGATCATACAACCTGCATACAAACTGCATTGCATGCAGGACATTCTAATGCAGTGATGGCTAACCTTGACACTCCAGCTGTTGTTGAACTATACATCCCAGCATGCCCTGCATCAGTTTTAGCGTGGGCAAATAGTAAAACTGTAGCAGGTCATGCCTGGATGTGTAGTTTAACCACAGCTGGAGAGTCAAGGTTAGCCATCAATGTATGGCCAGCATAACGATCAGTATGCTGGGAGTTGCAGATCTTACAATAGATCTTATATGAAATTACACACATAAAGATGGCCATAAACTGCTGTGATGTCTTGCAGCAGTGTACGGCCAATCAATAACCCAAGAGCCGCCCAGGAAGGATGCATACGGTCCATCAGAATTTGTTGGGACGGGTCGTATGCGACCCTGCTCCCCACCCCCGGCCAGCCACCGGGAGTGAGGTACGAGGTCGGGTAGTCGGACCACCGACTCAGGTCTGATGCACACGCGACCGTGCATCAGACCTGAGGGGACATCAAACTGACCCAATTTGGGCCGATTTGATGGTCTGATTCATCAGAATCGGCCCATATCGGCTCAGTATATGTGGGCCTTAAGATCTATCATGTGTCTGGGAAGCTGCTTGGGAGTTCAAGGGAAATCGTGACAAAATCTGGATCGAAAGCTGGTTGTTCTGATGTATGGCCAGGTTAAACGAGGGATGCTGTGAGTTATAGACCGCTGAGGCCAGATATCAGTCATAGCGACTGCTGCAAATCACTACCCTTGCAAATTCATTGGTGGTACCTTGACTGCAGTAAACCATCCAGGAGATTTGACTTACAGTATGATGCAGGGCAGCAGGAGATAAAAACTTCAATCGGACTCTGTGTCAATAGTCATCTATGGATTAGGTTATGATATTTGATACTGATCCAAAATAGTTTTTTGCTATTTATGTAGTAGTTATTCTTAAGCAAGTTACTTATTCCATTATCCAGAACTATGGGCCTTATTTTGGTTCATTCTGACAAAATCCTTCTTAGATGGGCAAAACCATGTGCACTGCAGGTGGGGCAGATGTAACATGTGCAGAGAGAGTTAGATTTGGTGGGGTTTTACTTCAAAGTGAGATCTATATTGCAGTGTAAAAATAAAGCAGTCAGTATTTTCCCTGCACAGAAACAAAATTACTCACCCAAATCTAATTCTCTCTGCACATGTTACATCTGCCCCCCCTGCAGTGCACATGGTTTTGTCCATCTAAGAAGGATTTTGTCAGAAAGAATGAACCAAAATAAGGCCCTATATATCAATCTTGGCTTGTGATAACCTGCACTCAAGAGCCTTAAGCAATTCCACATCACAAATTGCAGAAAGACACTGGGATTAATGGGAAGCATAACAATAATGGTATTCTGGGCTTATTTCCAAGGTTGTATGACAATCTTACTAATATAAACCTCACGACAAAAGGGAATGTAGAACAGCAACAGGTATCTGGCAGCAGAATTTTGAAAATGTTACACTGTTTATACTGTACTGTTGCATAGTTTACCATTACGCAGTAATGATTATGTTAGGACGTTAGGAAATATACTCAGCACTGCTTACCATAAAGCCTTAATATGTGTCTAGTTCACATGCTCCCTGTCACAGTGTTGAAAGTACATGCTGAGTGTTGTAGTCAGAAGGGCACATTGTCAGAGCATGACAAATAAGGCTGTCACACACAAATGAAGTTAGGATCCAATCTCAATTAATCGAAAGACTAGTGACTATATACAATTGATAAAGCATACACATATTTGCAGCATTTTTACAAAGTTGGATGGATGTAGGCCGAACTGGATTAAGTCTTTAGGGGACCCATTATGGACTGCAATTAAGAGCATAATGTAATTATTCATGAGACAGAACTGGTATGTATTATTAGACAGTCCACCACATAAGAAATATATAGCTCCATCATATATTTATGACCATACTGTACCTTCACTAAAAAGTAAAAAAATGTAAAACACTGCGCTAAAATAGCAAACAAATGTTAATATTTCATAAAAGCAAAAAAAAAATACATATGCAGGAAAATATACATAAAACAAATCCCAATCTGAGGTGTTAATATTAAAATAGGCTCAGTGCACAAAAGATTTATCTTAAAGCTTGTGAGGTCAACTAAGGTCACTTTATACATGAATATATTGACAATTTATTATTATCATGAAATTTAAATATAAGCTTAAAAATCTAAGCAGGTGGAAATTAATAACTGTATTTGCAATAGCCAGAAGAAGTCCAATTAGTAGCTGAAGCTTTTGTGATTGATGCCAATATGGTAAAGTAGCTGTTAGATGTTAGTCCAGCAAAGCAAATAATATCAATTGTTAGTAAGCAAGCAGCATATAAATAGGTTATAGTAGTTACCACTTTATGATGAAATCTGTAACTAGAACCAAAGTCAGCAATATTGCAAAGTTGATACAGGTGGCCACCTGTTAAAGGAGATATTCAGTTAGGCTCCTGGCTTCCTCCCGGTTAGCACTCCAGATAAGCCATTTCTGGGTGCGCCCAATGTAAGGTGACCTCCACAAAATAGAGCAACTGGTACCAAAGGCCAACGCATTTCTCCACCTGTATTTGCTCAGCTGCTTCCTCAGGGATGTACCTTCACTATACAGATAACTATGATATACCTCACCTGACATACAATGATCACTATACAGATGGTGGTACGGAGGGTGTAATGGTTAGCATTACTGCCTCACAGCACTGAGGACATGGGTTCTATTCCCACCATGGCCCTAACTGTGCAGAGTTTGTATATTTTCCCCGCACTTGTGTGGGTTTCCTCTGGGTACTCCAGTTTCCTCCCACATCCCCAAAAATATACTTGTAGGTTATTTGGCTCCTAACAAATATTAACCCTAGATTGAATGAGTGTGGGTGTACATGTGATAGGGAATCTACATTGTCCACTGGGGCAGGGACTGATGTGAATGTTCAAATATTCTCTGTAAAGTGCTGCGGAATATGTGTGCGCTATATAAGAAACTGTTAATAAATAAATACAGAGGTCATGTCGTATAGCACACACGTGATATACAGTACATCTATCACTATACAAAATCCCACAAATGATAAATATACAGATAACAATGATATCACACACCTGATATAACTGATTACTCTACACTTGTCACACCAATATCACATGGGTATGAGTCATATGGTCGACCTGCATTAGGTCAAAAACTGAAGGTTGATAGGGTTTAGGTGGACACCTAAAATAGGTTGGCATACTGTAGCTAAGATCAACGTGGTTGGAAAGCCGACACAAGCATTAGGTCGACAGTCAAAAAGGCGACCATCAAAAGTTTGACTTTAGGTTTTCCCTTTTTTGTTTTCCGAATGTCAACAAAGTCGACATTAACACCATCTAAGTGTAGCACTTAGCTCCCCTTCCTTCGGGAACGCTATTTTTTTCTCCCACCACCCCGTAGTGGATGGTAGGCTATGACATACCGCCTGTCGGCACATGTTGGCTCAAAAAAACATGAAAAACTCATGTTGACCTTTTGACTGTCAACCTTGCCATTGTTGACCTAATGCTTGTGTCGACCTTAGCCATGTCTACCTATTTCAGGTGTCGACCTAAACCCTATCGACCTTCAGTGGTCACCCTAATGCATGTGGAACTTCATATGGTAGAACGAATGACCGTATCCCTATCACATAGCAGATATAGAAAACACTATACACAGGTCACACAAATACCAAATACCTGATAGACCGACCATTACTCTGCTGTCCTAGGATATATTAGAATGGTAATATAGTCAGAACTATTGGATGTGGTCAGGAACCCGCCAGCTTGAAACCCAACAGTCAGAATGTGATCAATGTAATTCTGTCTGTCAGAATCCCACAGTTAGTACTGGGGTTAGGGTTATGCACTAGGGGTTTGGGGGTTAGGGTTAGTGAATAAAGAACACACAGCAGTCTGAATCCAAAGAATATAGAATGTAAGATTTCATTAGTCTGATGCCTGGTTCAGCAAAGCACGTAATCCAAGCACCAGTACAGACACGTAAACTACCCTAGTTAGATCAAAACACAGGGTCAGTGACAGTCAGACAGGGAAGTCCTATCAGAATCAGTGATCAAAGAGGCAGGCAGCAGGCAGAGGGTAATCAGCCACTGGGTCTGTAGCTTGAGACAATCAGCGATTAATTAGATCCAGGCACAAATTCAGTGGCTTGCTGCAATGAGAGATGGTAGTCAGATCCAGATACATGGATAGGGACCATACTTGCCTACCTGACCCTCTCCATGAGGGAGAAAATGCTCTTCACCTGGACTTCCCTGGTAATGTATGATTGCCATCACCTGTGGTGACTAGCCTATCCCTCCTCCTCCTAACCTCTTTCGCTCCTCCTATCCTGCCTACCCTACCCCTCCATCCGTTCCTACTTATCCTATTGTTTTTCGTTCGTCCACCCACCTCCTTTTAGTCTGTTAACTCTTATGAGTAGGGTCCTCCTTCCTCACGTACTCACCCTACCTCTTTACCTCACCTGTGCTCCTGTCCTGTTCTTCCTCTACTTCATCTTCAGTCTCCTCGACAATTTCGACACCTACTTACTTTTGATGCTGATTTTAGTTCTACCAGCTATACCCCTATTTATGCTGTATTTTATCATCACACCCTGTACGTTACCTTGTAATTTGTTTTTATGTTTGCTATGTACGGCGCTGCGGACACTTTGTGGCCCCTTATAAATAAACAAACAAACAAACTACTACTACTGTGGTGAAACACCTTTCTTATCAAAAAACTAGCTCACCACAGGTGATGGCAATCATACACTACTAGGGAAGTCCAGGAACAGAGCATTTTCTCTCTCATGTTGAGTATCAGGTAGGCAAGTATGGTAGGGAAGAGTGGTAACGGTAATCATTGGGTAGTCAGCTCCAGGCACAATGTCAGTGGCTTGCAGCTGTCAGAAGTGCCATGCTAGATCGCTCAGAACGCTCGGCAAGATTGCTCAACACACAGCGATGTGTGAGAACTGTGTGCTGAACGATCTGTCAGGGCCAGTGTTCTCCAGTGAGAACATTGGCCCTGCTCCTGTATATACACATATAATAACCAATAGCCCTAAGTACACCCATCTTAAGCCCTAAGTACACTCCTCTTTAAGGACCTTATTCTGGTTGACTCGGAAAGGATGCAAATTTTGCAGCCTTGTGGTTCCACCAAACGCTGCGCACCACCCGCACAGCCGCCCACCCTTCCCTTGCACGCCGCGCGATCCCCCGCAGGTATGCGAATGGATGTTTTGCATCCATTTGCAGCTTGCATCCGGGGAGGAAATAATTTGATGGGTGTCTTAGGTCTGCGGGCACCCTATATGGAAACGGGCGAGCAGCTGACATCTGCTGGCGTAAGCTGCCTGCCCCCCGCAACCGCATAATCGACAAATTTCCATGGGAACGTCCAGCATTTTCATGGGAACGCCCAGCATTTTCATGGGAACGCCCAGCATTTTCAAGTAAATGCCCATAAAATGCTTGGCGTTCCCATGGGCGCGGCCTCCAGCCAGCGCCCGCAGTGCTGTTTGCGAGCAGCCGGCGAATAATCATTTCGCCATGGCTGCTCGCACCAAGCGACTGTACATGCACATAATGGTTTATGCGCATGCGCAGTCACGTACCATCGCTCCCCTGCATCAACAGGCAGGGGAGCGAATGGACCAGAATAAGGTCCTATGTACACATATCCCACCCCAATATATTTAACTATATTCTCCTGTACATCTACACATCATCAATACACAGTACAGTACATATATACACAGCACACTGAATATACAAGAGATGTGCAGACTCGGATTCCAGAGATCCGAGCCCCCACGAACGTCATCATTCCGAGCCCGGTTCCGAGCAGCGCTCGGAGATTCCCGCCTGACTCGGGTCCGTCCGCGTGGTCAGAACGTCATCTCCCGGCGCCGGATTTCGCGAGGCTTTAAAAGTGGCTGCTGCGCCCGCCATCTTCCCTCCAGTCTAGTAGTGGGTTGGGAGAGGGTGTGTTGGTGCTGCTGCTGGGGCTTAAACTTGAGCTTGAGCTTGACCTTGAACGCAATATTTTTTATTCGCTGGGGCTGTCTCTCAGTGCTGCTGTTGTCTAACTGTGTACTTGTAGTACTACTGTCTCCTCTGTGCTGTCTACCTCTGGTGTGCTGTGCTGTAATTATTTTATTCGCTGGGGCTGTCTCCCTCAGTGCTGCTGTGTACTCTGTTCTCTTCTCTGCTTAGGGTGGGCTCTCCCTAGCAAGGAGGACAGTCTAACTGTGTACTTGTAGTACTACTGTCTCCTCTGTGCTGGGGCCTACCTCTGGTGCTGTGCTGTAATATTATATATTATATTAATAATTAATTATATTATATATATATAGTCCACTGGTGCTGCCTGCACTGAATCTGCCAGTATTATTTAGTTACTCAGTCCACTGTTGCCACTGGCAGTGCTACTGCCTAAGTGTACCTACCTAGTACATACTAGGCTGCTATATATAATTTAATTAAAAAATAATACTTGTGCTGCGTGGGACTGTAAAAAATAATTCCATGCTGCTGGTGCACTGACGTGTGCCACTGAGTGCCACTGCCAAGCAGTACCTAATATAATAAAATTAATTATTATAAATTCTTAGCATAGTTATCCAGCTACCTCGGTGCAAACTTTTGCGCTAAAAACAATATTGTGAGGTGTTCAGAATAGACTGGAAATGAGTGGAAATGAATGTTATTGAGGTCAATATATCGTAGGAGCAAAAAAAAAAAACAAATTCTGCTATTTTAGCAGTTTTTATGCTTTTTTAACAAAAAAATCAGAACCCAAAACCCAAAAAATCCAAACACAAAACACTTAGGAGGTGTTTTGCTAAAACCCATTAGAACCCAAAACCTCAAGGTAATCAGAACCCAAAACTCAAAAACCGAAAAGTGGCCGGTGCACATCCCTAGAATATACACATAGCCCCCAATAAACATATACAATATATATTCTCCAATGTATGCACATACTTTCCAGTATACTGTGATTATATATATGTGATTATATATGTCACTCCTAGTATATGTACACACCTCCCAGCAGGACCCTCTCCAGGAGGGACAGAATGCTCTGTTTCTGGACTTCCATCTTAATGTATGATTGCTATAACCTGTGTGGAAATACATTTCTTACCCATTTACCTGTTTGGAACAGGGGACGGCAATCATACATTAAGAGGAAAGTCCAGAAACAGAGAAAAGTGTCCCTCCTGGAGTGGGTCATGTTGGGAGGTATGTATGTATGCAAATGGTAGACATCCCTATAGGGTGACATCAGGAGTACAATACCACATGACAATGTTTGCAAGGGTTTTCCGGGTACTTTGGTTTCCTCCCACAATCCAAAAATATACTGGTAGGTCAAGTGGCTTCCAACAAAATGAACCCTAGAATGTCTGCATGTGCGTGTACATGTGGTAGTGACTGATGTGAATGTTCAAATATTCTCTGTAAAGCACGGCGAAATATGTATGCGTTATATAAGAAACTGTTAATAAATAAATAAATCAAGCATTTTGCAAAATGTTATGCATATTACCCTCTGTGGTGAAGTAGGAATGCAGTCATATTGTCGGTATGTCAACAGTTGTGAGTGGATCCAAGTCTCAGCTTGGGACATCCCGCCAGGCTCGGATCTAGAGTTTTATGCACTACAATGCCTTTTGTGGAAGTTGGTTCCAAACATTGGCCCTTATTCAGATCTGATTGCAGTACAAATTTGTTTGGAAAATGGGCAAAACCATGTGCACTGCAGGTGGGGCAGATGTAACATGTGCAGAGTGAGTTACATTTGGGTGGGGTGTGTTGAAAATGAAATCTAAATTGCATTGTCAGTATTTACCCTGCACAGAAACAAAATAACTCACACAAATCTAACTCTCTCTGCACATGTTACATCTGCAGTGTAAAATCATGCAGTCAGTATTTTCCCTGCACAGAAACAAAAAAACTCACCCATATCTAATTCTCTCTGCACATGTTACATCTGCCCCCCTGCAGTGCACATGGTTTTGTCCATCTAAGAAGGATTTTGTCAGAAAGAATGAACTAGAATAGTTAGTGCTACCAATGTTTACATTAGTAAGAAGCCGTTTAGATACTAAAAAGTGCTAAGCCCCATACACACTTGTCGGGGTGCAAGCATCAGCAAGTGCATACACACTTGCTGATGCCGGTGGGTTTTGTGATGGGGTCGTTAATGATGCGCAGGAGGGTGTCTTTAACAATATTCAGTGTACACACTAGGCGATATAGTAAAAAATATCGCTCAGAAAGCCCTTCTGAGTGATATCTTTTTCTATATCATCTAGTGTGTGTGTGTTTTAGATTCAGTGGTACAATTATGGTTCCCTGAAGCAGAGTGCATACCTCCCAACAGTCCCGATTTTATCGGGACAGTCCCGATTGTCAGGGCCTGTCCCGATGTCCCACCCGCGGGCGGCAGTGTCCCGCGGTGTGGGGGGGCTGTTGGGAGTCCCCCCTGTCAGCTGCTAAGCAGCGGGGAATAAACGCTGTGCGCATGCGCACAGCATCTATTCCCGCAGCCAGGGGACTGGGGGCATGGCTAGAGGCTCACAGAGCCTCTGGGTCATGCCCCCATAGCGGCAAAATGGGGGCGTGGCCTCGCGGAAGAGCCGTGAGTATAGACCACGCCCCAAATTAGGCCACGCCCCCCAAATTTCGACGCGTCTCCGGCGCGCAGGAGCATCGTCCCGCCTGCAGAGCTTCAAAGGTTGGGAGGTATGAGAGTGAGTAGGTGATGCATCATCATATGAGGTTAGAGAAGAAAATGCCTGACTATGGCCTTTATTCAGATCTGATCGCAGTACAATTTTGTTTGGAAAATGGGCAAAACCATGTGCACTGCAGGTGGGGTAGGTAACATGTGCAGAGAGATTTGTGTGAATTATTTTGTTTCTGTGCAGGGTAAATTCTGGCTGCATTATTTTTACACTGCAATTTAGATTTCAGTTTCAACACACCCCACCCAAATTTAACTCTCTCTGCACATGGTTTTGCCCATTTTCCAAACAAATTTGTACTGCAATCAGATCTGAATAAGGGCCTATGTGTGAACCAGATTCGGCCCTCTATATTCCCCACTACATATACATGCACACATATTCATTCTAGGGTTAATTATTGTTGGGAGCCAATTAACCTAAAAGTATATTTTTGGATTGTGGGAGAAACCGGATCACCCGAAGGAAACCCCACACAAACACAGGAGAATATACAAACTCTGCAGAGTTTGAACCCATGACCTCAGTACTGTGAGGCAGTAATGCTATCCATTACATTATCCGTGCTGTCCGTGATGGCACTTGCTGCTCGTTCCACTTTGCAGCAGATCTGACAATTTGAGGCCTGTACTCATGGGGCAATTTTCTAAGGGATCAGACTAGACCATTTTGAAAGTTAGCAAAGATTGATTCACGTGTACAGGGAATAGCGATGGAGATGTGCGGTCACGCAAGTCGCCATTGCCCACAGGGATAATCAGTGCATGCACTGTCTATCCTGCTAAGATTGCAGCATTTTGCCTGTTAGCATAGGTAAAATGCTGCTCCGCATGTATGGCTCAGCACACATCGCTGGTGTTCGGCGACTGTGCTGAGCAATCCGTGCTTAAGCATGTCTTCAGCACCAGCTCCCCCATCATCCTGTAAGCCTCACATCACCCAAGTTGGTCCCACTTTTGCTGATAGCTCAAGGAGATGTTATACTGGCCATACACTTATGCGATTGTATGCAATGCAACATCGAAGTGAGATGTCCCATCGCATCCAATCGCATCTTAAGGTGCAAAAAGGTGCAAAAAGTGCTCTCTTCCAGCACCCGATGTCGCATACTATCTGCGATGGCACATCGGGTGCTGGAAGAGGGCGTGTGGCGCAGTAGCTTAACCTCTGATTGAGAGAGCTCAAACAATCAGAGGGCTGCCCAGTGTTTAAAAATAAATTCAAATTCTGCTACCGCCAACAGCCACCGCCTGCTAGTGCTCCTTCTCAGCGCTACACTACTCCAACCGACTCCGCCAGTGCTCCCTCCGGCCCCCTCTCCCAGAACCGATGTCATTGAAAACGCTCCCTTTACCCCCCACCCAGCAATTGCAATTGAGTGATTGCATTTTGTTAAAAACCACATCTGATGGGTTCCTGCAATCCGATAAATATTATGTGCAGCACATAATATCTATCAACGCGACATTCGACCGGCGGGCCCGCGTATCACGTCCGGGGACCCATTCGATGTGACCGCATTTGATTTTGACCGCATCTGTGTGATAAATTGAAGGATTGCATGCAATATCGCCCTAGTGTATGGAGACACACAGGACACACCCATGCAAGTTTCATCATAGGTTCCTCCAACTCAGACTTGCCCATCTGACTGCCAACAGTGAAGAGGGGTTTGTCATGCTTTACACTGCTCCACAGTCCAGTGTTGTGTCCTTTACACCCCTTCATCCTACGCTTGGCAATGGGCTTGGTGATGTGAGGCTACAGTTGCTGGGCCATGGAAACCCATTCTATTAAGCTCCCATCATCCAGGTTTTGTGTTTACATTGGATCTCTGGCGACTTTTACTCCATGCGTCTTAGCAGTTCTTCACTGGATCTGTAATTATTTATGTGGACTTCCTTTTTGTAGCTGAGTTGCTGTTTATTTGTTTATTTATTTATTAACAGTTTCTTGCATAGCGGAGCAAATTCTGTTGCTGTTCCTAAATACTCCACTTTCTAATACTCTCACTAACAGCTGACTGTGGAATATCAGCAAGGATAAAATATCACAAACCGTCTTATTGCAAAGGCAGCCTCCTATCAAAGAACAATACAAAGGTGGCATCCTATCACAGTACCACACAAAGGTGGCATCCTATCACAGTACCATACAAAGGTGGCATCCTATCACAGTACCATACAAAGGTGGCATCCTATCACAGTACCACACAAAGGTGGCATCCTATAACAGTACCAAAAAACTGGCATCCTATCACAGTACCATACAACAGTGGCATCCTATCGCAGTACCATGCTGGAAGTTACTGGACACTTCAGAACAACCCATTTTGAAAAAAATTATGTGCAAATGGAGACTACATGGCTAGGTGCTTGACTTTATAAATCTGTGTCAATGGGTCTGATTGAAACCCCTGAATTTTATATACTTTTGTCCACATCATACCTCCCAACATGATCCTCTCCAGGAGGGACAGAATGCTCTATTCCTGGACTTTCCTCTTAATTTATCATTGTCATCACCTGTGTTGAACACCTTTCTTATCCATTAACCTGTTTATAACAGGTGATAGTAATCATAAATGAAGAGGGAAGTACAAAAACAAAGCATTGTGTCCCTCCTGGAATGGATCATGTTGGGAGTTATGCCATATAGTGTATGAAAAGTGGAGCGCACCTGCAGCCAAGGAGTAGAACTAGAAGACCAAACTGGGTCACACATTTGCAAAGGCTGGTGAACATAACGGAGTACTCTTACTAATGCCAGGCGGATATCACCTAGAAACACTAGTAGGATTTATATTGCAGAGATAAGAGGTGATGGATTATCAGCCCAACCAACACATACATGGTAAATAAGCTTGCATGCATCCACAAAGCAAGTTTCCAACTACAGGACCTTATTCAGATTGATACGAATGCACGGAGGACCGATGTTTTGTGTTTGCACATGCGCAGGGGCGTTTCTGCGCGTGTGCAGACACAGGGTGCGCGCACCCACGGTGAACTTTCGGTTCGCCGGGTGCACGCACCCTACACACCGTGTGGGGGGGCAGAGAAGGGTGGGGGCGCCGGCCAGCCCCATTAGCATATGGGAACGGGCAGCATTCCATGGGCGTTACCATGAGAACATGCGGGCGGCGGGCAGCTGACATCACCGGATGTCAGATGCCCGCCCTGTCCTTGCACAGAACGTCTGCAGTTTAGAGTGCCTATATAGGTCTCTCTGAACTGCGTGTGCGGGAGAAATCATTTGATGGTCAGCGACCATCGAATGACTTCTCTCCACCTGCGAATGATTATGCGAGTGATTATGTACATTATCCATTCGCAGTCGTGTGGGGGGGGGTACTGCGTGCGAGGGGGAAGCGGCCGGCACTGCGGGCAGAGGGCGGCGTCTGATGGATTAACAAGGCTGTGAATTTCACAGTCATAAGGCCCACAGTGTAGAAGCGCGCTCAGTGAAATACATATGCAAAAGCAGAACCCACAGCTTGTAACATCAAAATGTTGCAACCTGTTTTGCTGCAGAAACTGATTTTCCTGAATTACGGCAAGGATTTCACTCATCTCTTATTTTACCTAATTTCTTTAAATACTACATAACATAGTATTTTATAGTATACATAGATATATAAATATTTTATAGTATACATTGCTATATAAACATCAGATACCCATAACAATTGTATTGAATATGTCTGGCAAAGCAGTCTACGTTATTGGTATCTGATGTTTATATATCTATGTTTATTATAAATGTCTTATGTACTTATAAACATTTAATATCGTTAAGTCAAAAAGTAAGTTTAAGACTCAGAAATGATGTTCTTACATTTGTAGTTTTAGTCCAAAATGACCTTTCTGTAACATGATAAGAGGCCTGCTGGATCTTTAATAAAAAGAGCAACAGAAGCCTAAACTTCATCATACCACTTGAATACCTTCATCTGTCACTACCCAGCTGCTGCCCGCAGGAGACAAACCACAGTTGTGCACTTATTGTTGAAAAAATGATAAAGGGAGATAGAATTTCATACACACCCCTAATATGTGGAGTAATCATACTTGTTTTAAAGAAACAGGGCGGGATGTTGTAACATCCGCGGCCCCCTTCGCCGGCTACCGCATTATTAATAACGGCATATGCTATAACATATGCCGTTATTCATGCAAGGGACAGCTCTTGCGGTAAGCGCTGTCCCTTGCGATGCGGTGCCGGCGCTGGACTTCCGGGTCTGTGACCCGGGAGTCCATCTGCGCATGCGCAGACCCCGGCGCCGGCCGCAGGGCACGCTGGGAGGGATCCGTGACGGATCCCTCAAACAGCGCTGCGGTAAGAAGCCATAGGCTTCTGCAGGGATTCGCCAGCTTTAGCTGGCGATTCCCTCCGCAGCGCTGACACTGCGGAGGGGGCATATAGCATATAGAAATGCGGTAGAAACCCCGAAAACGGGGTTTTTACCGCATTTCTGCTATATAGCATCCCGCCCACAATGAGTACAGCGCTGAAATACCATATATGCAGTGTTTCTTACTGCTAATATACTGTAGTTACTTTAGAGATAGATATTTGCATGACCAAGTGCTGAGCAGATGGTACTGCCAAATTTAGCTACAACTTTGTAGCCATATTCTTCCTTCGCTTGGTCATTCTGGCGCAAGCCATATTCTTCCCTCGCCTGGTCATTCTTTCATCTGTACTTTTTCCCCCAAAAAAGTACAGATGAAAGAACCTTATAATCATAGTTGCCTACCCTCCTGCATTCTGCAGGAGACTCTCTGAAATAGTAGTATTTTCCCTCTCTCCCTGAAATCTCTCTCATTTCACCTAGCCCATATTATGTAGCTGTTACATTTTTGGGGTAAAAAAGGAATGAGAGATCGCGTGCCCCTTGGCAAACGGAGCCTGCCACCGGTCCCCGCCGCCTCCCCCGCTGGCCCCCTCGCTGCCCTGACCCCCCCTCCCAAACTGGGCAGCGTCTCCATGAAGCGGAGACGGGCAGGGAGACGCTGCCCAGCCGCTGCGATACTGGGACGCACATGCGTGTGAGACGCACGTGTGAGACGCACGCGCGTCCCAGTCTCTATAGCCGGTGCTAGCCAGGGCAAGGGATCTGGCGAGCGCCGGCCAAGGATGGCTGACGCTCCATCTGTACATTGACGCAACAGCACCATTCCCCAGCATTGGGGATAAAACACTATGTATTATTGTGCCCCTAACGTTTTTAAAATTAAGGGTCCCGCTTCTCCTGCTTAACGTGGAGAAGCGGGCACCCGTTATGGGCAAATGTATCATCCTCCACGATAACGGCTCTCCTTATCGGCTCCCAGGCTGCCCTGCACATGCGCAGATGTTCTCTCCTCCTGGCCGACTGTAATGGGCATGCGCAAGATCTCGCTAAAACTGCGAGATGTCCAGCGCAGCCCGGAGCCAGAAGCAGAGATAGCATTGTCCCTGCAATTGGAGATAAGACAACCCTAGCCTTGAGCTGTCAATACATCACTGGGGGATTGCAGGGGACAGCCCCGCCAAGCATTACTCAGCAGGCTGTCCCTAGAGCAACCTTATGTGCGCTGTTCATACATGTGAACAAACGTAATCCCCCCCGGAGTTAACCAGTGTTAAATGCAGAAAAAGCTTAACGCTGGTTCTGCCCCAATGACCCCAAGTGATCCCTATGGCTACATGCATTTCTTGTGGCCGTTTAAATGGAACCACATGCAAAGCACAATAGATGAACAATCCCCTATCAATATAACTGAAATAAGTTACACACTGTGCCAGATAGAGCCCCTTAGACACACTGTGCCAGGATTGCGCACACCGTAATGCCCATTAAATATTATGCCACAAATACAAATTTGGCTCCCCGCAGCCAAAAAAGTTTGTGGTGCCCATCCCCCCCTTCGATGGCATTTTGGTTAAGCAAAAAGGGGGGGGGGGATGTGTATATCTTTCTATGACCATAGTTGACATTCTGAAGTGGGGGTATGGAAAATTTAACAGTATGGCTGGGGATCTGAGTGCAAGAACTACAGGGACTGAGGAACAATGGGGAAACATACATGGGAAGGGGGGCGGGCTTTCAGAGACATACACAAAATACATTTATGGGGGATTAACAGGTAGTAACACTATCAGGCAGGCAGAGCACTTATAGGAGGAGCCCAGTGCAGGGTGCACAGTACATGCACAGGAAGACCTGTGTCCCTGTGAAAACAGACATCAGGGTCCTCCATCTGAGGCTGTGGCTACTAAATGTGGGCACTTCCGTTCTTGCTCCCCGCTGTCACTCCTTTCTCGCTGTCCAACCGTCACCAGAGCTGATGCGCTGTAGGGAAAGCCAACATTGTCGGGCCGCCTTGACTCCTTGGATGATCACCCGTGATGTGTGGGGGCCCCTGGATGATCACCCGTGTTGCCCTGCCTTTTACCCCCCAGTGATCAGGTCTGAATCAGGCCCATAGTTCACATGCATCCACTACAACTACAACTTTAAAGATGCCTCAGTACTTGTGTAGTTTCACGGCGCCGCCGCGCGCACACTCTGTCTCTGAAACTTGGCAGCCTGCCAGAGGCGTGCCGCTCTAGCTCTGTCTGACTGTGCGCTTGCCACTCTAGCTGTAAGCTACGTATTGTCAGCTTACGTTATCAGCGTAACACCGGGCAGCAGCAGCAGCATTGCGCTGCCCAGGCGCTGACAGGTCACTGTGGTACTTGTAGTTCCACAGTGAAATAGGCAGCCCTGCACACCGCTGACAATGGGGGCATGTAAAAGTGGACACCCCGGGCACACCCCGGCACACCGCTATCAAAGGGGGAGTCCCCCATGCAGACGCTAAATTTAGACGCAAATGCGTCTGAAACCCCAATTTTCTGCAAGCCGCTAAGATGGGGGAGTCAGGATTCAGACGCTTTAGCATCTGAAACCCGGACTACCTGCTAGCCGCTAAGAAGCCGGGGTTTCTGGACTTAGGCGCTAAAGCGTCTGAAACTCGACTACCTGCTAGCCGATAAGAAGCCGGGGTTTCTGGACTTAGACGCTAAAGCCTCTGAATTTAGTTGGGTCTAGGGGTACATCTAAATTTAGACGCTAAAGCATCTAAATTTAGTTGGGTCTAGGGGTACACTATTAAAACCTGTCCACAGTGGCACTAGTCGACGCAACAGCTGTCGACCTTTTTCAATTCCACTATCCACGCCAACCCGAAGCGTGGCGAGCGCAGTGAGCCCCGCGAGGGGCGGCAGTACGCGTCCTATGACCTTTTCATATCCACTATCCACGTCGGCGTGGAGTTGTTTTTATAAAGTGTGGCGAGCACAGCGAGCCACCGAGCCCGAAGCGTGGCGAGCGCAGCGAGCCCTGCGAGGAGACGCGGACACCTTCACAGCTATCTGCGTCCCCTCGCGGGCTTCACAGGTGTCCGCGTCTCCTCGCGGGGCTCGCCACGCTGCGCTCGCCACACTTTATTAAATTAACTCCACGCCGACGTGGATAGTGGGGGTATGAAAAGGTCGTAGGATGCGTACCGCTGCCACTCGCCACGCTTCAGGTTTGCATGGATAGTGGTGCTGTTTCAGAAACACATTCACACCTGCACACTCATACACCTGAGACAGTAATGACGACATTTTTGGTAACTGTTAACTGTTTTTTAGTTAAAATTTAACTTGTGAGAACTGAGGATAAAAATTATTCGGCCGGCTCGGCGCTGTCATCATCCTTCTCGATCAGGGGGAGCAGGGTCAGAGCATGAAGGATGCGTTTTAAGGGGTCCTGGGCACCTAAACTCTGCCTTCACATGAACTTCCCGAGGTACGAGTCCAGGTGATGGCGCACGGTCTCCCTTTGGCGCTTATTGCGCCACTTACAGTTGCGCCACAGGCGCTTTATGTTTTGGGTGTGCACCCCAGTGTCCGGGTCAACGAAATTATACTTGTGGTTGACCTTCCCATGCAGGTAACCGGCCTGCTCGAGCTGCTGGGTGTTGTACGCCCTCCAACAGTCTGTGTAGACGGTGGTGCCCGGTTCAACATGGGCCTCAATGGCAGCCATCAGGGTGGCCGCATCCCGCCGCTCCACCGCAGTCATGAAGCACTGCCCGGTCTCCCTGGAGATGCCCCCGAACACCCACTGCTGGGGCAGGAGCCGTCCCACGTTACTCTTCCTCTTCACATAGAGGCTCTCATCCACCTCAACGATGTGACCCAGGCCTCCGATCCGCTGCTGAGGCTGAGCCAGCAGGTCCACCGTGCAGGCCTCCCTCATGAGGTTGTTATACTGGACGGCAGTTTTTTGGGAGATGTTGAGCTGGCGATCACAAAACTTGATGCTGGTCAGCTCTTCCGCCCCAGCAATAGAGGAACCGGATCAGGGTCACGAAGCTGAGGTGAGACCCCCGGAACCTCATGCTCACCTTCTTGCAGCAGCTGCGAATGTGGCAGCGCCACATGCGCTCTTTGACGCTCAGCATCATGGGTTGGCCATTGGGGCAGGTCTGGGTCTGCGGCAGGAACTGACGGGCCTGCAGGAAAGCAACCGCCTCCTCTTCCGTCTGCGGCAGACTAAACAGTGTCAGACGCTCCATCGCCATAGTCAGGTTCGCCACTGCCATTATACACCTCCGTCTCTCACACATGCTACTACTGACTGACTACGCTAACTGCGTAGTGCTCTGACTGACTACGTTACGCTGTCCGCGCGGGGCTAAGCATTGAATACAAAGCGTCTAAAAGCGCCTAAAATGTTAGCGTCTACATTGGGGACACCCCCTTTGGTAGCGGTGTGCCGGGGTGTGTAGTTTAGAAGCCCCGCTTGTGTCCTGTTTACACGCTACATTTCATTACATTACAGCTAGAGTGGCACGCGCAGCGCTACGTTACATTACATTACATTATAGCTAGAGTGGCACACGAGCCTCTGGTAGGCTGCCAAGTTTCAGAGACAGAGTGTGCGCGCGGCGGCGCCGTGAAACTACACAAGTACCGATGCCTCTTACCCAGAATAATGGTCCCCATTTAACATTTAGTGAGATTGCTATCATCACGTGTTTCTTATGTTGATCTATCTATATGCTACAGATAGCAGTGTTTAACTAATAGGAGGCAACAGTATTAGACATATTTCCTCTGCCCGTACCAGAACAGTAACTAG
This sequence comes from Crinia signifera, assembly GCF_055691185.1. Classification (NCBI taxonomy): domain Eukaryota; kingdom Metazoa; phylum Chordata; class Amphibia; order Anura; family Myobatrachidae; genus Crinia; species Crinia signifera. The sequence continues at coordinate 60,768,578 of NC_139227.1, read as the reverse complement.
ACATTTTACTGCCTTGCGCCAGAAAGAGAATGGTGCCCCCTTCTTCTCCCAAAGTCCTGATATTCAAAATTCCACTGGATTTTGGTAAGTATTGCCATCCTAAGCCACCCCTTCAGCAGCCTAACCTGGACCTGCCCCACCAGCAGCCTAAACTTTACCCACCCCTATCCCCCCCACACACAGCCTAACCCGCCCCCACCCCTCCAGCAGCCTTACCCTAATCGACCACTAACTCACCCCTCCCACAGCTCTCCAGCTACCTAACCCTAACCCACCCCTTCAGCAGCGTAACCCTTACCCACCCCTCCAGCAGTCTAACCTTAACCCACCCCTCCAGCAGCCGAACCCACCCCTCCAGCAGCCTCACCTTTACCAACCCTCCCACCCCTAACCTACCCTTCAAGCAGCGTAGACCCGACCCAACCCACCCCTCCCTTCCAGCAGCTGGACATTAACAATCCCCTCTTAAAGCATAACCCTAACATTTCCCTCCAGCCAGTGGTGTAACTGTGGCAGGTGCAGGGTGTGCACTTGCTTTAACCCCCCCCCAGCTAGTAGTAGCTGTGAGAAGTCGTCTCTCCTCTGACCCCCCTCCCCCTGCAGAAACATGTCTTTCTCAGTTATAAGATGATGCCTGGAGTAGTGGCTGTCTAGGGTCACTACCTAGGGGATGGGCAACCTAAATTTAACACTCCCCCATGTATCTCACTACAATACTTAGCATTGAGATTCATCAGGATTTTGAGTGCCAAGATTGTGACCATCAGTATAAGTGCTATTGCCATATTTGATAAACAGGCTCCAGAGGCATAGAGAAGCCTTCATCTGTCAAAGCGACACAAATAGAGAAGTATAGATGTACATATCATGGTGTGATGGCATAAGGATTAATGGTGTGACCAAGGATGAACTTGATAGAATACACATGACACAAGGGAGCTTTATGTTCTGATCAAGTTTCCTAGTGACCTACTGAGAGATAAATTGCCTCATGGCAAAATTTAAGGATGGGGATAGTGATGTTGGACCATTCCTGAGTCCCCGTTACAGCTCTTCTAAACATTTGCAGGTGTCTGCACATATGCAGTTTTGCCCCAATTGGAAACTGAAAGTCCATAGATGGCTACACTTCCTATGTGCATGCTCAGAAGGACATAGCAGTTGCCAATGAATTAGCGACCTGGACCCAAAGCCACCCATACAGTATACTAAATCACAACATATTTGAATTTCATAATATGCTGCTTTAATAATCTTGAAATAGTCTTCTTATTATATTGTTATTATTGCAGTAACATCACTACTACTACTACTACTAATAATAATAATAATAATAATAATGAATCAAAACAAACAATCAAAAGTAGAAAATCTAGGAGCAGGAAGTCAGTGGAATAGAAAAATATAGATAACTAATATATTTATGACTCAATAACTTACAATGGCAATAATGTACATACTGTATATGTAAGTGGAGATATATTATGTCATTTAGAATCCCATGTCCCATATCAGACCAGGGGAGCTGCCCTTTTTTTTAATGAAAATAAAATTAAGGTGTTTTTTTTTTTTTTTTACTGCAAGGGCTGTTAAATGCGCTGTAGTCCAGGGGTGAGCCAAGAGTGCTGTATAATTCATGGGGTGTTGCTAAGTAAGGTGTGCTGCTCTTTTTTATAATTAAAAGAATACACATTATTATTTTTACTGCAGGAATTTGTCTGCCGTATAATTCCATGCCTGCCGCTATGTGTGCCGTAACAGTCCAGGGGTGCCGCCATCTGTGCCGTATAATTCCATGTGTGCTGTATCAGGTCAGGGGTGCCACCATCTGTGCCGTATAATTCCTGGGGTAAGCCAAGTCTGCCGTATAATTCATGGGGTGCTGCCAAGTGTGCTGTATTAGTCCAGGGGTGATGCTAAGCGTGCCATATCAGTCCAGGGGTGATGCTAGGTGTGCCGTATCAGACTAGGGGGGATGCTAAGTGTGCCATATCAGTCCAGGGGTGATGCTAAATGTGCCGTATCAGTCCAGGGGTGATGCTACCTGTGCCATATCAGTCCAGGGGTAATTCTAGGTGTGCAGTATCAGCCTAGAGGGTATGCTAAGTGTGCCATATCAGTCTAGTGTTTGTGCCGCACACTTGTGTGGCTTATCATAGTTATCAGCTACCTCGGTGCAACCTTTTGCCCTAAAAACAATATGGTAAGGTGTGAGCTGTTCAGAATAGACTGTAAATGAGTGGAAATTAATGTTATTGAGGTTAATATAGCGTAGGAGCAAAAAAAAAAAAATTATGCGATTTTAGCAGTTTTTATGCTTTTTTAACAAAAAAATCAGAACCCAAAACCCAAGAAATCCAAACACAAAACACTTAGGAGGTGTTTTGGCAAAACCCATTAGAACCCAAAACCTCAAGGTAATCAGAACCCAAAACCCGAAAAGTGGCCGGTGCACATCTCTACTCAGAAGGCCCACACATCTTTGCGTGTGTGGTGAGCTTCTGAGCCATCAGTTGCCGGAAACATCACCCGAAGCCACCGCTGTTCAGCTGCTGCTGCTGTGCCGCGCTGCCTCTCTGCTAAGAGCAGCGTGTGACACAGGCCGCCTGCTCACCCGCCGCCAGGAGACAGTGACCCGGAAGAGTAGGTGAGCTGAGCGTCCTGCTGCCTTGCCCCGGAGCATGAGCGGGGAGCTGGGAGGGAGGGAGGGAGGCAGAAGAGGGTGAAGCAGTACTACTAGCCACCAATGGTTAAACCTTTTTTGGGGGGGGGGGTGCCACTAGTCACCAATGTTTATTTGGTTGGGGGACACACTATGCCACCAATGTTTATTTGTTTGGGGTGTGGGGGGGCACTATGCCGGCAACGTTTATTTATTAAGGAAATTTATATTATTTATTTAGGAAATTACTGTCTATACCGTATAACATTATTTTTGTGATGAAGTGCAGTTTTTTACGTCACTTTCTGTACCAGTTGTGACATTTGAAATCTGCCATGCTGAATCTCCCGTTATGAATCTCTGGCAATGTAGGGTCCTTAAGACCCAGGGCTAAAAGTGGTACAGGATATCTGTTAGAACTCATTTCACTTTGCCACCTCTACTGTAATCACAAGTCCACCACTGACATACATCCTTGATTGTTCAAAACAACATATGTTTCTTTGATAAGCACTGTTGCCTTACCACTGTCATTTATGCTTTACTGGGGACAGAGTTCAGTTCCAAACAATCCAACAGCTGTTCCAGAGTGCAAGAAGAACTGTGTATGTTAATATGAGCAACTGCAGCAGGTGCTGCTGGGGCGTGTAATCACATATGGGGGAGAGGGATGGATGATGTGGGAGGTGAATACAAAATACTTTCAGAATTACTTGTAAGGGAAAAAAGGGAAAGAGGGAGGATTTTTTGTAACACTACAGTATTACAGTATCCTGTAAGACATCACTAGAGGGCCCCCTTACTCTTAGAACAGATGCAACACACAAACATACAGATAGATTGATTAAGAGGGCCCTGCTGCAAGCTTACAGTCTATAGGGACACAGGAGGGAAACACAAGGACAGGCACCAGTAATAGCATAGCAGTCCCACAAAGTTGCAAGTCCAGAATGGAAGCTATATAATACATAAGTGCCTCAGAGGGTTATGCGTGTGGTACCTAAATATGATAGGCTTGCCTGAAGAGGTGAGTTTTCATGGAACTCTTGAAAGTCTGGAGGCTAGTAGAGAGTTTTATTGTGCGTGAAAGGGCATTTCATAGGGTGCAAGCAGCCCAATAAAAGTCCTGTAAGAGTGAATGGGAGCTGGTGATCTGCGCAGAAGAGAGACGAAGATCCTGTGCAGAGCGGAGTGGCCAAGATGGGAGATGCTTTGTGACAAGTAAAGAGATATATGCTAGTGCAGTATGGTTAGTGAGTAGAAGTATTTTATATTGAATATGGTAAAAAACAGGCAACCAATGGAGGGATCAGCAGACGATGAGCGTTTTGCTTGGAAGATCAGCCTGGCAGCAGCATTTAAAATGGATTGCACTGGTGTGAGTCTGTTCTTGGGAAGACTAGTTAGGAGACTACTGCAATAGTCAATGTGGGATATAATGAGTGCATGGGTAGGAGATTTAGTAGTGTCTTGTGTGAGATAGGGTTGTATTTTGGATATGATTTTTAGATGATTGTAACAAGATTTGGAGACAGTTCAGAGTCGTGGATGACCCCTAAGCAACGAGCTTGTGGGGTAGGGTAGATTGTCAAGTTGTCAACAGTTATGGAGATATCAGGATGGTAACTGTTCTTGGCTGGTGGGAATATAAGTAATTCCGTTTTGGAAATATTGAGTTTGAGGTGGCAAGAAGACATCCAGGATGAGATGGCAGAGAGGCATTCAGAGACTCGGCCCAAGACCACTGGTGACAACTCTGGGGTTGATAGATAGATTTGAGTATCGTCCGCATACAAGTGATACTGAAATCTGAAAGAGCTGATTAGTTTACCAAGAGATGAGGTATAGATTGTGAAAAGCAGAGGACCTAAAACTGAGCCTTGCAGAACTCCATCTGATAGAGGTAGTGAAGAGGAGGTAGAGTCATAGAAACGAACACTGAAAGAGCGATTAGATAGGTAAGATGAGAACCAGGAAATGGCTGTATCAATAAAACCTAGGGAGTGCAGTGTTTATATGAGTAGAGTGTGATCAACAGTGCCAAAACGCAGCAGAAAGATCTAGAAATATAAGTAGTGCTCCTGCGACCAGCTGATTCCCTCTGCGGCTCCTCCGGCAGAGGTTCCCATTCATCAGCGACCTGCTCAGCAATAAATCGCCCCCGTGTGTACACAGCTCAAGTAAAATCAGAGACTGAACAAAGCCTGGTGAAAACAAGGTCAAGGCAGTGGCCTTCCTCATGAGTAGAGGAGGTAAAGCTGTGTACACAGGGTGGGCGATATATTGCTGAGCAATATATTGCTCAGTGTCTCCTTTTCACCAGCGACCAGAGATGGTCGCTGATGAAAGGGAACCTCTACCGGGGGAGCCGCAGAGGGAATCAGCTGGTCGCAGAAGCAGCGATCATAAGGGGGTTAAAAATGGGCTATTTATCGCCGATGCACACTCCAATCGCTGGCAATATGGTCGCTCAGCCAAGTAAAGCTTTGACATTACTAAATGGACCATTTTTATAGAACCTGCATAACCACATGGTTAAAAACAGTATTTTCCTTTCAGCAAGATTACTGTATAATAAATATAAATGAAGCACTAGAAAATATATGTACTTACTTTGTGTATGTGTTGGGAGTAGTCCAGATTATAGGGGTGGGGGGAGGACATTTGGAGGGCGTGAGGATGGAAGGAAGTGGAGCAGCAGAGAGAGACAATGGCTAAGGAGAGTGAGACTGGTGGTGAGAGGGTAGAGGCCCGTCCATAGGCAGAAAGTAACCAGCCAATGACTGAGCTGGGGGCGGGGCCGGAGCTCCGTGCATTGCATGCATAGCAGGATGCCTGATGAAAGAAGTAGGGCTATATGGACAAGATCTATGCCCTCCGGCCAAGCCCACTACTGCCTGGGGGCAGATTTCACCCTGCCCGTCCTGCTCAGCCTATTAATGCTTCCCAGAGGCACTGGAGGGCAGGTAGCCGCCGATCATATATACACAGGAGTGACGTTGGCAGTCATTGTCAGCGCAGTAGCAGCTGACAGCTCCCCAGCAGCCTGGTGTCAGTCAGACTCGCCTCTGATCAATGTGGATCGCAATGGGGCTGGCTGGCTACTAGTGACTTCACATGTACCGAATAGGCCCTGGGCACTTGCGTAATCATGGTTTTTGGACCATTACCGGTTACCTGCAAAAACCGAGAGGAACACCAAGGTTTGCGGGGCAGCGGGAGGGTCCGGTAAAAAGCGGGAGCCTCCTGCTGAAACCGGGAGGGTAGGCAAATCTGGTGATAAGCCAGCAGCCAATCAGCTGCTAACTGCCATGTCAAACATTGTGTTTGAAATATGACAGGAAGGAGCTGATTGGTTGGTGGTTTAACACTCACTATTTTATCTCTTTTCAAGCTTAGTACATCCAGCCCTTAGAACAAGTTAAATCTGAGTGGGACAGGTGTTTGGGGCTTGGGTTTGGTGATAGGTCACCAACTAATAAGATTAGAAAGGATATATATATATATATATATATATATATATATCTATATAGATATATATATATATATATATATATAAACAAGAGGGGGGTGGGCCGGCACTCCGCTGAAGGCAAAAAAGCTGGGTGCCTTCCCAGGAGAGAACAATGCAATCCAATATAGCAGCAGACGGATGGGTGGCACTCCCAGAAACAAACGACTCAAGAGCCCAAATCGTTTTGGGCTCTTGAGTCGTTTGTTTCTGGGAGTGCCACCCATCCGTCTGCTGCTATATATATATATATATATATATATATATATATATATAGACATTGGACGGGCTCTGCACACACTAAATTAACTGATAATAAATAGTGGAGATTTGGTTCATGAATTGATCAATATATATATATATATATATACTGTAGGTGGATGTTTGTTGTTTTTTTATATTGGTGGTGAGATGTGGATGTGAAAGTACATGTAGAGAAGTAAGTAAAAAATCTCATGAGGCAATGTGCACAGAGTGGTGAGTGTCAGGGAGATAATAGGAAGGTTGAAGTTTTGTAGAGATGGGAAACTCTGTAAGGGATTCTTTGGCAAAGTGGAAGAACTTGGAAGGAGTGCAGGAAAGTGGGAAAAATTAAAAAGTGCAATTCTAAAAGCAACAGAACTTTGTGTCAAAATAGTTAGGAAAAACACAAGAAAAAGAAAGCCATTGTGGTTTGCAAAAGAAGTAGCAAGTATTGTGAAAGCAAAAAAGTTGGCCTTTAAGAAATTTAAGCAGACGCAGAAGAATGAGGACAAAGAGGTGTATCTTGTTAGATAGAAGGAGGCTAAGAAGGTAATCAGATGTGCAAAAGCACAGGCTGAAGAGAAAATGGCCCAGTCAGTGGGTAAAGGGGGGAAAACTTTTTTTAGGTATATAAGTGAAAGGAGAAAAACAAAAAGTGGAATAATTAGACTGAAGACAGAGAGTGGAAGTTTTCTTGAGGGGGACAATGTAATAGCAGATAATATTAATAATTATTTCTGCTCAGTATTCACTGCTGAAAGAGAGGGGAAGGGGCCACAGTTAAGTTGCAAGTATAGTCAGAAAACTGAGGGAGAGACAAGTACATTTAGGGCCTTATTTTGGTTCACTCTTTCTGACAAAATCCTTCTTAGATGGACAAAACCATGTGCACTGCAGGGGAGCATATGCAAAATGTGCAGAGAGAGTTAGATTTGGGTGGGGTTTTATTTCAAAGTGAGATCTATATTGCAGTGCAAAAATAAAGCAGCCAGTATTTTCCCTGCACAGAAACAAAATTACTCACCAAAATCTAATTCTCTCTGCACATGTTACATCTGCCCCCCTGCAGTGCACATGGTTTTGTCCATCTAAGAAGTATTTTGTCAGAAAGAGTGAACCAAAATAAGGCCCTTACAGAGGAGAAAGTCCTCACAGAACTCTCAAAACTGAAAGTGGATAAATCAATGGGGCCAGATGGGATACATCCAAGGATACTAAAAGAGCTTAAAGGGGAGCTGGTAAAACCAATAACAGAATTATTCAACCAGTCACTAGCTACTGGAGTAATCCCAGAGGACTGGAAAACAGCGAATGTAGTCCCACTGCACAAAAGTGGAAGCAAGGAAGAGGTAAGCAACTATCGACCAGTGAGCCTTACATCAGTAGTAGGGAAATTGATGGAAACACTCTTAAAACAAAGAGTTATATATCTCAAAACCAGCAATTTACAGGATGCAAAACAGCATGGGTTTACTGGGGGAAGATCATGTCAAACAAATATTATTGACTTTTTTGACTGGGTGACTAAAGTAATAGATCAAGGTGGAGCTGTAGATGTAGCTTATCTAGACTTTAGTAAAGCTTTTGACACTGTCCCACATCGCAGACTGTTAAATAAACTTGAAAGCTTGGGATTGGATTCTAAGATAGTTGAATGGATAAGAGCGTGGTTGCAGGACAGAAAACAGAGAGTTGTAGTAAACGGAGTACAGTCAAAGGAGGGAAAGGTTACAAGTGGAGTACCCCAGGGATCTGTACTTGGACCAATGCTTTTTAATATCTTTATTGGTGATATTGCAAATGGAATTGAGGGTAAAATGTGCCTTTTTGCAGATGACACAAAGGTATGCAACAGGGTAGACACACCAGGAGGGGTAAAACAAATGATTGAGGATCTAGGTAGATTAGAGAAATGGTCAAGAGAATGGCAACTACAGTTTAATGCCAAAAAATGCAAAATCATGCACTTGGGTCTCAGAAATCCAAACACTCAATATAGTATAAATGGCACTATAATGGAAACTACTGAGGAAGAGAGGGATCTAGGTGTCACTATTTCAGGGGACTTAAAAGCAGGTAGGCAATGTAACAAAGCAATGAAGAAGGCAAGTCAGATGCTTGGTTGCATAGGGAGAGGTATCAGCAGTAGAAAGAAAGAAGTAATAATGCCACTGTATAGGTCATTGGTACGACCTCACCTAAAGTATTGTGTTCAGTTCTGGAGGCCATATCTCCAGAAGGATATAAATATATTAGAAACTGTACAAAGAAGAGCAAATAAAATGGTGCATGGCCTACATCACAAAACGTAACAGGAAAGACTAAAAGATCTTAATATGTATACTTTAGAGCAGAGAAGGGAAAGGGGGGACATGATAGAAACTTTCAAATATATCAAGGGTTTTAACAAGGTACAGGTGGGAGACATTCTTCACAGGAAGAGGAGCAACAGAACACGAGGACATGCACTGAAACTAGAGGGAGGAAGATTCAGGGGAAATGTGAGGAAGAATTTTTTCACAGAAAGAGTAGTAGATAAGTGGAATAGCCTACCATCAGAGGTGGTAGACGCAAATACAGTAGTACAATTTAAACATGCTTGGGATAAGCATATTGATATCCTTACAAAAAAATAAGGATCAAATATGGTTTGAGGTAACATGTTTAAAAAAAGGGGCAGACTAGATGGGCCAAGTGGTTCTTATCTGCCGTCAAATTCTATGTTTCTATGTTTCTAAGTTTGTAATGAAATGAGAAGTAGCAGTTTGGTGAGCATGATTTGTAGAGACAGGGTTAAGTAGATTTGATAAGTATAGTATAGTAATGAAGTGTAGTAAGTATTGGATTAGATAGATAGATTAGATATAATGATAATAAAAACCAGCCGATTTTTAGGAGCCTCTCAGCCATTCCGGGAGTGTAGGCAAGCTCAGGCAGGCCTGTGGAATGGTAGGGTAAGGGGGGTGCAGAAAAACTGGAAAGCATGTAAGAATGGAGACTGCGTTGCCGACCCTCAGTGTAAATGGGGGCAGATGACATAATCTCCAAGCACATAGGCCGCCGATCACCCCTTTGGGACCGCCTATCTTCGCGCTGGGGGCAAACCCAGCACCAAAGTAAGCTGCTGGGCTGCCCCCAACACCCAGCCCCTGTCCATAAGGTGAATGGATGTCGCACACAGTAATCCATTCACCTCCTCCCTGCCTCCGCTGCTGTCTGCAGAGTACAGCAAACAGCAGCGGAAGCTGTGTCCGCCCCCCCCCCCTCCCAACCTCCATGTTGCCCGCAGGACGCTTTAGTCTGGAGTTTGGGCTTCCCCCATTGCTGTAAACGGGAGCCGGGTTGGATGACCCGGCTTACCTGTTTACACTGCCCTCTACTCAGGTCCTGCCCATGTTCTACCCTGGTCAGGACCTGGGTAGAAGTCCTGTGTAAAGGGACACAGGTTAACCCTTTTTACACCGCCACTGACGCTGGTCCACGATGGAAAAACCCGGGTTTTTGCGGTGGCATAAAAGGGGTATAACTGTCCTGGTCCTGTGTAAGTAGTAATAACATATCCCTGCACAATTCACATGCAGTGTAGCACGGATTATTATCAGCCATGTGATGAGTTATTGAGATCTCTAGAGAATAGGGTGAAATAGCCAACATAACTAAAGCTGTGTACACACGCAGGGCCGGATTATAATGGAGGCACAACGGGTCAGTGCCCCTGGGCCCCCACTAGCTAGGGGCCCCCTGTGGTTGGCATGTATTTAACCCCTTCACGACATTTGACGTATATATACGTCATGGTCGGGAAGTACTTCCCGACACATGACGTATATATACGTCATGACTTCTAACTGTCACTGCGTCTAGAGACGCAGTGACAGTTAGGTGATGTCTGCTGTCCCTGACAGCAGACATCCCCCCTCGTCGCCCAGGGGGGGCAGGGGTGCCCCCCCCGGTCGGCGATCGCTGTGATTGGCTGTTCAAATCTGAACAGTCAATCACAGCGTTTCCTGTGTTACCGGCGGCTAAGCCGCTCGGTAACACAGAAAACGGTGGTGATCGGTGCAGCACCGATCACCACCGAGCGGCAGCACCCCCCTCCCACCCGCCGGGCACTCACCCGGCAGCGGCAGCAGCTCCCCCGGCTCCCCCGGTGCGCACACAGCGCTGCCCTCCTCCCCCCTCCCCCCCGCAGCAGCAGCAGCAGCAGCATCATGCTGCTAGAAAAGTTCAAATTAAATAAAAAAGAAGTTTTGCAAATGTATATGTATATATATATATATATATATATATATATATACACACACACATATATATATATATATATATATATATATATATATGTGTGTGTGTATATATATGTATATATACAGATGGGGCCGGGCTCATCTTTGCAGGGGATGGCGATGGCGTCGCCATCGCCATTCCCTGCTCCCGCGCCATCTGTGTGTCGGAAGGGGACGCGCGCGCACGAGGTGCGCGCGCGTCCCCTTCCGACGGTGCTGCCCTCGGTTGCCCGGTGCCCACACCGGGCGCCCGCACCCCCCCACAGCCTCCTCGGGTCCCCCCAGCCCCCCTCGAGCGGGAGGCGGACAGTATTGTGTCCGCCTCGCCGCCCGGATACTGAGACGCGCGTGCGTGGGGGACGCACGCGCGTCTCAGTCAGATGGCGCGCCGTGTTGCTGGCGGATCGCCAGCAGCATGCTGCTGGCGATTCGCCAGCAAGCATAAGGCCTGCGCTATCTGTATATATATATATATATACACACACATATATATATATATATATATATATATGTGTGTGTGTGTGTGTGTGTGTGTGTGTATACCGCACCGATCACCAACGATCGCCAGCCCCCCCCCCCTCCCACCCGGCAGCCCCCCTCCCTCCCACCCACCCGGCTGCCGCAGCGCCAGCACCCCTCCCACCCCCCCGCCAGCCGCAGCGCCAGCCCCCCTCCCAAAGCTGGTGACCAAAATGGGGTCACTTGTGGGGGGGTTCCACTGTATTGGTGCTTCGGGGGTCTTGCTAATGCGACATAGCACCCACCATTCATTCCACCACCAAAAATCACTCCTTCCCTTCTGAGTCCTGCCATGCACCCAACTGGTATTTTTTGGTCACATGTGAGGCATTGCCGTACTCGGGAGAAATTGGGGCACAGATTTTGGGGTGCTTTGTCTCCTTCATTCCTTGTGAAAATTAAAAATTTTGAGCCAGAACTGCATTTTTGTGTAAAAAATTAAATTTTTTTACACAAAAATGCAGATCTGGCTCAAAATTTTTCATTTTCACAAGGAATGAAGGAGACAAAGCACCCCAAAATCTGTGCCCCAATTTCTCCCGGGTACGGCAATGCCTCACATGTGACCAAAAAATACCAGTTGGGTGCATGGCAGGACTCAGAAGGGAAGGAGTGATTTTTGGATTTTGCAGCACAGATTCTGGTTGAATGACCCCCGAAACACCCATACAGTGGAACCCCCCCACAAGTGACCCCATTTTGCAAACTACACCCCTCAGGGAATTCATCTAGGGGTATAGAGTACATTTCAAACCCCCCGAGGTTTCACCAATTTTGATACAACTGAGCTGTGAAAATGAAAAATTAATTTTTTTCATTTTCACTACCCAGTTGTACCACAATTGGTGAAACCTCGGGGGGTTTGAAATGTACTCTATACCCCTAGATGAATTCCCTGAGGGGTGTAGTTTGCAAAATGGGGTCACTTGTGGGGGGGTTCCTAACTTTTAGCATCTTATGGTGCCTAGAAACCTACATGGTGCCTAAAAAATAATCTCATAAAAAGGAGGCTCCAAAATCAAGTAGGTGCTCCTTCTATTATGAAGCCTGTGGTTTGGTCACCGTGCACACTAGGGCCACATATAGGATATTTATGAAAACCAAAGAATTGGAGGAATCAATTTTTAGTCACATTTCTCTAGTAAAATGTACTGTATTTGTTAGAAAAATGTATTAAAATTGAAACTCTGCAAAAAAAAAGAAATTTTGAAATTTCACCTACACTTTGTTTTAATTCCTGTGAAACACCTAAAGGGTTAACAAACTTCCAAAATGCTGTTTTGAATACTGTGAGGGGTGCAGTTTTTGAAATGGCATCATTTATGGGGGTGTCTCACATACAAGTCCCTCAAAGTCACATCAAAACTGACCTGGTCCCTAAAAAAATCAGAGTTTGACATTTTCTTGAAAATTTGAGAATTTGCTAGTCATATTTGAAGCCTCCTAGTGTCCAAAAAAATGAAAAGGGGGTTGAAATAATGATTGCAACATAAAGTAGACATATGGTCTTTGTTAGTTATTAACTATTTTGAGTGGTATGATTATTTGTCTCACAAGCAGAAAATGTGACATTTTGCATATTGCTAAATTTTCCATTTTTTCACGATATTTTGGTATTTTTCACAAAAAAACACAGACTGTATCGACCAAAATTTACCACTAACTTGAAGTACAATGTGTCACGAGAAAACAATCTCAAAATCACTGGGATAAGTAAAAGCAAAAAAAAGTTATCCCCACTTAAGTGAGACATGTCAGATTTGAAAAAAAGGGCTCTGTCATGAAGGCACAAACTGGCTCTGTCATGAAGGGGTTAAAAAAAAATATATATATATATATATATATATATATATTTTTTTTTAGCTAAAGGTTTTGTGCATGGGAGTGGGGTAGTGCTGCAGCTTCACCTATCTGGCAATGTGACAATGATTAATGGTGCTGAGCATCGGGAGCCATGATTGCACAAGTGTGCAGTGCATTACTGGGAGTTAACTAAGTCCCATGACACTTTAAACCAGAGGGCAGAGGCTGAGAGGTTTGTGCTGATCTCTAATTGGTGGAGCTCATTACATGCCCATGGAGAACAGCAGCAGCAGCTTAGTCATGGGAGGGTTTTTAATCAAAGGCAGCACTAGGACTGTGAGGTCTCCTACAGAGTAAGGTGCAGAGGAACAAACACAGGCTTTTCATATGGTATGTATTTATGTGTATGTGTGTGTGTGTAATATATATATATATATATATATATATATATATATATGCAGTTACCCATTGAACAAGTTTATACTGACTTTACTCTGTGTTTTGACAGTGTAATATTCTCCCATGCAGTGTGCGGCCAGTAATGACAAGTGCAAGGGGGACCCCCTGGCTAAAGTACCCCGGGCCCCCCGAAGGCTTAATCTGGCACTGTACACACGGTACACTTACCTAATGGTAGCTGGTCGGAGGAGCATGATCCTCTGACCAGCAACTTCCCCTGCCTCTTCTCCTGGCAGTGTGTCATTCACCAGCGACCATCTCTGGTCGCTGATGAAAACGGAAAACACTGAGCAATACATTGCTAGCAATATATTGTCAGCGATCATATTGCTCCGTGTGTACACAGCTTAACATTATCGGCCAAAAATAGCATTATGTGATATACTAAATATACATCACAGCTGTTTCAGAATTGAAAAATAAAATATATCTTGTTAGAGTTGAACTATAATAACCTAAGCAGGCAAGCTATATACAAGATGGCCGATTGTTGTACTGCTTTTTTCTAGTTCTCTGCTAAATGAAGTATTATAGTAGTTTTTATCGCAGAAAAACATATGTGATTGTTATTAAATAGGAAGGTAACAACTCTTTTAGCTATGTCCTCCTCTTTTCCTTTTACCTCACTCATTCTCCAGATGAAATAATTGAAGAGTTGTTAATTAGGTCACATGGCAGGAAAAGCTAATTAGGGTAGGCAAAAATAGGATGTTAATTAGGGTGGAAATGAACAACTTGTGACAACTGAGGTCATTGTCACACAGAGACACAAGGGACGTGTAATTCCCATCCCATTTACCTCTTGTTTCTGAATATATAGCTACAGTATTTGGGATTATTACTTCCCAATATACAGACACCAGAACACAGAACTCTAGTGTATCCCCTATTACTCTGTCATTGCAATACACAAAACTGTCACCATCTCATGGCGCTTAAATATCAGAATTACAACTTGCCACGTCCTCTTGACACTCCACCAGCAGAATAATAACCATGTGACTCCTACGCAGGCCACACTATATACTGACCTTTTATTTCCTGGTCACATGGACCTTTAACCTTTAACACCAGACACATAACCAGGGATTAAATTGTGTATGTGGGGGTGTGTGTGTGTGTGTGGGGGGGGTGACTGAGCTTTACCACATGTAATAGTGATGGAGAATTAGTTCAACCTCTACCATACATCCCAACATGACCCTCTCCAGGAGGGATTCAATGCTCTGCTTCTGAACTTCCCTCTTGATGTATGATTACCACCACCTGTGTTGAAACACCTTTCTCATCAATTAACCTGTTCAACACAAGTGATAGTAAGCATACATGAGAGGGAAGCCCAGGAACAGAGCATTGTGTCCCTTCTGGATAGGGTCATGTTGGGAGGTATGCTCTACATTGGCCCAACAGAGTAATTCTAACACAGGGTTGCCTACCTGACCCTCTCCTTCAGGGAGAAAATGCTCTGTTCCTGGACTTCCCTTGTAATGTATGATTACCATCACCTGTGGTGAGCTACTTAATTGATAAGGAAGGTGTTTCACCACAGGTGATGGTAATCCTACATTAACAGGGAAGCCCAGGAACAGAGCATTTTCTCCCTGAAGGAGAGGGTCAGATAGGCAACCATGTTCTAAAAACAATAATGTGCAGGGTGCTAGTAGTCCAAGATACCACTTAGCAATCTGCACCTTCCGGCGCTTGATTAATGCAGTAAACACCAAAGATCAATGAATTGATGGAAAGTAATTCGAGACCACTGCTGCTGCAAGTGTCACTATGAGTCTGCTTGGGACTCACAATAATAAAAGATAAAGAAGAAGGAAGGTGGGACACTATTGCACTGCTCAGTGGAAATGTATTAATGAAATTGTGAATAGAAATGAACTCCTTGCTGAATAAAATGCGACACACTGTAAATTTAAAGTTTTATACAAAGATGCATAGATTCAAACAATACATGAATAAAAACAATTCATACACATGGAAAAAACGTTTGCACATTGGATCCATATAGTGATTTACACCATAAACAGTCGCTGACTGATAGTAACTCAAAGTTAATGAAAAATTGCCAAGCTGGTTAGTAAAGCAATCAAAGGTTGAGAAGCCGATACAAGCTGTAGTAATGTTAGTTTGTTAGGAGCGGCATCCGGCCAAATTAGCATGTAGGTGATCCACGCAGAGAGTCAGTAGGCCACAAGGTGCACAAATGGGGTTAGGTTAGCTCACCCTCCGGTTCAGATGTTAATTTGCAGAATTGTAGGGGAGCCCGTTGGATGGGGGGCTCTAACCCGTGGAGTGTTGGCCGCGGTCACAGCAGCAGTTGGCGTCTGAATGGGATAGTCAGGTGGCTTATGGGCGCTGCTGTAGATGGTGTACAAACGGCAATCACCCGGCATGCGTCTGCACGTGGAGGGGAGACCAGGCGGTACGTCAGCTGTGAGTAGGGATCCAGTGATGCAAGCGTGTGGCGGAAGTACGTAGACGTGTTTCGTCTCCTTAACAACCAGGGACTTTTTCAAGACTGATACTGGCTTCCAATTGTGTGTGCTATTTAAAGGCAGAATCTGCTGTGTTTCAATTAGTCAATTATTCAATTACTCATTTCTGGTAATAGAAGAAACAGTGGGCCAAATGTAATAGGGTGAGAGTTTCAGAAAGTGAGAGATTTTGGGAGACTTTTCCCATGTTTTTTAAAGCAGCAATCAATTACACGGCAAAATCAGGTTGATTTTGCCATGTAATTGATTGCTGCTTTAAAAAACATGGGAACACTCTCCCAAAATCTCTCACTTTCTGAAACTCTCACCCTATTGCATTTGGCCCAGTGTTTCCAGTGATAAGGGCATTCATTTTAAATAAATCAATAATATAATAAAACATCGTACAATATACAATGTCACAGGATTCTTTGTATACATAATAATCTTAGTTGTCTATTCAGGCACATCTATAATGAATAAACTCAAAATAGAAATGGTAACAGTCAGATGACTTATTATACCGATAAATTGTTTGATAACTGTCAGGAAAAGGGAAAGACGTAGAGAACTATTTTGACTTAAAATTCGCTTTTTTTAAATCTAAATAATATATGAAGTATAATTAGATATATCCAAAAGATACATACAGATAAAAATAAAAATTGTATTAATAATACAGGTTGAGTATCCCTTATCCAAAATGCTCGGGACCAGGAGAATTTTGGATAACGGATTATTCTGTATTTCGGAATATTTTAATATTTCAATGATGTATTTTGAAGTATCTTGCATTTATGCTGTATACACACATAAAATACACACAAATATATTTTATTACCACATAAAATACACACAAATATATTTTATTTGTTCAAAAAACAAGGTTTCAAAACGTGAAACAAAATTTGTGTACTATCTCAGCACTGAATTTGAATGCCAAGCAATCATTGTCTTGCACATATATAGTGCCAGTTACATATCATGCCCCCAGTGATGCTGTTACAAATGTCCCCAGTGAGTTTTTAGCAAAAAAAATTTTTTTTTTTACTTTCTGGAATGTCTGGTTTTCGGAATAATTCGGATAATGGATATTTGGATACGGGATACTCGACCTGTAATAGGAGTAAGGGTAATATTATTAATAAAAATGAATATATGGATGAGAAGGAATGAATTTAAAAATATAACTAAAGATCGAGTAGAACAGTTTAAGGTGCTTACTAGTTGCGGAATTTAATCCTTCATCAGAGTACAAAGAACAAAGTGAAATGACTTACCTATAAAGGTTTCCCACCCCCGTGCACAAGAACATCAGGTACTGCATAGACCGGCACCGGCAACAGGTGATGACGTCACTATGACTCACACCGTGTCCACCTAGACGCGTCGCCATGGTAACCTGTACATAAACCAAACAGAAACCCATGGAAACCAGAACGTGGCTACGCATTGCGTATGAATGTATGACCCATTTCAATGTAACAATATGAAACATAATGAAGGCTCCACAGACAAGGGAAGGGAATTTAGACAGACAAGGTAACTTTAAATACTATAACAATGTAACAGCGTGCAATATTTCAGTGCACGACTTAATGCAAAAAAGGGGAGTAACTGTTGTCAAAGACAAGGAATAGGGAGAAGAATTGACAGACAAGGGTATCAATACTTGCTGCGGCATGTCTAAATGATGTATGACTGATGACATAATAATGATATCAAGTAACACAGACAGGGAGCGGGGAAAATCACAGACAAGGATGCAGAAGGGGCTAAACGCAAGGTAAAGGATTATGCATAATGAATGACAATGAAAACTTGAAAAAGATGAAAAATGTTAGTGTCGACACACATGTCGATAGATCATAAGAAGCAGTTCAAGGACAGGTATTCGTTAAGCCCTGAAGGGGCGATGGTGTTAAGATGAAATATCCAGGCCGCTTCGCGTTGTAGTAGTAGTTTTCCACGATCCCCTCCTCTTGGCTGGGCTGCAACCTGATCTACCATCCAATATCGGAGTGATGGTAGGGTATGCTTGAAGTCTTTGAAGTGGCTTGCCACTGGCTGGTCTGAGACCGCACCTTCCAACGTCAGTTTGATTGAGGAGCGATGTGCTGCCATTCTTTCCTTAAAGGAACGAGTAGTTTTGCCAATATAGATGAGCCCGCACGGGCAACGGATGGCATACACAACGAATCTGCTGGAACATTTGAGTACTTGGTGAACTTTGATATGGCAACCTGTTTGCGGATGTTAGGTTTGTGTGAGTTATTTTGTTTCTGTGCAGGGTAAATACTGGCTGCATTATTTTTACACTGCAATTTAGATTTCAGTTTCAACACACCCCACCCAAATGTAATTCTCTTTGCACAGGTTACATCTGCTCCACCTGCAGTGCACATGGTTTTGCCCATTTTAAGAACAAATTTGTACTGAGCTCAGATCAGAATAAGGCCCATTGTGTGGGGGGACCCAATTCTTTTTCTGGCACAGGGCACCAACATGTTTCGTTATTGCACTGCTGCTACTGGGCACATGGTGTGACACTAACACTACAGACATTTTTTTCAGGGTCTGTATTCGGTACTTGCTGTCTTTTTGTAAAATATGGGAGGGCGCAAATTTATAGTTTGCAGGAGGGCGCTGAACACCCTAGCACCGGCCCTGGATGTTCAGAGATGAGTGGCTGTGAAAGAATAAGATCTTTTTAAATTTCAAACATAAACGCATTGCCGTATGTCGGTGCCACGCAACTGCCCATGGCACAGCCTTTGAGCTGTAAAAAGAATTCACCGTTAAATAGAAAGTAATTACGTGTAAGCGTAAGTTTGAGAAGCTTAAGGTAAAAGTTTACATCAGGTCCAGTGTATTTGTTGCTGTTAGAAATGAGTCTGCTTGTGGCTGCCAGCCCTCGATCGTGGGGTATATTGGTGTATAAACTCACCACGTCGAGGGTGCAGAGACTGCTGTCAGGGGGCAACTGTGGCAATGTTTGTAGCTGTAAGATAAAGCTAGTAGTGTCCTTGAGGTAGGAGGCCTGTTCCCGAACCACTGGCTGCAGGAAGACGTCGAGGTATTGTGAGACCGAGTGGTACAGTGAGCCACGGGCAGAAATGATCCGTCTACCTGGCGGGGAGCTGGCGTTTTTATGTAGCTTGGGGAGGGTGTAGAGTAATGGAATGATTGGCATGGCAACTTGCAGCGCATCCTTACACCGCTGCGGGATAATGTTGTTGGAGACTGCTTCCGATAGTATGCACTCCAATTCTCTTTTGAAGCCTTGGGTGGGATCATGGTCCAATTTGCGATACACACTGGCATCCGACAATTGGGTGTAGATTTCTTGTTTGTAAAAGTCTAAATCAAGGATAACCACCGCTCCCCCCTTGTCCGCCAGACGTATGATGATATCTTGGTATGAGCTCAAGTTTTTTACTGCATTCAATTCTGCGGTCAATCACATTGTAGCTCAGCACTTAAATACTGACTAGCCGGGCCAGACTGGCAGTCAGTACAATGTTGTCCACCTGATAGCATCTCCGTGAATCTTCGACAATTCCTGCAGCTCTCCGCTGCAGCCTGACTCCAAATCCTCCGGGTGAAGTCTGCCCTTGCCCCTGCGGCCAATCACATTGTAGCTCAGCACTTAAATACTGACTAGCCAGGCCAGACCAGCAGTCAGTACAATGTTGTCCACCTGATAGCATCTCCCTGCATCTTCGACAATTCCTGCAGCTCTCCAATGCAGCCTGACTCCAAATCCTCTGGGTGAAGTCTGCCCTTCGTTTACTCCTGCTGGTCGTCCACTGCTTATTCACATTCTACCACGGAACCTCCATCGCCGCCTAAAGGGATTCATGGACATAAGGTTAAACATGTTGAATTCCTATAGGAACAGGAGAATGCGCTTATATGCTGGGGAAACCCAGCATATAAGCGCATTCTCCTGTTCCTATAGGAATTTAACATATTTTTCTGTATATTTCCACGGTTAATCCATGGGCATACGCAGCTTTTTGTACTGACACTAGTACAATTTTTGAGAATTGCAGCTAAACAATAACTACCAGTATTAAATTAAATAATAATATACATATACTATCTATATATATATATATATATTTTTTTTTTTTCCTGTGTATGGTAAATTAGCGCCCAATCTTCCCCTGTCTTTCAGGGGTTATCCAGTTGTTTCACATAAGGTTAAACACCCCAAAGGTGTCATCTTCTTCCCTCTGATCCTGACGGTCATTATCCGTGGCCAGTTTCCCTGGTGTCCTCGCAGCCACGACCTCATTCAGCAAACCTCATCTCATTGACTTCATCTTATTCAAATTCCTTCATTTAATATCTTCAGTCATCGTTATCTTCAAATCCTTGGTGCTTGGCTTGGCACTTGGATATCATAGATATGAAAGATTAGAAAGAAATTTGGGACAATGTTTCTTTTAGTTCAATTTGTGTCAAAATGAAGCAAAATATTTATAAATAACTTTATTGGTGATATAATGTACCTTCTTGTCTAAAAGCTGTATTCCCTGACACTTTGTATATATGCTAAAGAGGATGTGGGGTTGAAGGTGCATTTTAAAAAAAAATGGAGATTTCTTACCAAATCTCCCACTTCTGAATCTCTCATCCTAATCATTTCCCCCCTATGTGTTTAAACAAGAACCTTAGACAGGGTTAACATATGATGTGACATAGGGCCTTATTCAGATTTCATTGGTACTGCGCGCATTCGCACGCAGTACCGATGTTGTGCGTCTGCGCATGCGCAGGCGTGTTTCTGCGCATGTGCAGGCGCATGGTGCGTGCACCCATGGCGACCTTTCGGGTCGCCGGGTGCACACACCCATGGCAGCGAGGGGGGGGGCGGAGATGGGCGGGGAGCGCCGGGCTGCCCCATTACCATATGGGAATGCCCAGCGTTCCATGGGCGTTTCCATGAGAACGCTGGGCGTTCTCATGGTAATAAGGCAGTGACGCGGGTGTGTGGGCCGGGTAGCTGAAACATCCATTCGCTGCTGTGCGGGCGAAGCCGCACTTTGCTGGGGCGGCGGGGGGGCGTGCGTTCCCCGGGCGGGGTTTGGTGGACTCGCAAGGCTGCGAATTCGCAGCCTTGCGAATCAACCTGAATAACCCCCATAGTGTATTGCTCCGACAGATGTGGCTGGACTGTCGAATCCACCAGGCAACTATTACACTATAGTACATGGTGGAAAGTTATGCACTATTATATCTATGAACATGGGGAAAGCATACCTCCCAACTGTCCCGCTAAACGCGGGAACGTCCCGATATTTGGGGACATTCCCGCGTCCCTCCCGCGGCCGGCAGTGTCCTGCTGCGGGGGGCAGTTGGGAGTCCCCCCCAATATCACAGAATAGATGCTGTGCGCATGCGCACAGCGTCTATTCGCGGCTGAAAACGAGGGCGCGGCTTAATTTGCATAATCCGTGCCCTAATTTGCATACGCCAACCCCCTTTTCGGGTGCTGCGAGTGTCCCTATTCTAGTCTTCAAAAGTTGGGAGGTATGGGAAAGGGAAAAAAAGGGGGGGGGGAACCTAGCTCCACTAATTTATTTGGAAAAAGAATGATATGAGCATATGAATTATCCACAATACTTATGGCAACGTGTCTCAGCATGGATCATGTGTGTGGGGGTGTTAATCCATTATTATAGCTGCAAGAATTGCAGTGTGTATGGATAAGCGACAGCAGAGGTAAATATTACAGTGCATATAGTACATTTTTGGAATACATATGAAAGAACAGGCCAATGTTTTACCTCACAGCTGTCAAATTGTAACATAAAGTGGATTTTCAGTATTAAGGGGAAATTTAGCATTGTAGCTGTTCTCTGTGGTCAGAAATAAATCCACATTTCCCTTGTATTCATTCTTATGCATGTATGCCATCTCCTATCCATCAGCTGATTACAGTAGCTGTCCTCGTGACCAGTATGTCTTTGTACCAGTCGTAGCTTTGGTGCATATGTTCACCACTGAATACCTTCTAATTCTGTGTACATGCCAACAATGTGCCCATTAAACACTTATCCTATGTCAGTACCCAGAAAAGGCATCTGAGATGCTCCCTAGTTACCCATAATTACTCTAGCTGGCATATGCAGGCTGCAGCTGCAGCATATCTCATACAAATGTATAGGTCTAAATCAGGCATGTCCAACCTGCAGCCCTCCAGCTGTTGTGAAACTACACATCCCAGCATGCCTTGCCATAGTTTTAGCATTCCCTAATACAGTGGTGTCAAACTCATGGCCTTCCAGCTGTTGTGGAACTACACGTCCCAGCATGCCCTGCCACAGATTTTATACAATGGATTTCTAAAACTGGCAAGGCATGCTGGGACGTATAGTTGCACAACAACTGGAGGGCCATGAGTTTGACACCACTGCCCTAATATCAAAACTGTGGCAAGACCTTCTGGGATGTGTAGTTTCACAATAGCTGGAGGACCGCAGGTTGGACATGCCTGGTCTAAATACTTATGTTTGTTGAAGTCTATTTTCCTCATGTAAGTTTACTATATCAGCATTGTAAGTACACTATTACACTAATACTATATTTCTTATTTCTTTTCAGGTTGATGCATCATTATCCTTGATAACAGCCTCCATACTGAGTGGACGGCATACATTTTTGCATTCACTTTTGATACTGTCACCGCAACAATGAGCAGCCCACTATCACCAACGGATTATGATAGTTTAGAGATACAACAGCAATATAATGATATCAATAACCGCTGGGATCTGGCCAATGATGATGATTGGGACAATGAAAATAGCTCTGCACGTCTGTTTGAGAGATCCAGAATCAAAGCACTTGCAGGTGAGAACAAAACTGGGGATCAATACTAGGGGTAAAAATGTCTACATAAGGCTAGATTATTATTGTCCTAGGTCAGTGATGGCTAACCTTGACACTCCAGTTGTTGTTGAACTACACATCCCAGCATGTCCTGCATTAGTTTTAGCGTGACCAAATAGTAAAACTGTAGCAGGGCATGCTGGGATGTGTAGTTCAACAGCTGGAGTGTCAAGGTTAGCAATCACTGTCCTATGTGTTTATATTCATGCTGTTGTTACATTGATTGGGATTGCCCACGTGGATCAACCTGTAAAAATCAGAAATGAGTTGCGATTTATACACTATGATAAAATGACACAAAATGCAAGATGTGAGTTAGATATTAATCACAATTCCAGGATGGAAGTTGCATATTGGGCCTTATTTACACACTGGGAATAGCAATCAAGCTGCAGTATGCAAATGTACAATGTAAGGCCTGTAACTGACAATGCAGAGATAATTCTGCCTTTTTAGCATGTCGCACCACAAATATTGAGATTTACGGGGGTATTGAATCCCTGCCACTATTTCCGACAGCTTTGAAGAGGCAGCTCAACAGAATGGACCCGACTTTAAAAGCAGTCGGGTTTGTTTTGGCGAAAATTAGCACCCGTTTCATGGGTAGGCAGGGGGGGGGGAGAGATGCATGCTGGGGGCGGGCGGCTAGAGTCACAGGACGTCAGTTGCCTGACTTGTTTATGTAACACATCCGATTGCATGGTACGGAGGGGAATCGTTGATGGGGAGGGGTGGGTATTTGGTGGGGAGGCGTCTCAAGTGCTTGGCAAGCTTACGGAGCAAACCAGAATCAGGCCCTCAACCCCATCAGTGGTGAACCTGAGAATTTTCCTGGCTATGCTTCAATGCCCAGACTGGCAAGCCCGGTAAATTCTCGGCCAGCCCTGCTGAGTTGATCGCTGAACTCAGCTGGCTTCAGCACTGCCTGGCTCCCTTTCCTTCGATTCCCCCCTACCCCCCACCCCCCGGCTGTTATATGACAGCCTGCAGCGCCGGCTACTGACACGCCGGGTTGCCGCATGCAGGTCACCGTGGCGCAGGGCCGGGCAGAGGCTGACATAGTGTTCAGCGGGTCCCTGCACACAGCGTGGTGGTTTTTTTTAGGTAGCGCTCCCCTTAAAAAAAACACCACTGAAGGGGTTAATGACAATGAACCTAGTTTAATGATGTGAGCTAGTGAGTACTGAGATTTGCAATGAACTGTTGATGGAGGTGCATTAATGGAAGTAAAGAATACAGAGTTAAACTCACACTGTAGGACCAAGCTTCACGTGCGCCTCCTGATTTCACAGTTTAATTAAATGTGTTTGCTAAGTATTCCAATAATAGAACTTTTCTTTGTCAAATACCGAAAATGTTTCCATGGATACCCATTCAAATTGCACCCTGCTCCTTAGTAAACATCCCCCTCAATATAATCTTTAACGTCTTATTCTCAAAGCACCGTAGATTTGTTATTTAAAATAAACATGAATACATTATATATAGGGTCACCAGCCACTTTTCGGGTTTCGGGTTCTGATTACCTTGAGGTTTTGGGTTCTAATGGGTTTTGGTAAAACACCTCCTAAGTGTTTTGTGTTTGGATTTTTTGGGTTTTGGGTTCTGATTTTTTTGTTAAAAAGCATAAAAACTGATAAAATCTCAGAATTTATTTTATTTATTTATTTTTTTTGCTCCTACGCTATATTAACCTCAATAACATTAATTTCCACTCATTTCCAGTCTATTCTGAACACCTCACACCTCACAATATTGTTTTTAGGGCAAAAGGTTGCACCGAGGTAGCTGTATAACTATGCTAAGCCACACAAGTGTGCGGCACAAACATGTGGCTCATGTAAGAGTGGCACTGCAGCGGTAGATACGGCAGTACTAGGCAACAGACAGGTAGATACGGCAGTATTAGGCAGTGAGCCCCAGACCAGATGGTAGATACGGCAGTATTAGGCAGTGAGCCCCAAAACAGACGGTAGATACGGCAGTATTAGGCAGTGAGCCCCAAAACAGACGGTAGATACGTCAGTATTAGGCAGTGAGCGCCAGACCAGACAGGTAGATACGGCAGTATTAGGCAGTGAGCCCCAGACCAGACGGTATATACGGCAGTATTAGGCAGTGAGCGTCAGACCCGACAGGTAGATACGGCAGTATTAGGCAGTGAGCCCCAGACCAGACGGTAGATACGGCAGTATTAGGCAGTGAGCCCCAAAACAGACGGTAGATACGTCAGTATTAGGCAGTGAGCGCCAGACCAGACAGGTAGATACGGCAGTATTAGGCAGTGAGCCCCAGACCAGACGGTATATACGGCAGTATTAGGCAGTGAGCGTCAGACCCGACAGGTAGATACGGCAGTATTAGGCAGTGAGCCCCAGACCAGACGGTAGATACGGCAGTATTAGGCAGTGAGCCCCAAAACAGACGGTAGATACGGCAGTATTAGGCAGTGAGCCCCAGACCCCAGCTCAAGCTTAAGCCCCAGCAGCAGCACCAACACACCTTCTCCCAACCCACTACTAGACTGGAGTGAAGATGGCGGGCGCAGCAGCCGCTATTTAAAGCCTCGCGAAATCCGGCCCCGTGAGATGACGTTCTGACCACGCGGATGGACCTGAGTCAGGCGGGAATCTCCGAGCGCTGCTCGGAACCGGGCTCGGAATGATGACGTTCGTGGCTGCTCGGATCTCTGGAATCCGAGTCTGCACATCTCTAATTATATACCACATTAGTTAAAATGTATCACTAGCATATATTTAAAATGCTAATAAACAGATTGTGTTTGTCCAGTGATTAAGTTAGGTTATGTGCAGGCGCGTCTACATATAATTAATGTCTCTATAATGGAAAGTCTTGCATGTTGGGTAGATGTTGCATCACCATAATCCGTGATCGCCAGATTATGCATTCCATTAGTTCTAATTTGAGGCGGAACGGTTCCGCCTCCCTCCGTCCGCCCACCCACCAACAGCAGCACAGCAGTGGATGAGAAGGTAGCCTGACGGGGAAGGCTGGATCTCTCCACTATGTGCCTTCCTCCAGATGAAACGCGGTACTCAGCTCTGCTATCATCTCCCTCCCCTCTCTCCTGGACACTGAAAGTCATGCCCAGAGACCCACCAGACGCCAACCCACTCCCTGGCTGTAGCTGGGGAAAGGCATTAGCAGAGTCACGCTGGCTGTGCCGCACTTTCTCCCTCCCTCACTTCACTGCAGATGGGGAACATAATTTTAATCCACCAGGCGGCTGCGCTGCATTCCCCCACACCATTAACCCTCTGCAGTCAGGAAGTAATTATAAGCCACTTGATGGCTGCGCCAAATCCATACCCTCCAACTGTACCGTTTTAGCCGGTACAGTACCGATTTTTAACAGTCTGTACCGGCTAAAACAAATTGTACCGATTGTACCGGTTTTATGGTTGAGCCGGCTCCTCCTCCTGCACACATGATAAGCGATAAGATCGGCGGGTGTTATGAATTTATTTTGGCCCCTACAGCGGCTCTCACCCGTTCCCAGGGGTGCATTGCGCCAGGTCCCGGCCAGCGCGTCGCACCATTACATCACATGGCACCGGCGCGGACCCTCCTGAACTTCAAGTGTATTTGCCGGAAGCCGCGGTCAGCAGCAGTTGCAGGATCAGTGGCTGGAGATGAGGGCACTCAGCGGCCGGGAATATGTTTCAGAAGCGGCAGCGTGTGAGTGAAACAGGCAAGGAGCACTATGTGGCATTGTGCAGGAGATGGTAGCGATAATAGTATAGAGACCTAGAGAGGGGAATAAATTATCATGTGACTGTCACACTTGTAAGATTGGTAATTTGCGTTGCAGGAGGCACAGTCTTTGATGTAATGTGTATGTTTCTCCTGGTGTGTTACTGTGGTGGTGTTATTATTGCAGAATGATGTGTGTCAGGGACTAGTACTGGACTGTTGCTGTGGATGGAGAGAACGGTGGGATTGGTCAATTGGCAATAATACATATATAGGGGAAAAAAAGCCTAGTAAAAACTGGGGAAGGGGGCATGGCCACACCTCCCCTTTGCAATTGACCACGCCCATTTACCAGTGACCACGCCCCCTTTCTGGATGTGTACCGATTTCTGCCAGTCAAATGTTGGAGGGTATGCAAATCCCCCTTCACCCTTACCTGCACTCCCTGCAGCCGGAGTATGTAGTTAGAAGCCGCCCGGCGGGTGAGTGGCATCGCCCCTAACCCCACCCCCACTGCACTCCCTGCAGACAAAATACATTTTTTTAGGGAGCTCCACCAACCCCCCTTCCCCTGCTGATTACACTGCATCTGACCACAGAAGAAGGAAGAGGAGGAGGAGCTGACCACCACCTGGCTGCTGGGGAGTTCTGACCTTATACCCAGGAACGTGGCTGTGTGAATTGGGATGGGGAAGGGTTAATTATTGTATAATTGCACAACAGTGGCCATTATTATGTGTATAAGGGACATTATCATGTTTTACAACGTGAACATGGGTCCCTATTTGAGGTTTAATGTAAATATGGGTCACTACATGAGGTGTAATGTGTATATAGGCCACTATGTGAGGTTTAATGTAAATATGGGTCACTACATGAGGTGTATTGTGTATATAGGTCACAATGTGAGGTTTAATGTAAATATGGGTCACTACATGAGGTGTAATGTGTATATAGGTCACTATGTGAGGTTTAATGTGAATATGGGTCACTACGTGAGGTGTAACATGAATATGGGTCACTACTTGAGGGTGTAATGTAAATATGAGTCACGTGAGGTGTAACATGAATATGGGTCACTACTTGAGGGTGTAATGTAAATATGAGTCACGTGAGGTGTAACATGAATATGGGTCACTACTTGAGGGTGTAATGTAAATATGAGTCACGTGAGGTGTAATGTGAAGATGCATCACTAAGTGAGGTTTAATGTGAATGTGGGTCATTACATGAGGTTTAACATGAATATGGGTCACTACGTGAGGTGTAACGTGAATATGAGTCACTCTATTCTAATCTGATCGCTCCCCGGGTCTTCGCAAGGGGGGGGGCAATTTTTTTGTGTCTGCGCATGAGCACACACATTTCTGCAACAGTGCAGGCCGGGGGGGGGGGGGGGTTGCAAGGTGGTGGCGGATAGACACGCCATGGGAACGCCCAGCATTTCATGGGTGTTCCCATGATAATGCTGGGCGTTCCCATGGAAATTCGGCAGTGACTCATCTTAGTTTTGCGTGTGCGCTCCAAATCATTTGATGGTAGAAATAGATAGAAAGACCAATGGGGGATGGGTATAGATGGACAGAGGTCAGAGGTGGGGCATACATAGACAAACAGAGTACCATATGGGAGCACAAACTGACAGACAGGGGGGCATACACAGATGGACAGGGCACCATATGGGGGAACAGGCTGACAGACAGGGTGGGTGGGGGCATATATAGATGGACAGAGCACCATATGGACGCACAGACTGACAGATTGCTGAGGTGGTATACAGTAGATGGATGGATGGGGAGCAGTCACCGGATCTGTAGACTAAAACAAGTGGCGCTAACTTCCTCCCCTCTATGAGCATCTGCTGACAATGGCTACCTCCTCTTAAACTACTAGCGGCTTCCAAGTAGGGGCAGTGGCTCCCCCTACTCAAATTAAATCGCGCAGCAGCTCCGCCTTCCTCCCCAGGTAGCAAACACCCAAACCCACTAGGTACTATTATTAAAAGCCGATAAAAATATAAACCTCCTAAATGCGCCACCTTGTGGAGTGCAGCTCTAATGACACCCAGACAAAACTTTCACCAAAGTTTTACAATAGACAGAAAAGGCAAGGCAGGTGTCACACTGAGCGATCCCACATATATATGATTCGCTGATTCTTACATAGGACACCTTCTGAATAGGTGGTCTAATTCACAAAGTCCTGATACTGATCTGAAAAAAACAGACATAGTGCAGATGGTTTGGACACCATGGGCGAAATGTAATAGGGTGTTCCAAACTCGCCAGAAATCGCACCTTTAAAAATCGCGTTTTTTAAAGGTGCGAATTCGCATATGTAATGAGATGCGAATTAGCGGCAAAAAATGCGATTTGCCGCGATTTCGGGCGATTTTTAGTCATGAAAATGTGCGCATTTTCATAAATGCGATTTTGTGCAAAAAAAAAAAAGTTTAAAAAAAAACGGCGTGGGGTCCCCCCTCCTAAGCATAACCAGCCCCGGGCTCATTGAGCCGGACCTGGTTCCAAAAATACGGGGGGACAAAAAGCATAGGGGTCCCCCGTATTTCTGAAACCAGCCCCGGACTCTTGGACCGGTCCTGGTTCCAAAAATACGGGGGACAAAAAATCTGGGGGTTTCCCGTATTTTGAAACCAGCACCGGGCTCCAACAGCCCACGGTGTCATGCCACAGCCGGGGGACACTTTTTATACAAGGTCCCCCGGCCAAAACATGAGCACCGTGGCTGGTCAGCCTTGGACGGGGTACCTGGAGGAGTGGGGACCCCCCCAATAAAGGGGTCCCCCCCCCCAGGCTTCACCCGTCCAGGGCTGAAGCCCGGGGCTGTCACCGGCGTCCGTGGCCAGTGGACGCCGGCCTGATAGGGTTAAATCGATCATACATATCATTACATTGCTTTATACCGGAGAACTACAAGTGCCAGCAGACCTCCCCCGCATGCTGGGACTTGGAGAACCACAAGTCCCAGCATGCGGGGCATTAATGGGCCCGCTGGGACTTGTAGTCCACCTGTAAAAAGAATGTTTATAAAAAACACACACAGAGAGAAGTAAAAGTTTATTACACACACACACCTCACTTTTACACCAGCATACTTACCATTCCTGGATCCAGCGCTGGTCTGGCTGCTTCACAGCCGGCTCCCCCCGCACTGACAGGCAGCGGGGAGAACCGGCTTTCTCCGTTGCCTCTAACAGCTTCTGTAGCGCTGTCTGAGTGCTACAGAGGCTGAGAGCGCGATTGGCTGAGCTATGCGTCTCCATGGAGACGCATAGCTCAGCTAATCAGGACTGAGCTATGCGTCTCCATGGAGACGTATCGGCCAATCGCGCTCTCAGCCTCTGTAGCGCTGGAACAGCGCTACAGAAGCTGTTAGAGGCAACGGAGAAAGCCGGTTCTCCCCGCTGCCTGTCAGTGCGGGGGGAGCCGGCTGTAAAGCAGCCAGACCAGCGCTGGATCCAGGAATGGTAAGTAACGCTGGTGTAAAAGTGAGGTGTGTGTGTGTAATAAACTTTTACTTCTCTCTGTGTGTGTTTTTTATAAACATTCTTTTTACAGGTGGACTACAAGTCCCAGTGGGCCCATTAATGCCCCGCATGCTGGGACTTGTGGTTCTCCAAGTCCCAGCATGCGGGGGAGGTCTGCTGGCACTAGTAGTTCTCCGGTATAAAGCAATGTAATGATATGTATGATCGATTTAACCCTATCAGGCCGGCGTCCACTGGCCACGGACGCCGGTGACAGCCCCGGGCTTCAGCCCTGGACGGGTGAAGCCTGGGGGGGGGGACCCCTTTATTGGGGGGGTCCCCACTCCTCCAGGTACCCCGTCCAAGGCTGACCAGCCACGGTGCTCATGTTTTGGCCGGGGGACCTTGTATAAAAAGTGTCCCCCGGCTGTGGCATGACACCGTGGGCTGTTGGAGCCCGGTGCTGGTTTCAAAATACGGGGGACCCCCAGATTTTTTGTCCCCCGTATTTTTGGAACCAGGACCGGTCCAAGAGTCTGGGGCTGGTTTCAGAAATACGGGGGACCCCTATGCTTTTTGTCCCCCCGTATTTTTGGAACCAGGTCCGGCTCAATGAGCCCGGGGCTGGTTATGCTTAGGAGGGGGGACCCTACGCCGTTTTTTTTTTAATAAAAACACTTTTACACATTTTTATTAACAGGACCATGCACAGATCTCAATGATCTGTGCATGGTTCTGTCAAATTCGCCTGTCAGAACCTGGTCTATTTTTTTTGCGATTTTTGGTAACATTTACCAAAAATCACACCCTATTACATTTGCGAGTTGTATACTTTATAATGGGAAAACATCTGGATGCGAATTGAAATGTGACTAAAAATCGCACTTCTAAAAGTGCGATTTCGCGGTAAAAAGTGCGATTTTTTTACCTCGATTTTCAACCTATTAAATGTGCGATTTTCGGAAAATGTGCGATTTCGGCCGTTTTTGACCCAAAATCGCACATGTCCAAAAATCACACCCTATTACATTTCGCCCCATAAGTATTTGAATTTTTCTTGATGTCCCACTCACATATTAGGTGTTAATTAATAGGCAGAATCGGGACACTGAGGTCCTGCATGGATCACTCTGAGTCAGATGGTAAGTTTCAGGAAATCCCTAGAACTTAGAAAATATGTATAGTGCAACACTGTATAGATAAAATATCAATTTTTTTATTACAGATGTACACTCACATTTAGGGGGAAATTTACTAATATGAAAAACCTAGTTTTTCGTATTAGTATTTTCCCTACGACTGCATACGACTGTTTCAGTCGTATGCAAAGTCGTGTTCCGGAGGGGGATTTACAAAGCAGTCATATACGACTGCTTTGTAACCCTCCGATGTCGTAGGAATTCGTATTAGCAGCCGTATATACGGCTGCTAATACGAATTATTTGTAGGCAGTCTGCACGGATCAGTCAGATCCGTGCAGGCTGCAAGGTGTAAAAAAAAATTAAATAAAAAAAAATAAAAAAAACGGCGTGGGGTCCCCCCCACAGCCGAAACCAGCACCAGGCTGACAGAGCCTGGAGCCGGTAATTAAAAATCAGGGAACCCGACAAATAGGGGTTCCCTGATTTTTAACAACCAGCCCCAGGCTCCTGCTCTGGGGCTGGTTCCCAAAATACGGGGGACAAAATGACTAGGGGTCCCCCGTATTTTAAGAACCAGCCCCAGGCAAAACCAGCCAGCAGGGTAATGCCACAGCCGGGGGGAGACTTTTTATGCAAGTCCCCCCGGCCAAAGCATTAACCCTACCGACCAGTCAGCCTGGCCAGGGGCCCTGGGGGAGTGGGGACCCCCCCAATAAAGGGGTCCCCCCCCTCCAGGACTTACCTGACCAGGCTGAAGCCTGGTGCTGTCCTCGATGCCCCTGGGCGGTGGGCATCGAGCTGATAGCGGTGTAAAAAATAGAACAAACGATTGTTTTTTACTGTGGCACTACAAGTGCCAGCAAGCCTCCCCAGCAAGCTGGGACTTGGAGAACCACAAGTCCCAGCCTGCTGGGCATTAAAGGGCCCGCTGGGTCTTGTAGTGCCACAGTAAAAAAAATAGTTAAATAAAAGGTCTTTCCTGATTGGCCGCTAGGCGGCTCCTGATTGGCCAGAATTCATTCTGAGCCCAGACGCCGAAGAGGAAGGTTCTCTCCGGCTCTGAAAGCCGGGGAGCGTCGCGGAAGATGCCGACAGCTGCTGGAAGTCGCCAGCAGCTGTCAGAAGACCTGGATGTCGACAAATGAAGAAAGAAGACCATCCATG
The DNA here is from genome assembly GCF_055691185.1 of Crinia signifera. NCBI lineage: Eukaryota > Metazoa > Chordata > Amphibia > Anura > Myobatrachidae > Crinia > Crinia signifera. The sequence continues at coordinate 60,736,208 of NC_139227.1, read as the reverse complement.
CAGGACCTGGGTGAGAAGGATTTCCTTCCACAGGTCCAACATGGATTATCCTCGGACAGGACGCCGTCCCCGGAGCTGCCGACACGGATCCGCCGACACGGAGCCGCCGACACTGAGCCGCCGACACCGGAGCCAGCGACCTACCAACGGGATCAAGATAGGTAAGTATCAGTATGTGTGTAATGTGTGTATTAAACTTTTATTTAAAATGGGTGTCAGTGTGTTTTATTTAACTATTTTTTTTACTGTGGCACTACAAGACCCAGCGGGCCCTTTAATGCCCAGCAGGCTGGGACTTGTGGTTCTCCAAGTCCCAGCTTGCTGGGGAGGCTTGCTGGCACTTGTAGTGCCACAGTAAAAAACAATCGTTTGTTCTATTTTTTACACCGCTATCAGCTCGATGCCCACCGCCCAGGGGCATTACCCTGCTGGCTGGTTTTGCCTGGGGCTGGTTCTTAAAATACGGGGGACCCCTAGTCATTTTGTCCCCCGTATTTTGGGAACCAGCCCCAGAGCAGGAGCCTGGGGCTGGTTGTTAAAAATCAGGGAACCCCTATTTGTCGGGTTCCCTGATTTTTAATTACCGGCTCCAGGCCCTGTCAGCCTGGTGCTGGTTTCGGCTGTGGGGGGACCCACGCCGTTTTTTTTTTTATTTATTTAATTTTTCTATTTTTTTACACTGAAGCCTGCACGGATCTGACTGATCCGTGCAGGCAAAAACGCAAATAGAACAGGAAAATGGTGTTCTATTTTCCTGTCGTATTTGCGTGGGTGTTTTACACCACTAAGCAGCCGTATTATCAGTACGGCTGCTTAGTAAATCAGAAACCACCATTCTTTTGAATGGTGATTTCTGTCGTATCCTATCGATGGTGTAGACATTCGTATTTGTAAATACAAATACGAATGTTCCATCTTTAGGACTACGAATTGTTGTATTTTTGGGATTGTAAATCCCGAAAATACAAATTCGTAAAAAAAAGGTGTATTTCTCCCTACGAATACACCTTTTTTCTACGAATCCATTTTGGTAAATGTCCCCCTTAATAACTAAAAACAAGCATATAGCACCACAGCGGGTGTATAAGATGACTGGTAATAGCCAAGGGTAATACTTGCTGCTCGCTCCAAATGGGGGTACCGGTTCCTCCAGTGACAGTGGATGATAACACAGACAAGCAGAATCCAAATCCAAAGAGTCCAAATGAGATGGTGTTTTTCAGGCTTAAATGCGTTTTCGGACCTGGGTGGTCTTTCCTCAGAAGCTGGTGACACCATCTCCTTGGAGCCTTTTTATTTACAGGGAGATAATGGGCATTTCCGGCCGCAGAGTGCGTACCGGAAGTGCACTGTGCATTCACAATACAATTCCTCAATCGGGATTTGTACACGGAGATATAGATACATACTGACAATAATCCACAGTCTAAAATAACGATGTACAACAACTACTAATTATAAATAGAAACAAGAGTCGCATAAGTCTTTGTTTAAGAACACCGCATCTGCGTTCCAGACCAGGTCCATGGCCGGAAGCTGAAAGTGACGCGGGTGCGTTCCATTCCGTGAGAAAGGCGGACGTGTGTTGTTATAGATGCGTTCCACCTGCGTTTTTCATTCGGCCAGCGGGATATGCGTTCCGAACCATCAGATATGTGTTCCACATGTCCAAAAATAAGGTATTTTGTCCATGGTTTATGGGGAACAGTCCCAGGGGTCATCGTATATGAAAAAGATATATATAGCAGTTGTAAATAAACAACATTATAGATATACTCACAATAAATACATATATGTAGAAAAAATATATAAATATCTCTTATAAAATTAATAACAATAGATAAACTAGATAACTACTATTAAAAGAAAAATTAAAAAAGGTACTTGTTTCTTTCCAGGGCGCCCAGTACGCATTTTGCGTACCACTATCCACGTTGGCGTGGAGTTGAATGTATATAGTGTGGCGAGCCACCGTGTATTAGTGTACATGTATTCCACGTCCGCTCGCCACACTTCGGGCTCGTGGCTCGCTGCCCTCGCCACACTATATTAAAATCAACTCCACGCCAACGTGGAAAGTGGGGGTATGAAAAGGTCGGAGGACGCGTTCTGCCGCTGCTCGCCACTCTTCGGGGTGGCGTGGATAGTGCTGCTGTTTTAGGAACACATTCACACCTGCAAAATCATACAGGTGACACAGTAATGACGACATGTGTTAAATAATAACTGTAATTTACTTAAATAAATTCATTAATGAAGCATAAATAATTAAGAATATTGATTACAATAATTAATGAGAATACTTACAATATAAGAACTTTAAGATAAAAAACATTAATGATTAAAGAACAAGAAATAAAATCACAGTTAATCATCCTTAGGGAGCTTCAGTGCTTGAACATGAATTCAGTGAGATACGACTGGAGCTCGTGTCGCGCAGTGCCTCTTTGGCGCTTATTGCGCCACTTACATGCGCCCCACAGTCGCTCCACATTTTGTGTATGGACCCCTGTGGCCAGGTCAATAAAATTGAATCGATGGCTCACTGTAAAGTGCTGATAACCAGCCAATTCCAGTTGTGTGGCGCTGTATGCCCTACAGCAGTCCGTATAGATAGTGGTGCCCGGCTCTATATTCTCCAGGATACAGTCCATTAATGTGTGGCATCACACCTGGGCACCATTTTCAGGAAGCAATGTCCAGTCTCCCTACATATCCCACCGAAAATCCACTGCTGTGGTAAAATGCGGCCTGCATTATTTTTATTTATTATTTTTGCTTCACAAACAGCGTCTCATCTACCTCCACAATGTGGCCAGGTCCACTGATCCTCCGCTGGGGCTGCGCCTTAATGTCTATGGCGCACGCCTCCCGCATCCAGTGGTTATAGAGGACCACCGTTTTCTTGGAAATGTCCAGCTGCTGGCTACAATACTCAATGGAGGTGAGCTCCTGGGCCCACGAATAGATGAACTGCAGCATGGTAAGAAATGACAAGCGGCACCCAGGAAACCAGTGGGCCGCTCTCAGGCTCACCTTCAGCCGGCAAACTTTAACATGGCACCTCCACATACTTTCCTTCACCGAGAGGCGCATTGCGTGGCCATTCACACAATTCTGCGTCACAGGAAGGAGTTTGACCTGCTGAAAGAACTGTATCGCCTCTTCCTCCTTCTGAGGCAAGGTAAAGATATTGATCGATACAGGCATTTGCAAAATACATTTTGTATAATTATCCAATAATCCAAGAATTCACTAGCAGCTCTGAGTGATGCTCCCAGTCCTGTCAGAAAATCACCTAAGAGTAATTTCTGAGAGGATCTGACATGGGGCGGGAATGACAGGGAGCGGGAACCAGCGGCACTGAAATCGCATTGCATCGCATCGCACACCACTATTACGCGGCATGCAATGCGATGCGATTTCACTACGTTAGCGTATGTAGGAAAACTGGGCGCCCTGCTAGGAAACAAGTACTGACAAAAAAAAGGGCATGGAATTACCTGCTGGGCCTTGGGGCCCTCCACGTGACTGGGCCCTATAGCAATTGCATCCCTGCACCCTCTATAGTTATGCCACTGGTAAAAAGCACAACACATTAAAGTGTGATGAGTAGTTAGAGGGAGTTAAGCAAATTATGAAGATTTATTTGCATTGCAAAGTAAGTGTTGGTTAAGATGGTCATATTAAATTCTCATATAAGTATTCATTTAGTAGTGTATTATTTAGCACAGGACACTGTATATGAGATCAGCTTACGCAGAAAGAATGGATCCAATGAGCCCAAATAATGTATTAATTATTTTATTTTTTTACCCATTGTTTCCGAAAAACTTACTTAAAAGTTAACTTAAAGATTTCAGCAAATTTACTTATTTACAGCACCTTAAAAAATGTCTTCGCAACTTCATATGTAATGTACTAGCACAGTTATATGATACAATTACATTTTCTTATAAGTTTAGCAATGGCCAAGCAGTTTTGAAGTAGTGTGCATCAGTACATGGTCCATCCTGACACCACCTACCCAGGGTCTGATTAATGATTCCAGGTGCCCCAGGCTAATGCACATGTAGCGCTTCTTGTATTGCTGCTAAACACATGTGCTGCACCTGGAATGTAGGATCTAACGCTTGTGGCTTCGGGAGGAAGCCTTGGCTTTAGGCTGCCCCGTTGTACATAAAACATTGGTTCCATCAATGGGTTACATTGGCGCAGCCATCTGGCAGTCACCTTAAAAACTTTACCACCTACAGTACATAGGGACGGGTGATAGCTAACAAGTATGCAATAAATTGGGCCTTAATTTTATTATTTGTCTGTCACCTGGGCCACCCCCCACCCCCCCAGTTCTGATGCCTTAGGTTTCAACCTAATCAGTCTATTGATTAATGAGGTACTGCACCTACCTACTAATTGCTTTTGTATTTGCATATGCAGTTATTTTCACAAAGGACAGCTCTCCCAAAAAGAGCTTTCCTTTGTAAACACAGGACTTTCAGGTTCAGGACCCAGGAGCCCTTCCACCAATGCGCAAACTGACACATGATCTGCAAGCGGTGCTGGGAGGGATACGATTGGGTTGGGGAAAATGAGAAGGAGAGCTGCCCAAATATGGCATTACTGAACAGGTATTTCATTCCAGAGCTTGGTAAATACAGGTATGTGGTATAAACTCTGAAAATGGCAATTTTTTTTTTTTTTTTAAATATGTTTATTCGGATTTTCAAGTATCATATGTGTTAACATACAATTAGACAATACAAACAGTTGGGTTACATTAATCACAGCTTAGCCGACTTAAGGCATGTGCATAGGGTGAATCGGATGAACTGAAGGTCTGGCCAGCTGGTCGACCAGTGGCCCAGCTGGATATGAACAAAGATATGGCCGAGCTTCACCTGGTCCAAGGTCCACGGTGAATATATCCTATATGGTTTCTTCTACCATAGTAATGCGTCCCCAATGAACTTCAAACGTCACACATGATACTTATTTTCATAACTAAACAAAAGAAGAGTTAGACGAGGGTAGGAGGGGGGGGGGGGGAGGTGAGATGGGGAAAAGTTGGGGGAGGATGGGAAAAAGGGGGGGGGGCGGGTGAGGGTCTAATATAGGTTAGTAGTACACAACGGCATTTTATCTGGTACTCTGGAGCGAAGCTTTCAAACATAGTGGTTGCACCTCTCATTTAACCTAGTCTTGTAGATAGGGTGGCTTCAAATAGGCCCCATCGTCTATTATAGCTATCAGACGCATTGGACTGTATCATGACATTATATTTATCATATGACATAAAGCGTGTGAGAAACTGGATCAACTCTGTCACCATAGGTGATTTTTTGACTGTCCAACATTTCATTATCAGTTTCCTAGCCATTGTCACCAGCAAGGTCAAGAAGGGTACCAGTTGTGAATGGGCTCCCCTCAGTTGCCATACATCAAAGTTTGCCAGTAACAAAGGAAGGGGATGTATAGAAACCTGGATGCTAAAGGTGTTATTAATGTAATTCACAATTTTATGCCCACATTTTTTAATGTGCCCGCAAGACCATACATTATGAAAGAAGGTGGCCGGAAAGAGGCCACATTTCAAGCATCGTCCGGATTCATCGGGAATGAAGTGTCTCCTTTGGGCTTGGGACATATAGGCTCTAAACACAAATCTTATATGTGTTTCCTGTAAAACAGATGATTGTAATATATGTAACGTCTTATGATAATATTTAAATAGCATATCTGTATCATTCAATAAAGGAACGTCTATTGTCCAACGAGATTGTGTCTGTGCTTTTTGTTTATGAGCCGTGGGCAACAGCAGTTGAATTATAGGGAATAGACTCTGGGCGGAAAGTTCAAAGTTAGTTTGGATCTGTTTACCCGTTAGTAATTTGCCACCCGGGTCAAAAACTTGTGCTGTGAGTCTGAGTCTCTTATGGAAGAGCTGGCGGAAAGCCGGATTGTTGATCCCCGGGGTAAATAATGGGTTGCCCCATATAGTAAGCCATTGTGAGTTGCGTGGGTTGTGGTTGAGGGTATTACAAACCGACCACCTTGCTTCATATGTGTCTTTAAAGAGTAAGTGGGCGTATATTTGTTTCGGGAGCTGGTTCCTTGGGGTGTGGAGAAGAGCTGCGGGAGAGTATGGGTAAAAGGACGCACAATCTAATTCATAGAACGTAAAGTTGTTGGATGCCAGAAGCCAATCCATGGCATATCTGGAGAGCAATGCTCTGGAATATAAAGATATGTTTGGAAAACCCAGACCCCCCTCAGATCTCGGCATCTGAAGCTTGGCCATGGCAATGCGCGGTTTTCCTGACCTCCACAAAAATTTTGAGCAAGTCTGAATTAGGATTTTTATATCTGAAGATTTTAGCTTAATTGGTAATAGTTGCATAAGATAAGTTAGTTTCAGCATAAGTATAGTCTTTACAACGTCCACTCTGCCCAGTAGAGATAGGGGGAGATCGTGCCACAGCTCAGTTGAGGCCTTAATCTTGGTCATGGCTGGAGAAAAGTTGAGGGAGTAGAGGGAGTTAGGGTTTTTTGGAATCTGTACTCCTAGATATTTGAGTGTGTTTAATTTGAATGGAGGTCAAGTTGGGAGATGAGGGGAAAGATGGTGAGCCGCCACTTAAAATCAACAGTTCTGACTTATTTACATTTATTTTATAGCCAGAGAAGCTGCCAAACTGGTCTATAATGTCAAATGCGGTGGGTATAGAGTGCTCGGGATGAGAGATGAACAGCAGCATGTCGTCCGCAAACAGGGACACCCGCATGTCCACCCCTCGTATAGAAACGCCCTGATATAACGGCGAGGTTCTCAAGGCTACTGCCAAGGGTTCCAAGGCCAAGGCAAAGAGGAGGGGGGACATGGGGCATCCCTGTCTGGTACCTCTCAGGATGGGGAAGGGGCCAGAGATATCTCCATTGCATAGCAATTTGGATGAGGTCCCAGAGTATATAACTTTAAGCCAGTCAACAAAGACTGGGGGAAATCCAAAGTGGTGTCAAGTGTGGAATAGGTGGTCCCAATGCACCATGTCGAAGGCCTTCTCTGCATCTAGGGCAATTATGGCTTTAGACGTGTTCGACGTGGCGCATCGGGAGTCACACACCACCGAAAGCACCCGGCGGATATTTGTAACGGTTGTCTGCCTGCCACGAACCCCGTTTGGTCTTCATGTACTAGTAACGGGACAAGAGGTTTTAATCTCTCTGCCAAAATCTTGGTCAGCATCTTGTAATCAAGATTGAGTAGTGATATTGGTGTATATGAGGCAGGATCCGAAAGATCTCTACCCGGTTTAGGGAGCACCCGTATATTTGCCGAGTTGAAACTTAGTGGGATTTTGGGGGATTTAAGTAGGGCATTATAGACCAACACTAGGCTGGGTGCGATCCTTTGGGACAATAGTCGGTAATATGCCGCTGTAAAGCCGTCAGGGCCAGGGGCCTTGTTTGGCTTCAGTGCCGCTATGGCATCTACTACCTCTTGAAGCGTGATATCACGTGTTAATGCTGCTCCCAAAGGATGTGGGAGTTGAGGGAGAGGTAGGTTGTCCCAGAAGACCGCTTCCCTGGCCGTGTCAGAGGTGGGTTGTGAATATAGCTCACTGTAGAATTTATGTAGCACTTGGGCTATTTCTTTATCAGATGTGGTTAAGGTGCTATCGTGGCGCTTTAGGGGATGAATAGTGGAGGGGGCACGTTGGCCCTGTAGGAGATTGGAGAGGAGTTTTCCTGATTTGTTGCAAAAATCTGTAAAATTTTAAATCTTTGTTGAAGGAATACCATGCCTCCATCTTGGCTATTACTTTCTCATAACTTGTCTTGGCTAAATTATATTGAGAGCGGGAAAGAGGGTTAGGGTCAGTTTTAAATGTTTGGAACGTATCGGTAAGCAGATGCTGAGCCGCAATATATTCTCGAGTCGTTTCTCGTTTCTGGAATGCAGAAAAGGAGATAATCTCTCCACGTATGGATGTCTTAGAGGCCTCCCAGTATAGAACCGGTTTTGTATCTAAAATGTTTTTATTATGTAGGTGGTATGCATCCCAAACAGGGCGTACCGCCTCCTTCATTTTAGGGGATGATGTCAGGGAGGAAGGACATCTCCAACATCGGGCCTCTCTTTAGTTAGCTTTAATTTAATCCAAACCACTGCATGGTCTGAGAGAGTGATGGGTTGGATAGAGGAGTCCACAATCTTGGGGAGTAGGGAAGATGAAGCAAGAATATAGTCTATTCTTGATAGCTGTCCTGTGGCTGCCGGGAGACATGTAAAATCCTTCTCTATAGGGTGGAGCGTTCTCCAGATATCCAGTAGTTGGAGTTGGGTAGCTAGGGCAGAGATTCCAAATTTGGGAAGTTTGGGAGGGCGTGCGGGAGTGATTTTTCTATCCAGGATGACCGATGAGATTAGGTTAAAGTCACCCCCCAGGATAATTGGGGAGTGTGTATGGTGTGTAAGTAAAGACACTATTTTCAAGAAGAATGGTTTGCTATATACATTAGGTGCATATACTGACATAACAACAAATGGCTGAGCCCTCCAGGTCCGCATTAACATTAGTCACCTGAATAGGTAGGTTGGATTTGACCAGTATGGCTAGACCCCTAGCCTTTGAGGTGTATGGAGCGGCCGCAACCATCTTCCACCCCAGGGCGTTTAATTTTAACGCTTCACTGGCTATCAGGTGTGTCTCCTGTAACATGACTACATCTAAACGGAGTTTGTTTAAGTAAATCAGGATGCTTTTGCGTTTGTCCGGGGAGTTTATGCCACCAATGTTCCAGCTCCCAATTTTAAGTGACATCTAGTGCCTCAGGTTGGGAAGACGCAAGAGCATGGCACAGTAATGGTGTGCCTGCAGCAGAGTGCACCGCATCAGAGTATAGCATAGACATACTCATTAAACCTATAAGAGAGGGGGAGGGGCTAGGAAGGTCAGAGGGAAAGAGGGGGGAGGGGAAACACACAAAGACAATTGCAAACAAGAAAAATTGTATAAATTGACTTCCGTGGAAAATCATCTGCATTCTATCCCAGAATCCCAGAAATTTGCTTGGAGAGGGTTGGCTCCTAACACCAACCGTCCATTTTTTGGTATGCTTAAACAAACAACATTCACTAAAAACGTAACTAAACCTTCAATAGTGACTATAGTGACTATCCCATCCTTCTGCTTAATGGTGCAAAACCATTGTAAACGTACAAAAGGAAAACATCAAAGAACCTGTTAGTCATTATAATCGATAATGAGTCTTGTAGCGGACAAAGCCGGGTTGGCTTCCATATGCGGGTATAAGCAATCAAGGGAAAATATTGCTAGGAGTCAACCGCATTGGCCAGTAGCTGGATCAATAAAGATATGTGAATCATTTGGCCCCTAACTGGTACTGGGAGCACTTATGATTAAATAACGAAGAGAAGATATAGGGTGGGAAAAAAAAAAGAAAATGCAAGTGGTCATAGTCACCATCTTGGCCAGTACATACATGCAATCCAGGTTAACCAGTGTCGCACATCTTATGGGGAAAGAAAAAGTTGAGGGGGGCTGCTGAGTCAGTCGCAGTCCAACATGTGATGAGGGGATCTTGGATTAACCGCCTGCTCCTGTAAATATGCCTTAGCATCGGTTGGGTTGAGGAAGTCTTTGAAGGAGGATCCCTCAAAGATCCGCAGACGGGCCAGATATAACAATGCAAATCTTCTGCCATCTTGTATTAGGGAGGAGCAGACCGGGGAGAAATCCTTGCGGGCCTTCGACAGCTCCGCGGAGTAGTCCTGAAATAGCAGGATTTTATGGGACTCCCAGGTAACATTTCTCATTTTACGTGAAGTGACCCATAGTAGTTCCTTGTGAAGATAGTTCAAGGTTTTGAAAATGATGGAACGGGGTCTGGCGCCCTCCTGTGGCTTCTGTGGGCCGAGCCTGTGCACACTTTCAATCACAAGATCATTGCATCTATCTTGGCATTGCAGTAAAGTCGGCAGCGTGATACTCACAAAATCATATAGCTCTTGCCCTTTAATGTTCTCAGGTAACCCCACTAGCCGCAAATTATTCCTCCTGGATCTGTTCTCCAGATCCTGGATTTTATTCTGTAACTGATTAATAGTTTTAGTGTGATCAGTTGTGACTCTGGATATCTCATTAACCTGAGCGAAGGTTTCTCCCACTCTGTGTTCTGTGGTAAGAACCCTATGCTGAAGCTGGGACAATTGTAGATTAATATCTTTTGTTTGCTCCTTAAGGAGAGGGCCAATAGCCAGTCTCATGGCTGCAGCTAGAGTCCCATATATGATAGGAGTGGCCGCATCAGGCTGGTCTGTGCCAGATAGCAGCAGAGGGGTAGAGAGGGAGAGGGGGTCAGATACCTGTGTGTCCTCTGCAGTCTGTTCATCCTCCGAGTGGTACTGGCTGTGAGAAGGAGATGCAGGGAGAGACACGCTGGCGGAGGGTCCGGGCGCCATTTTGGATTCTCTATGTCCCTTTGATTTCTCCCTCTGAGAGCGGTTCCGTGATCCTGGCATCGCCGAAAAGTATTTGTCCATGCGGCGGGGGTGATCAGCGTCAGGGGTCAGTGAGCTGTGTTTGGGGAGGCTTGAAGCCTAGTAAGAGGTGCTTTGGACGGCTGTCTATGCGGAGCTGCGTCTCTCAGCAGCCTTCCATGCAGCCGCCGGAAGTCCTGAAATTTTATTAGTTTTTACTGTAGTTTAGCTTTAGTACATCCTGCCCTTTGTTACTGTAGTACAACTGCTGCACTTTGGCGAACATGGTTGATGTAGTCGAGAGGTTGGTTATACAACCTCACGTCACTCAGGTCATGAGTACTATCTCCAATCCAGGCACGGTCTCTTTGGCATTGTCTTGTGTCCATGTGGGTTTCCTCCAGGTGCTCTAATTCCTTTCCAGGCTGAAAAAAAACATACTGGTACAATAGGTTAATTTGCTTTTGAAAAAATGTATTAAATAAATAACCCTAGCATGTACAGTATGTGATAGTTTATATAGATTGTAAACTCCCCTGGGGCAAGAACTGACATAATATACTGAAATATTCTATATAAAGCAGTGTGAATATTTGTGCACTACAGTGAGGAACTATTGAGTGTTGGGCTCAGGTGCAAAAATGAGATGTACAAAGCCTTGGATAGAGATAAAATTGAGAGTGATAAACAACCAACCAATCAGCTCCTAATTGCTCCAGCATCATCCCTCTTGCTTCTCAAAACCACCTTTCGCCCGTCTCCATAATGTCATCTTACATGCTCCTTACAGTACCCTTTTGAGTGTCGCCAAAGTAAACCCCCGATTCTAAGCAGCACCAACCACTGCTTCTCAGCAGCGCTGTCCCCTCCCTGATTCTCACCAATGTCATCCCACCTGCTTCTCTCCAATGCCACCCTCCCTGCCCCTCACAGCACCCTTCTGAGTGTCACCAATGTAAACCCCCCTGACTCTCTACAGCACCACCCCCTGCTTCTCAGCAGTGCTATCCCCCCCTGATTCTTACCAATGTCAACCTACCTGCGTCTCACATTAGCCATCCCCCCCTGCTCCTTACAGCACCCTTCTGAGTCTCACCGATGTAAACCCTCTGATTCTCACCAGCACCATTCCTCCTGCTTCTCACCAGCACTTTCCTTCCCAAGTCTCACTAAAGTGATCCCCCTGATTCTTACCAGCACCACCCCCTGCTTCTCTGCAGCGCTATCTCCCCTGATCCTCACCAATGTCATCCTACCTGCTTCTCACCAACGCCATCCCCCCTGCTCCTCACAGCACCCTTCTGAGTCTCAGAACAAAAGGATAGATGTAGCAGCGCTACCAATTGGACTGATTTTATTAATAAAAACTGTTTATTGAATAAAATACACGTGTTTGGCAGATATTAAATATATATATATATTGTAAGCTCCACTGGGGCAGGGACTGATGTGAATGTTCAAATATTCTCTGTAAAGCGCTGTGGAATATGTATGCGCTATATAAGAAACTGTTAATAAATAAATAAATAGTGCACTACATTAAAAATCCTAAATAGTTCCTGGTGAGAAGAATTGAATAAAAAAATGTGGCTGTCCATTCCTATTATGCCCTTATAAAGGATCCAACAATAATAGAAATTAATGGGGTTACCGTCCACCTAGAGATGTGCAGTCCCGCGCTTTTGTTTGCCTCCTGGGTAGGTGTTCAAAGCTGGTCCAAGGCAAGGTCCAGTCCACCAATGGAGGATAGCTGGTGGTACTTGTGCTTGGTCTACAAACTCTTGTGCTGTATATGGTGGAGGGTCCAAAAAAACATCAATGGCTGGTTCAGATCAGTCCATGGGTATGGAGTTGATAGAATGCCAGGATGGTGTAGGAATGAAAGACACAACGTCAAACGGCTTTTGTCATTCCCCCTGCTTCATACTAAGGGGTCGTTACTATTAGCCATGGATGGTTCACAAGTGTGAATCTTCACAGCATGACGAGCAGTATTCTCCCTAGTAGTCTCACCAACATAACCTTCTGCTTCTCACCAGGCCATTTACCCCAAACTCGCACCATTATTACCTCCCTGCCTCTCAACAGTGACATTGCCTGCACATCTTACCAACATCAACCCCCTTGTTCTCACCAGCCACATTTCCTCTATTTTCATCAGCATCAATCGCCCAGCATCTTACCAATGCCATCCTCCAGTGTCACTGCAGTGTCACTCCAACTTAGCCCATTATGTCACTCCAACTCACTCCCCTGTCTGTCCAGCACTTTATATTTACTGATTTACTGCCCCCTATGCCAGTGGCATAACTATAAATTTAGCTCCCCCTGCCAAAAAAATTGTGCCCCTCTTTAGTAAAACATGACAATTGTGCAGACTGGTTACCTGGGCTACTGCGCACCACCATGTGTTAGTGCTGCTGCAGCTCCCCAGGAGTGACGTGTGCCCATGCTGTGTAACATGGAGGACATCCCATCCGCTGACATACTGTAGCCTTCCGTCACCAGCCTCAGCTTCCAAGGTCCGACCGGGGATACTAGCGGAAGTGTGTGCGGGTAATGACACCGGCCGTACCCAAGTGAAGAGGAGGCGAGGAGTACAGTACGAGTACAGTAGGCAGCTACAGTACACAGCCACCGCCACCCACTACTACTGAGTGACAGCAAACATAATCGTGTAATCGTACAGGACAGCAGGTATTTTTCAGTGAGCCCTGAGACCGCTGGCTCCCTCAAGCCACAACTGGGGCTGCCACACCATAGTTACTCCACTGCCTTGCCGTCATCAACTGAACTCTATGTGTAATTATTAAATTGCACAGTCACTGCCCTCAAACTCCACCATTATATTTTTTTAGTAACTTGAATTTATTGGCCCAATAGCTGACAAGCTGGCTTCCTTTAGTGGTGCAGCTGTAGTCCTCCATTGCAGTCCACACAGTGGTGGTTGCTGTGGTTGGTGGGAGAGTTAGGTGTAGATTATAGTTTGAGAAAGCACCTCTGATGTCTCAGGGGATGAGAAAGGTCAAACATTGGAGCCCAAATGCACCCTCACAAGCTTGCTTTGCTGGCCTCGCTTCTAATTACTGAAGTCACCAAAAATAAACAGAGAGCTTTGCCCTGTTTGCCGCTTGGTTATCGCTGTTGTTTGCCATTGTTTTCCTATGGGAAAATTTGCGTACCTCATCGTTTGTTTATTCAATGCTAAAACGGAGAACGGTGCTCACTTTTTTTTCTTTTTTTGTTGGTATGGCTCTCCGTTTTGCTCTCGGCATCTTTTATTAGGTGAACTCAACTTAAGTACTTATAAAATCATTTTTTTAATTGTTTTTTTGGTGTCTACATGTCTATTTTTATTATTTGAAGGATCTATATATTTTTTTTCTTTAGAAGCACCACAAAAATATATTTTTATTCTTTTGCGGTCATTTTTTTCCCGATGATGCATTTCTTTCTCACTGATTATTCTACCCATGATTCACCTCAGTTATTACCAATGATTGACCTCTTCTTCCTCACTCCTTTGTTTGGCCTTTGAGGAGATAAACCTTTCCTTCATCAGCTGCTTTTGAATCCTTTTTTAGGCTAATTTGATTTTTCTTTGTATCTCTGCAATATTTTAACACTGCCTACAAATGGAGTCATTAACTCCTCGTAGGCGTGGGGCGGCGGCCAGCTCCATTATCATATTACCCATATTACCCATTACCCAGAGTTTCATATCCGTGACACGGGTGGGGGGGGCAGTGCCAGATTAAGGTCTAAATGGGCCTGGAGCTGAAAATTATCAAGGGCCTATTATGCGCAATACATACTTATTACAAATTCCGACACTCACAGGATTCAGGGAGATACATTGCCGTGTGCCCTCCAAAGGTGCACCCGCAGGACGCAGATGTTCCAAGATACTTGCAGGGTGAGGTGGCACTCCAGTCATAACTAAAAATACCGAAAGCCAAAACTTGGTAGACAACATTTCAGCACCTTTTTATGTGGTCACCTACAGTAAGTTTACCACACCATATACCCCTTATACAAATCATGCAACACTAAAGAAGAGTAGAGAACCCCCCCCCCCCTCCTTTTAACCGGCTATATCATTTAACCTGCTATATCTTCTGAACCAACTGACCCATTTACATGAGTATCATATTGAAGAACTTTCAAGTGGCCTTCAAATGATTTTGGTCCCATGAAACTGGGCCATTTGGTTCCAGAGAAATCTGCCCTCAAAGAATATGAATAGCCATGAAATTACATTTCAGAAATAAAAAAAATCTTTTTACCCACAATATCTCTGGAACCAAATAACCCATATGAACCAGCCTGGTATCAGATTGAAGGCCCAGCCATTTGTTTTCGAATGGATTCTGAATGGCTGCAGAATTAGCGGGTCCCATGTTATCCTATGGGGAAAACGTTCCAGGTTTGCCCGGCGGTATCTCCGGTTCCCGGGGGGCTATCGACGCAAGGCTGGGCTCATTGGAAAGCCCCAGTCCTCATCTACATTGGAGAGCTGTAGCTCCATCAGGCCCATTGTTAATCTGGCTTGGGGGGGGGGCAGGCAGCTGACGCCCATTCCTCCCGAGGGTGCACGCATATGTAAAGTTGCACATTCCACATGCACGTTTCACATAATTTGATGGTCGCTGACCATCGAATGATGTTGGTGTTCCCCCGCAGCATGTGAATGGATGTTTATGTTAAACATCCATTCTTAGCCTGTGCGTGGGAACACACGCTGCGAGGGTTGGTGGGCGTTATTGAATTCACCAGGGGGGCTTGGTGGACTCGCAAAGCTGCAAATTTGCAGCCAATGCGAATAAACCCCAATGTCCCCCCACTGGAAAAAAATTTAAATAAAACAAACCCATTTGTCTCTACAGGAGAAAATAACAAACACATTGGCCTCAAAAAGAATAAATAAAACAGCTGCCGACAGGAAAATACAAAGACATTGGTCCCTACAGGTAAAATAAAACACATTCGACAGGGGAAAAAAACTTAATGGCCTCAATAGGAAAAAACCCACATAATAATTGAAACACATTGGCCCCACTCTCCTTCTCCTGCATTATATAACACTCCCTCACCCTGTGACCTGCGCTCTATCACATACTCCCTCCCACTACAGTATATAACATTCACTCCACCTATGCTATATCACACTTCCTCAGCCTGCGGCCTGCCCTCTGTCACACTCTCCTTCCCACTGAACTACATCACGTTCTCTCACCCTGCACTATATCAAACTCTAAAATTTGGATATGCAAATGGAACCACTCTCATCTGAGCGGCTCCCGTTGCACAGATCACCAGCCCATGCACGTACGTGCGCCCCATTTTCAGCAATGGACACACAAGCATCCACGTTCATCGGCATGCCAGCCACCATATACTGGCACACTGGAGAAAACAATGAGAGTGGCTCCATCTGTACTCTCTTGCCTGTTGGCTGTGTTCATCACACACTCCCTGCTGCTGCAGAAAGCGCTCTATCACACACTCGTTCTGTGGCCTGCTTTCTATCATACTGAAACACTCCCCACCTGCCTAACTCTAACCTGCACAGCATACTTACGTTTGGGTGGCTCGCAGTCAGGAACGAAGTTGGCAATCTGGGCTGGTCTTCTGGCTGCTAGTTTGGATGCCATCATCGGTATTATGCAGAGCCGGTGCAAGGCACCGGAGCGTCCCGGACAGGGGGCACCCGGCTCTCACCCGCTCCACGGGGGGTGAAGCGGCCGCCGGCACCGCTACACTCCCCGGCAGAAGGGTGGCCGGCGCCCTAGGAAAATGCTTATGACTGCCAGCATCCCATCCGCCGGGATGCTGACCACATCCTACTGTAAATCCACACTCCTGGCTGCTTTTCATGTTCTGCACAATAGATAACATTTATTAAATGGAGACAGAATTCCCAATATGGCAGCAGCAGTGCGAAGCCAGCTGTGACTACACCTGTAGATACTGAGCTAAGGTCTCTCTCTCTCTCTCTCTCCTTACCTTGCAAACACAACCGCAGTTTACAGTCTCTTTAGCTGGGTGGACCTAGAACTGCAACAGCCTCTTGGAGATACCGGAGTCCTTTGTAGCTCTGCCCCCACCAAATCTGTGAGGCTACGTTCCCACCAAGTCTGTGCAGCCCCACCCCCCGATGAGTCCACGTGAAGCCAGAAGTGCGGCCCAGCAGGTAGGATGAGCCAGCCCAAATAGCTGTTGGAGAGGGACCGGTCAGCCGGGAACCTATCCGTTGTCCTGGTATCCCAATCTGCCCCTGTTTGGTAATAAGTGTGAAAAAAAGGAGTACTGTAGATCAGTAAGAGCTTGTAACCATTTTACCTACAAATCAAACAAGTTTTCCCACAAGTTTTAAATGACAGGCTTTTCTGGCCAAGAATGCAACGGTACCAAATTTTGATGCTTAGCTGCCACCTCTATGATGATCATTGACTCTTTGTAGGAAACTCTGTTTATGCATGTGTGTTCCAGCATAATATACTAATGAAGCAGGTGTCTGTTCCGTGACTGCACACTGCTTAGTGCACTAATTTAATTACAAAGAAGCTACTCATATTAGAAGGCATGCCACCTAAGAAAGGCGGTAGACCTTGATTCTGTAATCTGACCCGCAACATACTGGGGACAATCTTCTTATAAAGCTAATTAATGCCCTAAATAGCTGAAATATTTTCTGTTGCAGCTTAGAACATTGAAATCTCCCTTAATCACAATAAATTTATTCTCATTAAACTTCTCTGCACTTTTGTACTTGTATAAAGTGAGATAGTCAGATCCATGTTAACTGAACGTCTTTCCTTACAGGAAAATGACACTTGGGGTTACATGCTGCGCCATTTGCATATGAGTACAGATGTGTCTGCATGTGTCTTGATTTAGAGTTATGTACTTAAGACATGTGAAGCCTTAAATATGTGAAAATTATAATATGTGCACTATAAGATATGTGGAGCCTTAAATATCTGCGGCCGCCGAGTCGCTCTACTGGGGGTGTGGGGGGATTTCAGACCAGCCCTCCACCGCTCACCCGCTATACGGCGGGGAGGGAAGCACACCTGGCTCCACAGGGGGGGGGGGGGGGGGGGGAGGACCTGCTCCTGAGTGCAGCCCTCCAGTGGCCGGCGCCCCCAGGCAAATGCCTAGTGGTGGCGCCGGCCCTGATTATAATCTATGTGCAATTTAAAATGTGTCTAATTCTACATGGGTTAGAGCAAAATACCTGCCGCCCAGACAGAAAGAAAACCCCTAAATTGCAAACACATCGAAATAGCGATACATTTGCAGATACATCCACAAAAACGGAACAATCTAACAGTTTTTTCCACCTGCGTCAGACTAAGGTTTCCAGAAATCTGTTTAACAACCAGTGGTCATCGCTGATGTCAGTGATCCTCCCAAAGAACGCCTGTTGCATGTTTACAAACACACCCAGAAAACGCAATGTTTTCTCCCATAAATCCTGACTTCCTGTCAATCAAACTGCGACTTCTGAGTGTGTGGATTCTCTGCTTATCGATCCATAAATTAGGCACTACAGTATATGTGAAATGTAATAGGGTGTGATTTTAAGTTATTTTTAAAATCACAAAAAATCGCACACAAAAAAAATCACACATTTTTTAAAAAATTAGCAAATATAATAAGGTGCAATTTTTTAGACTAAGTGGGACTTCGCATGCGAGTAAGTGCGATTTTTAGTAAGAAAAAAGTGTGGTTTTTACTTAGTAACGAAAATTTGAGAATTTTAGAAGTGCGATTTTCAGTAATGATAATGTGCGATTTTTTAGACATGTGCAATTTTTTTTTTAGACATGAAAGGGTGCATTGCTTAGTAAAAAAATAAATGCCGTGGAGCCCCCCTCCTGAGCATAAGCCCCAGGCTCATTGAGCCAGACCTGGTTCTTAAATATGGGGGACAAAAAGCGTAGGGGTCCCCTGTACTTCTGAAACCAGCCGAGGAGTATTGGACAGTTCCTTGTTACAAAAATACAGGGGACAAGAAAACTCGGGGTCCCCCGTATTTTGGAACCAGCACCGGGCACCAATAGCGTGTACCATGTGCGCTGGTCAGCCCTGGACAAGGTATGTCCCCCCCAGGCTTCACCCATCCAGGGCTGAAGCCCAGGGCTGTTCCCGGCATCACTGGGCAGTAGACCCCGGGCTGATATGCGTAAAATTAAATTTAAAAAACATTGCTTTTACAGGTGAACTTCAAGTCCAAGCAGGCACCACCGCATTAATGGGCCCCCTTGGATGGAGCTCCCCGCACACTCTGCCGGCGCTGACTCCCTCAAGTCGTCACGGGGTCTACAGACCCGCTGTGACGCCACTTGGCCATGGTGACCACTGGGACAGTGCGCGGTGCAGGTGCGCACCAAAAATTTACACCGTAATGCCTATTACACGTCACACACCCATTACAGGGGTTAACATTATCTGCCAGGGGTTAACATTCTCTGCCAGAGGTTAACATTCTCTGCCAGGGGATACATGCTCTGCCAGGGATTAACATGCCTGTTGCCATGGAGTTACATGCTCTGCCAGGAGATATATGCTCTGCCAGGGGGTAACATGCTCATTGCCATGGAGTTACAGTACATGCTCTGCCAGGAGTTACATGCTGACTTCCAGAGTTAGATCTCAGCCCCAGCAGCATGCAGGGAGGCAGCAGACACAGAGCACCCAGCCACCCACCTTCCACCTTGGAACACAGTGACCTGGACATGGGTGGGGAACCAGGTCTGAGACTGCTGGGCTGGAGACATGGCACTGGCAAGTGGGGAGCTTGACGAGCCGGATGCTGAGGAGTGGGAGTCCTCTTTCTGTCTCAGCTCCTCCCAGCACCCAGGGACTACCTACCCGAAGTATCCTCCTGTCGCCGAGCCACGGTTAACTCCTGAGTCACATGGCAGGCTCCCATGAGGACCTGGAGCCAGAGAGTGGAACACCGCTTAGAAGGACCTCTGTGATGCTATCGCCCCCACGCCCACCCACGTCCACGTTCCTGCTGACCCTGCTAAACAGCTGACTCTGGTGCACTCAGACCCTATGCACTCACCACCAAATTAAAAAAAACTGTGTGTGCCTAGACCTGGGCCCCCCTGACAGGCCTGGGCCCGGGTAAACTGTACCTGCTCCCCCCCCCCTCTCGGCAGCCTTGGGCATGGTTATGTTGGAATTTTCTGCCATCATGCTGCCCCTCAACCACTACCTCCATCATACATTACCCCTGCAGCCAGGAAATCAGCAGGTATGTACATAGGCGCGGGCAGCACATTTTATTAGGGGGTGCACCATCAAAGGGGTGTGTCTAACACCGCCCATTGGCTGTATCTACCATCCTCTATTGACACTCACTACAATACAAAAAGTTTTTTAATCTTCTAAATACTCTACAAGCAAATTAAGTCAAAAACATATATGGATGTAACAGGTATGTAGTGGGAATCGGTACATCTGTCAGAACAGACTTAGGTCTACAGTCATTAGGTCGACCCCGGAAGGTCGACTGGCCCCAAGGTCGACAGGGTTAAAGGTCAACATGGGTGAAGGTCGACATGAGTTTAGGTCGACAGTCATTAGGTCGACATGAGTTTTTCACTGTTTTTCGACCCGAATGTCGACGTCGACATGGACACAGTTGGAGTTGAACCGCAGCCCCTCGCAACGCTCGCTTCGCTCGCAATGCTTTGGGCACGGTGCCTTGCTACGCTCGGCACACTTTTTTATTCTCCCACCACGCCCTAGTGGATGGTAGGGCATGAAATACCGCCTGTCGGCAGTGAAAAACTGTCGACCTAATGACTGTCGACCCAAAACCATGTCGACCTTAAGTCATGTTGACCTTGACCCATGTCGACCTTTAACCCTGTCGACCTTGGGACCAGTCGACATTCTGGGGTCAACCTAATGACAGTCGACCTAAGTCTCTTCTGACAGATGACCATTTCCCATGTAGTGATATGACAATGGTCTAGTAAAATTAATAATGCAAAACACACATAATTGATTGATGGGCGCTTCTTTTAATGGAATACAGTTCTAATAAGCAAAAGTCTTTGGCACAATGTATTGCTAAGCACCATCAATTACTTATTTGTTTTGCATTATTAATTGTACTGGGCTTTTGTCATATCACTACATAACTGTGTCATCCATATGTTTTTGACTTTATTTGCATGTACTCTTACATGTACTGTGGGCAGCCGTAGCGCCAGGAAGGTGTTCATTAGGGTGTGCACGACTATGGGTATGTAATATGTGCCTCATAAGATATGTACAACCTTAAATCTAGTAAGTTTTATTTATATAGCGCACTTTCTCCAACAGGACTCAAGGCTCTTTACAGACATTAAAAATAACAGTGCACATACTGTAATACAAAGGGTTATCAGTACAAGGAACAGGCAACAATGGCAGTACAGATATACATCACACATACAGATATGCACAAGATGCATTCTAATAAGGGACATGGGGAACATATTTACTGAGCTGTGCAGAACCCAGGCAGTCATTCAGCGGCGCCACATGGAGATTGCACAGCCAGATAGGTAGCCAGTAACAGTACATATATATATATATATATATATATATATATTATATATATATAGCACATTTAATACAGAAAGAGAATGCCAATAAAATTTAACCTTTATTGAAGTATTACTAAAAACTGCGAAATATAAAAGAAACATACACATAACAAACAAAGTGAAAATAAGTGCGTGTTTAAAAACAACACCTGTGGGGACTAAATATGTGTTCAAATGAGTCTCTTATAATAATAAGATTTGAACACATATTTAGTCCCCACATGTGCTGTTTTTAAACACGCACTTCACTTTGTCTGTTATGTGTATGTTTCTTTTATATTTCAAAGCAATACAAGCACAAGGCAAGTAGAGCAGCGCTACTATTAAAAAAACAATACCAGATGATTGGAAATTTTGTAACAATCTTTACTGACATGGAAATATACCTGAATGATACAATATTAATAATAAAATACAATAATTAAAACTTAAAAAAGAAAAAATGCATACAACAAGTTCCAGGCCACTTGTGGGGGGATATTTAGTGTGGAAGGGACATAGGGGGGTTACCACTTGGATATTCAAGGTTAGTGCACATTACCAGATCCTTCTTTGTAATTGTGTGAAGATAATATCCTCTCGATTGATCCGGCGCTATCAGCAGCCGCTGGAGGGTGAATTGGGCTTCCGCTCACTAGATGATATGTCCTCTTATTGGGGTGAACAGCTGTGAAGTGGGTCACCAGAGGGGTCCTTGGAGCGGTGTCCGCCGATGAAATAAACAATGTGCTGGTTTTGAAGAGAGGCTTCCGAACACAGTATGAAACCCAATGACACTGGAGACAGATGGTAGTAGTGGGTCACCTGGTGGTCCTGTGCTCGGTGTCCGCCAATTTTTGAAGAGATAGGGATCCTGGTGGTGGTAACAGGGACAATTGTCCGCAACAATAAGTGGTCCACACGCAATATCCTTGGGCTGGAAACAGGCACCTGACGCATTTCACTGCACCCTGCAGCTTTATCAAAGGTGTTTAGGCTGTGTACCTGGCTCAGGTATATATACCCTACTTAATGAGGGAATCACTAACACATGCTTAATCCAATCACTGGTATAGTTTCCTTCAATATAGCAAAACTATACATTTAATTATTATAGAAAGTGAAGTTTAATGTAGAAACTTCTAATTATGCAAAATAAATCCGATCACGTGATCGGGAATCATTCCTACTATAAGGACATATTCACATCAATATAATATCCAAAGGCTTCTTATAATATTGCAAGTGGTTAATCCTACATATAAAATGAATTTGCCCAGTTTTATAAGAAAAAAGGGAAAGTTCGTTTATAGAAAAAAGTAAATGGAACGCAAATGCGTTCCAAATGAGTGATGTATCTACTTCCACCATCACCCTGGAAGTAGAAACGGAGAGGCATTGGAAATAGGACATTCACTAAGGGTATAGAGAGACTAAGGAGTATATATATATACTAGGTGATTCATCGCGCCCTACGGGCGCTCTTCACACCGTCGTAAGGGGCTGCGCCCCCTTAATTTGTGAACGTTTGTATATGAGAAATATGGTTAGAATTGTATGAAAGATGCCCTGTATTGCAACTTAGGTGTCCGCGAATCGCGGGAGGGGGGGTCGCGGAGGGTGCCGCGAATTGCAGGAGGGGGGGTCGCGGGGGGTGCCGCGAATTGCAGGAGGGGGGGTTGTGGGGGGGTGGATGCTGCGAATCGCGGGAGGGGAGGGATTGCAGAGAATCGCGGGAGGGGGGTCGCAGGGTGAGTTGCCGCAAATCGCGGGAGGGGGGTTACGGGGGCGGGGGTTGCGGCGAATCATGGTAGGGGGGGTCGCGGGGGATGTGCCGTGAATCACGGGAGGGGGGGTCACGGGGTGGGGTGCCGAGAATCGCGGGGGGGTGTGTGTGTGCCGTGAATCGCGGGAGTGGGGGTTGCGGGGGGGTGGGGGGGGGTGACGCGAATCGACACAAGAAAAAATCAACACAGAAAGGTCAACACATGTAAATGTTGACATAAGTGTGGCACTTCATTGGTGTCCATGTCGACACATGAGAATGAATATGAAAACATTCAAAAAATGAAAAAAAAAACTTCAAAAACTCATGTCAACCTTTTTCATTGTCGACCATAGCCATGTCAGTGTTTTCCATGTGCAATTTAATTCTGGAGCTGCCGCGAATCACGGGGGGTGCCGCGAATTGCGGGAGGGGGGGGTCGCGGGGTTGGGTGCCGCGAATCGTGGGAGGGCGGGGTTCACAGGGGTTCCGGTGGGGGGGTTGCCGCGAATTGCGGGAGGTGGGGGGTCACGGGGGGTGCCGCGGATACCGGGAGGGGGGTTTGCGGAGGGGTTGTGACGCGAATCGCCACAAGAAACACAGAAAGGTCAACACATGTAAATGTTGACATAACTGTGCCACTTCATTGGTGTCCATGTTGACACATGACAATGAATATGAAAACATTCAAAAAATGAAATAAATCTTCAAAAACTCATGTCAACCTTTTTCATTGTCGACCATAGCCGTGCCAGTGTTTTGCATGTGCCATTTAATCCTGGGGCTGCCGCGAATCGCGGGGGGTGCCGCGATTTGCGGGAGGGGGGGTTGCGGGGGGTGGGTGCCGCAAATCGCGGGAGAGCGGGGTTCATGGGGGTTCCGGTGGGGGGTTGCCGCGAATTGTGGGAGGGGGGGGGTCGCGGGGGGGGGTGCCTGGGTGCCGCGAATCGCCGGAGGGGGGGTTGCGGGGGGTGTGACGCGAATCGCCACAAGAAAAAAATCAACACAGAAAGGTCAACACATGTAAATGTTGACATAAGTGTGGCACTTCATTGGTGTCCATGTCGACACATGAGAATGAATATGAAAATATTAAAAAAATGACAAAAAAACTTCAAAACTCATGTCAACCTTTTTCATTGTCGACCATAGCCATGTCAGTGTTTTCCATGTGCAATTTAATTCTGGAGCTGCCGCGAATCACGGGGGGGTGCCGCGAATTGCGGGAGGGGAAGTCGCGGGGGTGGGTGCCGCGAATCGCGGGAGGGCGGGGTTCACAGGGGTTCCCGCGAATAGCGGGAGGTGGGGGGTCACGGGGGGTGCCGTGAATCGCGGGAGGGGGGGTTGCGGGGGGTGTGACGCGAATCGCCACAAGAAAAAATCAACACAGAAAGGTCAACACATGTAAATGTTGACATAAGTGTGCCACTTCATTGGTGTCCATGTCGACACATGACAATGAATATGAAAAAATTAAAAAAAATTAAAAATAAATCTTCAAAAACACATGTCAACCTTTTTCATTGTCGACCATAGCCATGTCAGTGTTTTGCATGTGCCATTTAATCCTGGGGCTGCTGCGAATTGCGGGGGGGGGGGGGGTGCCGCAAATCGCGGGAGGGGGGTCGCAGGGGGGGTGCCGCCAATCGTGCAAGGGGGGGTCGCGGGGGGGTCCTTTTTGCCGCGAATCGCGGGAGGGAGGTCCCGGGGGGGGGTGTTTTTTCCGCGAATCGGGGGGGGGGGTCACGGGGGAGGGTTTGCCGCGATTCGCGGGAGGGGGGGGTCGCGGGGTGGTGGTTATGTCGCGAATTGCAGGAGGGGTCGTGGGGGGGTTCTTTTTGCAGCGAATCGCGGGAGGGGGGGTCGCGGGGGTGTTTTTGCTGCGAATCGCGGTAGGGGGGGTCGCGGGGGAGCGGTATTTTTGCCGCAAATCGCGGGAGGGGGGGGGGGGGGTTGCCACAAATCGCGGGAGGGGGACGCTCACCTGGTGGCTGTGGAGTAGCAGTACTGGGCAACATGGGAAGGCAGTGGGTGTCTGGCACTGTCTGTGGGCTCACTGGGCTGGTTCTCTGTCACATACCTCCCAACATGGAGAGGTCCAGGAGGGACACAATGCTCTGTTTCTAGACTTCCCCTTAATGTATGATTGCCATCACCTGTTTTAAACAGGTTAATTTCTCAGAAAGGTGTTCAGCACAGATGAAGGCAATCACACATTAAGAGGAAAGTCCAGGAACAGAGCGTTATAGACACAGACACCCACTTTGAGTGACAGATGTAGCCAAATATATAGGAGATACTGTAGTATAATGACATTATCGGTCACATGATAATCACGTGATCGTGAGTGAGAAGATATTGGAACGCATATGCGTCTCAGATACATGTGAATATGTAGTCAATCACATGATAGTCACGTGATTGTGAACAAAGAGGTATTGGAACGCATATGCGTGTCAAATGCACTGTGGGAATTACGTGATAGGATGGTAATGGGTTGAAATAAATATAGGATTATCCTAATAATGCTTAAGTGATTATATATGAACTCACATGCAATCAATATCTATATTTTATGTTTATGAGGGCGGTAAGAGAAGGAACAAATATGTATATATAGTAATAATAAATGTATGTTTTATAAAACTTCATGTTGCTCTCACGTGACCATAGATAGAAAGCCCCGGAACTAATATGCGTTCCAAATAAATCTCCAATATCATTTAATCAAATAGTGGTAAATTGGAATAAGGACATAATATACCAAAATAAGGTCGGAAATCTACAGAACCTAACACAAATATAGAGGTTCATTATAACAAC
This sequence comes from Crinia signifera, assembly GCF_055691185.1. NCBI lineage: Eukaryota > Metazoa > Chordata > Amphibia > Anura > Myobatrachidae > Crinia > Crinia signifera. The sequence continues at coordinate 60,710,521 of NC_139227.1, read as the reverse complement.
TCCCCAAGTTTATATATATGGGGAGAGGAAACAAAAATAAGGATATAGTAACAAATATAGGGTCCCTGGATAACAATTTTATTCCCTGTCCAAAAAAGCAAGTCATAGATAGAGCGACAATACATGCATAAACTATAAGGTAATATAGTCACATATACATCGGTCGAACCATTCGATTATCTTTAGCATGAATTATTATTTTTTTGTGTGAATGATGGTCTAAGATGGTAATATTTATGGTACATAATATATATATATATATATATATATATATATATAATCTTGTTTATCAGAAACATCATCACAGTTATCATATCATTTACAGCACATACCTTGTATCATACATGCATTTATTATAAGGCCATAACACCAAACCAGAGAATCTAAAGAACGATGTTCAGTTCCAGTGCCTCATTAAGACCTCCAGGAAACAAACAATCCATCTTAAAGGTCCAAAAGATTTCCTGTTTACACAGGGTTCAGAATCTGTCGCCACCCCTTTTAGTGGGTGGTATGTGCTCAAGCCCAGTAAGATTTAGATGTTTGGGGTCATTCCCATCATGTTCGGCAAAATGACGTGAAACACTGTGTAGTAAGGAGCCTTTCAAAATGTTTCGGAGATGTTCGAGGAATCTAATCCTCAAAGGTCATGTAGTACGACCAACATATTTTAAATCGCAGATACAGGTCAGGAGATATATAGTGTAGGGTGTATTACAGTTATTAAACCCCCGGATTTTAATGTTTTCCATAGGTGTATTAATCATCAAGGATTTATTAATGATGAAGTTACATGTTCATAGTTCATAGTAGGTGAGGCTGAATAAAGACTTGCGTCCATCTAGTTCAACCTATGTTTATAGTAGCTTATCCCTCGTTGTATAGTATGTTCTGATATTTTAAAGACAGATTTTGTTACTTATTCGTACCCATGGATGTTTTTAACGAATAAATGTTTATCCAACCTTATTTTAAACATATTTATAGTGTCTGTCGACACCACTTCTCCAGGAAGAGAGTTCCAAAGTTTGACTGCTCTGACTGTAAAGAAATTTTCTTATAGATGAACAAAATCTTTTTTCTTCTAATCTAAATTCGTGCCCTCGTGCCCTAGATTCCTTTCTAGTAGAAAAAAGGGTGTTTGACAGTTCCTTATATTGGCCCCTAATATATTCATACATGTTGAGCATATCCCCCCTTAAACGTCTTTTCTCTAGTGTAAATAGTCCCAAATTGTTTAATCTTTCCTCATAGTTTAAATTCTCGATTCCCCTAATAAGCTTTGTTGCTCTTCTTTGGATTTTTTCTAATTCTATGATGTCCTTTTTATAGTGCAGGGCCCAGAACTGCACTGCGTATTCGAGGTGCGGTCTAACCAATGATTTGTACAGAGGCATAATTACTTTTGAGTCCCTTGTTTCCATGCCCCTTTTAATACATGCGAGAATTTTGTTGGCCTTTTTTGTTGCTATATTACATTGAGCACTACACCCCAGTTTGTTGTCTATTTGGACTCCTAGATCCTTTTCGAGTACTGATTGACCCAATTCATCCCCACTTAGGTTATAACTAGCACACTGGTTATGTCTCCCAAGGTGCATGACCTTGCATTTGTTCACATTGAACCTCGTCTTCCACTTTTTTGCCCACTGATCTAGATTGTCAAGATCATTTTGAAGCGTGGTGACATCTTCTGATGATTAATAACTCTGCTCAGTTTTGTATCGTCCGCAAAGATGGATACATTGCTGAGTAACCCCATCCCAATATTGTTAATAAAAATGTTAAATAAAATGGGCCCAAGAACCGAACCCTGTGGCACTCCACTTAGTACTGGTATCATATTAGATACGGCACTGTTCACGACCACTCTTTGTTCTCTATTACACAGCCAGTTCCCTACCCATCTACAGATATTTGCCCCTAATCCCATGTCCTCCATTTTATTTATCAACCTCTTATGTGGTACTGTGTCGAAGGCTTTAGCAAAATCTAGGAAAATCACATCTAAAGCGTTTCCAATATCAAGGTTTTTGCTAACCTCTTCATAGAAACCAAGTAGATTAGTTTGGCATGAACGATTTTTCACTATGAAACTATGAAGGTCTAAATATTCCTGGATACCATCTCTTAAAAATCCTTCAAATAGTTTACCCACTATTGATGTTAAACTAACAGGTCTGTAATTAGCGGGATTCTCCTTTTTTCCTTTTTTGAAGAATGGCACTACCTCTACTATTCTCCAGTCTTTTGGTACCTTTCCTGATGATAGTGAATTATCATAGATATAATGTAGAGGGGAAGCTAATTCCTCCCTTAATTCCATTAGTACCCTAGGATGAATCCCATCTGGCCCAGGTGATTTATTTGTTTTGATTTTGCTGAGCCTCAATATTATTTCCTTAGTAGAGAATTCAATATTGAGGTCTGGCTTGTTCATCCCATTTGTGGTATGTGTGCGTTCCACAGTCTGCTCTCCCTTAGTAAACACTGATGAGAAGAACTCATTTAACAGTTCTGCTTTTCATCCATTCATCAATCATATTGCAGTTCATTACAAGGTTTAATTTAAAGAGACATTTGCAAAACACTAATATTGACATAATTTTGTTATAATGAGCTACATTATCTTGTTTTTCGAAGGAAAACACTATGATAAAGCCTAGCATAAAGTAATGGTTCACAAACTGTGTGCCGTGGCACCCTGGGGTGCCTGGGTACACTTGCAGAGATGAATTGGGTTGTTGGTCCAGAACAAACTATTTATGGTTATTGTAATAGACAAAACAAGTGCTGGTGGCTGCCAATCATAGAATGTGGCAGTTGTTCCCAACTGTGTGCCGTGGCTCCCTGGAGTGCCTCAGAGCACTTGCAGGGGTGCCTCGGGTTGGGGGTCCAGAACCAATTCAGATTTTTTTCTATTTTTGGTCAAGGTAATAGGCAAACTCAGTGCTTAGGGCCTCAAAATATAAAATATGTGGCTAAACAGAAGCAAATCCTGTTCCTCGTCACATAACTTGACCTAAGGATGACATATATGTACAACATATTTGACTTCGTTTTTCTTTTTCTGAAATTGTCGTTAACAAACTTTTAGCCAAGGGGTGCCGTGAATTTTTTCTGATACTCTAAGACAGTGGTTCCCAACCCTGGTCCTCAAGTACCCCCAACAGTGCACATTTTCCAGGTCACCCAGCAGGTGCACTCACTATTCAGACACATTTTCAAAGATCCACAGGTGGAGCTAATTATGTCACCTGTGATTCTGTGTGGAGACCTGGAAAACATGCACTGTTGGGGGTACTTGAGAACCAGGGTTGGGAATCACTGCTCTAAGGTGCCATGAACCAAAAAAGCTTGGTAACCCCTGTAATATGTGGACAAACAGAAGTAAATCTTGTCCCTCAGCACATAACCTATCCCTAAATATGACATATAAACACAATTTACTTTATTTAGTATTTTATTTCTACATTTTTCAATAAGAATCTTTTTGCCCAGGGGTGACATGAAAATAATTCTGATACTCTCAGGTGCAGTAATTCAAAAAAGTTTGGGAATCACTGGCATAAAGTGTTTAAAATACACAAATACCTTGTGTAGTACATGTTGTTAGACATGATTAAATGATTAAAGATATAAATTAACACAGTGGATATTTTGTCACTGTTACTTTTTAGAGAAAAAAACCCTTGGAGGTGGGTAAATAGATGGGAGAATGGAGTTGAGAAATAGAGCTAGGAGATTGAAGAATGTTAATGGAAGTAGGAGGAACAGTAACTGGGACAGGAGGTGCTATGTAAAGTGGCAGGAAGAGAATGACAATAGGAGTGGGAGAAACATAGAATGTGATGGTAGAATGTGATGGTAGATAAGAAACATTCGGCCCATCTAGTCTGCCCCCTGGGGCGGGCTGGGCCAGAGGGGGCAAGGTGCCATGTGCCCCCCCCCCCCCCGCTCCGCTCCTGGACCTTAAAAACAGTGTCCTACCCGTTTCAGAGCCAATCCATTTGTAGTGTAATGCTGCTTTCAGACCGCATAACTGGCTTTGACCCTGTATTTAAAAACGTTTCCAAAAAGAGGTCTTTCAGTGTCATTTTTTTCACACTGACAGACCCGTTTTTGGAAACTTTCCAAATACAGGGTCAAAGCCAGTGCGGTCTTCAGCGTGCCCCCCCCCCCTTCTAGGGTTAACACCCCCCCCCCCCCCCCCGTGCAGCCGGTACCTCCTGCGTTGCAGATCCCGGCAGTATGGACGGATGCGCCAATGTAAAGAAGTATGGACGGATGCACTTATAAAAAAAAGTGACTTTCGGAAAATGGCTGCCCCATAGGAAAACCTGTTTCAAAAAACTGTCTTTCGTATGGGGGCAGCCATTTTCCGAAAGTCACTTTTCTTATAAGCAGCAGGAGCGTGTTAAGTGTAAAACCCTGCCACACAGCGCAGGGTCCCTTTAGGCAGGGGTGGGGAACCTCAGGCCCGGGAGCCATATGAGGCCCTGTTTCTGGTCTGAGTGGCCTATCCACGCGACGGCAGCTTTGCCGGGAGTCAAGTACAGGGGAATTCTCGTGAGAGGTCGGTAGTTCTCTTCAGATTCCTCCGGAGACTGTCAGTCCCATTTAGCAGCAGCCACCGGAGCGAGGGACAGCTGCAGCAGGGGAATTTGTAAGATAAATTTTTACATATGGCCCCCTGAAGGATTTTTTCACCATACAAACAGCCCTTGGCACAAAAAAGGATCCCCACCCCTGCTTTAGGGAATGTGAAATGAGCGGCGGGGTCCCTGTGGAGACCTCGACGCTCATTTCACATTCCCCAAAGGGACCCTGTGCTGTGTGGCAACTGGGGCCACCTGCAGCCCCACTCCCGGACCGGACCGAGCCTCCAGGGGACCCCCCTACCCTGGTACCTTGGCAGTGTGGGGTCCTTAATACCGTTTCAGACCCGTTCAGACTGCCAAAAAAATGGGTCTGAAACAGGTAGGACTCTGCTTTTTTACCGTTTCCAAAAAACGTTTTTTTGGAAATGGTAAAATCACTCTGCACCTTTCAAACCCACAGATTACTGTTTTAAAACGGTTAAAAATCGGCAAAATACAGTTTTTTTAGTGCGGTCTGAAAGGGGCATAAATGGCTCTGAAACGGTATTTACAAGTCATGAGCAGGTCACAGAGGGTGATAGGCTATCTCCCTTGTGATCTCACCAGGCACAGGCAGGAAGTAAAGAGCCGAGAGGAGACTTTTTAACCCAATGCATACTGTGAAGGTGTTGGGATCATTTGGTCAACAGTCCTTAGATCGACACTGTTGGGTCGATATGCTGGAAGGTCGACAGATGTCTAGGTCAACATGGCAGAAGGTCGATATGAGTCTAGGTCGACAGGTGTCTAGGTCGACGTGGTTTTTTTTTACCCGAATGTCGACACAGTCGACATGGACACTGTTTTACGTGCACCGCGTCCCCTCAAATGGCTCGCTGCCCTCGCCATGCTTTGAGCACAGTGTTTTTTATTCTTTCACCATGCCCTGGTGGATGGTAGCGCATGAAATACCGCCTTTCGGCACATGTCAGCTCAAAAAAACAGTGAAAAACCCCATGTAGACCTAACCCATGTCGACCTAGCACATATGTCAACCTAGACAGCTGTCGACCTTGTCCCGTGTCGACCTAGACTCATGAGGACCTTTTGCCATGTTGTCCTAGACACCTATCGACCTTCTAGCATGTCGACCCAATAGTGTCGACCTAATGACTGTCGACCATCTTTAGGTCAACCCATCGACTGTATCCTCTGTGCAGAGAGGAGACTTTATTTTTACCTTATTTATTTAACTTTACTTTATTTTTATTTTTACCCACCCCCTTACTTTTATGCTGTAAAAACCTCATACAGGCATGTGAGCCTGTGTCCCAGAAATGTCCATTTAAAATGACATCCACTGTTTTCTATGAGTGAAATGGGTTGAATGTGAATAGTATAGATTGTAAGCTTGCAGCAGGGCCCTCCTACCTCCAAGTCTGTCTGTTGTTGCCCAGTTTGTCTTATCACTGTCTACTATTGTAGATTGAGGGCATCAGACACATTCCCCAAGTGGTCACACTGCAAAACTCATATGCTGCTCTTGCAGGGTTGGAATGTATGACCAACATAGGCAATAAAGTACAGGAAGATATGAGGACTTCTACCTCTAATAACTGTAGGACCAGGAAAATTTCACCTCCAAAAAGGACTGCACTTCTTTTGGGAGATTCCATCATTAGAGGAGTTCATCTGGGAAATGCTACTATAGTAGAGAAACAAGTAAGGTGCTTACCTGGAGCCACAGCTCCAAGAGATAAAGAACGCATGCTAAGAATTGTAAAGGCAGCAAGAAAAGATGGGGAGGTGGATGTCATCGTCCACCTAGGCACAAATGACCTGGTTAATGCTGAAGTCATGGCCGTAAAAGATGAATTTAGAAAGTTAGGAACTGCTCTAAAACAGGTGGCAATTGGTGAGGGAGCCCACTCGTAAGCACGCAATATTAGACTTAATACTTACAAATGGTGACAGAATATCTGACATAAATGTGGATGAAAATCTGGGATCCAGTGACCATCAAGCAGTATGGTTCAAAATAAAGACAGAGCCTGACTCATTGCACACAAAAACAAAGGTGTTAGATTTTAGGAAGGCTGATTTTGTAGAGATGTGAAACTCTGTAAGGGATTCTTTGGCAGAGTGGAAGAACTTGGAAGGAGTGCAGGATAAGTGGGAAAAATTAAAAAGTACAATTCTGGATTGCTTTAAATGTCGCGCATCTGAGGCCGATATATATCATTGTCTTTGGCAGTGCCCACATATACAGGCCTTCTGGCACGTCCTACATGATTATACTACAACTACACTAAAATTATCATTTAGTTGCACTGACTCTTGGGCACTATTTGGGCACATTGCGGACCAATCTAACATACCCAAAAATGACAAAAAACTGATTGTACTTCTTTCAGCAGTAGGTAAAAAAGCAATCCTACAGCAATGGATACAAACCTCTTCCCCCTCATTAGATATGGCGACTTCACGCCTCCTTTTTCTATTCACAATGGACTGGCTAGAGACTTCGCTCCATAAGGAACTCTTGACCCCCAAATTATTTGCTTGCTGGAACAAATTTATCCAATCCCTCCCCTGTCGCACTAAACTAGCCATTCAGGGCTGCTTTCAAAATACGTCTTGGTACTCCCTTCAACTGCTGCAGAACACCCCGCCCGTTACCTTTAATTAAGACTCTCATATACAGGCATATATACTCTCCATCTTTTTTCATATGCTCCCCCACACTTCCTTCTACTCCGTGTCTTTGATCTTTCTTCTCCTCATCGCTTGTGTGCTGATCGGATCTCTCCATGGATGGGTCGGTGGTCCGGGAAGGTTGCTGGGCTGGCACTGTGATTCAACACTTGGTCACCCGCCATGTTAGGGTAAGACCAGGCTGTTACACTGTTAATTTAATGCTATTTATGCTTTTTTCTTTTTTTTTTTCTTTTTTTTTTCATTTTTTATTCGTGTTATTGTTCACTATATCGATTTAATGATATAGCCAAAGTAATAGAGGGAGAATTTATCCCAAAGATATTTGTTGAAAATTATCAACAGAAATATTCACAGCTATATCTTCCCGAAATTACTCTCCCCTATACCTGTTTAGTGAATTGTTGTAGAAAATGTTTGGAAAAAAGTTTTTTGATCCTCATGGATGCTACTTTAATGTCATCATTCATGTGTAAATGTGTGGTATTGCTACTCTGTTTTTATGAGGCTCAATAAAAAATATTTTGAAAAAAAAAAAAAAAGTACAATTCTAAAAGCAACAGAACTTTGTGTCAAAAGAGTTAGGAAAAACACAAGAAAAAGAAAGCTATTGTGGTTTGCAAAAGAAGTAGCAAGTATTGTGAAAGCAAAAAAGTTGGCCTTTAAGAAATTTAAGCAGATGCAGAAGAATGAGGACAAAGAGGTGTATCTTGTTAGACAGAAGAAGGCTAAGAAGGTAATCAGATGTGCAAAAGCACAGGCTGAAGAGAAAATGGCCCAGTCAGTGGGTAAAGGGGGGAAAACTTTTTTTAGGTATATAAGTGAAAGGAGAAAAACAAAAAGTGGAATAATTAGACTGAAGACAGAGAGTGGAAGTTTTCTTGAGGGGGACAATGTAATAGCAGATAATATTAATAATTATTTCTGCTCAGTATTCCCTGCTGAAAGAGAGGGGAAGGGGCCACAGTTAAGTTGAAAGTATAGTCAGAAAACTGAGGGAGAGACAAGTACATTTACAGAGGAGAAAGTCCTCACAGAACTCTCAAAACAGAAAGTGGATAAATCAATGGGGTCAGATGGGATACATCCAAGGATACTAAAAGAGCTTAAAGGGGAGCTGGTAAAACCAATAACAGAATTATTCAACCAGTCACTAGCTACTGGAGTAATCCCAGAGGACTGGAAAACAGCGAATGTAGTCCCACTGCACAAAAGTGGAAGCAAGGAAGAGGTAAGCAACTATCGACCAGTGAGCCTTACATCAGTAGTAGGGAAATTGATGGAAACACTCTTAAAACAAAGAGTTGTAGAATATCTCAAAACCAGCAATTTACAGGATCCAAAACAGCATGGGTTTACTGGGGGAAGATCATGTCAAACAAATCTTATTGACTTTTTTGACTGGGTGACTAAAGTAATAGATCAAGGTGGGGCTGAAGATGTAGCTTATCTAGACTTTAGTAAAGCTTTTGACACTGTCCCATATTGCAGACTGTTAAATAAACTTGAAAGCTTGGGATTGGATTCTAAGATAGTTGAATGGATAAGAGCGTGGTTGCAGGACAGAAAACAGAGAGTTGTAGTAAATGGAGTACAGTCAAAGGAGGGAAAGGTTACAAGTGGAGTACCCCAGGGATCTGTACTTGGACCGATGCTTTTTAATAACTTTATTGGTGATATTGCAAATGGAATTGAGGGTAAAATGTGGGTAAAAATTGAGGGTAAAAAAAGTGCCTTTTTGCAGATGACACAAAGGTATGCAACAGGGTAGACAAACCAGGAGGGGTAAAACAAATGATTGAGGATCTAGGTAGATTAGATAAATGGTCAAGAGAATGGCAACTAGAGTTTAATGCCAAAAAATGCAAAATCATGCACTTGGGTCTCAGAAATCCAAAGACTCAATATAGTATAAATGGCACTATAATGGAAACTACTGAGGAAGAGAGGGATCTAGGTGTCACTATTTCAGGGGAGTTAAAAGCAGGTAGGCAATGTAACAAAGCAACGGAGAAGGCAAGTCAGATGCTTGGTTGCATAGGGAGAGGTATCAGCAGTAGAAAGAAAGAAGTAATAATGCCACTGTATAGGTCATTGGTACGACCTCACCTAGAGTATTGTGTTCAGTTCTGGAGGCCATATCTCCAGAAGGATATAAATACATTAGAGACTGTACAAAGAAGAGCAACTAAAATGGTGCATGGCCTACATCACAAAACATACCAGGAAAGACTAAAAGATCTTAATATGTATACTTTAGAGCAGAGAAGGGAAAGGGGGGACATAATAGAAACTTTCAAATATATCAAGGGTTTTAACAAGGTTCAGGTGGGAGACATTCTTTACAGGAAGAGGAGCAACAGAACACGAGGACATGCACTGAAACTAGAGGGAGGAAGATTCAGGGGAAATGTGAGGAAGAATTTTTTCACAGAAAGATTAGTAGATAAGTGGAATAGCCTACCATCAGAGGTGGTAGACGCAAATACAGTAGTACAATTTAAACATGCTTGGGATAAGCATATTGATATCCTTACAAAAAAATAAGGATCAAATATGGTTTGAGGTAACATGTTTAAAACAAAGGGGCAGACTAGATGGGCCAAGTGGTTCTTATCTGCCGTCAAATTCTATGTTTCTATGTTTCTATTGTAAAGCGTAACGGAATCTGCTGCGCTATATAAGAAACTGTAAATAAATAAAATAAATAATAATAGTACAAAAACGGTATTGAAATGGTAATATACCAGCTATGCTGCTTTCAGACCGCATAACTGGCTTTGACCCTGTATTTGAAAACGTTTCCAAAAACGGGTCTGCCAGATAAAACCCCTTTCACACCGCATCTCCTAAACGGTATATTACCGTTTAAGTGCCGTTTTTGGACACTGGCAAATCCGTTTTTGGAAACTTTCCAAATACTGGGTCAAAGTCACTTTTTTTTTTATAAGCGCAGCCGTCCATACTGTCGGGATCCGCAATTACGGAGGTACCGGCTGCACAGGGCGGGGTTCTTAACACATTGCAGGGGGGGGGGGGGGAGTTGGGGGATGTTAACCCGCATGCGGGGGGCGGCTCCAGTGCTATGAATATTTAATGAGCGCTCATTGAATATTCACTGCTCTCATTGGCTGGGTCCTAAATACCGTTTCAGACACGATTTTGATGCCAAAATACCGGGCCTGAAACGGGTAGGACCCTCCATTTTAACCGTTTAAAAAAAAACGGCTTTTGTAAAACGGTAAAGTGGTCCTGCACCTTTCAGACCGCACAGATTACCGTTTTAAACCGGTTAAAAATCTGCAAAATAACGGTTTTTAAGTGCGGTCTGAAAGGGGCATTACAACATGCAATGTGAAAGGGGTTTAACTGGCTTTAGACCCGTTTTAAGAAACGTTTACAAAAATGGGTTGAAAGCAGGTTTGTAATGGGAAAGCAGCATTAGAATGAATGCCACTACTTCCATTATCACCTACAGTGTGTATTTTGTCCTCTCCCCACCTATGTTTCTTTCTGCCCTTTCATACCTGTGCCATATCCGCCACCACCTGGGTATCTGTTCCTTTCACCAGTGTGCTTCTGCCAGCCTCTGCACCTGTATTTCCACTCCACCTGTGTATCTGTTCCTTTCACCAGTGTGCTTCTGCCAGCCTCTCCACCTGTATCTCCACTACACCTGTGTATCTGTTCCTTTCACCAGTGTGCTTCTGCCAGCCTCTTCACCTGTATCTCCACCCCACCTGTGTATCTGTTCCTTTCACCAGTGTGCTTCTGCCAGCCTCTCCACCTGTATCTCCACTCCACCTGTGTATCTGTTCCTTTCACCAGTGTGCTTCTGCCAGCCTCTTCACCTGTATCTCCACCCCACCTGTGTATCTGTTCCTTTCACCAGTGTGCTTCTGCCAGCCTCTGCACCTGTATTTCCACTCCACCTGTGTATCTGTTCCTTTCACCAGTGTGCTTCTGCCAGCTTCTCCACCTGTGTCTCCACCCCACCTGTGTATCTGTTCCTTTCACCAGTGTGCTTCTGCCAGCCTCTCCACCTGTATCTCCACTCCACCTGTGTATCTGTTCCTTTCACCAGTGTGCTTCTGCCAGCCTCTGCACCTGTATTTCCACTCCACCTGTGTATCTGTTCCTTTCACCAGTGTGCTTCTGCCAGCCTCTCCACCTGTATCTCCACTCCACCTGTGTATCTGTTCCTTTCACCAGTGTGCTTCTGCCAGCCTCTGCACCTGTATTTCCACCCCACCTGTGTATCTGTTCCTTTCACCAGTGTGCTTCTGCCAGCCTCTCCACCTGTATCTCCACCCCACCTGTGTATCTGTTCCTTTCACCAGTGTGCTTCTGCCAGCCTCTCCACCTGTATATTCGCCCCCACCAGCGTTCTTTTACTGCTTAGCCAGCAGCTAAACGCCGCCAGCTGCCCCTACGAATGCCCGACCACCCGAATCCCTTCGGTAGAATGCGAAGAGATGTGTTTGCTAACACATCCCCTCACATGCGGCCGACAGCTGGAGCAATCCTTCGATGATCGCTCACCATCAAATGACTTCTCCTGCCTTCAGTAATAAGTCAATCTCAACTGACTTTTATTACAGCTTCGGGTGGGGGGGGGATGCTCTTACATCCGCGCCCCCTTACCGCCGCCCATCACCGGCTACCGCAAACATGTTTTTATGTGCACATTGTTATTATAGCATATGCTAATATACATGTTTCATTTATTATGTGGCCACCCTAAATAGCTATACATATGTATACTTTATGTCAATTCCAGTAACTAGCAGTAATGCGATTGTAAAGGGGAAGGGAAGTGATAATACTGTGGTAGAGGAATGGCAAGAATTGATAGACTGGAAGTACTGTAGAGAGGTTGTATAAGAACCATAGTAGTGTGTAACAAAGATTAAGGTGTGGTAGGGTTTGCGAATACTTAGAATTGGAAGTACTGAGGCTCTGGAGGCAGCGCTGGATATACAATGAAAAAAAATGTTTATACATGACATACTAGTATTTCATAAGGGTGTGTGTGTAATGGTGAAATCAATGGTTTGGTCTCATAACACAATATGGCATTAAGTTGGCCAGTGACCTTAAAACAGCACCACTGAACAGTGGGCCTAATTCAGACTGGATTGCTAAGCACATTTTTTCTCTAATGTGCACTGCAGGTGGGGCAAATGTAACATGTGCAGAGAGAGTTAGATTTGGGTCAGTTATTTTGTTTCTGTGCAGCATAATTACTGGCTGCTTTATTATTACACTGCAATTTAGATTTCCGTTTGAGCACACTTCACCCAAAACTAACTCTCTCTGCACATGTTACATCTGCTCCACCTGCAGTGCAGCATGGGGCCTAATGTAGACCCGTTTGCTACACTTGCAGCCTAGCGAACAGGCCAGCGCTGCCCTGACAAATGCCCCCCCCCCCCGGTATCTCCTCGATAGCATGAGAGGGTATGTGTACTGGAACACATCCTCCCACATGCAGCCGAAGGGGAAAGAAATCATTCAATGGTCACCGACAGTCTAAGGTCCCATACACCCTAGACAACCCATATCGCGTCCAATATTGTAACGGGTCAGCATACTTCCTGAATGATATTGGTTAACAATATTGTTCAGTGATGTCACTAGGACCTGCGGAACATGCAGGTGGTTGGCTATATAGCCTAAATAGACCTGCATGTTCCGACAATGGGGGTCAGTAACAATGTGAGCATGGCGCTGTAATGTGATTCGGTTGATTAAATTCTTTGCCATTTTTAATAGTTACAAGAAACACTTTTACGAACAGCCTGAACATTACTTACCACCCACAATATCCATATAGCTCTTTCAGATCGCAAACACAGTTTGGGACCCTACACATTCACATTAAACCTGGGTTGCCCATTATACAGAAACCCTTCTGGAAGGTTTGGTACTTTCACACTGCATCTCGACCAGGGTCCATACATCACTTACCCAGCAATAACTCGGGTCAGGGATGTGTTGTGAAAGGGGCCATATATGATGAAATAACTAGATGAGAACCTCTGATATGATTTCATAGCCTGTAGAATTCCAGAAAAACACAACATACCATGAAAATACTCCCCTCCCTACTTACCCTGATCATAGGACATGTCTGCTGTGTGTCACAGGTTATTGAAACTAAAACACTAGTTAGTAGATATATCTCAGGCTTGCCTACCCTCCCAGAAATCGGGTCCCCCTCCCGACCCCCCGGGAAAGTGTGCAATCCTCCCGCATTTTTCCAGGCAGCACCAGCACTCCCCTTCAATTTTGCATAAAATGACCAGTTTTCGTGGGTCCGCGGTGAGGGGCTAAAATGACGCAAATTGTGTCATTTCGTGCCATTTTAGCCCCTCCCCCACCTTATGTTGTTTCACTGCCATGGGGGCGGTTCTTGATGACATCTGTCCGCCCCGCCCCCCTGACATGCTGCTGTCGGGTCTCCTCTCCGGGCTTCTCCCGGAGAGGAGAAAAAAAAGTCGGCAAGTACGATAGATCTACAGAAGGATCGGGCAGTGTGTTCTCCACACACGCTGCCCGATCCGTCAGGACTGACTTCACAAATGGCCTGACGAGCCATGGCAGCTCCCGGCATGGCTGTACGGGCAGCCCGTATACACAGCACAATGTGCATATATTTAAATATATTGGGCATTGGCTGTGATGCATAGCTGACATGATACATCTGTGAACGTCGCCTTTTACAGATATATCGCTCATACACACTGGCCAATCACACGGCTGATTTATGGGGCCTACACACAGGGCAATTTCAGGGCCTTTTCTAAGCGATCTTACTAGATCACTTAGAAAATGCCCTGAAATTGCTCCGTGTGTAGGGCCATAGGATATAGATGCGCGTTGCTATCACCAGGCGATTAATATCCAGCATGCTGGATAAATCTAGTTCGATCACTGGTCAGGGCCAGTATTTTCACTGGAGAAAACTGGCCATGACAGATCGCTTGCAAGCATTGCTGACACATCTCTGTGTGCAGCGGTGTGTGCTAAGCTATGAACATCTCTCCGTGTGTAGGCCGGAAATTTCAATGGACAGCAAAGTTCTGCTAACAGTGAAATCAATTAAGTTTTGCAATCACACAGCCAATGACCATGTTACTTTGCTGCCCCTAACCCTTTGTGTTTGTGAAAAGCTTGTTTGAGACATGTTAAATTGCCCAACAAGTTCAGGACAAAAGGTCTGTTTACTTTTGGATGTGGGATGAAGTGTGAGTAGTGCAGTCACTATTTGTGGGTCTGATTGCAGTGGGGGAAGGGATCACTCACATGCTAGATATAGTGTTTTATAAATATCCTAAGTAAATATGCATATACAATTATACACATATAATAATAAATATTTAAGGTATGGTTAATTATATTTGTATTTTAGGTGCTGTATATTGTGACAATAAAAATATTTTTGACACTTTTTATTCTATTTTATTCACGCAGATTACATGGGGTCTGGCCATCTGCATGAAATCTGTAGAAAATGGCCCTCCAAACATGGCGTCCTTTGAGGGGAAAGATGCTACAGGTCCCAATGGACCTAAAGCATCTGTCAGGGGAGCACAGCACATACAGTGCTATCCAGAAGTGCCGGTGCACTGTGAACATCTACCCCCTAGCAACTAACATGTAACCCCCTTACCATAAGCATGTAATCCCCGGCAACAAGAAAGAAACCCCCATCTCGACCACTCCGCTCTGCACAAAATCTGTGTCTCTCTTCTGCACTGATCACTAGCTCCCATTCACTATTACAGGACTCCCACCCTATGGAATGCCCTTAAACGCACAATAAGACTCTCCGCTAGCCTCCAATCTTTCAAGCATTCCCTGAAAACTCACCTCTTCAGGCAAGCCTATCATATTTAAGTTCTACACGCATAACCCTCTGAGGCACTTATGTATTTTATAGCTTCCCTTCTGAACTTGCAACTTGGTGGGACTGCTATGCTATTACTGATGCCTGTCCTTGTGTTTCCCTCCTATAACCCTATAGATTGTAAGCTTGCAGCAGGGCTCTCCTACCTCCAAGTCTGTCTGTTGTTATCGTTTGTTTTATCACTGCCTACTATTGTAAAGGGCAACGGAATCTGCTGCGCTATATAAGAAATTGTAAATGAATAAATAAATAAATAATAAATCCCTGGCCATGGACAAGTAACCCCCGGCAATGGACAAGTAACAAAAAAATAATAATGTATGGAGGCGACAGAAACTTTTTTGGCCGGGGGTGCAAATTTCTAGTTATTCCATTGAATAAAATAGTGTATGTGCAATAATACGTTCTGACACTAGAAGCAAATTAAGAGGAAAAAAAAAAGAAGAAAATTATATAAATGTATGTTATCCATAACATACACCATTATCAGTGCAATGGAGATTAAATACAACATTATATTACTACAGTACTTCATAACACATTAGTAAATAAAAGCCAGACTACCATATAGTGTAATAATTTGCAATAAATAATTTGTATATATAAATTCTTACATTTAAATGTTTCATTATAATATGCCTACAAACTGATGCCTCCGATTTACATTTATCCCCTTCTGAGCTCCAGCAGGGTTTAGCCATTACTTATGCATTCTCATCTCTGTACACAATTTGCATTGAGGGTTTCATTTTACATTACACACCTTGTGCAACAAGTCAGCATCACATTAAAGGGCTCTGCTTTTACTTTTATTGCAGAGCTCTGTAATCAGGACTGTACCACCTTCCACTCTCCCCCCCCGTCACACCTTTCTAGGTGGTTCCGCCCAACCTGCCCCTTCCAGCGCTAATCCCCACCCAACCAACCTTCATTTTAACCTGTTGGGGAGTTTCTCTTTTTTTTTTTTTCTTAATAAGATCAAGGTACAGGAAGAGTAGCAGCGGGAAAATCTATCTCCCCAAGTGCCAGGAATCCCAGGAATTCCTGAAATCTAATCTGTTTTGCTCTTTTTTTTTTCCTTAAGATCCTGCACTGGGAAAGGTGCATTTTAGGGAGTCCAACTTCAGGAAAGTTGGACAACTTTGGACAAATATATGTTTTTAAATCTCAACTGCAGAAGTGATCTGTCATTTTAATTCGGACTGAATGCAAGGAAAGTGCTGATTTTATCAAGGAGAATCTCTGCATTGTGTGAGCTTTCCCAGGAGCTGACTTTGGGCTGGACAAGAGGCACAGACACCACTGGGACTTGTACATTTCACTGGAATTCGCTTGTTTCTACGTGTTTCGTTCTTGTGAGAGCATTGCAATTCGTTTATTGCTTCTTGCTCTGCGAGGACCGAACAGGAGTGAGTGGTAACACCTGGCTGTCCCTGGTATTGTTACATCCGATCTGACACTGAGCTAGAGCTGCTGTAGCCTCTGCTTGCTGATGGATATTCCACTATTGGGCTGATCCCTTATCTCCTGCTGCCATTGCTGGAAATCACAGTGTATCTGGGGGCTCAGAGTGCTTCTAGGGGACCTGCACAATGTTCCAGGTTGACCCCGGGTATATGGAAGTCCCCAGGCCCGGCTCTCCTCCTCTTTCCCCTGCAGCATTCGTTAATTCGGTGCAATATGCTAACGTCCTGGAAGGGAGATTCAAACAGCTTCAAGGTGAGAGGACGTGTTCTTGTTATACAGGTTGCTCCTAATGTACAGTAAATTATAGCCCCTTCCGGCTTGCCTCAGTAACGCGGCGCCTATCTGGTGACTCTCATCAGTCCCTGTTTGGGTGGATCTTTACAGTCTTGTTGTTTTTACCTTTTACACATGAACACATACACATTAGGGTTGTTTGATGTTTTTTATTTTGTCTGTGCATTTCACCAAAGTATGTTTTTGGAATGTGGAACACCTGGAGGAAATGCACGCACACCTGGGGAGAATATATAGACTCCACACTACTAGCTGGGGAACGAATTTTCTCAATTATAATTTTTTTTTTTTTTATAAATTATAAAAACAAAACAAAAAAAAAAACCCTTTTTACCTTTCAGCAAATATATATATGTGTGTGTCTGTTTAGTTTAGTTTCACGGCGGCAGATATATGCGATTTCATTCGATTTTGTACCTGTTCATAACCCCACTATCCATTACGCATGGAGATGATTTTATATAGTGTGGCGAGCCATCGAGCCCAAAGTGTGGCGAGGGGATGCCGATTACTTTACATGTATCCAGTGGCGAGCGCAGCGAGCCCCGCAAGGGGCCGCGGAATACATGTAAAGTAATCCGCGGGGCTCGCCACGCTTCAGGCTCGCTGCGCTCCCCACACTATATAAAATCAACTCCATGCATAGTGGATAGTGGGGTTATGAACAGGTACAAACTCGGATGAAATTGCATGCGATATTGCACCTGCCGCCGTGAAACTAAACAAGTACCGATATATATTGTGCCAGTATGGTTTAATTAAATATCCTCGTCCTGATTAGGACAATTAAAGGAGGTTAAAGCGACATGCACAAAATCTTCTAGCTTAACTTTGACCCATTTTAAAAGCTTATCCCATACTCTATAGATATTGTGCATATTATTGCATATGATTTGTTATACTGTATACAGTAGATCTCCTGTATATAACTTTTTAGGAAAATATGTTCTGTATGAAGTGCTGCTAAGACCTATACACACAGCAGAAAGCGCTCAAAACACCAAGCCGCCCAGTGTGTATGGTGATGCGTGCTCCCGCATCATTGCAGAGAAAGCCGTTCATCTGCTTGTATTACCAAAAGATGAGCGGCTTTGTGATATGGCAGTAGTCTGCCCCTGCTGAAGTGCCGGTTAAGGGGAAAGCCGCTCAGTGTGTATGCACTGAGTGTCTTTCCCCCCAGCAATGACAGCGGTCATCGCTGTCCATACATGCTGGGCATAACTGCCCAGTGTGTATCGACCTTAAGAGTGAAGAAGTTGGCTTTGGCAACCAATCACCTGACACTTGTTTCTTGTATGCACATGATAAATGTTACTTCGAAGCTGATTGGTTTCTATGGATAACTTCTTCACTTGCCCACTTCTCCATTCTTTTTATTGCTTCATATAGCTCCACTTACTAATCCATTCAATTTTCTAGAATTTAGAATGAAGTACCTGGATTTATGATGCGAGCATAATTGCTTTTTATAGGTTATTCTCATCATTTATATGGTGCCACAAGTGTTCAGAAGCACCTAACAATACAAAAATGAGGAAAACCGGAAAATAATGAAATACAGTACAAGGCAATGTAGGACAAATACATGGTAAATAAAGAGAGTTGCATAAGCGGACAGGACACTGAAGCAATTATTGAGGTGGCCAAGGTTTGATTAAAGGCCTATACATACTGCGACTTTGAGTTGAAAGCAGCTCAGTTTTTTAGTTTTTTGTGTTTCTTTCAGCTCAAAAGCCGCCCAGTGTGAACGGGGCAGTGATGCGTGCTCCCACATCATCGACGGCCCTGCTACTCATCTTTTGGTATTGGAAAGCTATTTTCAACCCAGCAATTTTTCCCCATCATCATTCTGCATACATGCTGGGCAAAATCGCCCCGTGTGTATGGATCTTAAGGGTTCCAGCTACCCTAGGCTAATATAGAAGTGCACTGTAACAGGCTCAGGCATCAGCTCAGTTTATATTGCCACTTACCACCCTGGCAGTGCTGGGAATGGCATGAGTCACTGCTTTTGGCGGCAGAGCCAGCCACATCTATCACAGGAATTTATGGCAGCAGATGACAATTTACCATTGGTTCACAAATGCTCGAAAACAGACCATAGCCATTCAGACAAATAAGGTCAATTTGTTTGAGTTAACACATTTTCCGAATTTTAAATTCGGTCCATTTTCCAGCATTAGGGAGCAAATGGTAGATTGTGGTATATTTCCATACATTACCATATTTTAGTTCTTACCAGACAGATTGGACTGATACATTTGTAGGTGTGTACACCCAATCCATTAATTTCATTTTACAAATGGATATTCTGCACACCCAGTGGGAAGATTCAACCAATGATGCGGCTATTACATGACACATGTAATGATTGTGATTTGTGTAGTGTGTGTGTGTGTGTGTGTGTAACAATGCAAATTTTATCTTTCCACTATCATTTACATATGTACCCAACTTGAAAATGTCTTAATTTGTGTCTGACATACGTTTTTTTTATTTTTATTTTTTTAAGCTTGAACACTATCCTTTTATGAAGCTGTATCAACCTAGGAACCATTTCTAGAGAACACCTTTTTGTATAGCTGTATTTCTGTTGTGGTTTGTCCTTTTGCGTTCTGATCCACATGTTGCACTTTCCCTGTCACAAATCCAGGTCCTAATTCAGATTTGTAGTGTATGACACAGCTGCAGGAAAGCTGCTCTGCAATATCCTACAACTAAAGTGCATTCTAAGTATGCTGCTTGCATCTGTGATGTGTCTGAAGGCACAGCATCGGATCATTATTGTGACCAAAGCTTACACAGACTGGCCATTTGAACTAGTCAGATGGTTCCAGGAAGTGTGTCCAGCAATTCTGACCTTCAGCTTACAGTAGCAAAACTGGGTTTGACACGTCCCGATTTTGTAGAACAGTCCAGGTCACTGCATTTGCTCCAACCTCCAAATGTTGCAGCCCGTGAATCAGGTTGTGGCTAAGTGTAGACTGCGAGTAACCATGCAGGACATGTTCTGTAAATGCACAGTACAGGACCTGTATACGTGCAGTTCCCCAAACATTAGACTTGTATGTAAATGTCATCGTTTTTCAAGGCTAAGTAAATCTCGCTTCTTATGTTTAGCTGTATTTTTATTGCTTAAATTGTAGCTGTAAGTACACTCTATGGGCTGTTTCACATGTCTGGCTCCTGCCGGACGGCGAAATCCTGCACAGCTTAAAAGCCGTGCAGTGTGTAATGGACAGCTGTGTGTCCATTCACACAGGACGGTCACAGCGGGGCCGCCGGATCTTACCTCTGCAATGTCCAGCTGCCGTGCCGTGGCCGTCCCGTCCTCACAGGTCAGTGTGTGCTGAATCGATGGGGGCCTTTCACAAACACGGTCATTTGGTGTGTGGTTTTAGCCCTCCACCACCATCAAACTGATGTCACTTAAGTTTCCACCTACAAATTTACACAGCACCGGCTCACGGAGCCGGTGCATGTGAAAGAAACAACTGTCAGGCAAAAAGCCGGACAAAGTGTGTCCGGCCTTTTGCCTTCCGGTCAAAACCGGAATGTGTGAATTAGCCCTATGGATGTGTACATGACTGTAAATAGAAACAAAATGAATATTTATCTTTGCTAGCTAAAGTGTTGTGATGTAATTGTAAGTTTATTATTATTTTTGTTTTACTTATGTGCCTGAAAGTCAACACAATAGAAGAGCTCTTGCTAGTTTGATTAATTGCTGATTACTCAAGCTCTATTGTTTATAATGTAAATAGAAAAACAATGACTAGTATAAAATATATATAGATAGCAGGTTTCTTGGTAATTAGAATATATAATAAGTAACTAGTTCAAGGCTGGATCATTCAATACATGCACATACATCTGTGGCCAAGTTTTAAGGTGCCCACACACTAGAAAGATCTGCGATCATAAGATGTGCGCATAAATTAGCCTTCAAATCTTTTGTCCGATCTGGACAAAAGATTTCAGGCAAGCGCACATCTTTACCAAAGATTTTTCTTAAGATCCCGTGTGCGTTCCTATGGATCTTTTTGTTAAATCTTCTGATCTTTTGTGCAGCACGTAAGATCAGAAGATTTATCAAAAGATCCACGGGAGCGAGCATCGGCCGATTTTCGACCGATTATCGGTAAATATCGGCCGATTTATCGAAAATCAGCCAATCGGAACAAAAATCGTTCTAGTGTGTGGGCACCTTTAGACGAGAGGTGAACTTCCACATTGACCTGTACAGATTATTATTTTTTATTATGCTTTATTTTTATGGCGCCACAAGGGATCCGCAGTGCTAAATTCCAGAGTAAATGAATAAGCAAAACAGTGACTTAGTTGAATGCAATAGAGGACAAATAGAGTACATATCCAAAGCTGCATCAAGAGAGGACACTGAAATAAGTATTGGTGGCAGAAAACTTTGGGGCCATCACAGTGGTTTAAGTAAAACTGTACACACGGTGCAATTTGGACTATCTTTTTTGAGTCAAAATTGATAGCAAGTTGGTGCAAGTTTCTTATATAGCACATATATAATCCTCAGCGCTTTTACAGAGTATATTTGAACATTCACATCAGTCCCTGCACCAGTGGAGCTTACAATCTATATTCCCTAACACACACACACACACACACACACACATTCTAGGGTTAATTTTGTTGGGAGCCAATTAGCCTACCAGTAGATTTTTGGATTGTGGGAGGAAACGCAAGTACGATGAGAATATACAAACTCGGCACAGTTAGGGCCATGGTGGGAATTGTACCCATGACCTCAGTGCTGTGAGGCAGTAATGCTAACTATTACACCATGGCTTGACAAATTTGTTTTAAATCTAGTAGCCAGGATGAAAGTTTAGGAGCCAGACAAACTTAAAATAGGGCCAATGCGCACAAAAAAAATTTAAACTGTAATGCCTATTACAAGTTTCACACACCGATTACATATTATACCACATGCCATAATGCCCATTACATACACCACTCGCTGTAATGCTCATTACATGTTACACCAAACATCAGGGATGCATCCAGCAGCAGCCTCTTGCGGCGTCGTCCCCCAACCCAGCAGCAGCCTCCTAACTGTACCCCCCTAACCAAGCCGCAGCGTCCTAACTGTGCACCTTCACCCATCAGCAGTATCCTAGCCCCCCCCCCCCCGCTCCCTCAATTACCAAGCAGCAGCATCCTAACCCTCCCTCTCCCTCATTCACCCAGCTGCAGCATCCTAATCC
Organism: Crinia signifera; assembly: GCF_055691185.1. Classification (NCBI taxonomy): domain Eukaryota; kingdom Metazoa; phylum Chordata; class Amphibia; order Anura; family Myobatrachidae; genus Crinia; species Crinia signifera. Next base: position 60,688,313 of record NC_139227.1, on the reverse strand, counting down.
CCCCCCCCCCCCCCCCCCCCAATCTCCCTAGTTCACCGGCCAGCAGCAGCATCCTAACCCCTCCGCTCCACTATTCACCCAGCAGCAGCACGGCTTGGCTGGCCTGAAAGTCTGAGTGGCAGAAGTGCATCCCCAGTCAGGACACGGCAGAGGAAGGTGAGCAGTGCCCGCCCCTGACCCACAGCTTGGCAGCATCCACTGAGCATTGAAATCCGGACACAGGCAGGTCCCGCCCCAAGGCTAGTTCAGAGGTCACGTACAGCTCAGGATCGTTTGTGTGCGGCTCCAATGTACCGCTCTCCTGACCGCATGGTAACTAGTAGCTGCTGCGCCACTGTATGGAAAAAGGCTGCAGAGATGACAGGGGACACAGGCCGCGCTGTATCAGATCAGGTCCGCGGGGCGCTATTTCAATTTTCAAAACCTGAGGGAAGTGGAAACTCTCGAGCAGCCAATAAGGAGCTATCACTCTAGCTGCTCCTGATTCGCTGCCGAACTGCTCCGATCGGCTTGCGAGCAGCGGCAGCCTCGAATTTCAAAATAGCTGCATGGAGGACCACCAGATCTGATACAGCCGGAGCTGGGTGGCTTGCCCAGCATTAACGAAAGCCACCACTGGCTCTGCCCGGCGCGATCTGCTTCCTGGCAAATCTGGTCGCCAGGAGGCAGAATCTGGTCGCCATGGTGACCTGGCGCCCGGGTTTTGTCGAGCCCTGCATTACACCATCCGTACTTTTATGTGGTCTCCAGTTGGGAATGAGGCACCTTGTCCGAAGCATGTTAAGGGAAGCGATACATTAATTTGCGGTCCATGTGCTGAAATCTACAAATTGACACCAAAAAAACCCTCATGTGGATCTTTTTGTCTGTCGACTTTGTGCCTATCGACCTATATACTGTTTACCTTTTCTATGTCAATCTAGAATACTACACCCCATTGTTGTATCTCTTCCAGATAGTATTGAAGAAGTATTTTACAGTATGTGATTATAATACTATCTTAAAAGCTATTGAAAGGTTAATTTGGACTTCAGTGCATCATTGTTCCTTTCAGTGAATGTAAAAATTACGGTGACTGCTGTTTGAAGGGCTTGTCAAAGTGTTCAGTAGATCAACACCTTTATGAGAGCTGATGCTAGACAATTTACCACATGGAGGTTTAGCTGTGCGGTTCTTGTGTAATGCTGAGTACACACTAAATGATGTGTACCCAGCACACTGGAAATGTGTTGTTTTTGAAACCTAATATAAAAGTAAATAACCCCAAAAAGAGTCCAATATGAAAAGTAATAGATTACAGCAGGTTCTTTAGGTTGACCGTATCGATGTCATACTTACCTACTCTCCCGCTGCCCCTGAAAGCAACACAAATCTCCTTGATTCCCCTCTGCCCCATTACTAATACCCCTTTCACACCAGAAAATGCAGATACCCACCTAGGAATATGGCCCAGGGATCATGCTGGGGCATTCTCGGGTTGGCCCCTTTCACACCAGAAAAGTCCCTGCATTTTATGGTGTAGGAAGGAGGTGGGCAGGCGGCGGAGGTGGAGAGTACTCACCCTGGGTTGCTGGTCCTTGGTGCAGGCTGGGCATCCACACAGGTGGTTGGTGCTGATGACAGGTCAGACGGCGAGCGCAGATGACGCAGCTCACTGCAGTGAGGGTGCTGGAGAGCTGCGTCATCTACATACGCCGCCTGTCCTGTCATCTGCGCCCACCGTCTCTGTGGATCCCCTTCTGACAGCACGCACCGAGGACCAGCAACCTTGGTGAATACACCTACCCCTTTCACACCAGCCAGGATCCTGGGTTGAACTCAGGAACAACCCTGCTACATAGCAGGGTTGAAATCCCCAGGAAATTTTCCCAGAATTTTGGCCTGGGAACCTCACACGAGTGCGCTAGTTGCGGGTTGTCTCAGGGCCCAACCCAGGAATTTAGGCTGGTGTGAATGGGGTATAATTCAGTCAATACTGCAATAGACGTCACCTGGAAACCAAAGGCCATTTTTTCATCCAGCTTATCAGAGCTAAATGAATAGTCTACCAGTTATATTACTGTTTGCATAAAACCAGCGTAAGCAACTTGTTTCACATTGGCATACAATTGTCATTCTGTGAAATAGACTTGTTCCCTCATTTTCAGTTTATATATAGGGGAGGGTTTTCAATACATTTTCATTAGTTTTAGTTTTTACAAGCCACTTTTCCTAAATTGAAGTGACTGCTAAACCTCCAAAGATTCTTTTCATTTAAGAGAAAGATAGGACTCCAGCCCCAATGATCTTCTCGGCTGTCCACACCACCCTTTGCAGTCTGCGTTTGTCGGACTCATGTGCTCCTCCATACCAAATTGTAATTGAGGAGCATAGGACGGATTCCACGATTGCCGTGTAGAAGATACGCATTAGCTCTTGTGGGATGTCGAATTTCCTGAGTTTTCTCAGGAAGAATAGACGCTGCTGGGCCTTCTTGACGATAGTGTTTATGTTGGGGCCCCATTTGAGGTTGCGGGATATTTTTGTCCCCAGGAATTTGCAGGTCTCGACCTGTGGTACCGCGCTGTTGGAGATGACTAGTGGGGCCACGATGTTCGGTTTCCTTCTGAAGTCTACCACCATTTTCACTGTCTTGGTGGGGTTCAGGACGACATTGTTTGTGGCGCACCATTTGATTAGCCTCTCCATTTACCTTCTGTATGCAGTCTCATCTCCTTTCTCAATTAGGCCAATGACTGTGGTGTCGTTTGCAAATTTAATGATTTTTACTGGCTGTACAGCCGAGGAGCAGTCATTGTAGAGGTAGAAGAGCAGGGGGAGAGGACACATCCCTGGGGCGCACCAGTGCTGATAGTGAGTGAGGTGGACGTGAAGGCTCCGGCTTTCACCACCTGTTCCCTAGCTGTTAGGAAGTTCGCGATCCAGAAGCATGGGCTGCAGGATACAGGGGGAGATTGTGTTTAAACGCCGAGCTGAAGTCGATGAAAAGGACTCTCGCGTAGGTGCCAGGGCGATCTAGGTGTTGCAGGATGTAGTATAGCCCTTGATTTACTGCGTCCTCAACGCTTCTGTTTGCACGGTAGGCAAATTGTAGAGGGTCACTTCTCTCAGGTGCCTCAGTACCAGTCTTTTGAGTACTTTCATGGCCACTGATGTCACAGCAATTGGCCTGTAGTCCTTTAGGTCTTTCGCAGGTGACTTCTTGGGCACCGGAACAATGATTGACCGTTTAAAGCAGGCCGGGACCATGCATGTTTCCAGTGAGGCATTGAAGATTGTGTCAAAGATGGGGGTGAGCTGCGCTGTACAGGTCTTAAGGGTAGATGGGGACACTACATCAGGGCCTTTCCTGGTTTGACCCTTTTAAACAAGGCTTCTACCTCTTTTTGGTCCACCTGGAGTGCCTGGGAGAGTGTTCCAGGGGGTGGTGGTGGCAGAGCAGTTCTGCTTCCGCCAGGGGGAGGGCTGGTGTTCGGGGCACTCCTGTCGAATCTGCAGTAGAACGTGTTTAGTTCGTTCACCAGTTCCTGGTGCATAGAAGCCGGCCTTGGGGCTTTCTTGTAGCTGGTGATGGCTTGCAAGCTTTTCCAGACTGCTGCAGGGTCGTTTGCCGAGAGGTTGTTCGTCAGCTTGTTGGCGTATTTCTTTTTTGCGAGTTTGATTTCTCAATTCAGGGAGTTCCTGGCCTTTTTGTACGTGTTCCTGCTTCTGTAGGCCTCCTCTTTGATGCGGCGGAGATTCCTTAGGTGACTGCCAAACCATGGCTTGTTGTTGCTGAAGGATCGGACAATTTTTGTTGGTACACACAGATTCTCGCAGAAGCTGACATAGGCTGTCACTACGTAAGCTAGCTCATCTAGGTTAGCGGCAGAGGCTTCGAATACCCTCCAGTCCGTGCAGTCGAAGCAGGCCTGGAGCGATTGTTTTGTCTCGCTTGTCCAGGATTTGACAGATCGGACTTCCGGCTTTGTAGACATTAGCCTCTGAGTGTATGTTGGAAGAAGGTGGATGATGCAGTGATCCGAAAGACCCAGGGCCACGTGGAATGGCCCTGTATGCCGTCTTTAAGGTGGCATAGCAGTGATCTAGAGTGCATCCTTCTCTGGTGGAACATTTGACCTGCTGCTTGAATTTAGGTAGCTCCTGACCCAGGTTGGCGCTGTTGAAGTCGCCTAGCACTATAAGCAGAGAGTCTGGGTGGGCGAGTTCGGTGTCTGCAATCAGGGTGGCTAGTTGTTGTTGGGCCTTCTTTGCATTTGTTTGGGGGGCGATGTATACCCCCACCAGGATGGTTGAGGCAAATTCCCTGGGGGAGTAGAAGGGGTTGCATTTGATGAATAGGGTCTCCAGTTGGGGGCTGCAGGATTTTCCTAGGGTTCTTACATCAGTACACCACCCTTCGTTTATGTAGAAGCAGATACCTCCGACCTTGGTTTTGCCTGAAAGCACCTTGTCGAGATCCGCCCTAAAGAGCCCATAGCCCGGAAGGGACAGTGAACAGCTGGGAGAAGCTCAGAGCTGCAGGGGGCTACTGGGGGCAGCACCTATATTGGAGCACAGCCGTGGCCTTTTTGTCCAGGGTGCTTGCCCTGCCCTGTCTTCTGCCCGGCCCTCAGAAGCCCATCTTTTTGGCCTCCCGCTGGCGCTGCCAGTACCGGTCCCTGGCTCCTTTGGAGTTGGGGGAGTGCCTGTTTGGGGTGGGAGGTGGGCCAGCATGCTTGGTGGGACATCATGGCTGGGAGACTTGGCTTGGCCTGGGATGAGGTTGGGGTAGCCATTATGTATGTTATGGGCAGAGGTCTCCTTACCTTCCTGCCCTGCAGTCTTCAGACAGCTGCTGACGGAGGTCAGATGCCTTTTCTGGGGTTGCGTGCGGGGGGGGGGGGGGCAGCGGCGGAAGACACAGAGGACGGAGTGGCTACGGGGTGCTCTGCTGCTCCTTTCCCTCATCATCGGAGGTTGCTGCAGCGCTGCCCGGGGAGGACCATCTATCCCCACCGCGTGTCCAGAGTGGGGGGCCAGCTTGTTGGAGAGCCTGGGACTCGACTGACTGGGGGCCAGGTCGCAGGTGGTGACACGACCGGCAGGAGCCTGAGCTGAGTCGGGTCTGCAGTTGTGCCACTGAGGGGGATCCGACCTCCGGAGCTGGAGCAGCTGCTTCCTTTCCCCTGCCATCGGGCACCACTCCAGGACTGCCCTGCACAAGACTGCTAGGGCTGAGAGTGCTGCAATGGCTGCTTGCTGTGTGTTCCGTCAGGAGCTTACCACTGCCATCAGCTCCGGGGGTAAGCTCTGGCGGGGGGCTCCATTTCCGGAGATCTTCCCTGCTATGCTGGATAACTGGCTTCTTTTCTGGGGGGCAGTGTATCGTAGGAAGGGGGAGACAGGGGATAACAAAAGGTCTGCTTGCGCTGCAAGTATCCATGGCAGCCTTCCTCGGCGCCATCTTGCATCATCAATTTTATATTTGGAATACTGTACTTTTATGAAAGGAGTGTGTGTATTGATCTCACAGTGGAACATACAAGTTTTAAGAACACTTCAGAATGTTCTAATTTTTTTTGTTTTTTTGGGGGAGGCTATGTACGATTTTGAATATGCTATTTCCCTTGAACTCCTGAGAGCCCAGAACCATCCAATCTAGACTAGACTATCTTCACTTCACTTCAGATTTTCAAAATTGCCATTGCTGTACAGTCTATTTATCCATGTGATACTGACCTCACGGGGCCGCGCATCGCTATTGCAAGCAGGGGAAACGCGAAGATTTTGACTAACTTCATATATGATTAAACTATACAGTTAACTGTCAGACAAAATTGCACAGTGTTGACATACTTTTTAGAGGCCTTTTAGCCCACCTTTCTTCCCATGAACTACTCAATTCAGGTCCTTCCACATTTTTATTTGATTGAGGTCAAAATTTTTTAAGTTTTCCAATTGCCAAGACAATTTTTTCTTTAACCATTCTAAATTTTGATGTGTGCTGTGGGTCGCTGTCTTGCTGCAGGACCCATATTCTATTGAGATGCAGCTCATGGACGGATGTCCTGACCATTACCTTTAGAATTCATTGTCCCATCAATGATGAAAGTTGTCCTGGGCCAGATGCAGAAAAGCATGCCCAAACCAGGATACTTCCACCGCCGCTGTGTTTTTTTTAAATTGTTTTATACTGGAGTCATGTTCTCCTTTTCTACAAATATAACTGTTCTCATTTATACCAAAAAGCTCTATTTTGGTCTGATCTGTCAACAAAACATTGTTCCAATAGCCTTCTGGCTCGGGGGGGAGAGCCAGCGTGCATGGAGGGGGGAAGGACAGTCCTACCCCTCTCACACCAGCCTAAATTCCCGGGTTGAGTCCGGGAACAACCCGGTACTAGCGCTGGTGTGAAAGGATCCCGGGCTAATTTGCCGGCAATCCAACCCTTCGAGGTAGCAGGGTTACTCCCGGGTCCTTCCCGGACTACTGGCTGGTGTGAAAGGTGCGGGGACATGTCCCTGCTTCCCGTGTTGCCTCTGCTGATGTCAGCTAATGCTGATTTGCTAGCAGGGCAACTTCCTGTTGTGCTGGATGTTCACAGACACACCCAGAGGCAGCAAACGGCGTGCAGGGAGACTGTGAATGCATGTGCTGTTGCGGAAAGTGCGTTTTAACCCCTGCAAGTGTGGCTGCCATGTCTTGGACAAATGAAGAGGTAAGGGAGCTATTAAGCATCAGAGGGGAAGAGGAGATCCGGCGCCAGATTACAGGCACTGTGAAGGATGCCCAGATATACCACAACATTGCCAAGGTCCTGGCATCGCAGGGCTTCGTCCGCAGCAAGTGGTGAACAAGCTGAAGGGGCTGAAGAAACAATTCAACCGCATACATGACCTCAATCGGAATAAGAGCGGGGCTGCAAGGCAAGCTTGGATCTTTTACGGGCTGTGCACAGCATGTTTTGGCAACACTGCGCTGAGTGACCCCATCAGCCTGTCATCCTCCAGCTCGGCCACTCTCTCATCAGTGGTTGATGAAGACAATCAGTCCATGAGCAGTACCCAATCTGGGCCAACATCACCGATACTAGTCACAGATTACACCGATTTAAACTCCTCCGTTAACCGTGCAGGTGACAGCAAAACCGGCACCAGTGCAGAAACCATCCAAGACAGTGATGTGCCCGCGACACCCCAGAAAGCTCTCCCTGTGATGCGCACCAATAGTAAGTATTTATCCTTGCTTTAATGTCTTAAGCACTTGCATTCCAATTCACAGTAATGCTGCACTATACGCCACCATAACCGTCCGCCACAAAGTTTGGTGTCGCATTGGAGTTATTATGCCTGTCCCAGGACGGGAGGGGCTGTCGTGTCGGGGGCTGTCCGCTTCCCTCTGTCCTGGGTGCACGTGCAGTGGGCATGTGTCCTCCTCTGGCTGCATGATGATGGAGCACCCTGTCTCGATGCCAGGGGTGGAAATTACCCTACATTGCTCTGTGTTTAGGGGCCATAGCGATTGTGATGCTCGGCCCTGCACATTACTATCGCCTGAGTGATGTATATCACGATTTCAGGGCTATTTTTAGCCTTTTCCCCAACAATTAAAAAATTGCGTCGCTCGCTTGCCTTAAGTTAAGGGATGCGATGCGATGGACGCGATTTCACATAGGGAACAATGTTCAATGGGCCAGTGGACAAGATTTTTCATTGTATACCCACCCTTATGGGTATTTGACATGACAAATGCCCCCCCCCCCCCCACTGTTAACGCCACCCCACGATGAATGGCAACCCGAAGCGTGGCGAGCGGCGGCGGTACGCATCCTCCGACTTTTTCATACCCCCACTATCCACGTCGGCGTGGAGTTGATTTTATATAGTGTGGCGAGCCACCGAGCCCGAAGCGTGGCGAGCGCAGGCGTAATAACTGTGAAGTAATGCGGGGCTCGCTGCGCTCACCAGGCTTTGGGCTCGGTGGCTCGCTGCACTCGCCACACTATAGAAAACTACAAGCCGACGTGGATAGTGGGGGTATAAAAAGGTCGGACGACGCGTACCGCCGCCTCCCTTTTTCCATAAAAAAAAAAAAAAAAAAGGCCAGCTCCTCTGGTCTGATACAGGACACATGCTGGCACCCCTGGTCTGATACGGGACACTGGGCACCCCTGGTATTATACGGCACACATGCAGGCACCCCTGGAATTATACAGCACACATGCGGGCACCCCTGAACTGATACGGGACACTGGGCAGCACAGCTGGACTGATATGGCACAGTTAACACCCCTTGCAGGTTAAGGGGAGAAAAAAACCACTTTTTTTTTTTTTTTTTGTGTTTCTCATAGAGCCCCCTTTAGCAGTAGGCCTTAGTAATGCCCCCTTAGTAGCTGTAACCTGAATAGTTTTCCACTTAGTAGTTCCCCTTTAGACAAACAAAAGTTCCTGCACCATGAGTTCCCCCTTAGTAAATGTACATTTAGATTCCCGACTTTTACAGTTGTCCCCCTTGAGCAGCCCCAATTAATGTATGCAGTCCCCTATTAGTTGCCGCTCCTTTAGTATACCCCCCCCCCCCCCACAGTGTTTTGTTTTTTTTTGTCCCCCATCCGTGCTGTCTGACTTCCACTTGCCGAATGAAGCTGGCGCCGGAGCCGGATCTTTTATAGAGATCCGAATCCGACGTGGGATGATGACGGTTTGTCCTCCTGAAAATGGTGGGTCCGCGGATAAGGTAAGTTCGGGGGGGGGAGGTTTCCAGAGGGGCGGAGCAAAGCACGGAGATAGACACTTAGGTGACCCAGTATATGCTGGGTCAGATAAAGTATTATAGATAGATCAAATGTATAATAATAATAATAATAATAATAATAATAATAATAATAATAATAATAATAGTAACAAAAAATTATATATATATATATATATATATATATACATACATATATATATACATACATACATACATACATACACACACACAGAGGCTGGAGGTGCGGCACTCGTAGCTTCGTTATCAGCGAATCAATAAACACACCGTGACACGGTAGCTTGGTGATCAACGTTTCAAATAACTTGTATTTTTGATCAGGATGAAAAATACAAGTTATTTGAAACGTTGATCACCAAGCTACCGTGTCACGGTGTGTTTATTGATTCGCTGATAACGAAGCTACGAGTGCCGCACCTCCAGCCTCTGTATGTATGATTACTGTGAGGGCACCGGCTGCAGCTATACTGTCGTTCTATAGGAGTGCCAGACCTCTGTGACTTATTTATATATATATTCATTCATTCATTCATTCATTCATGGACGTCAACAGCAGTGTAGACCCCTGGGCATAGCAATGTATTGGGGCCCCTACCGATCCTCCAGCGGTAGGGGTGGGGTAAGCATTGATGTCCTGCGGGTGGTAGGGGGTATTATATAAACTGCTCAGCTTGTAGGGCCTGGATCAGTAATTTCCACTAATTACCCCTTTACTGCACAGATGGTGGGAGATGCGGTGGCAGAAGGGGGCATTGGGCTGAATGAAGGGGCCCTGATACATAACTTCCAGACAGCTTGCTTGACTGCAGATATCTCCAGTTCCCGGAAATAGATTTCTTAGATTTTAATGGAATTAAAAACTAGAGAATCCCACCTACCAAATGGTATTGGGGACTAGGGGATTAGAATTCAGGAGGCAGAGCAATCCGCCGAGCATATAAAACTACATACCAGGTGTGTGGAGCTGGAGCAGTAACCAGCTGCTGGAAGGCTGATATGTTTGGTTCTGGGAACAGTAGAGACAAGCTACTATTGTTCATCAAATGAGAGAGTCCCAGCTTTTGGGATATATCCTCAGAAAAACTCTAAATAAGACAGAACCTGAAATATCTGACTGGGAAGAGCAATTAGTAGGCTTGGATGGGGACCACTGTTTGAAGTCAGATATCTCCGGTTCCCAAGGGCCGATTTTTTAAAATTCTTGTACCCTTGGAAAGAGGAGACCCTCAACTTTCAGGCTAGGGTGCTTAGTTTCCTAGGGGGGTTTCTGGGTACTCAGAAACCCCCCCTGTGTGTGCTACTGACTCACCAGCACTGAGATTGTGCAAAAGCAAACAAGGTTTATTCTTCAATTCATCAGGACATCATTTATAAGTCGACGTTTTGGCCCTCCACAGGGGCCTTTGTCAAGACACAACACATGGATACAGCAGCAGACAAAGGCCCTTATTCTGGTTGGTGCGGCCGGAGCCGCACACGGTGCTCCGGCCGCACAAACCAATCCCCGCCCACGAGACGGATCGCCACGGCCGTCCGTACACGGACGGCTGGCGATCCGCATAAAAATGGTGGGGCGTACGCCTCCACCATGGTGGGAGCTGCCCCCTGCATTCGATGGTCGTCGACCATCGAAGGCAGGGCCGCACGCCACAGCAGCTCCCGCAAGCTGAGACCACACGGACAATCGTCCGTGTGATAGCTTGTATGGGGGCTGAGAGCTGACATCCGGCGACGTCAGCTTTCCGCCCCCATCAGTGGCGTCATACCCTGATTAGCATGCATACGCCCCGCGTTTGCATGGGAACGCCCATGAAACGCGGGGCGTATACATAGGGAAATAAGGGTATGAAGCCCCTCACGCCCCTATACGCCCCCTTTGCGGCGGACGAAATACGTCTGCGGCGAATGGGGCTGCACATGCGCAGATTGACCTCTGCGCATGTGCAGACTAAAAACATCGGCGGTACGGCTGCACGCGGGCCGTACCGTCCGATTCAGAATAAGGGCCAAAGTCTCTTTTTTTTATCCTGAAGGGGCTGGTGCCATGTGGCTGCATCATGCTATGTACTTAGCACAGGAGAAGCTGCTCAGTGTGGCTGATACAGGCTTATCTCGCATGAAATGATGGTCCTCATGGAAATCAATTGAATTTACCACAATAAATTGCTTCACCCAGGCAGGCGAAACAGAATCCATGGAAGCAGCCCCATTATCACTGCGGCTGGTGAAGACACACAGGTTTTACTGACCCTATATGTTTTTAGGATAAGTGTTTTTTTGGGTGGGGGGACCAAACTGGATAACCCGAAAAAAATCATGAAAAACACTAGTTTCTCATTAGAATGTCTTCAATCCAATGAGATCTTTCCATTATGCAGAAAACTGCTTCTGTTTACATCCATTCCCTTCTTTAGCCTTGTCATTGTTGGAACCCAAATACTTCAAAAACGTCCTCTTATTTTATTTATTTGATGTAGTCTGCATATATGCATGTTTAACATTGGCTATATAGCTGTGTATGAAGTATTTTCTCTAAAGAACCTATAAAACAATTTATGCTGGTTGCCTTCAGAGATGAAAGGGACAGCTGTCTCTAACCTTGCAGCGTGTTTATAGAAAACATGGACTCTGTGTCTCATAAATAAAGCCATCAGGGTTACATTCAGAGAAAGTCCTTGTTCTATAAATGAGAGCCTTTGCCTCCAAGGCAGGGCCTCTGTACACTTTGCAACGGTTGTGCTTCATGTGTCATGTGATAATGTTAAGTGTTTAAATGTAGCTGCCCCCTCCCCTCCCACAACAAATATTACTACTCATGATAGACAGTCTCTGTGAATAAGGTAAAAGCAGTCTCTCTACAACTAGTTTTGTGTTTTTTATGCTTTATTCTACTCCCTATTCAGAAAAAAATGTGTACAGCGCTGTCCCATCTGTGGGGGGTAGGGATTCGCCACCTGCAGCTGTCAAAGTTGATAGCGACAGGGGTTGGAACGGTCAGCACTGCAAATAGTTCATACTTTTGCTCTGCATAATCCTGCTATCATTTAGATAGCAGCGCCAATATGGACAGGGGCACATAGCGAATGGTGGCTGATTCATACATGGGGCGAATCGGTATCCGTGCACATAACATGCACTGATACCACTTTTCCCCCATAACGCCAGATCAAACATCTACCCCTCTGTGTAGTAAAAGCATAATTAGGGTTGTCCAGAGACAGAACTACCATTTGTGCAGCAGGAGCAGTGCACCAGGGCCCCTGAGGACCAAGGGGCCCTCTGCCTCTCCCTGTCACCCACTGCTGTGTTGCATATTGTGAACTTGACTTGGGGTGGAGGAAGGAACCCAAATAATATTTTTGCACCTGGGCCCACAATCTACAAGTTCTTCCACTGCAGTCGTCATCACATCATGGGCGAGATTCTCTATCACAGAAATGCGGTAAAAACCCTGTTATCGGGGTTTTTACCGCATTTCTGTATTCTCTAACCCCCTTCGCAGTGTCAGCGCTGCGGAGGGAATCGCCAGAAAAAGCTGGTGTGCCAGTGTATATAGCTCTAAAGCTGTGCACACACTGGGGCCATTTCAGCACATATTGGTGGCAATCTGGTCGCTGAGGGACCATATTGCCCGTGATTTGTAGTGCTTTTGGTGATAAATCACCGGGTGCACGCTTCCGTGTGTAGCCAGTAATGGTCGCTCCTGCGACCAGCAGCTTCCTCTCCCCGGTGCAGTTGAGCGGCGCCCGCACCGACCCAGGCGGTGTCCCCCTTCGGCTTTCCCCAGCAGTGTCTCCTTTTCATCGCTGATGAAAAAGTAATCTGATTGCTGAGTAATATATTGCCAGCAATCATATCGCTCGGTGTGTACACCCCTTTATGCATGTCCCTGTATGTGACGACTGCTGCAGGTAAAATATAATGATGCTTTTGTATGCAAACCTAATGGTTTGCATAAATATCTGATGCTTGGGAGTCTGCACAGGCGCAAGACCAGTTATGCAGTGTTGTTCAGTCTCCTGTCAATTTTTTGGGGGGCAGATTAGGGGCTGCACCCAGAACAGTTCTTCAAAATGGTGACGTGTGATGCAGACTTCCTGGACATGGGTGTCCGGATCAGACAGCCACACAGAGTAAGCTTCAACTAGAACCAATGGGAATAGCAACTGCTGCTCATAATACAGGTTGAGTATACCTTATCCGAAATGCTCGGGACCACAAGCATTTCGTATAATGGATCTTAACAGTTTTTGGGTATTATTATTATTATTATTATTATTATTTTTTTACATACATATATATATACATACATACATACATACATACATACATACATACATACATACATACATACATACCTAGTTCCCCAGATGGTCCCAGGGCAGCCTTCAGGATCTTCTTCAGCGGTCCCAGAGGTGCATTGCATAAGTTTGCCCGCACAATGCACTCCTGGGACCGCTGAAGTTGCTGAAGAAGGTCCTGAAGGCCGCTGTGGACATCGGGGGACTTGTTAAGTATGCAAAAAAGGGAGGAGTGTAATAAAAAATCTGAAAAAAAAAAACACAGCCCTTGGAATACTGTATTTTGTATAAGAGATCTCCGGATACGGGAGACTCAACCTGTAATAGGCTGTATCCTACACATGCCTTCTGCTGCATTAGAATTCTAAAGATGTTGAATTGCCCAGCCAATTCCTTGTTCTCATATGACCACCCATAGGGCCTGATTCAGACCTGGTTATTACTCTGTAGACTGTGAGGAGAAATCCGCTGCCCGGACAGAATGAAAATATGCCCCTTACTAAATTGCAAGGGAATTGCTATCCACTCACAAATCATGTTGCAATTCTGAGAACGTCTAATGGTTTTTGCCTTCTGTGCAAATGTGAGTTGGTCTGAGGCTTCCAGTATTGAGACTGGGTGGTCAACGCTGACATTACAATCCCTCAAAAACACATGGGCAACCCTGGAAAATGTCAGGTTTCCACCCCAAACACTGGCAAACTGCAAATACTGCAAGCAAACTTCGACTACATAGTGGTCAGGAATTTTGATGCTAATTGTGTCGGCGCATGCAGCTTATGTACACACACAGTCGTTCTGTACAAATTGCGAATTCACTGATTAGCGATCAGGTCTGAATCAGGCCCATAGATAGCCATATACAGTGCTTTGCATGAATGGTATATACACAGAATGACTATGGTGGAAATGTAACAATACTTTGAGAGAGAAGCTGGAGAATTTGCACTCATAGTTTAATTCGCTTTTAACAGTCATTTTAAAGCTTTTATTAGATAAATGATAGGCAGAAGCTGATTGGTTTCTGTAGAGTCTGTGTCCCCCTCCAAGTTTCCATTATTCAGTTGGTATCTAATAACAATATTATAATCCTTTTGAGTTTTATGTGTAGTACTGGATACATCTTGCTTTCTGGGTGTAGCCTATTTTTTGCCATAGGGAAATTAAGGTGTCTGCCCTGACATGCACCTTAAGAAAAATGTGTTAAATCATTGGGTATGTCTGGTAAGTAAAAATAAGAAGAGAAATGTAATTTATTTTACGGCTGTATATGCAGAGAAGAGAAGGCAATGTATGTTACAGTACCTGCCTATACAGATCTCTGCATGCCTCATACCATGGTTTATAGGTGTTTTCATATTAATTTTAGTTTTATACACCTCAGTTGTATGCATTGACTAATAAAAGGATTCTGGCATACATGTCCATATTTGCAAACCATAACCTGAGACACTGATCTTCAGCAGCTGAAGCTGTACAACGCGCCCTATACAGACACTGCACCACCTAAAGTTATTTAACCTCTGGTCATGATACTAAGGAGAAGTGCCAGAAAAATATTTATCCTAGCTGTTTGCAGTGACTATGAATAACAACACTAAGGGCAGTATTCAATGCTCCCGATTCACCTTTTTTTTCCAGCGAATCGGGCTGTTTTCACTCAGCGGTGAATCTTTTTCACTGAAAATCTGATTCCCCCTATTCAGTGTTCACTGTTTGCCGAAAAGCAAACAGTGAATGCTGGCCACTTCTCCGTTTCATGCTCGCTGCAATTCGTTGGTGTATTTCAATGGGGTTTTCACTGGGATTCTCTGAGAGTGTATTTAATGCTAGGATGGAGAACTGCTTTCACCATGATTCACCGTTTTGCATTCAACATCTTTTCAAGGTGAACTGGAATGTGTTTTAAAATAAAGGTTTTTTTTTTTTTTGTTTGTTTCAAAAAATCACTAATTTTATTATGCGAAGGGGCATGCTATTTGGATTCATGTGCTTGCAGCACTTGAATATATATTTAATTTTTTTTTTCTTACAAATGATGTCACGGGAGTGGGGGGGGCGAAGAGCCCCTCATTAGATATTCACTGTCAAGGTATCAGACTAAGGGGGGGGGGTAGGCAATCCTGGATCATGGCTGTCGATTCCCGCCGACAGCCGTGATCCTGGCCTGTTTGCGATCAGATCGACCACATAGCGACAGACGGGATTCAATGTCCCGCCTGCCGCTCGGCGCAAAGGTGGCGTGGCCGTGGATTGTTGATTTGCGGCCGGGATTGCGACAATCCACGGCCGTTATCGGTAGAACGGGCCCTACAGCTTCTGCAGTCGGGCCCGTTCTGCCGTGATCCCGCATCAATGCTGTCGTTAATGACAAAGAATACCAGAAAGTAAGTCTTGGGTGCTGGAGGCTAAGTGGTGTAACTTGCTACCCTGCAGCCACCACATAAGAGGATTGCCAACCTCTAAAACTACAAGAAAAAAAGGAAATATGTGGGGCGCTCAAAGGTATACAAGATGAATGACAATTTATTAAAACAAACAATACAAATACAAACAGTACAGTTATTAAAAGCACATTAATTGGTGCAACAAAATTAATACCACTGGGATGTAAACACGACCATATATATTAATCCTTTTCTTATTGGGGATATAGCTACCAAGTGGGTCCCAATAAAGTTCTTGTTAGGGACTAGAATCGTCCAAAGAAAAAGACCATATGGATTTAGATGAAGGCTGTTATGCGCATTAAGTTTTGGCAATAAGACACTCTATTTTGGTGTACATGTGCCCGTGCAGTTGGGGGCAAGGACTTCTGTCTAGTTGATGAAATAGACAGTGTCCGTCCTGCCTCCACAAAGTTCTTGCCGCACGGCAGTAGATTCAAATTGAAAGTCAGTCAATTGACAAAAGTGCGCCGCAGCGCTCGCTCACCCCTTGTACCACTTGGCTGTCCTGGGCTTGTGCAGGGACTCAGCCGTTTGTGTTGTCCCGACAGCAGCCGCCTCCTTTAGTGCAGACCTCCCAGGTTGTATGGCTCACACTGTGCTCTGCCACTGCCTCTGTAATGATGGGTGTAAGTCTGCAACTGGAGGATGTCGTGAAGCCGGCTCTGAAGATAGCGGGTGAAGCGGTAGCGGGGGTGTCCTTTCAAATGTCCTTTTGGAACGCATTTCGCCGCACACAGGGCGGCTTTCTCAACCAGGATATCCAGGATAAGTAAAGTACGTAATTTACGTATCTGGAGCTGTGCGAATACATAATGGATCATATACCCACTATCCACGTCATACCCCCATTATCCACTTGGGTGTGGAGTTAATTTTATAAAGTGTAGCGAGCCACCAAGCCTGAAGCGTGGCGAGCGGACGTGGATATACGTCCCCTCGCTGGGCTCACCACGCTTCAAGCATGCGCTCGCCACACTTTGAAAACCACTTGTGAGCCCACCTAGAATATAGGGGGGGTCTCAAGGGGGCGCTTGGCAGGGGTAGTCTCTCAGCAGCTGCTGAAAACAGGGTAGTTACTCCTGTGTGTGTGTATATATAATAGAGCAAAAAAGGTTTCTCAAAGGTAACTTTGAGAAAGCTGCTAGACGCAGCAAAACGCGTCAGAAGTGCTGTTGCCCATCTTGCCATTTTTAAAGAATCTTGTATTGAAGTCTGAACCAGCCCAGCAGAGGATTACACCTCAATTTACCCCCACATTGCAACATTGGGGTACCTTAACGACGCTCTGGACGACCACTCCTTCCAAAGAAACGGTAACCATCAGGATACTTGTGGTACTTACCAAACCGTCCACAAAATCTATTCCAGTGGATTTCGGTAATTTGTGCCATCTGGGGCCGACCACTTGGACTTAAGGACAATACAGACCACCAATTTATCTACCCAATAAGGAGCAGTAACTATACTTCCAGTTTAAATACAGACTCTCCTCTACTATTGTTGTTATAGTATGGCATAAGGGCATTTTAACACATTTATTTTAGAGTGTTGTGTATCAACCCCTTTTTTAAAACAAAAGCTTCTGTGTGTTGTTATATTGTTTCTTAAATACATGTTTATTTTAAATCAATATTATTGTAAAGATCATCCAATTCCCTCATTAATTGTTTTTAGCGCTGCTATCTTCTTTTTTGGTCGCCACACTTTATAAAATTAAATCCACGCCCACGTGGATAATATGGGTATGACATGGATAGGGGGTATATGTGTGTGTGTGTGTGTGTGTGTGTGTGTGTGGTGCATCATACTTACCCGTCAACGATGTCCCCGGTGCCTCCAGCACTCTGCTCCTGGCCGCCATGACAGTCCTCCCCTGTACGCAATTTGCGTAGTGCCGCTGGGGGAGCCGGGAAAACATGTAATGCTCCCCCAGCGGCCGCCTCACTGACTGCTCCAGCACGCCCGGGCGCCGCTCCGCTGCCCGGACACAAAGTAACTGTAAGGGGGCGCCGCAACATATTAGCCGGGCGCATGACTTTTCGTGTCTAGCCTGAAACCCCTTTCCCACTGTATGTTGTAAACGGTATATTACTGGTTAATTACCGTTTTTTTACCATTCACATTAAAACCGTTTTGAAAGGTCCAAAAATGGTAATTCACCAGTAATATACTATGTGTCCCCTGGTACCCTCGCTCCCCCCCCCCGCCCTGGTACCCTGCTCCCCTCCCCTGGTACCTGGCAGCAATCCATCCGGGCAGTAGGCAGCGGCATGCCAGGGCTCCTAGTCGGCAAGTCCCCCACTGATGCAGGAGCATGATGCAGGAGGAGGCTGGTGCACAGACAGCGGGGGCACTGGGGATCCGGGCAGGTCCCTGCTCAGAAGGTCCATTAGGAGATTGACATTTCATCGGCGGGGGTCCCTGCCGCGAATGGGAAATAGCGGGACCGAAAATTACGTGCGCGCATATCTAATGAGCCGCTAATTAAATATGTGCATATTTAATAAACGGCTCCGCTATTTCCCATTCGTGGCAGGGACCCCCGTCGTTGAAATGACAAACTCCTAATGGGCCTTCCTCCGCCTGACCACGGACCACGCTGCCCGTATCCCCAGTGCCCCCGCTATCTGTGCACCAGCTGCAGCCTCCTCCTGCATCAAACTTCTGCATGATGCTTTCATGCATCAGTCTGGGACCTGCCGACTAGGAGCCTGGAGTGCTTGCTGCCTACTCTGCCTACCATGCTGCCCGGATGGATCGCTGGCAGGTACCAGGGGAGGGGGGGGGTTGCGGGGGTACCATATGCAAGGTACCGGGGGGGGGGGTCAGTACCAGCTGCAAGGTACCAGGGGAGGGGGGGGGGGGGGGTACCAGGGGGGCCAGGACAGGTACCAGGGGAGGGGGAAGACTAGTGTGGGATCTTAAATACCGTTTCAGAGCCATTCTCACTGCATAAAAAACGGCTCTGAAACGTGTAGGACTCTGCTTTTTAAACGTGTTGAAATACCGGTTATCTTTAACCGGTAAATCAACTCTGGCACTACCCCTTTCACATTACAGCTAAAACACGGTATATTGCTGATTTTAAATGGGTTTAAAACGTTTCTAGCTGTAATGTGAAAGTTGCAGAGAGAATTTACTGATTTTAAAATACCAGTAATTCAAAACAGGTTAAAAGCAGTGTCCTACCTGTTTCAGAGCCAATTCATTTGTAGTGTGAACCGGTATTTACAAGTCATGAGCAGGTCACAGAGGGTGATAGGCTCTCTCCCTTGTGATCTCACCAGGCACAGGCAGTAAGTAAAGAGCAGAGAGGAGACTTTTTTTTAACCCAGTGCATAATGTGCAGGTGTTGGGATCATTTGGTCAACAGACACTGTTGGGTCAACATGCTGGAAGGTTGACAGGTGTCTAGGTCAACATGGCAGATGGTCGACAGGTGTCTAGGTCGACATGGGTTTTTTCAAAAAAATAATTTTACCCGAATGTTGACATGGACACTGTTTTAAGTGCACCGCGTCCCCTCAAATGGCTCGCTGCGCTTGCCATGCTTTGGGCACAGTTTTTTTTTCTCCCACCACGCCTTGGTGGATGGTAGGGCATGAACTACCACCTGTCGGCACATGTCAGCTCAAAAAACAGTGAAAAACCACATGTCGACTTGACCCATGTCGACCCAACGTATGTGTCAACCTAGACAGATGTCGACCTTGTCCCCTGTCGACCTAGACTCATGACTACCTTCTGCCATGTCGACCTGGACACTTGTCGACCTTCCAGTATGTTGACCCAATAGTGTCGACCTAATGACTGTCAAATCTTATGGTCGACCCATCGACTGTATCCTCTTATTTATTTATTTATTTATTTATTTATTTATTTCTACTTATTTATTTTACCTTACTTTATTTTTATTTTTACCCACCCCTCCTTTTTATGCTGTAAAAAACGTCATATGTAAATCCTGTGTCCCAGAAATGTCCATTTAAAATGGGATACGGTTGTATTGACGACTGCACTTAGGTTGACAGTCAGTAGGTGGACATGGGTGAAGGTCGACACATGGGTTAGGTCGACAGGTCTTTAGGTCGACATGGGTTTTTTCACTGTTTTTTTAAGCCGTATGTGCCGACAGGCGGTGTTTCATGCCCTACCATCCACTAGGGCATGGTGGGAGAATAAAATAGGGTGCCGAGTGCAGCGAGGCACCGTGCCCCGAAGCACTTCGAGCGATGCGAGGGGCTGTGGTTCACTTCCAACTGTGTCCATGTTGACATTCGGGTCAAAAAACAGCGAAAAAACCCATCTCGATGTAACGACCTGTCGACCTAAACCCATGTCGACCTAGACACCTGTCGACCTAGAGCCCTGTCGACCTTGCCCCCTGTTGACCCAACGGTGTCGACCTAATAACTGTCGACCTAAGTATGGTTAATAAAATGATCCACACCCTTTAAAATGACATCCACTGTTTTCTATGGGTGAAATGGGTTGAATGTGAATGGTACAAAAACGGTATTGAAATGGTAATCTACCAGTTACAACATGCAATGTGAAAGGGGTTTAACTGGCTTTAGACCCATTTTAAGAAACGTTTACAAAAACAGGTTGAAAGCAGGTTTGTAATGTGAAAGCAGCGGCTCCCACTGCACCCTTAAACGTTTTGAAAGGGGAAAAAACGGCAATATACCGTTTAACAAGTGCAGTGTGAAAGGGGTATAAATTACCTTGCAGCCCTAAGTTTACAAAACTTATACAACCTATTCAAACAATGTGCATGCAGTTACTGCAGTGTAAAGTATGATGTATCTATCAATCCCCTTTCTTAGAAAAGGTTAATGGAGCCAATCATTTGTTATACGGTGCCACAATGGGTTTCCTAGCACTGAGACCCCTAATGCACACAATAACAAAACAGGCATATGATCCGAAAAACATTTAATGTAAGCAAATGGATGGGTTTCATTGGCTTGTGATTCTCTTGGTTTACTGCTTTAATAAATTTTATTATTATCCTTTTAAGACACCACAAGATCCGCAGCGCCAATTAGAGTACTATAACTGCATCAGCAGAGAACACTGGACTAAGTATAGGATTTGATGCCATCAAAGATGGTTTAAGTAAAAGAAGAAAAAGCAGGATCCTGATGTGTGTAGTTTTTGTTTTTCTTCTACTCTCCCGATAGCACTTACTGCTGCTTTCTTCTAGCAGAGCTGCCAAAAGGCAGCAACTAATCCACTTCTGTCATTTTGTGCAGGGGTGGGGCCTCACGTGAAGGGAGCAGGGACGAATGCCGCCATCCCCATTCTGTTCACTCCCCCCCCCCCCCCCCCCCCCCCCCCCAAACTTCCTCTTCTGTGTTGGTTTATAAACCTATACATTTGAGAAGGTCTCTCAGTATAATTTAAGTGACCTTGGGGCAGTTGTATTATGCCTGGTGAAGAAATAAAGTGGAGGTAACTGGAAAGAGGTAATGCACCAGCCAATCAACTGTTTGAAAAATGACAGTTGGGAGTTGATAGGCTGGTGCATTGTCTCCTTCCAGTTTATCTCCACTTTATGGGCGGGATGTACGAAGGGGAAAATGCGGTAAAACCCCCATTTTACTGCATTTTCCTATCTACTAACACCCAGCTGCCATGTATCCACATAGTAGGGTATCGCCACCTTTGCGTGATGATACCCTATAGAACAGTAATCAGGGAAAGGGGAGCGTGGGTACACAGGTAAAAAGTAAATGAAAATGATGTAATAGTATGTTAGTCCACAATAGCTTGAGGATATTTGTAAGAGAGAACAAGCTCTCTAAACAATTAAGGGAAGTGGAGGTGTGCCCTTGAGAGTAATTGGAAGTATCTAGGATGGACAGGAAAGACTCTCTTTTTCTTGGGGCACTCTTAATTAAAGTAATCTTAGGATGATTAGTCAATCATCGATGCCAGGTTTGCATCTGGTTAGCACCTGACCCTTCCTCAGGTGCTAACCAAATGCAAACCTGGCATCGATGATTGACTAATCATCCTAAGATTACTTTAATTAAGAGTGCCCCAAGAAAAAGAGAGTCTTTCCTGTCCATCCTAGATACCCTATAGATGCCTATGGGCTTCTTTCTGCCGCCCACCGCAAACCCGCCGACCCCCCCCCCCCCCCCCCCCTCTCTCTCCCCCTCCCTCTGGCTTACCTTAGTCCATGTCCTCATGGACCCGGAAGGTAAACACTTCCTCCCCCTAGTAACTCAGCCGGACGTCCTTCCGGCTGCAGGGGGAGGAGGAGGCGCCGGATACAGCCTGCTTAGCTGTCTTTGCCATGAGGGGAGCAGGAGGCGGCAGGGAGGTGATGGAGACACACACCACATTACAGGTATCGCGGGGGGCCTCCGTCACCGCACCTCGATGCCAGCCGCATATGTTAGTACATATGCGCTGGCATCGTGGCGGCCGGGCGGCGATGTATATTAATACATCCCGTCTTATCTCTTTACCAGGCTTAATACATCTGCCCCAGTATGCCACAGCGACTTGTATCCCTATATTCCAATTTCATTTCATGGCCAAAGAAAGCAGAATAGAATGGCTGGATTGGTAGATAATGTGGCTTTGTGACTCCATTCTGATTGAGACCGAAAGTCCTACATTTGGAACATGTTTACATAGTGCTAGTAATACTGGTTTATTTTAAGTTATAAAGCTGGAGAAAGATATGATGTAGTTGGTGTTGCAGAGCTGTGTGTCCAAAGACGCAGCACCATATCACCATCAGCCTTTGGTCAGTCTGCGTACGCTGGGTCAAGGAAGTCTGTGTCCAAAGATGAAGACCCTGGGCTCTGCATGTCTGCAAAACCGGTGACATGATTACATTTTATATGCTCCCGATCACTATCCCCAGCAAATCAGTCATGGGGAGAGGGGATGAAAGTGATCACGCAGAACTGAATCAGGCCCTGTGTGACTTAAGCCACATCTACACACTAAACGAGTTCCCACTAATTCCAATATTGGCAGCGGCAGGGCATCAACAAGTGCATACACACTTGCTGATGCTGGGGGTAAAAAGGAGTGATGGTGGGAGGAGCGACTATCATCAGAATCAGAATCAGAATCATCTTTATTGGCCAGGTATACTTGCGTATGCTTGGAATTTTTTGTGGTAACAGTGCAGCATCAATCAGGGAACACAAAGGGGGTGGGAAGAGAGGCATAAACATACATCACATACATTTCACATGTATCTAGAAAAGTTCGAGTTAGTGTTTGGTATGTTCAATACGGTTTAGTTGGTGGACAGCTATTGGGAAGAAGCCTTTTGTAGTTCTTGTCATCTTTGCTGGGATGGACCTAAAACGTCTGCCTGACGGAAGGGGTTCAAACAGGTTGTGGCCAGGGTGTAGCTTGTCCGCCAAGATCTTTCCTGCACGCTTATTGACCCTGGCTAGGTATAGTTCTTGAACAGTGGGGAGCTCCGCCCCAATGATCTTTTCTGCCATCCTCACCACTCTTTGCAACTTTCGTCTGTCATTCTCGTTTGCTCCTCCGAACCAGATTGTGATCGAGGAGCAAAGGACAGACTCTACTATGGCAGTGTAGAAGATGAGCAGCAGCTCCTGCGGGATGTTGAATTTCTTGAGTTGCCTCAGGAAGAACAACCGCTGCTGAGCCTTCTTGACAGTTGTAATGATGTTGGACCCCATTTGAGGTCGCAGGAAATCTTTGTTCCTAGGAATTTGAAGGAGTCGACCCTTGACACTACTCTGTCAGATATTATGAGTGGGTGCATGGCATTTGGTTTTCTTCTGAAGTCCACCACCATCTCCACCGTTTTGAGGGGGTTGAGGTCAAGGTTGTTTCCGCTACACCATTTAGTTAGCCGATCCACCTCCCGTCTGTATGCCGACTCGTTTCCATCCATGATTAGGCCGATAACCGTTGTGTCGTCTGCAAATTTTATAATTTTTACTGACTGTTCTGCTGAGGTGCAGTCGTTTGTGTAGAGGGAGAAGAGCAGGGGGGAGAGGGCACATCCTTGAGGGGCACCGGTGCTAATTGTGCATGTGTTTGAAATGAATGCGCCTGCTTTCACCGCCTGTTTCCTTTCAGTCAGGAAGTCAGTGATCCAGGAGCATGTAGGTTCTGGGACTCCTAGTGAATGGAGTTTTGGCTCCAGGATGTGAGGGATGATAATGTTGAATGCCGAGCTGAAATCAACAAATAGTATCCTTGCATAGGTGCCTGGACTGTCCAGGTGCTGTAGAATGTGGTGCAGCCCTAGGTTGACTGCATCCTCGACACTTCTGTTTGCTCGGTAGGCAAACTGCAGGGGGTCAAGGTGAGCATTTGTAACAACTCTCAGGTGGTTCAGCACCATACGTTCAAGCACTTTCATGACCACCGATGTTAGTGCAATCGGCCTGTAGTCATTGAGGTCTTTCGCAGTTGAGCTCTTGGGAACCGGGACGATAATTGAGGCTTTGAAGCAGGTGGGGACCTTGCACATTTCTAGTGAAGTGTTGAAAATCCTGGTAAAGATAGGGGCGAGCTGTGTTGCACAGGTCTTGAGGGCAGATGGAGACACTCCATCTGGGCCTCCAGCTTTCCTAGGGTTGACCCTCTTGAACATTCCTTCTACCTCTGTTTGGTCCACCTGGAGAGTCTGGGGGTGGCAGTTTTGGAAGGAGGGTGGGCAAGCCATTTTGCCCCGGTCAGGGGTAGGACTGATGCAGGTAGCTTCCTTCTCGAACCTGCAGTAGAAATCGTTGAGCTCGTTCACTAGTTTCTGGTGCATGGTGGAGGGGGTTCGAGAGATCTTGTAGTTGGTTATAGCTTGCATGCCTCTCCAAGCTGACGCGGGGTCGTTGGTTGACAGGTTGTTCGCCAGCTTGTCTGAGAATCTTTTTTTTGCCAGCTTGATTTCCCGTGTTAGGGAGTTCCTGGCCTGTTTGTACAGGACAATATCACCACTGCGATAGGCTTCTTCCTTTGCCCGACGGAGCTTCCTGAGTTGACCGTTGAACCATGGCTTGTTGTTGTTGAAGGTGCGGTGATCATGCTGCAGCTCCCTCTTCTGAACGATGCGCTCTCCCAAGGCGCATGGGAGAGTGCATCGTTAGCTATTTGGAGTGTACACACTAGGCGATATTGTAAACCATATCACTCAAAAAGCCCTTTCTGAGCGATATGGTGAACAATATTGTCTAGTGTCTATGGGGCTTTAGTTTTATAAACTGACTTCCCAGAGATGGCTTGTGTAAATGTGCCCGTGACTTTGTATATAATCTACAAACAGATGATTCTGATGATTTTATTTCTCTCTGGCCAATGCAACATTCTAATTCTGTGGGAGAATATTATTTGATTCCACTACTAAATGTAAAGGGGTCCGAGTTTGCCGGAGGGGTGTGATTAGGGTTACCACCTTTTGTATTGAGCGATTCCCGGACAGTGATCCGTGTTTTTTTATTCTTTGTTTTTCTTTCTTTACATTTGCTTCAAATCTATTCTTGATTTCGCACAGGGTAATGCCACATACACGTTACGTCACACACTGTAATGCCCATTACACGTTATGCCACACACTGATGCCCATTATACATTATGGCACACACCGTGATGCCCATTACACGTTATGCCATGAGTGGACAATTAAAAAGGGGAAAAGATGGACAGTGCGCACCAAAAATTTACACCAAAATGCCTTACACGTCACACATCCATATTATACCACATGCCATAGTGCCTATTACAGATTATGCCAGGGCTCAACAATTTTTCATAAAAGGACAATAGTGACCGTGCGCACCAGAGGCCATAATGCCCATTACGAGTTATGCCAGGGCTCAACAATTTTTTAAAACGAAGGACAACCGGGTCAGTGCGCGCTGAAGGCGCGCGCCAAAAATTTACACCGTAATGCCTGTTACACGTCACACACCCATTATATATTATACCACATGCCATAATACCCATCACATGTTATGCAACACACCGTAATTCACACGCAACACGCTATAATGCCCATTACATGTTATACCAAACACTGTAATTCCCATTACACATTATGCCACACATCGTGATGCCCATTACACAGTACTCAACACACCGTGATGCCCATTACACATTATGCCACACATTGTGATGCCCATTACACATTATGCCACACATTGTGATGCCCATTACACATTATGCCATACATTGTGATGCCCATTACACATTGTGATGCCCATTACACATTATGCCACACATTGTGATGCCCATTACACATTATGCCACACATTGTGATGCCCATTACACATTATGCCACACATTGTGATGCCCATTACACATTATGCCCCGCATTGTGATGCCCATTATACATATAACCCACACCTTGAGGCTCATTATACATATGCCACACACATGATGCCCATTATACATATGCCCCGCACCGTGATGCTCCATTATACATATGCCCCACACCTTGATGCTCCATTATACATATGCCCCACACCTTGATGCTCATTATACATATGCCCCACAGCGTAATGCTCATTATACATATGCCACACACATGATTTTCATTATACATATGCCACACACATGATTTTCATTATACATATGCCCCACACTGTGATGCTCCATTATACATATGCCCCGCAAATTGATGCTCATTATACATATGCCACACACATGATGCTCATTATACATATGCCCCACACCTGATGCCCATTATACAGCAGTGAAAGCAGTATGTAGGCTGGAGTCACAGGCAAATTGAATTACTGCGCACTTCACAAAGCAGATGCGCACTGCACAAATAGCCAGCACACACACACAGTTTAAAAAAAATGAAAGTTTACCAGATACAGGAGGCCCAATTGGACCAGTGGCGGCAACAAATGAGCACAGCATGAGGCAACCGAGAAGGCGCAAAATCTCGTGCTGGGGTAGTCACCTCAATCAGCAAGAGAGTGACCTCCTGCTGCCAAGCGATTAAACTCTACACAACAGCAGAGTGGCAGGAGGTCACTGCCGCCAAGTGAGGACCCGCAACGCGTCTGAGCTTAGCCGAGGTACCGCTGAACACCCGGCGAACCCGCGTCTGGTATAATGACATGGGGCACACTGACACACACACACATTGTATAATGACATGTGGCACGCTGACACACACGTTGTATAGGGACCAGGGGCAGGCTGACACACATACAGTACACCATACAGATTTATGCAATCCCTTGTATCCCTCTCCCCCCCCCCCCCCCCCCCCCCCCTCCCAGGACGTATACCTTTGTGACGTGCTGCCTGTGCGTCTCCGGATGAGGAGCCAGAATATGAGGAGGAGCCAGTGGGGCCTGGGAGCACTGTATTTGATCCATCAGGCAGCGGGGGATGGCGCCCTTTCAGATTTTAGTGGGCAGGATGCAGAGTCGGGTCCATCATCCGGCTCTGCCGCAAAACTTAGTCAGCTACCGCACACCAGTGAAGGGGAGCTGTGGAGCAGCACCAGCGGGCTTGCTTTGGAAAGTAAACATAATGAAATGGTACAGGGGGAACCGCTGATTGGCGGAGAGCCGTGACAGACAGCTCTCTCAGGGGAATCAGCGGCCGTTGATTAGCTTTCTGCCCGACTCTCCTCACTGCTCATTATTCTCTCCTATCTCCGCGTCTACTCTCCTCCGGCAGCCTCTCGCCCAGTAAGTGGCGGTGCCATGTATAGTCCGGGACCACCACCCGTCCAGACATCGGGCTTAATTACCGGACTGTCTGGAGTAATCCCGGACGGGTGGTAACCCTAGGTGTGATGCCAACCGAACTCTAGCATTTTTGTAAAAAAAAGTGGCAGTTAATTAAATGGCATGCTTTTGCCTTGTTAATGATTGCCGCATTACAAAAACATTCAAGTCCAGCCGGTGTCCCGCTCCTTTGGCAAACTCTAATGGCTCCTACACAAGGAGAGATTTGTGCCAAAGATTCATAACGGGAGATTCAGCATGAGAGATTTCCCTTAAACTGAATATCTCAGACAATGAGCCCTCGCACTGAGAGATTTGTGCCAGCTTCAGCGTGAGAGATTTCAAATCTCTCACAAATGATTCGGTGACTTCAGGGGAATAAAAAAAAGGGTCCTTGTTTAGTTTCACGGCGGCAGATATCGCATGCGATTTGCATAAGATTCCATGTGCGATGCGATTTATTACCTGTTCATAGCCCCACTATCCACTATGGCATGGAGTTGATTTTATATAGTGTGGCGAGCCTCACGAGGGGACGCAGATTACTTTTACATGTATTCCGTGGCGAGTGCATGCGGAATACATGTAATACATGTAAAGTAATCCGCATCCCCTCGCGGGGCTCGCCACGCTTCGGGCTCGGTTGCTCACTGCGCTTGCCACACTATATAAAATCAACTCCATGCTGTAGTGGATAGTAGGGTTATGAACAGGTACTAAATCGCATCGCACATCAAATCGTATGCAAATCACATGCGATATATCTGCCCCCGTGAAACTAAACAAGTACCAATAAAAGTCTTCACATTTAAATAATGGGTTGGAATAAAGCCTGGGTGAGTGACATCTTCTTTGTCTATATTAGAAAAAAAATGGTGTGGGGTCCCCACCATGAGGATGACCAACCCCCGGCTTGCTGAGCCAGTCTTGGTTTCTCAAATACCAGGGGAAATTGACACATGGTCCCCCATATTCAATAAACCATCACCTGTCTCTTGGGTGCTGCATCGCCCGCTCAGAGGCCCTGCTCATCTGCCCGCACAGTGATTTACATGCTACACACACAGTGATTAACATGCATTTTCTGAGCGATTTAGTAAAATCGCTCAGAAAATGCCTGAATGGCACCCTGTGTGTGGGGCCCATAACCCTATTACATTCGCTACATCGCTACTGATCTGAGGGTTTTTCTTTTAGAATTCTCATGACTTAATGATTTACACCCTCTCATTAAATGCTAATTGGTATCCTGCAGCATGAGTTACAATTGCTTAAAAGGATTTTTTTTAAGATCATGTTAACTTTATCCAATCCACTTACTTGATGCACCTGTTGTACCGGGCAGTAAAGTGCTCCTAAGCTGGGTACACCTATCGATATGTATGCAGATCAATCTATAAGCCAAGCTTTTAATATGTGATAGATCTTCTGAAGATTGTTCCCTTGTAAATGCCAAAGCAAAAAATTAATTGAATAATTCCGCTTTCTCTTTTCCTTCTATTACCAGGGTACCCTGCTTATTTTTTTTAGTGGGCCAATATTTTCCTTCCTTAACCGTTTCCTGTTTATATAACTGCAGAGTTTTATGGGATTAGATTTGCTACCTGCCACTATTTTACAGTCTCTAATTTAGCCATCTTGATTGTATTTTTACATTTCTTATTACATTCTTTAAATGCGGCAAATGATTTATATACCACATATAATGCCCACAGTAGTAATGCCACTTACACATAATGGCCACAGTAGTAATGCCCCTTACGCATAACGGCCACAGTAGTAGTGCCTCTAACGCTGAGCGATGGAGTCCTGTCCGATTACTGACACTTCCACCTATTTCTGTCTCGCTCCAGGCTTTCTCTCCTCCCGCTCCCCCGCCCCACTCATCTTACCCATCTGCACCGCTGCTGCTTCACCGCGTATCCTCTCTCCTGCAATACTCTCACCCCCCCTCCAGTGCTCACCTTGCCACCAATCATTGTCCGTGCTACACAAGGAGAGCGACTTGCCTCCATGTGTTACAGACCCCCTCCATGGCATGCTCCTGTGTGTCACGGCTGCCGCGCTACCCACTCTGGTTTCACAGCGTGCAGGGGCGCAGCGGGCCCTTGGCTACCATCTTTTTTTTTTAAGTGCGGCCTCAGCACTGTGATTGGGAGACAGCGTGCTGTGGCTACAACTTCTTAATCCATGTGCCGCTGCCTGCTTTACAGCTTGACAAGCAAAGTGACAGCAGGGATGCAGAGCAGAAAGTGCACCTCTTCAGCACATCGCCTCCCTGCTTTGCATCCGCTGATAAGCAGGTAGCTCCGGCTGTTACCATCCTGGTGCCGGCTAGCTCAGAACACTCTGCCCCACCTGTTCGCACAAAAAAAAAAAAGACATGCAGCTGCCAGGCTGCATTGACGGCACAGTTTGGGAACCACTGCCCTAACTACATGTTACGAGAGATGCTAGCTTGCTGAGACTTGTAATGCCACACACATTGAGCGTTTTTATTCTAAAGCCAAGGAAATAATATTTGGATCATAGTGCTTGGTATACATTAAACCACAGGTTCTCAGATTCAAAAGTTAAATAATTAGCTCCACCCAGTGTCAGTGAGTTATGATGGGCAGAGAAAGGGGGGGATGAATGGCAAAGGAAGGGGGGAAAGATGATGGGCAGAGAAAGGGTGACAGATGCTGGGCACCTAACACATGTACACTGGGACACTTTCTCTCTGCTGCTCCCTCCCTGCAGGCTTCCCGGCTCATCTCCGAAGCTGAACTGAGGCAGGGACCAGCAGACACTGCTGCTTCCCCTGCCTCCGACACTCCCTCCCAGGCTGCACCCCCATCCACCCTCCCATTGGACAGCCCGCACTCGCTCCCATTGGACAATCCACCCGCCCTTCGAATAATGTTTTTTTTTTTTTTTGATTGACAGACAGTCACACCACGCCGACTAGCCTGTGATCATCGAGCGCATGTGCAGCGGTAGGCGGCCATGGCACAACAAGCAGGCAGCCTCATCTCTATGTAGTGTAGTGTAGTGTATTGTAGTTTGATAGACTTACTGATGATTGTCTGGTCACTCACTCAGTGTGCTGGCTGCCGGGCGGGTGTCCGCACCCACGCAGCCCCTGCATGGGCTGCCTTAAGGTATCTACGCCACTGCAGGTGAGCACCTGCCTGACCTGGATCACATGAACTTTTGGGTTTTTTTGTGTACCAAGTTTGGGAACCACTGCATTAGTATAGTCTCCTGATTTCCATTCATCCCCATAACAAATGATAATGCTTACACAATGTACAATCCTTCAAATGATCCAAAAATATTTTTTTGTTTGTTTGTTAAAGCCCCTACACACTAGATGAGTTTTGAAAAGACTCAGAGGTGTCTTTCTGAGCGATATCTTTTTAAAACCGGTCTAGTGTGTATACCAATTATCGTTACCGATGCGCACACCCTTATCTGGTGCATGCAGCTCAATTGTTAACAGTATCATTCAGTGTGTGTATATCCCAGTGGTTCCCAAACTTTCTTGATCAGGGTGCCCTAGAATATCCGCATTTGTTCAAGGCACCCCTAGTCAAAAAGTTTCTTGTGGGTAAATAAAAAAAAGTAAATCGTGCGTAACTGTCACCCTCAGGTTCAGTTAGGTGATGGGAAACAAAGCTGTGGTTCTGATTGTCCATACCTTTTATGGATGGCAGCCACCAGCACTGGTTTTGACTATCACTTTGAGCATAAATAATTTGTTTTGGTCGTGGACCCCAACCCGAGGCACCCTTGCAAACATCCCAAGGCACCCAGTTGGGAACCACTGGTATATACACAATATCGTATGGCTATGCTTACTGGCAATATTATTGGACAGCATAATGTAATGGCTAGCATTACTGCCTCACAGCACTGAGGTCATGGGTTTGATTCCCACCATCAGTTTAGGCTGTCTTTGGGGCTCATAGGCTACAATGGGATAGCCACCATACATTCAGGGGATACATAATATTTGTGGCTACCCCTTGAAAATGGGTGTTTTGGAGGTAATTAGCCGCAATCATTTATACCCCTTTAACACCAAAAATCCCGGATCAGACCCGGCATTTGGAAGAAGGATCCAAGCCGGGTCTGATCTGGGATCTACTCCATTTACACTGCGGTGCCCACCCGCAGTGTAGATGGAGGCGGCGCTTGGAGATGACATCATCTCCAAGCACCGGGACTGCGGTGATCCCCGCCGGATACACCGATCGCCGTGCTGGGGGCAGCCCAGCACCAAGGTAAGCTCCTGGGCTACCCCCAGCCCCCGTGCACCCCCCCAGCCATCATCCGGGAGGTGAATGGATGCCGCACACAGGCATCCATTCACCTCCTCTGCTGCCTGTGTGTGCAGCCTGCGTACCCATTTACACCGCCCTCTACCCAGGTCCTAGCCGTCAGG
The DNA here is from genome assembly GCF_055691185.1 of Crinia signifera. NCBI lineage: Eukaryota > Metazoa > Chordata > Amphibia > Anura > Myobatrachidae > Crinia > Crinia signifera. Next base: position 60,656,674 of record NC_139227.1, on the reverse strand, counting down.
ACCTGGGTAGAAGTCCCGTGTAAAGGGACACGGCGTGACACATTTACACTGCCTCTGACCCGGGATTTTGAGGCGGTGTAAAAGGGGTTATTATTCAATAAATGGGCCACTTAGTCCGTAGTGAAGGATTTTTGTTGCTGCTGTAGTTTAACCAACTACTACAGTGTTTCACTCTTTATAAATGTTACCTTCCTTCCCTGTGTGTGTGTGTGTGTGTGTATATTATCATGTCATTAGAATTCCTGCCAACAATCTCATCTCTTTATCTATGTTTGCAATTTAACCCATATCTGCCTTATATCTACCCATTCAGGTATGCACTTCTCATATTCCCTGTTTGTTGTTTTATATGCAACTATATTAATATTGGGTGTAACAGCCTGTCTGTGTCATGTCACATATGATTATGACTACATATGTATGCCACCCAATGTGATTTTATTTTTTTTATTTTAATTTTATTTTTTCCTTCCATGAACAGTTTGTTACCGAACAGGTTTAGATGCACAGTCTTCTCACCCCTCAGGCTATCTCCCCTCCTCCTCTATGGCCGCTCCCTGTGAAATGAGATGTGATTCTCCATGGAACCTGTATTTCAGGTTCTTGAAGTAACCTGTCTGATGCAATTTGGTTTGCTTGTCGTGGTGATGTTACATGTGGCTAGTTTCTACTACTGTACCATCACATTGTAATAACAGCAGCATTCTGTCCAGCTATAAGTGGAGTCTATGCTGTGACTGCATCGTTTAAATAGATATACATTTTTCCTGAAGGCAACAACCTGTTACCAAGGCATCACATACTGTTTGTTATAAAGGAAATATCTCCTAGAATTTTAGTATTTCCTTCTTTTTTTTTTTTTACCAACTCACTTAGATGTAATAAGAGTTATTACAATTTTAGACAACTAGTCTCCCAATGTGTTTTGGGCCAGATGTATCAAGCTTCACAAAGTGGTAAAGTGTAGAGTGATAATCAGCCAGCCAATCAGCTCCTACTTATTAAGGCTCATATGCTGGGCGACTTTGAGCTGAAAGTCGATCAAAACAGCATGTTTGAACGGCTTTCAGCTCAAAGCTGCCCAGTGTGTATGCCCCAGCGATGAGCTCTGCTGCACGCTCCCGCATAAATCGCAGAGAAAGCCGTTTATCTGCTGGTAATACCAGCAGATAAGCGGCTTTGAGGACGGCTTTGCATAGCACTGCACTATGCAAAGCTGTCCGCCCCCACCCCCGCTTTCGGCACCGGGCAGGGGAAAAGCCGCTCAGTGTGTATGGACCTTTATTTTTCAAACCCAGCAGGTGACATGACTGATTGGCTGTCTGTTTGTCACTCTCCATTTTAGCACTTTGTGAAGCTTAATACAATTGGCCCTAAATGGTATAAGAAATATTTTTTATGATTTGTTACTAATCTAAATTTTATTAACATTTTGTGCAGGATACATAGAAATAAAAAAGTGACAAAACCTCCAAAAATGTAGTTCTTAGACATTTGGCCGCTTACCTCATATGTACCAAGCCACAAACTTTTATATATTCCAGGGCCTGAATGAGGCAGGCAATGCAATCTTTAGATGGTTTTGCCCTATTTGGACTTGGGCTTCTTTCACATTTCCCTGCTGAGAGGGATGCACTCGGGTCCCTCCCAGCACTCCCTGCAGTATTTGCTTTTCTAGACTCGTGCGCACATACTGTAGGACTCCGGGTCACAAAAACAGAAGTCCTATCATCACACCGAAGAGCTCTTACTGATATACATGTGGTGAATGGCGGGATGCAGGAAATATTAAGGGCGAGATTCTCTATCACAGAAATGCGGTAAAAACCCAGTTATCGGGGTTTTTACCGCATTTCTGTATTCTCTAACCCCCCTTCGCAGTGTCAGCGCTGCGGAGGGAATCGCCAGAAAAAGCTGGCGATCCCCTGCAGAAGCCTATGGGCTTCTTACCGCAGCGCTGTGTGAGGGATCCGTCACGGATCCCTCCCAGCATCCCCGGAGCGTCGGTCTGCGCAGACGGACTCCCGGGTCATAGACCCGGAAGTCCAGCAACGGCGCCGCATCGCAAGGGACAGCTCTTACCGCAAGAGCTGTCCCTTGCGCTAATGACCGCATATTTTAGAGAATATGCGGTCATTAGAAATGCGAATGCCGGCGATACTGGGCTGCGGATTTAAGAGAATCCCGCCCTAAGTCCTTCACATTACTCCCTGCTCCAATGAAGTTTACAACACATTCACTAGTGCTCAGAGGCACACTTATCTAGAAGTCGAAAATACCAGTCCCGCAGTCCAGTGTACTGCTTTGAAGCATGGGCAGGAAACCACACAAACACTGAGAGCACATGTAAAGGTCTATTTGGAATTGAAACCATGATCCCATTGTTTCGAAGCTGAGCTGCCAACCATATACCACCATCTGCGCACTCGACATGGTCAGAGTTTACACTGTGCAGCCCGATGGCCTCTGTTGGCGTTTTTTTTATTAGGGAGGCCAAACCCGGGAATTCTGGGATTGAGCATTTTTCAATCCCGAATACCAGGATTGACAAAGTACTTTTAGGATTGGCGTCCATAGTTGCAACTCCATGTTGCTAAAGGCCCGATACAATGGGTAATGCACCTGCAATCTGGTCTCTTTTCCTGTGATTGTAGCTATCAAGGAAAGATCCCAAATTGCAAGTGACTGACATTGACGGCTGGCAGGGGCTGCAAAGACAAGAGGGGCTCCATCTGTATATATCACATGCAAAAGGACTACATGTGATCCTGCCATCCGGGAAGGTCCTGGGTGGCTTAAGGGAGCAATAAGTGCGACTTCTCCCAGGAGGGAGGGGGTGGTGGTGGGGGGGGGGGACTCATCGACATTTTGTGCCTCTGCAATGCAACAGTGCATGTGCGGTCTGCTGACCGTGTGGAGAACTTGCTTGGGGTTAGGGCAGCCATCAGGGAGGGACTGTGGGGATTCCAGTCTCTGGCAAAGGCCCAAAGGGGCCCAGGATTGGAGTCTATAAATTTGTCATAAACAAAGTTCACATTTCCCTTGAAGCAATGTAGAGGTTGAGTAGTGCAGCCAGTGCTGCAGACACAGGTCTCACCATGCATGCCGAAAGGGAAGGGGAGCCCAGCCTATCTTCTCAGTCCTGGACCCCACAATTTCTGATGGCAGTCCTGACTCGGGTCCTGTAATCATTTTTATTGTCTCGAGCAAAAAGTTTGAGAACCTCTGATTATCGTGACAGCATATAGTATGCTACAGTTAATAATAACTACATTATTATCCAACTGGAAAAGCAATGGGGGATCTCCCTGCAAATTTACAATCTGTTGGAAAGTATAGTACATTAGATTAAGTGTCACATTGAAAATGGGGTGCCAGATGACGCTCCGACAGTCGGGATTGCGACGGTCATTAGTCCGGTATCAGAATCCTGACTGTTAAATGCCAGACAGTCGGGATCCTGATTGACAGGGACTAATCTCCCTCGTTGGGGTCCAAGACCCCCATAAAGGGAGAATAGAACCTGTGGCGAGTGCAGCGAGCCCACAAGGAGCTTTGTAGCACTCGCTCCCCTGTTAGATTCCAATTGTCTGAGTGTCATATCACACCCTTGAAAATGTTGTCATTTAAGAATGTCAACAATATGGTTTTAATGTAATTATATCCATAATACTAACCTTGATGGAAGGGTCATCATTTTTGGAAGAGAGGTGTAGATTTTTGTTATAACCAAACTACCTTTTTAATGTGGATGGTTTGTACTGATAGACCTTTAGTCATTCAATGGGCGGTATTCAATGAGCCTGATTCGCCATGTTTTTATGGCGAATTTGTGCTGTTTGGCGAATTTTTGACAAAAACGGTGAATCGCCCTATTCAATGACCACATGGCGAATACATTTGAAGGGTTTTTTTCGCCATGATTCACCGAGTAGCAATCGCTATCTTTTTATGGAGAAGTGGAATGTGAACTTTTAAAATAAAGTGTTTTGTTTTTTACATTTGGTGTCAAAAAATCAGGAATTTTATTCTAGAGGGGCATGCTATTTTTATTCATGTGCTGTAAGCACATTAATATATATTTAATTGAAAAAAAAATATTTTATTTTTTTATTTTTTTTACACAGCAGCCAGCATGGGGTGCCGGAGCCGAGCCGCTCATTACATATTCATATATTCACTGCACCCGATCGTTACGATCGGGTATAGTGAATATACGGTCCCCTGCTGGCACCCCCGGGGGGCAGCCTGTGCTGCCTGGCACCCGGGGAGCCCACCTCCCCCCCACGAACGTTCTGGGGCAGGCAGAGAGACTTCCATCTCTCTGCCTGCCACCATCCTCAGGCTCCCTGCGGCATTCGCCGCAGGAGCTCATATTCACCAGTCAGGGGCAGCGAGCCCCTGACACGTTGAATACCGGAGCCGGCGAGGCTCCGGAACGTGGCGAATGTGCAGCGAATCCTAAAAAGGATTCGCTGCACCTCGCAGGTATTCTCATTGAATACCGCCCATTGTGGTTTTTGGTGGTGCTCCCTGAGCCAGAAAAATTGATATTTTTATAAGGAGAAAAGAACTCTCTTTTTTTTGGGGGGGGGGGGGGGGGGGGGGGCAGGCAGGCAATCTGTCTTGTAATTGTTTCTAGGGTTTCGCAAGTGTATATTGTTTGAGGTGCTCTTAGTAGCTTAAAACATATCCTTTTATAAAAAAGTTTTTGATGTGACCATACAGAAATACATAACAAGTACAGACACAAACAGCAATAGACATGTGACAGGCAACCATCCAGCAGGACAGGAATGAGCCCAACATTCACATTCAGACACAGGGAATATGCCCTAAATTCTCATTCTGACGCAGGGAATGTGCCCCAAATTCCCATTCTGACACAGTTAATTCTGTTATGCGGAGGGGGTGTCTTCACAAGTGTGTAAATTCATCCCAGTTGGTGCCTGCGATGGAGAATTGTGACCCCTTAAAAAAACCTAAATATATATCTATATATATCCCCTATCTGCGCACAGATCAGAGCAGCACCTCTGAAGGATCCTCTGTTAGACAGGATCAGAGAAACCGATATGAAAAAAAAAATGGGGTTTCAGAGGGCGCTGAGACAGTGAAACAAATTCAGTTAACGTATAATATTTAAAACATAAAATGGGTAAAATGTACATAAAAACACCTTTCAAGGTGTGACAGTATACACAAATTGTTTTTTCCAAATGATTACAAAAAAATTCCTGGTAGATTTGTTCTGAAGAGAAAGCCCTCTTTCTCTTCAGAACAAATCTATCAATCTACCAGGAATTTTTTTTGTACATTAATGTACATTTTACCCATTTTATGTATTAAATATTATACGTTAACTGAATTTGTTTCACTGTCTCAGTGCCCTCTGAAACCCTGTTCTTTTTATTTTCTTTGGTACTTGTTTCCTAGCACGGCGCCCAATCTTATGCCCAAGATTTCCATTTTATGGCATCTTATGCCAGAATACCGCATGCGATGCAATGCGATTTTAAATTGTATAAGCACCATAACGGGTGCTTACAATGTTAAATGCACCCCCACGCCACCCCCACTATCAACCTGAACCCGAAGCATGGCGAGCCCGCGAGGGGCGGCGGTACACATCCTCCGACCTTTTCATACCCCCACTATCCACGTCGGCGTGGAGTTGATTTTAGATAGTGTAGAAAGCGGACGCATATTACTTTACATGTATTCCGCGGCTCACTGCGCTTGCCACGCTTCGGGCTCGGTGCGCTCCCCACACTATCTAAAATCAACTCCACGCCAACGTGGATAGTGGGGGTATGAAAAGGTCAGAGGACACGTACCGCCGCCCCTCGCGGGCACGCTTCGCTAGCCACGCTTCGGTTTGGCATTGATAGTGGGGGGGGCATTTAACAATGTAAGGACCCATCAGGGTGGTTGTACAATAAAAAATCGTATACCATCGCATTGTATGGCATACAATGCCATACCATTTTTTATTGTACAGCATTGCATACCATATTTAGTCTTCTGGTATACGATGCTATGGGTGCCGTGCTAGGAAACGAGTACCTTTTCTTTCACTCATGTTTAGTGGTTGGGTGAAGCCATTTATTGTCAAACAACTGTGTTTTTTTTTTTTTTTAAATCATAATGACAACAGAAACTACCAAAATGACCCTGGTAAAAAGTTTACATACCTCAGTTTTTAATACCGTGTATTGCCCCCTTTAACATCAATGACAGCTTGAATGCAAAGGGGTTTTACTAATAGCCATGAGGCCAAAAGTATACAGGCGCCTGGTGGGATGTGTTGTCAAGCTGCTCCTCTAGGGGGCGTCACACCCCTAACATATGTGATAGCAATGGAAAAGAAAAAGGTGGAGCGCTACACAATGGATCTATCTTGTTATTGGTTAAAAAACATTGGTATTATTTATTACTATATTAGATAATTGATAGGTATAAAAGCATACAGAGTATTATTAAGCTTATAGTAAAACAATTGAATATAAATTAAAAAAATGGGATTTATACTTAGTGGTGAGGAGTCCCGTTTGTGTTTATTGGAGGAAAGTCCAATATTGATTTAGTCCCTGGGTAATCCAAAGGTAGAATATTTAGGGATCCATAAACCTCGCTGGATTTGTAGAATACCGCTGGAGGATAATGCTGGTCCCTGATTAGATGGGGGGTGTCCTCAACGATGTTGCGATACTTCAAATCCTCAGTAGGCAGGTGGTGGTATCCCAATGGTAGTAAATGTTTGCGTAATTGAGAGCCCAGGGGTGTAGGACTTGGAAATGATCTCCAAAACAGAGGGTCCAATCAGCCAGAAATGGCCCAACAATAACAGTAAAATCAGCAGGTGCTCCCTGACATGTTTCACCGTCTAAACGACAGCTTTCTCAAAGGTGTGACAGCTTAAAGTCTTTTGTGGTAGTTATGGATGAGGCTTTTTGTTTTCTCAGATGGTAAAGATTCCCATTCTTGTTGGCAAAAAGCCTCCAGTTCCTGTAAATTCTTGGTCTGTCTTGCATGAACTGCACGTTTGAGATCTCCCCAGAGTGGCTCAATGATATTGAGGTCAAAAGACTGAGATTGCCACTCCAGAACCTTTACTTATTCTGCTGTAGCCAATGACCGGTCGACTTGACCTTGTGTTTTGGATCATTGTCATGTTGGAACATCCAAGTACATCCCATGTGTAGCTTCTGGGCTGATAAATTTCCTCCAGTATTTTCTGATAACATGCAGCATTCATCTTGCCATCAGTTTTGGTCAAGTTTCCAGTGCCTTTGCAGCTCACACATCCTCAAAACATCAGCGATCCACCTCCTGTGTTTCACAGTAGGAATGGTGTCGTTTGCATCATAAGCCTTATTGACTCCTCTCCAAATGTAACGTTTATGGTTGTGGACAAAAAATTTAATTTTGGTCTCATCACTAAAAATAGCTTTTGTTCCAGAAGTTTTGAGACTTGTCTCTGAGCTGTTTTGGAGTATTGTAAGCAGGATGCTTTGTGGCATTTGCGTAGTAATGGCTTTCTTCTGGCGACTCGGCCATGCAGCCCATTTTTCTTCGAATGCCTCCTTATTGTGCATCTTGTAACAACCACACCACTTTTTTTTCAGAGAGTCCTGTATTTCAGCTGAATTTGTTTGTGGATTTTTCTTTATATCCCGAACAATTTTGCTGGCAGTTGTGGCTGAAATTTTTGGTTTCCAGAGAATCCCTCATTTTCAATTTCTTAATTAGAGTTTGAACACTGCTGATTGGCATACTCAATTGCTTGGATATCTTTTTTTATATCCCTTTCCTGTTTTAAACAGTTCAGTTACCTTTTCCCACAGATCCTTTGACAATTCTTTTGCTTTCCCCATGAATCCAGACACGTCACTGCAGCACTGGATGAAAGATGCAAGGGTCTTTCAGGAGACCAGAAACTCACTGAACTTTTATATATACACACACACACACACACACACACACACACACACACACACACACACACACATTACAAGCAAACAGATCACATGTGAGGATGGTTACCTTTAGTAGCCGAATTTGTGTCAACTTGTGTGTATGTTAACAGGCCAAAATCTCCAGGGTATGTAAACTTTTGATCAGGGTCATTTGGGTTGTTTCTGTTGTCATTATGATTTAAAAAGAGTAAGCACAATTAATGACCACAAATGGCTTCACCCAGCCACTAACCATGAGTGAAAGAAAAGTTTGTGAGTTATTCATATTCTCTGACAAATGGCCAGAAAATCACAAACTTATGTATGTATGTATGTACCTGTTAGGAGACACGTTCCCTACTACGAGTTAGAGGATATACAGAGGCCATTACCTGATGATTGACCCAGTACAGAAGGGTTCATTCATTTTACTAGGTCAGCCAATAATTCGTCTTATTAGAAGAACCTTAACCGAATATATAAAAGATTTGTTTAAACACTAATACCCCTGATGAAGTCTCACTAAACGAGACAAAACGTGTTGGGTTACATTTCATCCACAATCTTGTGAAAAATACCTCTGTGAAAAGAACTTCACTCGTAAAAGTGTTTTTTAAAAGTTTTTTTAATAAATGCTTTATGTTTTAAAAACTGATATTTGTGTATATATTACAAAGTAAAAGAGAAACAGGAATCACCATTATTTTTAAGGGCGCCAAGTAACACTATTGTGGGTATATCTGGATTGGGGAGCCCCACTAGTAGGGGGCCTAGTGCTACTGGCGATCATTGTTTAAACTGTTGTAATTAGCGCGATATAGGAGATTTTGGTGTGTGTGTGTATTAATTACACACACTTACACTTTTGGGGGGCACAAAACTCAATAACAGCCAGCATCTGGGATGAACTTGCAATTGTGAAGACTCCCCCTCTCACCACATAACGGCATATACAAAAAAAACATAAACCTCTGGATTGTATAGAATCCATTCTCTACCTTGATCCCCCCCCCCTTTTAATGCATGGGATGTACCCACATTAAAATCTGGCTGTACTCTTTGCGGTTGTCAGGACCCCCGCTGTTGGGTCCCGCTGAAACTTCACTTACTGTAACTGAGCGCCCCCACCAGCTGCCGCTGCGTATGAACTCCCCATCATGCCGCTGCCTATGTTGTCCCTGCTGCTGACACTGAATGATCTTCATGCTGCAGCCTGTAGGCTTCTCAGTTGCTGTGTGCGGGCGACGTCATGACGTCACCTGCAAACTGCATCACTGGAAACGATATTTACAAGGGAGATAACGGCACTTGATTGCGATCAACCGTTAGATCGCGATCGACCTTTTGGCCACCCCTGCTCTAGAACCTAGAAATGATATTTCGTGAGATATTGATTTATTTTGGTATATTGCTTTTACAAATCTATTATTTCTGGCACATATTTCAAACCTATTTCTCACAAGAAATCTGTTTATCAGACATAAATGCAAGCTCTTCGATCAGTGGATTCATACTTTGTCGTGTCACGTTTATCTATTGAAACATTTAAAGATAGTACATTGTAGCACTGTGACTAACATAAATAGATGTGCAATGATAGAAAAGGTACCCTTCTGCTGTCCCTGTTAGAGCGAGTGTGAGCCCCTGTTGTATTAAAACATTGCAGGGGGTCACATCGCAATTCGGGGATGAGAGAGAATGCAATCGTGGTAAGTAAATGAGACAGAGACTCTTCTGCTGTCTGCTGTTTAAATATCTGCAAGTCCTTGTCATGTGACATTGCAAGAAGTCGCTACTATGATCTGGGGATGAGAGAGAGTGTGAAAAAGGAGGGAGACACAGCAATAGGAGATAATAATGCGAGAGTACACACATCTGTGTCTGTGTAGTATAAATTATCCAATTGACTATATCCAATTGCAGTGGCGTAGCTACAAATTTTTCTCCCCCCCCTGCTAGAGGCGATGGACTACGGGCACCACTGGCTGAGCTGACAGGCGACACAGGCAGCAGTGAGCGCTGAGCTGGTCCCGCTCCATGCATATCTAATGAGCGGGGACCCAGCGCAGTGCATATTTTATGAGTGGGTGCCCGCCTCGTGCATATGTAATGAATGGGACCCGCTCATTACATATGCATGGGGTGGGGACCCGCTTGTTCAACATGCATTGCACTGGGCCCCCGCTCATTACATATGTACAGGGCGGGGCTTGCTCAGTGCGCACTGCTGCCTGGGTCGCCTCTCAGTTCAGCCAGCGGCGCCCACCACAGACCCTGCTGGTACCGCTCCCCCAAGCTGCTGCAGGGTCTGCAAGATATGTAGCTACGCCACTGTCCAATTGGTACTTTATGCAGTTGTCTCTAAAATGCTCTGTAATTTCAATAGAATGTGTCCAGTCTAGTGCTATATTCTCTTTGAGCCTCCTCAGATGCTGTTTATACTATAACATACATCTATCTTGCGGGGCTACCAATTATCTGTTTACTTAGTAAATGACAATACATTTTCCTTAATTGTGGTCTATGTCTGTCACAGGAAAAAACAAATAACGAAAAACAAAAGACGATTTTAAATGATTCAAACAGCATTTGAGATTTGAACAGAACAATCACAGCTTTCTGGCTGGATGGTTGCCTGTCACATGTCTGTTGCTGTTTGTGTCTTTGTGTACTTGTTATGTATTTCTGTATGTTCACACCAAAAACTTATCAATTGGAATCTTCTGGTGTTAACATGGTGATATCATGATTGCATACTCCACAGATTGTTGTACTCAGAATACAGTGGGAAAAACTTCTAATTTAAGACTATCCAGTAACCTCAATCCTATTATCCATGATTCATTTGCAAGTGCGAGCCATAGCTGCACCGGACGTTCTTTATGGCTATTTGCCGCAATCAGCCTGTAACGAGTGCGAAATTGGGTGCAGTTGCCACCGTTTTAAAATGGCACCTCTCACCATTCGCAATTAATAGGATTAATTGAAGTTATATTCCTGCATATGCTAGCAATTGGAATTATTTGGATGGCTTTTCTATTGTTGATATGTTCTGTATATCATTCTTTTATTGTTATTTACATGTGTAATATGTTTTCATTATCTTTATAAATTCAATTCTTTATGCCAGCAGACTGCTTGAGAACCAATAAACTATAGTATTATCACTGATTACCATCATTTAAAGCAAGTGAATTAAGCTTGGTCACACATGGGCTGATCACTGTCTACACACACGCGCACGGATGGCCAAATTGAATTAGGTTGAGCTGCACAGCCCTTGTTGAGCAACCTATTGACCTTACTCTAGGTCTGCTTAGTGTTGTCAGACCATGACAGCCGACAAAGGCCAACAGCAGTATTCTACCAGCTGTATTTTCCAGCATGCCAGATAATGATCTGATTAATCATGCTGATTTTGGGGTGACATACATTGCAATATTTTGTAAGTTTCTGTGACATTTGACATTTACGGAGATCAGGAATGGCTCCCAGATGTTGTTGACATTCCAGCATGCTCTGCTACAGTTTTGTTATTTGACCATTTTAAAACTGTTGCAGGACATGCTGGGATGTGTAGTTCAACAACAAGGAGCCAACGGCTCCCCATACCTGACTTAGATAAAATACTGGGGGGAAAAAAGACCATTACTAACATCTTTTACTGTAAACTTAGTCATTTTTATACAGGTGATTTTTATTTTTTATTTTTCCAACTTTATAGATGAACGAGAAGCTGTCCAAAAGAAAACCTTCACAAAATGGGTGAATTCACACCTGGCACGAGTTACCTGTAGGATCTCTGATCTGTACAGTGACCTGCGGGATGGAAGGATGTTAATACGGCTCCTTGAAGTGCTCTCTGGGGAACAGCTGGTGAGTACAGTACTTGGAGCAAACACAATGCTTATAGATTTATGGTTATTTACAGTTGAACTTTTTACTAATGACACATTGTTGGTTTGGAACGATTAAAGTGTTTGTGTGGTGACTTTATTTTCTCCTATCAGGTTAGGATGCATATATTATGATAGGAATATAATAGAGATTTTATTTACCTCTCAGTTATTGATCGTTGCACGTGCTGCTTATTGCTATGGGTGTACAACATTTAGTTACTGGAAACTGTAACCATCACCTGCATCTTGGCACGTGGACTGTTCTTAACTAATCTCTTCAAGCTTATGCAAGTAACTCCTACTAATTGATCTGCAATTAATTACAAGCAAGGCAGACTGAACGAATGCGTGTACAGTATTGACCGTGCGGATAATAGCTCTAGGTACAGTGGCAGTCTGCTGCTGTGGGAGGAGCTCTAGATGTTGTGATTTTATTTACTTTACGGGCTGCTTTTACTAACCAACACATTTGGCAAAAAGTAATTCATTCCAATTAGTTATGATTTATTGCGACAGTATCGTTAAGTTGGATTTATGAAGTAATAAAAAAGATAAGTGTTGATAGATAAAGGTGTACACTACATTGGTTTAGCGAGCTCTTTGCTTTATGGTCTGAATGAGCATTTTCTGTTACTTAGTTTAACAGTGCTTATATCACTGGTGCTCTGTGTAATGCCCATAAAACTTTCATGTGCAATACATTGTGCAATACATTGTTAATGTTTAATGTTTTTTTTTCAATAGCCCAAGCCTACAAAGGGTCGCATGCGTATTCATTGCCTGGAAAATGTAGACAAAGCCCTACAGTTTTTAAAGGAGCAGAAAGTCCATCTGGAGAACATGGGTTCACATGACATTGTGGATGGGAATCACAGACTAACACTTGGACTTATTTGGACAATCATCCTCCGGTTCCAGGTAATATTGTATTGCTGACACACACATGACTGGGTACTGTTCATAGCATTGTTACATTTAGCAATGGACCTTATTCTGCATCATGGGGAACCTAGAAAAGCCCCATACACACTAGGCAATCCAGGCCACGGCCAATATATAGTTAACGATATCGGCCGTGTGAGGCCGATTTTAAGTTTACACACTGAACGATATTTACCGGGACCCGCTGAACATGCAGGCTGTTGGCTTAATAGCCAGCAGGTGGGAGGGGTCGTTAACAATGCACAGGAGCTGCATCGTTAACCATATTCAGTATACAAACTATAGTTTTATTTTTATTTTTTTTAAATATCGCTGAAACGATATCATCTAGTGTGTATGGGAATTAATACCTGGAACGGTTCAAAATAATGACATTGAAGAAAAGATGTACAATACCAAGCCTGGGAGATTGATGAAGAGGAGAGAAATAAAATATAAGCCAATCCGCATCTATCTGCAATGTTACAGGCTGTGTTTGAAAAATGACCTTATCACTCTCCAAAGCTTAGTACATCTGCCAGTGGGATACATTTGGATGACCGGTAGTGGTGATGAAGTGGGCAGAATGCCAATGCCAGCTTCTACGTTACATTTTCCGTACAAACAATACTGACTGTAATAAGATGCCATCAAGCTAAAATCTTTTTGTTCCGCACAATTATTGAGGCTAATAGGATACATCCTTTTTTGTATCCTCACAAAAGAATTGACCCATTTTCTCAATGTTTGACACTTCTAATGTCTCTCTATATACACTTCTATCATTAAAATTTTAGAGGAGGAATTAAGTAAGTTACAAAAAACTAAGGGGGACTATAGGGGCCTACACATGGGGAGATGTTGCTGAGCGATCTGGGCAATGTAGATCGCTCAGTGCACATCGCTGTGTGCTGAGCGATCTGTCGGGGCCAATGTACTCCGGTGAGAACACCGGCATTGACCAGCGATTAACTAAATTTATCGAGAAAGCGGGATCTTAATTGCCAGGTAATAGCATGGCTATGGCCCCTACACATGGAGTGATGTAGGGGCATTTTCTAAGCGATCTAGTGAAATCGCTTAGGAAATGCCCTGAAATTGCCACATATGTAGGCCCATTAAGCCAAGCTCTCGTTTGTGTTAATTTGTCTCCTAAACTTCTAGTCTGGATTTTTTTGTTCTATTGTAACTTTCATACTAGCAAATATCTTGATTACAAATATAGGCTCTGATTCAGCAATAGATGGATTTACAAAGCAACTTTGCATATAGAGAAGGACCCGCACTGCCCCTCAATGCCTCTGCTTGTCAGTCAGGCAGATGCAGAATGTGTTAACTGCATCTGCACAGTTTCCTGATATGATCTAGAAACTAAATGAATGTTTGCAAAAGCAAACCATGCTGAATCAGGCCCATCAACTAGCTCTGATGTTCATTTAGCCAATGCACAATAAAGCTGGAGTTCTTGGGGTTACATCATAGTCTCCTATATTTCTAGAAGGTTAAACACTGTCATGAGTGCACAGATGTACTGTGACGGCAGTCAGGAACCTTTAACAATCTGAAAAAGCTCAAACTCATGTCAAAGTATATTTTCTTTTCAGATTCAAGATATCAGTGTTGAGACAGAAGATAATAAAGAAAAGAAGTCAGCCAAGGATGCATTATTGCTCTGGTGCCAAATGAAGACGGCTGGGTAAGTAATAAATGACTGAAAGAAAGAAAAAAATAATTGTGTATGAATTTTAATTGAAACCCATCTTGTAGAGCAGTGGTTCCCAACCCTGGTCCACAAGTACCCACAACAGTGCATGTTTTGCAGGTCTCCACACAGAATCGCAAGTGCTATAATTAGCTCCACCCGTGGATCTTTTAAAATGTGCCTGAATAATAAGTGCACCTGCCGGGTGACCTGGAAAACGTGTACTGTTGGGGGTACTTGAGGACCAGGGTTGGGAACCACTGTTGTAGAGCATTATTGCACTATAGTTGGTACTCTCATACCCCCACTATCCATGTCGGCATGGAGTTGATTTTATATAGTGTGGCAAACGAAGTGAGCCACCGAGCCCGAAGCGTGGCGAAGGGACGCGTAAAACAAAGCAAATAGCTTAGTGGGCGCCCAACTAACTAAGTACCGAACTATGTAACGCAGGCTACTGCATTGTTTGTTGAGGAAGCACCCAGACAGCTCATTTCACAAAGTCTTATCTGCTTTACAAATAACCAGTTGTTTGCTGCCTTCTGCTTAGTCATTTATTTTGCAGACTAACTATTGACTTTTGGAATTTTCCAACTGTTATTAATATTTATTTTGTGCTTCTCCTGTTTTCCAGGTATCCAAATGTCAATGTTCACAACTTCACAACAAGTTGGCGTGATGGTCTAGCATTTAATGCCATTGTACACAAACACAGGTCAGTATATGGGCAGTGTTGGAGAGACCGTAAAATAAGGTTATCATTTTAAAAGTGTGTTAAACTGAATGGTTATAAGAGTTGAAATACAGCCATAACACAACTGTAAGATGTAATTGTACTATATGTGGTACGGCAATAATTAGGAATAAATAAGAAGTTTTACAATAAACCTGGAAGAGCAGAACAAGGGATTGTCTGATGTGAACGCAGTTACAGAGAGCAGATATATCCACTTGTATGAAACGTGTTAACAGAAGACCCTGCTCTCTTTAAACCTAGGCCAGACATCATTGATTTTGACACACTGAAGAAGTCCAATGCTCACCACAACTTGCAAAATGCATTCAACAATGCTGAGAGAGAGTTGGGGCTCACTAAACTCCTGGATCCTGAAGGTATAGGACATTTCTTGGTTTATAAAATGTGTTTTTGAAAGACCACTGAGGGAGACTGATGCTGAGGCCAGATTGTTAGAGAGTTCATGTCTCTTTTGCTCACTGTTAATAGAGACATATAGACAAAGCTGTATAATAAAAAATCTATAGCCTGGGTGTGGATTATTAGATATACAGTTTATAGGTCAACCCCAAAAGGTTGACAAGATAAAGGTTGACAAGATAAAGGTTGACAAGATAAAGGTTGACATGAAAAAAGGTGACATGTTTTTCAAAATTTTTGGGGTCCATACTGACAGCTGTCAAAATGGACCCCCAATAAGTGTAATGCGTACACCCTGAAATGGCGCGTTACACTTGCCATGCTTTGAGCTCGGTGCCTCGCTATGCTGCAACTTTGATATTCTCTCTATGCTGACATGGATGGTAAATTGGTGTGTGTGTGTGTGTGTGTGTGTGTGTGTGTGTGTGTGTGTTGCTTTTTTTTTTAATTA
Source organism: Crinia signifera (assembly GCF_055691185.1). NCBI lineage: Eukaryota > Metazoa > Chordata > Amphibia > Anura > Myobatrachidae > Crinia > Crinia signifera. Next base: position 60,640,587 of record NC_139227.1, on the reverse strand, counting down.
TGAAAAACTCTTTTCAACCTTTTTCGTGTTCAAAAACACAATAGGGTATAGCAACGCTCAAAATATAAACGACGAGTGAATGGGTATTCAGTTATTTAATGGATGAAAACAAACTGTAAAAACAAGGTGGGCACCAACCACAGATGAAAACACCTTTAATAAAGTCTCCAGTCATTTATATTTTGAGCGCTGCTTGATCCCTATTGTGTTCTTGTTGTATGTGGTACGTGACTACTCACTCTCTCTAGCTGCAGCTTCCCTGAGAACCAGCTCTTACCAAGCGCCTGAGATCAACCTCGGATGTACATTTTTTTTTTTATGTTGACTTTTTGACCCTGTTGACCTATTGTATGTCAACCTTCCTAAGGCCTAACTCTGGTAATCAGAGTTTTGGTGCGGATATTCTGATGGCAGTTGGTATTGTGCGCCGGGATTCCATCAGCTGCTATCCCAATTGCCAGGATAATAACTGCATCAAGCTATCAAATATCTTTTGTTGCATTAAGGATAGTTTCCAGTGTGCACTGATGACCAAACCAAGCGTGCAGGACACATTTAGTTCTGTGCATATCTTGCAGGACCAATTCCAGCCAGCTTGCATCAGCCCCTCTGGGTCACCTTTTTTTTAACACAACATAGAAGCAACAGACTAAACACTATTTGCTTTTAAAGTGAAAACTGGTAGAATTAATAAATAACTACACTACAGATTTATAAAGGGTCCCTGACAGTGTCTCTATTTTTGTTAATGTACAAGTTTTAATTTAAATCTTGACTTATTTTATTATTTTTGGTTTCTTCAGATGTAAATGTGGATCAACCAGATGAGAAATCTATCATAACCTATGTGGCAACATTTTATCATTATTTTTCCAAGATGAAGGCCCTTGCGGTGGAGGGAAAGCGTATTGGCAAGGTGTGTCTCTGTCCTTGTGCTAAAATAACAATGACCCACGGTCTTTCAGGAATTATTTTATCTGCAGTTTGAGACAAACCTGTTGTCATATGGGCACACATCGCTAGAAATAGTGTAGCCTGCATAAATAGTGCAGGGGTGTGTCTCGGCATGTTCTTTATCACGTCAAGCAGGTGTGTCATTGGAGTGATTCAGTCTTCATTAAAATATCGAATCGATGGGAGAGAATAGTTTCTGGAGAGTGATGTCACCATGTGTTGAAATGATGGATTAGATTACCTTGTACCTGCCTTCCTTGGGAATGCTGGTTATCCTGTGCACAAAAGGACCTTATTGTGTTCAAAAGTAGAATGTTCAATGTCACTACCACAATTTATCTTCTAAATTGTGCATGTAACTGACTGGCTAACACAAATAGCTTGTTTCATACATTACTGTAATTCTTTTCAGGTATTCAATGCAAAGTTATTGTTGGGGAAGTGTTCATGTGAAAATTAACAAATGGCCTCTATTTCAGTGGTCACCATGTTGGGTGGCACTTCACAAGAGCAATCCACTAATTGATAAATTGCTCTTGTGGCTTGTTCACGGCTTATTGAAACTTTGTGGTGTTGAGGCAGAATTCTGTCTCCTAGTTGCTATTAAGCTTGACTTTCTGTTACAGGTTTTGGACCATGCAATTGAAGCAGACCAGCTAATTGAAAATTATGAACGCCTGGCCTCTGATCTTCTGCAGTGGATTGAGCAGATGATTATTACACTCAATGATCGAAAGTTGGCCAACTCTTTGAATGGAGTTCAAAATCAGCTACAAGCCTTCAACACATACCGTACAGTGGAAAAGCCTCCCAAGTGAGTTCTTTGACTGGCTGACTCATCCTGTAGCTGTTACCAGAGCAGCACATTCTGCTCTGTGTTCTATTTTGTCGACATTCAGGATGTCAACCACATAGGGGGAAATTTACTAAAGGAAATTTGTAAAAAATAGGTGTATTTGTATCCAGAAATACACTTCTTTTTGACATTTACTATCCAGAAAATACGGCTATTCGGAATGATAGCACATCAATACGAATACGAATTGCCATATTTTCGGGATAGTAAATGTCAAGAATAAGTGTATTTCTGGATACAAATACACCTATTTTTTACAAATTTCCTTTAGTAAATTTCCCCCATAATGTCCGCAATAGGATTTCACACTTACTGTTATTTTAAGGCTAATTCTAATCTAACCCTATACCTAATAAAATGGTATGTCGACATTCACAATGTTGACATTATGTCAGTGTCAACATTGGGAAAGTTGACATGGTGAATGTCCACATTATCTGTTAGCATGACTTAGATAATATTGCAGTATATGATGTGCACTATGGTGTACATGACTTCACAGCAAACCCTCGTTTACGTTACAAATGTGATGACTTTATTTTCTTTGGCTTGGATCTCTTTCAGTGCAAGGGGTTATAGCACGGCAATCTGTTTATGTGAAATCAGAGTAGGTAGTGCAGAGTTTCCAGTAATATACCTGCTAGGCACGTCAAGATCCATTTAAAAAAAGAAAACATTATTTTCGTCTGAAAACAGTCAGCAAAGTTTAGCATAATAGGAAGTAGTCTGACTGCTTAAAATGACATCATACAAATGCCTAACCTCCACACAATCTAAAGTGGCACCTCCACGCTGTAAGATACACAGGCACACATTATGACCCACCATGGCCCTAACTGTGCGGAGTTTGTTTCCTCCCACAATCCAAAAATATTTTGGTATGTTATTTGGCTCCCAACATAGTAATTTTTCTCTCTCTTTTTTTTTTTTTTTACATTGCTTTATTATTATGTTGGGTAAATTTTAGCTTTATACCTACAAGCGGGGTCGCACCCGGGATTTTAGACTCTGCACCAAGGCAGGTGCGACCCGGCTTGTAACCTGACCCTGCATAATGACGGGGGGATCGAATCGACCTGGGTTACCCATTTACACTGCACAGCAAGCCGGGTTAAACCAGTGTTCAACCATGCTCGCTACCCGGGTAGAAATGCCAGGTCTCACAACCTAGGGCACTTCAAATTGGTGCAAAAACGCAGGTTATTTATGCTGGTGTAAAAGGGGTAGCAGTACAGACTATGGCAACTTTGTTATCGTCTTGTTTTTAAAGTTAAGTGTTTTGGGCTAAAAATCTACCAACCAAACATTAGGTCCAATGAGTTGTATGCTAATGCCACCGCTAAATTCACCACAGCTGCAAATATACGTGATTTGTGACTGCATCATAGTCTTTTGAATGCTCCCGATGCTGACTTCACATGGCCAGTGCAAATTAGATGAATGTGCACTGGAGCGAAAAACTGCAATACAATAGGGTTTGCAACTGTCCCTGAATCTGGGCTATTATGTAAACAAAAACAAAAAAAAATGAAAGTGAAATGCATGTGTTCAAATGAGCTGGCTCATCACATCAGCTGTATAAGACATTATATCACAGCTAAAACATGCTCATCTTATTAAAGACTTGTTGGAACATTGTGGAACTATCTGGAAAGGCAAATACAATTCACAATTGAACAAATTTCTAAGCTACTTGTACGGGGGAATTTATCTGACTTCAGATGTTGGCTTTCTGCCTGAGTCAACATCCTACCTGTGTTTAAGTGAAGTGTCATAAACGTGTAGATCCATCTGTTCATAATCCTGCACGGTGAGCTGTGCCAAAAATCTCCTGAAGATAACCAAAGCATTTCTGTATTTTAATCTTCCTGCAGCTTCTTCACATTCTCGCTAGTTCCAAGCAGACTTTTTTTGTTTTGTTAAAGGTGCTAAAATGAAGGTTGTCAAATTGCATACATGTCATCTGTCATGCATACGGTTGCCACCTCAGTCATTATTGATTCCTGGAGATTAACACCCCCCCACCCCCTAATGCGTGCCTGGAAAAGTGGGTGTGGTCTCATAAATGGGAGTGGCCTATTCTGGTAAATGGGCATGGCCTCTGTAATACCTAAAATCTAAACTAAGCTTTTTGTCCATTAGATTTACATACATAGACACATATATTTTTATACACACACACAAAATATATATATATTGTGGTGTAAATTCTCGTGAGCAATATGATCGCTGGCAATATATTGCTCAGCAATCATATTGCTGGTCGCTGATGAAAATGACACACTGCCGGGAGAAGAGGCAGGGGAAGTCGCTGGTCGCAGGAGCATGCTCCTCTGACCAGTGACCATTAGGGGGCTGAAAACAGGAGCGCACACCCGCCGATTTATAGCCGGTGCACACTCCAGTCCAATATTGCCAGTGATTATAGCCCGTGTGTATGCATCTTTTTAGATGCATTTTCTATGAAAAATAGAGAATCCCAATGCTAGAAGATTTGCATGCGTGCCAGGAGGGGCTGTTCTGTGCGACTGCAGCATAGATGTATGAGGATACATACAGGGAAAGTGTGGGGTTATGCTTCTTAGGATTTATGGAGGAATGAAAATAGGCACCTGAATGCATTGCATAGGGTCAAAGCCTAGGGTACTTTAGGTCATTATACATCTTATACCCCTTTCACTGGCCGCATAACCCTGCATAACACCAGGCAGGTGACGTCCTCTGTAGACAGGAAAGAGGTGGCTCCGGGAGATGATAGAATCTCTCAGCAGCGCTTTTTACAGCGCAGTGAACGGGACCCGGGTTGCATCGACCCAGGATACCCGTCAACACTGCGCCTGGACCCGTGAGCATTCTGGTTCCAACCCTGGTCAAGACCTGGGTTTAAATCCCGGAACACTGGACCCGGGATAAAGTACCCTGTTCACACTGACCCATTTCCCGGGTTGATGCGCATTCATGTGCAAAAACCCTGGAAATATTTGTCAGTGTGGAAGGGGTATCACTGAATATTATAATTAGACAGACTCCGTATTAATACTAATCTTTCTTTGTTTTTTTAAAAAGGTTCACAGAAAAGGGGAATTTGGAAGTTCTTCTTTTCACCATCCAGAGTAAAATGAGAGCAAATAATCAAAAAGTATATACTCCGAGAGAAGGAAAACTTATCTCTGATATAAACAAGGTAAAACTGTGATTGCATGTTGTTTCAGTTGTAGCTTGTAATCTGGGCTGTGGGAGTGCCAAGCTAAACCTTCCACTTTGTCCCCTCTATTAGTAAAACAGGGAATCGAGAGTCTAAGGTTTGGCATAACCACTCCACAGCACTGTTTGTAAATACTATTTCTATCTGTGGTTATTGATATGATGGGATATAATTCATTAGGCCTGGGAGCGCCTAGAGAAGGCAGAACATGAACGAGAACTTGCACTGCGCAATGAGCTGATTCGACAGGAGAAATTGGAGCAGCTGGCAGCTAGATTTGATCGGAAGGCAGCCATGAGAGAAACCTGGCTGAGCGAGAATCAGCGACTTGTCTCCCAGGTACTTAACCCTTTCACTTAAAGGTGCGAGTCTTGTTTGCAGGCATTGTACAGCTGCCACTCTATCACATAGTCAGTAGCTTTGGGTCAGTTGTGTATAAATGATATTATGTTGGCATCACAGAATTTATCTTTTTATTTTTAGATGTTTAGGTCACCATAAAGTAGTTCCTTGAGTAAACTATTAGCTTAACATATTACTATATATACTGTATGGGTTTATATGTATATAGCCAATTGGGCTGGTGATTGCAATAGATGCACAGAGCGGGATGCAGTTAAGATCCCGGCGGTCGGGATCCCGGCGTTCAGAATCCCGACGCCGGAATCCCGACCGCCGAAATGCCGACACTTTCTCCCTCCTGGGGTGTCCACGACACCCCTGGAGGGAGAATAAAATAGCGTGCCGAGCGTAGCGAGGCACCGGGCCCGCTGCGTGGCGAGCGCAGCGAGCCCGCAAGGGGGGGCGATCCACGTCCCCCCTTGTCGGGATTCCGGCGTCGGGATTCTGAACGCCGGGATCCCGACCGCCGGGATTCAATACTGAATCCGCACAGAGCATATGACCGTAACGGTTAGGCCACATGGCGTCCTCAACCAGGATTTTTATTTTAAAAAGCAGTAACAGGATTTTGCAGGAACACAGTGGTGATGCTGAAGGGGATAACAACAGTGGTATCAAACAGTAGGTAATAGCAGATATGTGTGTCTCCCCTCGTGAGCGAAATACTGCACTCGGTGAGCCTTACAGGGTAAAGATGGCTGCAGTCTGCATGTGTGCAGTAGCACATAAGATCAGAGGCTACACCTTCCTGCTGACTTTGGGTACTAGCATATTCTAGTACTAGGGAAGAGGCAGCACATAGTTTTCAGTCTTTCAACACTTTTCACAATAATCCTTCTTCCATTCAAATGGTTTAGAGCTTCATTCTAACCCTGTGCTATCTGTCTTTCTTACTTTTTGCCTGATAGGATAACTTTGGGGTGGACCTAGCTGCAGTTGAAGCTGCAGTTCGAAAGCATGAAGCCATTGAGACCGACATTGTTGCTTACAGTGAGCGGGTACAAGCAGTAAATGCAGTGGCAGATGAACTAGAGGCAGAGAATTATCATGACATTCGCAGGATTTTGGCCCGCAAGAGTAATGTTACACGCTTATGGGATTATCTAAGGGAGCTGGTAGCAGCCAGACGTCAGAGGCTTCTGATGAACCTTGAGCTTCAGAGGATGTTCCAAGACCTGCTTTATCTCATGGACTGGACGGATGATATGAAGGTATGATAACAGATGGCGGAAACACTAAAAGTCTTTGTTTTGCTTGGGTATATGTTGGAAATTCATGATTGAACATTTTTTCATCTCCAAACAGGGCCGTCTGCAGTCTGAAGATTATGGAAAACATCTTCATGGAGTGGAAGATTTGCTCCAAACTCACATGCTAGTGGAGGCTGACATCGCTGTTCAAGCAGAACGTGTTAAGTCTGTTGGGGCAGTAGCTCACAAATTCATGGCAGATGATGAAGGTATGTAGAAAAATGCATAATGGGCTGCATGTTAGTAAAAATTGGTAAGGAAGTGAAATGGAAAAAAAATGTGAAAAACTATCTCTTTTTTTTTTTTTTTGTGGGATCTAGGCTACAAACCGTGTGACCCTGAGTTAGTGAGAAAGCGTGTACATCTCTTGGAGCAGCGCTATGCAGAGCTATGTAATCTCTCTGCAGCACGAAGGTCCAAATTAGAGGAGTCCAGGCGGCTATGGAAATTCTTCTGGGATATGGGTGAGGAGGAAGCATGGATACGAGAACAAAGTCGCCTTCTGCTGTCTGATGACTATGGTAAAGACCTCACCAGCTCACTAAGACTAATCAGCAAACATAATGCTTTTCGAGATGAAATGAGCGGACGACATGGCCCTTTGCAGCAGACTATGGCTGAAGGGGAAGAACTGGTGGCACAAGGTCACTTTGGAGCAGGTGAGATTGAAGAGAAGATGGTGGAAGTTAGGGGACAGTGGAAGGAGTTAGAAGCTCTGGCTGAAGACAGAGAGCATAAACTGAGAGAAGCTTATAGTTATTACCAGTTCCAAGCAGATGCCAATGATGCTAAAGTCTGGATTCTAGATACATTGCGTCTAGTTTCTGCAAATGATGTCGGGCATGATGAGTACTCAACACAAACATTACTTAAGAAACACAAGGATGTGGAAGAAGAGATACTTAACCACCGACCTGCTATTGATGCCTTACATGAACAGGCTCGTGGTCTTCCATCCGTTTATGCTCATTCTCCAGAAGTAGATGGAAAACTCCCAGCATTGGAACAGCAATATGAAGAGTTGGTGACCCTGGCTTCACACCGCAAACAGGCTCTTCAAGACTCCTTAGCACTTCATAAAATGTTCAGTGAGGCTGATGCTTGCATTCTGTGGATAGATGAGAAAGAACAATGGTTAAATGGAATGGATATCCCAGAAAAGCTTGAAGATCTGGAAGTGGTCCAGCAAAGGTATTTTATTGTCTAATATATAATTATATAGTACAGACGTGGTGCATTTTGGTTCTTCTACTAGTTTGTTTGGTCAGTGACCTATTTCTTGTCTTCTGAATGCAGAGAAGGTATTCACATTAAGCTAGCACTGTCAATAGGAAAAGCATAAATGCTACAGATACTCCTCTGTTTAATTCTTAATTTAATGCTAGAGGGTATGTTTACTAACACGTGTATTGTCAAAGACTGCAATGTTTTGTAACTTTAATCAATACATTTAAAGTGATAAAAGAAAGAAATGCTAAACAAGCCTGGTTTGGCATTTATTTCTGTTGCCGTTTTAACATAATTTTTCAAAGCTAACAAATTGGTGCCGACAGCCTCAAAAAACTCAGGTTAGTAAATCTACCTTAAAGCTGATGAAGTTAGATGGAAAATGTTAGTTTGCAGTTCCAAAATGAACAACCTACCATATTTTCTGTTTTTAATGGCTAAAAACTTTACCTGTTTTCCCATATAGGTTTGAGACCCTTGAGGCAGAGATGAACAATCTGGCATCCAGAATAGCATCTGTAAATGAAGTGGCTGGACAACTGCTGAGCACTGACCAGAGAAATAAGGAAAGCATCCAGGACTTGCAGGATCAGTTAAATGCACGGTAAGGATTTGCAAGATAGTAGAGACCACCTAGTATGAATCGTTAAGTAACTTCTTAGCATGAAAGTGAACGTGTATATGTCCAAACGTAGAGGTAGAGACGGATGCTAAATACACAGCATATGCTGTATAAAAATATGTAGCAGGAGACTGCTAGTGGAAAAGATGCCCGCTCTAACATCTGTCATCTGAGTAACCCTCATGCAGGGGCGGATTGGGATGTAAAACCAGCCAGGGAAATTTATGGAAGCAGCCCAGGGGGCAGGGTCTGCTAAGGGGGTGGAGTCTGGCAAGAGGGAGAGGATCCCTACTAATAGAATCTGATTCAGAGTTGCAGCCTTCCTTGTATTTTTTTTATGCAGTTGCATATGCAACTTTATGCTAATGCTGTTACACTGCCACCATTGGCTGCATTATTGACACATTCACCAGCCCTATTCTAGGCGCAGATCATCCGTCTCAGTATGGCCTCCAATGCAAGCAAATCCGCTTCTTTGTATGCAACCACTTTCAGCAACTTGCCCATATCACTCTGATAACACACCCATACTGTGAATAGCTGACCACCTATAACCCCAAGGAAAGTAGAACATTTCCTTTTCAGGGTCCCACAGGGGACATCGGGGTTGTAGGCGGATCCAGGGGGTTCGAGGCACCAATCAGTTAAGCTCTTTTAAGATTTCCCAGGATGCCTAGGGCCCTCTCCCCTGCAACCCCGCCTCCAGGCTCAACTAGCTCAGTTTTTGTATGGTGCCTGCAGGAAGCAGATGCACCTTTTTAATCAGCAGGGATTACCTCTTTAAAGTAATCCCAATAGAAGCTGCTTTTATTTTAATTTTTTTACTTAACTTTTTACATTTTGTATTTTCCACTTAACCGTCTAGCGGCTGAGGCAGCCCCCGCCGTCAATCACTGACGGCGGCGCGTGCTAACCGCATCACTTCTGCCGGCGCCGACATTCCTCCCACAACCTCGGTCAAGTGGGGTAGCCTGGCGGAGGACACTACAGCGCATAGCACCGCAGACATCTCCAGGCAGTGTGGCCGGCATCCAGGAGAAATTAAGGCTCTCCTATAGAGCGCAAACCGCTGCGTGCTGTGGGAGACAGCCGCAGCAGCTGGCGTGGACACTGACTCCCGTGTCAGGGACTCCACTAGACCACCGGGGTACTGAGCACAGGCCTGGGTTAGGGGGGACCCATTTAAAAAAAGGCTCCTTTGCGTCCTGGTGGGGGAAGACCAGCAAGGGGAGGTGACGCTTGGCCTGCAGTCCCTCCCCCAGCTTTGGTGCCAATCTCTATGCAGATCTGCCAGCCATTAGCTGTGATACTCTGTGCCCGCCCCCTTCCTCTCAGACCGGCGCCATTTCCACAAGGCACGAAGGTCTTCCAGAGTCCGGGTAAAGTCTCCCCTGTGAAACCGTCTACAGGCTAAGTAGTTGCTTTCACAGCCACCCTAATCCCCCTTACTCCATTAGAGTTTAAGCGGTTGATAACAGGGTGTGATAGTATTTATTAGGCTTTGGCTATATGTAAATGCTTTGGTGTGTGTGACGTTGTGCTAGTTCTGTTACTCTCACTCTGTCAGTACTTTTATACTGTCCACTGTTTATCACATATCTTCTGTGGAAGATTTCTGGGGTTCAGCCTCAAAGGTCACATACACGCAATGATATCACTCTAGGGTTTCCTTGGTTGAATTCACCTATTGTGCACTGTTACCCCCCCCCCCCCTTTTTTTTTGTTTGCAATATGTCTAAACGGGGACGCAAGCAGACGGAGTCTCCCCAACTCCTGTCTGAGCAGGATATTATCCAGGATGAGCTTTGTGTCAATTGCTTTATCCCCCCTGGCCAGTCCTCTGCCACGGTGGATTCTCAACAACCTTCCTGGGCAGCCTTTCAACAGTTATTAGGCACCCTGGTGGATCGCCTTCCTCCCTCCATTGTACCCCCTGTAGTCCTGCCCTCTCCACCCTGGGAGGATGCCCTGTCGACCATGGTGCAGACCTTGCAGCAGACTACGGTAGCTATGTAGAGGCTGCTGCGCAACCAACTAGACCTCTGTTAACTCCATTGCTCTCTGTAGCTCAGAATGACACAGACAATGATGGGGAGGATAATGATCATGCAGATATGACATTAATCTTGATGATGATGATGATGATCCTATGCCCACTAACACTCCTGCTTCACAAGCGGAGACACCGGATGTGGCAGCTCTCATTCACGCAATCCGTGAAGAACTATTGTCAGACTCTGAGGAGCCGGAACCTACTGCTAAGACCAGGGATGTCTTTAAAAAGCAGAAGATGGTTAAGGCCCAAATGCCCCACTCTGATCATTTTAACTGAGATCAGAACAGATCAATGGGGAGGCTTTGGGAAAAAAGTCCACTATCCCTAGGAAGCTTTTGTCCAGCTATCCGCTTCCCCCTGAGGATTGTAAACCATGGGAGATTCCTCCTCCGGTGAATTCCCACGTGACCAGGTTAATAAAGACTTCGGTCCTCCCGGTCACCTCTGGGTCGGTCTTGAAGGACCCTACGGACAGATGCCTAGAGCAGTCTCTTAGGGCCATATTTTCATTCTCTGGCGCAGTCCAGAGGCCCACTACGGCAACCTGGGTGGCAAAAGCCATTTTGCCATGGGTTCAGGTAGTGGAAGACGAGCTTTCTCTTGATGCTTCTGAGGATGCTAAATTATGTGTGCATCACATAATCCATGATATAAACGGCTTTATATCATGGAAGCCATGTCCAACGCAGGTTCTTTAACAGCCAGGGCGTCTGCAAACTCCGTTCAGGCACGCTGCATCATTTGGCTCAGGCCATAGAAAGCGGATGTGGAATCCAAGAAGACCTTGGAACTGTTGCCCTTTTAAGGGTGAGAATTTATTCGGGGAGGAGCTTAATTAGATTTTAGCCTCCCTGGCAGCTGCCAAGACGGCTTGTCTCCCTACAGCTCTGCCGCAGAAACCTAGGACCTCGTCCTTTCGCCCCCAAGGCAAAGTCAGGGGGCAATCCTATCCCAGGAACGCCACTTCTAACAAGGCAGCCAAGGCAAAGCCTAATCAGGCTTGGGCCACTAGACAGGCCCCCACCAAACCTGACAAGCCCTCTGCATGACGGGACCCGTCTCCCGCAAGGGGATACCCAGGTGAGAGGCAGACTTCTCTGCTTTGCTCACCAATGGCTATCCACAACAACGGATGCCTGGGTGAGGGAAATGGTGTCTCGGGGATTCTCCATTTCATTCAAAAAGCCTCCCCAACGCAAATTCTTCTGCAAGGGTCTACCGCACGACCCACACAAAGCAGAACATTTACTAAAGCTCCTGCACTCTCTCTCTCACAGTCTCGAGTTATAATTCCAGTCCCTCCACACAAGAAAGGACTCTGTTACTACTTGACTCTCTTCCTGGTTCCAAAACCAAACGGAACATACCGGCCCATCCTGAACCTAAAATCATTCAACAAAGTAGTAAAGGTTTCAAAATTCCGGATGGAGACTCTGAGGATAATCTGGAAGAGGGGGATTATATGTTCTCTCTAGACATTCGAGACGCGTACTTACACGTCCCCATTCTGCCAGCACACCAGAAGTATCTGCAGTTTGCTATTCAGAACCGTAACTTTCAATTCCAGGCCCTTCCATTCGGCCTAGCCACGGCTCCCAGGAAATTTTCACGAAAATCATGGCAGTCATGGCGGAACATCTCCACCGACCGACCTGGACGACCTCCTATTGGTGGCCAAGTCTCCAGAGGTCCTGTTATCACATCTTCAGATAACAATCACGACACTCCAGACACACGGGAACCCTGTGCAGATCAGGTCGGACAACGCCACGGCTGTGGCATGCATGAATCGCCAGGGAGGTACTCGCAGTGCAGCGGCTCTCTAAGAGGTGTTTAAGATCCTCGCTTGGGCAGAACAGCACCTTCTGGCTCTGTCTGCGGTCTTCCTCCCGGGTGTCCAAAATTGGGAGGCGGACTTCCTGAGCTGACAAGATATTCATCCGGGGGAGTGGTTGCTCCACCCAGAGGTGTTTGCTATCCTGACAGACTGTTGGGGCCTACCGGATGTGGACCTAATGGCGTCCAGACACAACAACAACTTCGGGTCGAGGTCCAGGGATCCTCAAGCCTGCTTCACGGATGCTCTATCGGTTACATGGACTTTTCATCTTCCATACGCCTTTCCACCAATCAACATGATTTCCCAGAGTATTCAGGAAGTTAAAACAGGAAGGCAGGAACCTCATCTTAATAGATCCGGCCTGGCCACGCAGGCATTGGCATATCGGCCTCCAACAGTTGCCACACCAGCCTCCATTCCTCTTACCCCTTCGGGTGGACTTGCTGACTCAGGGACCTTGTCTACACCCGGACCCTCAGCGGCTTTCTTGGCACTTGAAACTGCCTTGCTGAAACGCAAGGGCTTCTCGTCCAGAGTAGCGCGAACCATGATTCAGGCACGCAAGCCGGTGTCTTCCCGAATTTATTACCGGATATGGCACACCTACTTTACCTGGTGCAGGGATAGGAGGTATGATCCTAAGGTCCTCAAGTTTGCCAGAATCCTGGTATTCCTACAGAAGGGCCTAGACATGGGGCTGAGACTGGCGTCTTTAAAAGTAAAGGTCTCAGCTTTATCTGTCTGGTTCCAGAAGGAAATTGCCTTCCTACCGGATGTTCGTACATTCTTCCAAGGGGTCCAACCTCTGTATGTCCCTCCTACAACATCTTGGGACCTATCACTAGTGTTACAGGCTTTGACTAAAGCCCCTTTTGAACTGCTAACTGCGGCGGATTTCAAGTGGATGACTGCCAAGACAGAATTCCTTTTGGCCATCACTTCCGCCCGAAGAGTTTATTATACACACATAAAGGTCTAGTTTCCCTAATCCGTGTATTCCAAAAGCCGAAATATTCAGAAAACCGTGTTTTTTTTCAGAATATTTCACGCCCCCAACCACCACCACCACCTCTTTAGTTCATACTAACCTCGTCCCCCAATGTCCACGGCGGCCTCCGGGATCCTCTTCAATGGCATATATATATTTATTTATTTATTAATTAGCTGGCGCTTGCTGGATCGGTGCGCGAACGGAGCAGGATATATACAGAAGAGTATCGGCAATACAATAGGTACTGCCTGACGACGGGTCTAATAAAAAGACCAGAAACTTTGCAAACGCACCTTTTTTAAGTCCGCTCGGCAGGATGTCAGATGAACTTTGAGGTTTTTATTTTTTTTAAAGGGTCAAAAATCACTTACAAGGCATGGGTTTGCCTTGTAAGTAATTGCCCCTTTTAATTATAACCTCCAAGTTCGGCTGGCATCCTGCACATTTGGCCACTAGTCTTTAAAGTAAAGTAATATGTTGGAAAACACTTACAAATGAATCCCCTCTGAGAACCCAAGAAACACATATTACCCTCACACTACCAAATGTAACACACACATTGGCTGGCCCTTATTCTGGTTGGCACGCTTCCCCCACACATTCGCACGGGGGAGCGATGTTGAGCGACTGCGCATAAGAATTTATGCACATGTACAGCTGTTTTGTGCAAGCGGGCACGGCTAATTGCTTATTTGCCGTCCTGTTCGCACCTAGCAGTGTGGGCGGGGCGTGGGGCGGCGGTGATGGGCTGCGCCCATGGGAATGCCCAGCGCTCCCAATAGAATTCGGCAATAATGTGGGTGCAGGGGGGCGGGAAGCTGACATCACCAGATGTCAGCTGCCTGCCCTCTTCCCATACAGGGAGCACACAAATCTAAAACACCAGAGTGTCTTAGATTTGTACGCACCTTAGAAATAAGTTGATTGTTGGCGACCATCAAATGATTTCCTCCCGCCCGCAAGCTGCGAATGGATGTTTATGCAAAACATCCATTCACACAGCGTGCTAGAGGGGACCAGCGTTCGCGTGGGTAGCGTTAAAACCACAGGCAAACCTGCAATTTTTGCAGCTTTGTGTGTGGACCAGAATAAGGTCCGTTTCCCCTACAGAAAACTACTAAACAGACACCTCACATCCTCACCTCCCCTTGACACTAATGACAAGAACTACACAGCCCCAACCTCCCCATCCCCCACTCGGGTCTCTCCCCCAAACACTGACCACACACATACACAAAAATCCTCTCCTCCACACACTAAACATGACCTCACCATGGTCTCAGCTGACAGCACATGCTCCACGGGCAGAGCAATCCTCTGGACTGACCGACACAGTAGCAGCAGCTCATCTATCTAGTCTGGGGCAGGCTCAGTCTGTGAGGAAGCACTGCTGTAGCGTTCTCAGCTGTTAGCTGAGCAGTGCTCCTCCGTCCTCAGCCTTTCCTCTCCCACGGTTACCACTCCCAGAATGCCACGCGCAGCTTGCAGCAGCATTCTGGGACACGGGGAAAGGGAGGAGAATGTGAGGTAGTGGGCACCGCACAACTCCCACTCAGCACTCTCCTTCAGCCCTCTGAAGTGTGACTGCTCCCCTCCAGCAGCTCCGAACGCCCTGCGCCTGCCTCCAGTCATCATAACACGGGAGCCACGCACCCCAAAGCGCTGCGGGAGTTAGCTGTCTGCTGCAGCGCAGGCGCAGCAGCCCTCCGGCGGCCATTTTTAGTTTGGGCAAATGATAGGTTGACTGTCAATTGGTCGACCCCATATGGTTAACATGCATCCTCTTTGTCCATGTTGACCTTGTGCCTGTTGACTTTTTGACTGTCAACCCTTTGCTCTACACCCCTCTGATAATTTGTATGGCCTTGTTAAACTCCTAGTATATTACATCTGTTTTCTAATTCACAGCTTATACTGTTTAACCATGCAGTAAAATTATGACCCTTAATAATGAATGTAAATATATGGTAGGTTCAAATACACTAAAGTTTACGATATTTATATGTATGTATTCTAAATCTGCAGTTGGAACCACTTCCGTCAGCTTGTTGGTCAGAAGAGGAATGCCTTGGATTCTGCTCTTGATATTCAGAATTACCACCTGGAATGTAATGAAACTGTGTGCTGGATGAGAGAAAAGACCAAGGTCATTGAGTCCACTCAGAGCCTGGGAAATGACTTGGCTGGAGTTACTGCTCTTCAGCGAAAGCTTACCGGCATGGAGCGTGATTTAGAGGCCATACAAAGTAAAGTTGATGACCTCCGTTCAGAATCAGAAAAGCTTGCTTCAGGACACCCAGACAAGGCATCTGCAATTACTGGTCGTGTAGCTGAGATAGATGACACATGGGGTGAATTGAGGAATACAATGAAAAGAAGAGAAGAAACATTAGGGGAAGCAAGCAAGCTTCAAGGCTTTTTGCGTGATCTCGATGACTTCCAGAACTGGCTGTCCCGAGCCCAGACAGCAGTTGCATCTGAGGATGTTCCAGCTGACCTGGTGGAGGCAGAACGCTTGCTTGCGCAGCACCAAAGCATAAAAAATGAAATTGATCGCTATGGAGCTGACTACAAGAGAGTGAGAGAAGTTGGTGAAGAAGTAACTCTTGGTCAGACAGATGCCCAATACATGTTTCTTCAGCAGAGGCTAAAGGCTCTGGACACTGGCTGGAATGAGCTAGGACAAATGTGGGAGAACAGACATCAACTGTTATCTCAGGGATACAGCTTCCAAGTGTTTCTCAGAGATACAAAGCAAGTGGAGGGGTTCCTAAATAACCAGGTGAGCCACACATGTCCTAAATTTAGTGGCTACTGTATGCTTAGTATTACAAAATGTTACTGTTTTCAAGCCTTCTGTTTACCTTGCCTTCTTTTAGGAGTATGTCCTATCCCACACTGAAATGCCCACCACCCTTCAGGCAGCTGAAGCAGCAATCAAACGTCATGAGGACTTCATGACAACCATGGATGCCAATGAAGAGAAGATCCGTGGTCTGGTAGAATCAGGGAAGAAGCTCATTCAAGAGCAAAATGTCAACTCTGACAAGATTCAGGAGAAGGTCACATCCGTTGATGAAAGGTAATCTGTTCTAATGCATCAAGCAGTATCAGTCTTGGACTTCTGTTTTGTGCTAACTAAACAAAATTATGTAAAACACTTTTATTAAGGCTTTCTTTTTTTGTTGGTTGGTTGGCAGGGGGATTAAGGATTTTAAGATTCCTTTTGTGTGATTTTAATATTTTAAGTTATTTTGGAATTGTGTCCTGCTTACTGCCACAGCAAAGGGGTGGGGGTGTGTGTGGGGGGGGGGGGGGTAGTGTTTCAGTGTGTAATACTATTTATATTTATTTACTTTCTATTCTCATTGATTTTCCTAGGCACAAGAAAAATAGGGAAGCAGCTAACAATGTTTTAACTCGTCTCAAGGACAATCGTGATCTCCAGCATTTCCTCCAGGACTGTCAAGAGGTGAATATATACATTTTTTTCAGTGTGTGTGCGCGCGCAAGTGTGCATGTAGCAATAGCAGGTAAGTGTTCAACATTTCAGTTGTATTTATCTTTCCTCAGGGAAATATATCTGAAACATTGGACACATACTTGGTATTGCTGCAGTGTCGTCTTAATTGAGTACAGCATATATTCTCTGTTGTACTTATCTACTTGGCTATATACTGATTGTCTAACAGAGCTCATGATTAAGTAATGGCCAATATCAAATCCATGTCCTATTTGATTGACAGCTAACTCTGTGGATCAATGAGAAGATGTTGACTGCTCAGGATGTGTCTTATGATGAAGCCCGTAACCTGCACAGCAAGTGGCAAAAGCACCAAGCCTTCATGGCAGAGCTGGCATCAAATAAAGACTGGCTGGACAAAATAGATATGGTAGGATGAAAATAAAATCGTTAGAGGTAGCAATATGACTAGTCTTTGGGGGGGAGGGGGTATTTATTTTTTAAGTTTTGCAATAGTGCCTCAATTTTAAGTGCCACATCAGCCTAACTAGAAATTTCTTTGTGGCCTGACTTGTAAATATTATTTTTTACTAGGAAGGAAAACAGCTTATTGCAGAAAAGCCAGAACTGGAACCAGTGGTGAGAGAGAAACTGGATTCCCTCCACAGCCTTTGGAATGACCTGGAGTCTACCACCAAAAGTAAAGCACGGTGCCTGTTTGATGCCAACAGGGCAGAACTGTTCACACAAAGTTGCTCTGCTTTGGAAAGTTGGTTGCAAAATCTTGAGGGGCAACTTCAGTCTGATGACTATGGAAAAGATCTCACTAGTGTAAACATCCTACTAAATAAGCAACAGGTATTGCGAGAATGTCGTCTCTGTGTTTTTTTTTTGTTTTTTTTTACTTACTAAAATGTATATGTTTAACATGAGAAGTTGAGGTTTAGAAATTGGCATATTTATGAAGTGTTGATGTACAGTCCTAGAAATCATTTTCCTATTCTGGACTTGCTTTCATTGTCTAAATTACAGTAGGCAGATAAATATGAATTGCTTATTATTGTGCATTGTTAATAATTGAGCACTAAGTGAATATGGCTCATCATTCACTACCTGAGATTTATCGTCTCCAAATGCCCCTTTTCTTTGTTAGTCTTCCAGCTTTATAAAGGTATTTGGGAGAAGCCCTCAAATTTTATAGAAAAAAAAAAAGAAAGCTAGTTAGGCTAGAAAATTCCTTATTCACAATGTTCAATGTTAATTTGATATATTTTTGTGTAATGGTGCAAATTTCCACTCGATCATCTCCTATTTTCAGATGCTAGAGAACCAGATGGAAGTGAGAGAGAAGGAGTTGGAGGCTATACAGAGTCAAGCTCAGGCTTTGGGTCAGGAAGATGCCAACATAGTAGAAGTTGACTCCAAGCATAAGACAGTTGCATCTAAGTTCTCTACACTACATGCACCTCTCAGTGAACGGAGGAAGTTGTTGCTGGCATCCAAGGAGGGGCACCAATTTAATAGAGATCTGGAAGATGAAATAGTAAGGAATGGCTCAGTTGTATTTAAAAGCCGTACATTTTTGTCCTTGAACATTAATGCATAAATGACTCTGCCCACTATGTGCACCGAATTTGAGCTCTTTTATTTGTGCTCTTTTCTCTCTCAGCTTTGGGTAAAGGAGAGAATGCCGATGGCCCTCTCTACAGAGCACGGAAAGGATCTCCCGACTGTGCAACTGCTCATCAAGAAGAACCAGGTGAGCAGCAATTTGTACATTTTGTCCTTGCTGTTTTTGCCCTGTAAAACCATTCACAATTGTTACGCCAAGTATCTAGTACAATTAGATAGGCAGATAAATAGTTGAGTATATATAGGGGGCAGGGTCCTGGCTTTCGGGGACATGGGCTATATATCACTGACTTTCTTTCCTCCCACTCTCTGCTTGACCCATTTCAATATGGCTTCCGTTCTCTCCACTCCACTGAAACTGCCCTCACAAAAGTCTGCAATGATCTTCATGCTGCCAAATCTAAGGGCCACTACTCTCTGCTTATTCTTCTTGACCTGTCTGCTGCATTTGACACTGTGGACCATCCATTAGTAAGAAGATGAAAACAATACTGTATCATTTATTTGAGAGCAATGAAAGAAGGAATCCTGAAAATTTTAATGAAAGTGCCTATCAGTTGTAAGCAGTGACTGGTTTAAAACATTGAAATGGTTAGTGCTAAAACTCTTCATGTTACAACATGATCAGCTCGGTAACCCAACTAGTAAGCATGCACACAGGCTGGGTGCACAAAGGTCAGCCTTATCTGTATTACCGTTCCTAGACCTACTGTATAAAACAGCAGTGTCATGGTTAAAAATCATATCGTACTACAGAAAAGACAGCTGCCGCTACTAAGCACCTGTCCATTATTTACCTGAAATACTTCCCTGAAGCTTGTGCCTGTAGCATAACAACAGCAGAACAGGTGTATACTGGATCATCATATAAAGCATTCAGTGAGCTATGTTCTAAGATAAACATAAATTCCTGTCGCTGTATGGTGTAGTTTAGTAATGGTGCACTAGGGAACAATGGTGACACAGCTCACATTGGGATGAAGGAGGGTCCGGAGGAGCCAGGCACCTATGCTAAAAGCTTTGAGAGGTAGGCTCCTCCCTCTGCATCCCAAAATCCCCAGCCAGAAGATTTAGAGATAGTTAGGTGTTTTTTATTTTATTAATTTTACACTTAGTCAGGTAGGAAACAGTGTGAGGTTTCTATTAAAATCCACACACTTTCAGCACAGCAGGGGCTGACAGAAGCGCGTACTGTCAGCTCCATGTGCACAGAGAGTCTCTGTCTGGGCTCTCTGTGCTGTGCTTTTCAGCCTCTTTTGAGAGGCTGCCTGGGCCCTGGAGTGTCCCTGAACCGGCTCCTCACGGGGGGATCATGGAAGATGGGCGCTCCGTGATGGCGGCGGCCATTTTACACAGGGTTTGCAAGCTGAATTCTCCATAGAGATAGCAGCTTGTGACAGGGCCTGCGGGCAGATCCAAGTGGTCCCAAAATGTAGGGGAGACACTTGGGTTAGGAGAATCTGCATGCTGGGAGTGGCTACAGGGGGTAGTTTGGTGCCATTTAACCACAGACCCCGCTGTAGCAGGGACAGATGGTCTCTTCCCTCACTCTGCTTGCCACCATTTTGGGAGAAGCTGACTGCGGAGCTGAAACGCTGTATCCTGCAGAGTGATTGATTCTCCTGGGCTTCGCCAATCCCACTATCCGGAGGAAGTGTCCGGAGGCTTCAGACAAGATAAGTACTGGCTATACATTGACTGAGTACTATATGCCTGTCATTTTGCACTGTGTGATTATTAATCATGACAGAAAGGCAGTCTGCAGCCTTGGGGGAGGGAGCCCTTAACACATTGAGCGCGTGCAGAGTTTGTGCACTAGCATTAACCCCTGAACAGATGGCTCAATGGGATATGTGCCCTGTTTGCGCAGCTGTGAGACCCATGGGTGCTACAACTTAGAGGGTAGAGCAGACAGAACCAGCGTGGGCTTACGGCTCTGGGCAGGTCAGTTACTGCTTTAGTGCAGTTGTTAGATAAGCAGAGGGATGAAATGGTGAAATCTCGACCTATGTCATTCTCTCAACATTCTTCTAGCTCCTTTCCATTAACACAAGGAGAACCAGTTTTCTTCTACGATCCCATGGCTGCCATACTTAGGGATATTCCCCTTATTCCTAGGATTAGACATGGTGATTTTTTGAATAGACTCCGTCCACCTGGGGTATATAATTCCACACCTCCCTTTTCTCTGTGTCTTTTTTCCTGTCTCCTAAAAGGTTAGACAGTGTAGGGTGTAATTTTATGTTGTGGAGCTTACTTCAGGGTTGGCTGCCTTGGGGGAATGGAATCAGGTTGGCCTCTAAGAGCTTCCATCCTGGTTTAATATATATGCAGTATGGGACTGCCAGCGTGTTCCGGAGGATATGGGCGCCGTAATGTATTTACACAGAGGCAGTGATATGACGGACTCTCATGCCGGGGAGTAGTGGCGCCAGGATCTGTTGCACTGGTCCTTGCAGGTGTCGGGACCTGGTTACTGAAGCTCTGCCCTCACTGATGTCAGACGCGCAGTCAGCGTGTGCTATCTGAAGCAGACTTCCGGTATATGGAGACTTCCGGGTAAGACGCCCGGAGGGCGGCACAATGATTCGGGTTTTAACCTGTGTTAAACCGCAGAAAAGGGTCACTTCCGGGTTACTTGATATATATGCCTGCACAAGTCAGGGCTGGAGTCATTCACTCTGCGGTATTGGTCCTGTGAGCAGTATGGATCCTTCCCCCCCCCCCCCCCATAAGCAGAGTTCTCCCTTGCCGAAGTAAGCTCTTATTTTTGGGAGATATTAGCTACTTTTATTTTTAGTTCATTATATTATGTATGTATGTATGTATGTATGTATGTATGTATGTATGTATGTATGTATGTATGTGTGTGTGTGTGTGTGTGTGTGTGTGTGTGTGTGTGTGTGTGTGTGTATGTATGTATGTATGTATGGATGGATGTGTATATATGTATGTGTGTGTGTGTGTGTGTATGTATATATATATATATATATATATATATATATATATATATATATATATATATATATATATATATATATGTACTTGTTTCCTAGCATGGCCACAATCGCGGGCATCGCGGGTAATTTTTAATGGTCTGCGATGCGACCGACGCGATGCCTGTGATTTCCCATTGAAATGCATTGAAAAAGTCAAAATCGCGTCGGTCGCATCGTATGCGGCCAAAATAAGCATAAGATGGTACCGACGCGATGCCCGCGATTTCCCATAGGAAACAATGTAAAATGCCTCAATTTACCCAAATCAACATAGGGAACAATGTTAAATGTGCCAGAGACTCCAAACCCCCCCCCCCTGACCAGTGAAATGGCCCCCCAAAAATAGTTAACACCACCCCACAATCAACGTGAACCCGAAGCGTGGCGAGCCCGCGAGGGGCGGCCGTACGCGTCCTCCGACCTTTTCATACCCCCACTATCTTACCTTCATACCTTCAGCTATGCCAATATGTCAACCTTACTGCCGACACAAGTCTGTCAGGGTGGGGCGCTCATCTGGCAGATCTCACAGTACAAGGAAGATGGTCGAAAGAAGAGAGTCACCTAACTTCGAATGTAAGAGAGGCAATGGCAGTGTAGCGAGCAATCTGTCACTTTAAGGAAATGTTGAAGAACCAACACTTGAAGGTCTTCTCAGACAATATTTCAGTAGTGGCGCACCTGAATCATCTAGGGGGTACCAAAAGCAGGTCCATTATGAGTGTAATGAAACCAATTCTACCATGGGCAGAGAAGAATCTGAAATCACTCTCCGCAATGTATGTTCCGGGCAAGGAAAACAAAATTGCAGACTACCTGAGCAGGAGAGACATTATGCCGGGCGAATGGGCACTCAACCCAGCAGTCTTTCAGATGGTAATAAGGAAGTTCGGAAAACCAGAAATAGACTTCATGGCCACCCACAAGAACTGCCAGGTAGAGAAATACTATGCAAGATTTTATCTACCTGGAATGCTAGTGACAGATGCATTTTCAGTCAAATGGGATTGTCGTCTAGGCTATCTGTTTCCTCCGACTCCATTGATAAGGCTGTGTCCTCAAGAAGACACTGGAGGACAAGGTAACAGTTATAGCAATCCTTCCCTTTTGGCCCAGGAGGCTGTGGTTCCCGATGATGCTGAAGCTGGCAGTGGAGAAACCTATGGTCTTGCCAATAAGACCAGATCTTTTTAATGCAGGGTCCAGTATAGCATCCCATTCCAAGTATATTTGGTCTCAGGGCCTGGAAGTTGAAAGGAGACATCTAAGGCCAGGTACACACCAGAACGATCCTGATTGTTAGTAGATTGTTAGCAGATTGTGTGATGCTCGCACGATCTGTTGGAGCCACACAATCTGCTAACGATCTGCATCCAATCTGATCCCAATCCGATCTGAGTCTGTATCCAGTTGAATGGATCTTTTACAGATCCTCACTGCAGCAGGTAGGATCTGTAAAACGACCAAACGACAGCGGGGACGCGCATTGGATTGGAATCGGATCGGAATTGGACCTAAACATGCACAATCTACACACAATCTGCATCCAATCGGTCGGAATTGGATCCAGATTGATGGAATTGAGCCCTAATCGTTCTGGTGTGTACCCCCCCTAAGACAAACTGGTGTATCTGATCAAGTAATTGAAGTATTGCTAAAAGCTAGGAAAAAAGTATCCTCTATGGCTTATTATAGAATGTGGCGTACAATGGCAAGGGTTCCTACTCCCCAAGTGCTTCAATTTCCTTATGAAGGGTTTCATATGGGGCTTGCTATATCTACTATAAAATGTCAAATAGCAGCCCTTAGTGTCTTGTTGGATAGAAAATTAGCCAAAGAAGATTTGGTAAACAGATTCTGTAAGGCTATTAAGAAAATCAGACCGACAAGGAAATCTATGGTTGCACCTTGGGACCTTAATGTGGTTTTGAATCGACTGGTGAGAGCACCCTTTGAACCATTGTCCTCAGCATAATTGAAATTTCTTTCATGGAAAGTTCTATTCCTGGTTGCAATAACTTCTGCCAGAAGAATTTAGTGAATTCAAGCTTTATGGGCAGAAGAGCCTTATTTGATTTGTTTCCCAAATAGTTTGGTTGAGAACACATCCAGACTTCTTGCCTAAGTCGTATTGAAGTTCCACCTTAATCAGGAAATTCTTACCTGCATTCTATGCGGATCCATCTACTCCTGAAGAACTGCACTCATTAGACTTAGTCAGGGCCATCTCTATATATCTTCAAAGAGTACAAGGTATTAGAAAGTCCAAACACTTATTTATAATACCAGAAGGTCCAAGAAAAGGAATGGTTCCATCTAAACAGACTCTAGCTAGATGGATAAGAAGTCTCATTACATTTGCTTATGAACAAGAAGGAAGGCCAGCTACTCCAGATTGTTAAAGCAAACTCTATAAGAGCCATGGCAGTATCATGGGCTAGGAAGGCTCAAGCATTGATGACAGACATCTGCCAAGCTGCTACCTGGTCGTCTGTACACACATTCACAAAGCATTATGCTTTGGACATTCCTTCAGCCCACTTTGGGGAAAATGTGTTTTGAATAAATACGACATGGTCAGGATACGACATGGTCAGGAAGGGTAAACTGCGCTAAATGTACAATAAAAACATATATATTAAAATAACATTTAATTGATAAATGACATCATGGAAATCACTGTATACAACAAAAATTGCTTTGAGCAAACACTTGTTATAAATGAAAAATAGTAATAAAAAATATGTTCATAAAAATAAGTGCGCTCAGTGCAATGACATGAGCGTGCGAATAATCACCCTTTATGTGTCCACCACTACTGGGAAAGTCCAATTGGATTTAATGAAGGATTGGCGTCCAGTGAGTGAGGAGGAATTCTTCCTGATAGGTAATGTGTCACCGGGTCCTTAGGGAGGTGGCATGCCTCTCAGTCTGTTGGAAGGAAGAGTGGAAAGTGCTTTTTTCCAAATGATGGTACACTGATGAACCTCTGCTGGAACAGTTGCCAATCTCTTCTGAGGTGGAATGGGGTGGCTATTCCGTGTATGTAGCAAGAACCTACGCATTTCGCTGCTGAAATGCAGCTTTTTCAAGGATGTCTTGCTGGAGAGAGGACTGGGTTTAAATACCCTCCCTCTAGTTATGTCATACACCTGTGGCTAATTAGTTCTCACAGTGCCCGTAAATATACATAAAAACAGTAATAACTTATCTCTAGTTATAAAGGAGGAGACAGACTTATTTAGTGATTACATTTAAATATCGTTTTTTAGTGTAAAAATAGAAAACCTGTTAAATGAACGGCGGCTAATCACGCCGTATATCAGGGAACCCTGTTAGTACAAGGTTTCCGGCCAGTGGAGAGCACACGTCATCGCGCACTTCCTGTATACGCAGACAGCATGTGCGCTCCACGGTCTGGCTGCATCTGTATCCGTTTCCGGCGTGTGAACCGCAGTGTTGAGTCGGGTGAGACGCACGGAAGTCTCTGGTGCCCGGAGATGTTTATCTTTACTTTAGTCGCCTGGACACCATTTTCTTGAAAAAATAAGTTGCATTGATTAAGTCTCCCTCCCTTTCTTGCTTTGGTATGTCCCTAAATAGGGCTGCCATAAGATCGTAGAAGAAACCAGCGAATTATTATACTTATAATAATATAAGGCGATAATTCCATTTCTTCATAGAGATCCATGGCAGCCACAAGAAAGATCCCTCCCTTATTAAGTTGTGATTTCTCCTTCATCCTTGGGGACACTGAAGTCTACGCTGGGAATAGAGTGGTGTATCGGAGGAGTCGGCACTTTAAGAAACTTGAACTGTGGTATGGCTCCTCCCCCTCTATTCCCCCCTCAGACCTCAGTCTTAGTTTAGTGCCCGGAGGAGTCGGATCCCTGGGCAAGGGCTCCGTTTGGGGCCTTTTTGTTTTACTTGTTTTTTGAACTTTTTGACACAGACAGCCAGCGCGTGCCGGCTGCCTGCAACGTGGGACAGCTCTCCGGGGAGTCAGAGCGGCACCGCTTGCGGCGCACGCGGCTGACTCCGGTCACAGACGCATCAGCGTCTGGGTCCCGCCACAGCTGCCTGCGGCTTGTGTTACGGGGCCGCGACCTAGTCGCCCGCCGGAGAGAGCAGGGCGTGCGAGCGCATAGCGCTGGGTGACGGCTGGACCAGGGTTAATTCGCTGGTCCAGCAGGGAGCAGACAGCCAATCAGCGCCGCTGTATACAGCGCGCGCTCTGATGAGAGGAAGGGGCGGACCAGTGAGTGGTCGCGTCCTAGCTGCAGTCCTCTGCGCCAGACCGGTGCCTCTACAGTTCACTGGAACAGGACAGCAGGACGCTTTCTCTCCCTCTTCAGCCTGGATATTATTGAATGCTGCGCTGGTGAGTGGAGGGGATTTTCTCTTGTGAGACTTCCCCGCTGGAGAGATTATCAGGTGGGCCTAATTCGGGGAAGGTGCGCTCCTCTCCCCCTATTAGTGTGGTGCTTTTGCTCTTGGTGTGGGGTCCTTGTTGGGGGCTCTCTTTGTCTGGCTTATTTCACCTCCTTTCACCTGTGTGTGTGTAAGGGGTGTGTGTGTGTGCAGCATGACAGCCAAGTCTCAGTCAAAAGCTTCTCCAAAGCTGTTTGTATGCACTAAGTGTGAGCAACAGTTTACGCAGCATGTGAAGGGTGTATCCTTGTGTAAGGATTGCTTCAAAGGGGATGCTGGGCAGAGTCAGGTCCCTATTCTGAACACTGAGGGAGTTACCAGTGTGTTAGCCACTCTGGCATCAGAGATGGCTGCGTCTCGCAGGGACAGGGAGTCATTGCAGGTGCAATTGGCTTCCTTGTCTGCTGCGGAGCCTACCTGGGCCAGAGAACTGATTACATCAGTGAAGGCGTTGGCCCAAGCAGCTGCGGTGCCTTCGGGGTCCGCAAGTGCTCCACCTCCCCCGAGGAAAAGAGGTGTTCCTTTATTGTTACAGGGGGATACTTCAGAGGATGAACCGGGGGACCCCTTGGAAGGGGATATGTTTCAGGAGGATCCTATTGATCCTGTAGAGGACGTTCCTCAGGAAGAGGCCCAGGGTATAGAGGCTCTCATTCAGGCTATTAAATCTACTCTCAATGTTAGCGAGCAGGAGCCGCCGACGCAGGTTTCTATTTTTGGGAGGTCTGCTAAGGCGGTGGTCACCTTCCCAGAGTCTATGGAATTGGAGAAACCTCTTCTGGATATTTGGAGGTCTCCAGAAAAAAAGTTTCAGTTATCTAGGCGGTTTAAGGCCTCTTACCCATTTGCTCCGGAGGCTAGGGCAAAATGGGAGACTCCGCCGTTGGCAGACGCGTCCGTGTCAAAGCTTTCCAAAAAAGCGGCACTTCCCATTCCTGGGGCAGTGGCCCTCAAGGAGGCGCCAGATAGGCGTCTGGAGGCGGGGCTTAAGCAGATTTTTTCAACCGCAGGTGTGTCACTTCGGCCCATTCTCGTGATCTCCTGGGTCAGTAGGGCCATGGAGAAATGGGCGGAGGATTTGTCAAAGGGTCTGAATGATCAAGGTTCTTCTGAGGAGTTCATTCAGTTAGCAGAACAGATGCGGGAATCTGCAATGTATATTGGAGAGGCTGCAAGGGATTCTGCGGCTCTGGTGGCAAGAATCTCGGCTCAGTCCATTACGGCCAGGAGGTCTTTGTGGCTTAAGTCCTGGCAAGCGGAGGCGGACATTAAAAGGGCGGTAGAGGCTCTTCCGTTTACGGGAGAGGTCTTGTTTGGGCCGGAGTTAGACAAGTTGATTTCTCTGGCCACAGGAGGCAAATCAACTTTCCTGCCTTCCGCGACTCCGCCTCCCAAAAAGCCTTATCAAGGGCCGGCCTTTCGCTCCTTTCGGGGGGCACCTAAGTTCAGAGGTAAGTCCAGAGGATCCTTTACCGCTTCTCGTGGCAGAGGCAGAGGGTTTGGTGGAGCAACCACTGCCTCAGGACCAGCTGCTCGGCGCGCAGACGTCAAGCAAACCGAAAAGCCCGCAGCAGGACTCCCGGCCCTCCTACCTGGGGGATCCCAGAGTAGGGGCTCGCCTGTTGGACTTCCGGCAGGCCTGGGAGGGGTCTTGCAAGGACAAGTGGGTTTTGTCCGTCATTGCGCAGGGGTACAGACTGGAGTTTTCCGGTACTCCCCCTCACCAGTTTTTTACAATAGGTTTGCCTCACGTGGAGTTGAACCGTCAGTTGCTTCTTCAAGCAGTACAGAAACTGTTGACCGCAGGAGTTATAATGCCGGTTCCTGCCGAACAACGCACAGAGGGTTTTTATTCTCCCCTGTTCCTGGTTCCGAAACCGGACGGTTCGGTTCGACCAATATTGAATTTAAAAGCTTTAAACGTATATATCACGTACCACAGATTCAAAATGGAGTCTCTTCGTTCTGTGGTTGCAGGGCTGGAGCCGGGGGAATTTTTAGCATCTTTGGATGTCAAAGATGCTTATTTGCATATTCCCATTTACGTTCCGCATCAGAAGTTTCTTCGCTTCGCGATAAGGGATCTCCATTTTCAGTTTCGGGCTCTGCCATTTGGCCTTTCATCGGCGCCACGTCTGTTTACCAAGGTAATGGCAGTGATGGTAGAGGTGCTTCATTCTCTGGGAGTAAAGATCGTTCCGTATTTGGACGATTTACTCATCAAGGCCGAATCCAGGGATCAGTTGACGCAGGCGATTCAGGTAACCTGCCAGACGTTATTGACCCATGGCTGGATTCTCAACTACCAGAAATCTCAGCTGAATCCTTCAAGAAGGATTGTATTCCTGGGGTTGATTTTGGACACGGAGGTTCAAAAAGTTTTTCTGCCTCGGGAAAAGATGTTGTCCCTGCAGGAGTTGGTTCGGCAGGTGCTTCGACCTCGGAGAGTGTCGGTGCACTTATGTATCCGATTGCTGGGCAAGATGGTAGCCTCGTTCGAGGCTCTGCAGTTCGGGCGTTTCCATTCAAGGACCTTTCAATTAGACCTGCTCAGGAAGTGGTCGGGCTCCCACTTGCACATGTACAAGATGGTGGTGTTATCGCCCTGCAGCCGTCTCTCTCTCCAGTGGTGGCTACTGTTGGCCAATTTGTTGGAGGGCCGACGTTTCGGAATCTGGGATTGGACGATAGTCACGACCGATGCCAGCCTCCGGGGCTGGGGAGCTGTTGTGTTGGGGCAGCACTTCCAGGGTCGTTGGTCGTCTCAGGAGGCGAAGCTGCCTATAAACATCTTGGAGCTTCGCGCGATTCGTCTGGCCTTGTCCTATGCGGACGGGATCCTCCGGGGGAAGGCGATTCGCATTCAGTCGGACAATGCCACGGCCGTGGCTTATGTGAACCGGCAGGGCGGAACGCGCAGTCGCGGAGCCATGCAGGAGGTACGTCCAATTCTGCAATGGGCAGAGCGGCATGCTCTGGCCTTGTCGGCGGTCTTCATTCCCGGGGTGGACAACTGGGAGGCGGACTATCTGAGTCGCCAGGATGTTCACCCTGGGGAGTGGGCCTTACATCCGGAGGTATTTGCCCAGATCGCCCACCGATGGGGGATGCCTCAGGTGGACATGATGGCCTCCAGGAACAATCGGAAGGTGCGGCTGTATTGTTCCAGGTCTCGGGATCCAGAGGCGGTAGCGACGGACGCGCTGACCGCGAGTTGGAACTACTCCCTCATTTATCTGTTCCCTCCGTTGCCCTTGATTCAGCTGGTACTCAGAAGAATCAAGCGGGAGAGGTCCACAGTCATCCTGGTGGCACCGAATTGGCCTCGTCGTCCTTGGTATGCCGACCTTCAGGGGCTCCTGATGGATCATCCTTGGCAACTACCTCTAAGGGACGATCTTCTACAGCAGGGGCCGTTCGCTTACCAAGGCTTACGGCAACTTCGTTTGACGGCATGGCTGTTGAGGCCGCACTATTGAGCAGACGAGGAATTCCTAAGTCAGTGATTCCCACTATGATAAGAGCCAGGAAGGAGGTTACTTCACGGCATTATTATAGTATTTGGAGGGCCTATGTAGCGTGGTGCGAGTGCCGTAACTTGCCCACGGCTGTATTTTCTTTGTCTAGGTTGTTGCAGTTTCTGCAAGCCGGATTTAAGGCGGGTTTGCGCCTAGGGTCCCTTAAGGTACAAGTGTCTGCATTGTCAGTTTTCTTTCATAGGCGTCTTGCCGTCATTCCTGAGGTGCAGACGTTTCTGAGCGGGGTTCTCCGCCTTCAGCCCCCAGTGCGGGCTCCGGAGGAACCCTGGGATCTTTCTTTAGTTTTGGATTATCTTAAGTCAAGTGTTTTTGAACCCTTAGACTCTATTGATTTGCGGTTGTTAACTTGGAAAACGGTGTTACTGCTCGCGTTAGCATCGGCACGCCGGGTGTCCGATCTTAGCGCTCTTTCATGTCGGTCACCCTACCTGGTGTTTCATCCGGACAGGGCTGAGCTTCGGACCAGGTTGGATTATTTGCCTAAGGTGGTTTCATCTTATCACCTAAATCAGCCAATCGTGGTTCCAGCTCTTACGGGAGATTCCGCCTCGCTGAACGTGGTCCGAGCCTTGCAGGTGTATGTGAATAGGACCAAGGATCTCAGAAGGTCGGATTCACTTTTTGTCCTTTATTCTTCGGCAAAGCGAGGTTGGCCAGTGTCTAAACAGACTCTGGCCAGGTGGATCTGTCTCACCATTAAGCAGCCTTACCTTCATGCTTCACAGTCACCGCCAGTCAGGATCTCGGCCCATTCCACCCGTTCGGTGGGGCCGTCCTGGGCCGCTGCCAGGGGAGTTTCCCTGACACAGTTATGTAGGGCGGCCACTTGGTCGGGCCCTAATACTTTCGTTAAGTTTTATAGGTTTGACACCTTTGCGGCCTCTGCCTCCAGTTTCGGCCGTGCGGTGCTTCAGGATGCCCAGTGCCTTCCCACCCGTGGGGATGGCTTTGGGACGTCCCCAGCGTAGACTTCAGTGTCCCCAAGGATGAAGGAGAAAATAGGAATTTGGTACTCACCGTTAATTCCCTTTCTCCGAATCCGTAGGGGACACTGAACACCCTCCCGGCACTGTTCAGGCCTAAAAGGGGGGGATTTATTTTGAGCGCATGCAGTTATGTTTGGTTATGCATGCGTCTGGGTGTTGTTGATAGCCTACTGAGTAGTATGGTTGTTCGTTTTGGTTTGTTAATTTCTTTCTCTCTCTCTATTGGGATTCCCTGGTCTCTTTTCTCCTCTCGGGCACGGTCAACTAAGACTGAGGTCTGAGGGGGGAATAGAGGGGGAGGAGCCATACCACAGTTCAAGTTTCTTAAAGTGCCGACTCCTCCGATACACCACTCTATTCCCAGCGTAGACTTCAGTGTCCCCTACGGATTCGGAGAAAGGGAATTAACGGTGAGTACCAAATTCCTATTTTTTTTACTCTAGACCATTAGAGGAGACACTCAAGACACAGAGGAAGGAGAGGTGTGGACTTGTATACCCCAGGTGGGCTGGTTTACTGCAAGTGATGCAGGATACAACTAAGGGTACAGATGGAGCCAGGCTCCCTTTTGCTGGCGAATCGACAGACTGTCACCGCTGGCGATCCGCCAGCAGCCCGGCTCTCCATCCGACTTTCGTGCGGCGGGGCGAGGGGAACCTGTCCGTCTCCGCTTCAGGGAGATGGACATGGTTGGGGAGGGGGGGTGCGGGGAGGCGGTGGGGACCCCGTGTGACCGCCGACAAGACGGCGGGGACCCGAGGGAAGCGGTCGGAAGGGGATGCGCGCGCATCTCGTGTTGCTTCTAAACATTCTCACTCATCTCTTCCTGCATTGGAAGATTCAGGGGAGGAAGGGGAGTGCCGTTATGATGTACCCTGGGAGAAGGGTGATGATGATTTGTCGGTCCCCGGTGTGGATGATTTGATCTTAGCAGTCAAACAAGCTTTAAGCTTATCTGATGATAACAAAACTCCAGCAAAAGGGTGTTTAAAGACAGCGTAGAGAGGCTGTTACTTTTCCATCAGATGAAGGTTTGCAGGACCTATTGGAGGGGGCTTGGAAAACGCCCGATAAGAGACTCCAGATGCCTAAAAGGTTTTTGAACCTTTACACTATGCCAGAGGAGCATGTAAATCTTTGGGAAAAGGTCCCTTTGGTTGACGCACCGGTAGCTAGATTATCAAAAGCTACCGTGCTTCCCATTCATGGGGGGGTGCTGCATTTAAAGACCCTGTTGAGAAAAAGCTTGAAGGGAATCTTAAAGCAATTTTTGAAGGTGTGGGGGTTTTCCCTTAGACCTATTATTGCTTCTGTATGGGTTTCTAAGGTCATGATTGTATGGGCAAATGCTATGTGTGCAATGGTACATTCAGACACAGGGGTCTTAATTCTGGCTGAAAAATTGAAGGCTGCGGCAGAGTATAATTTAGAGGCTGGAGAAGAGGTGCTCAAAATGGCTTTCAGAGTTTCTGCGGTCTCTGTGAATGCTAGAAGAGTTCTGTGTCTCAAGGCCTGAGAGGCGGACAATGAGTCCAAAAAGTCCTTAGAAGCGTTGGCTTTTAAAGGGAACCTTCTGTTTGGTTCCGAATTGGAGGACATTATTAAACAGGCTACAGGGGGGAAAAGTAATTTTCTGCCTGCCCCTACCGTTAAACAGAACTCAAAATTATTATCCTTTCGGTCGTCCTTTCGTCCCTCCCCTAGAGGAGGTGCATCCTTTAAAGGACAATCCCACAGAGGAAAATTCCAGTTGGGAAAGGGGAAGGCCCCAAAGTCCCGCTTTGGAGCTTTCAATAAGAAGCAGAGCGCCAAAGGTGAGGAAAAATCCTCAGCATGACAACCAGGAGACTCCCCTATCTGTCCTCAAAGTGGGGGGTCGCCTCCTGCAATATCTGGACACTTTGGCCTTACTGGAACAGGATTCTTGGGTCCTGGATGTAGTTTCTCTCGGATACAAGATAAACTTGAGAGATTTACCACCAAAAAGGTTCTTACCTACACCATTACTGAAAGAGGCATGTCTCAGGAAAGTTCTTTTAGGGGGCTACTCAGTCTCTTCAAGAAAAAGGTGTGGTGGTCCCTGTACAGCGGGAGAAGAGAAAGAAGGGGTTTTACTGAATTATTTTCCTAGTACCCCAACCAGTCGGATCTTTCAGACCCATTTTGAACTTGAAGTCTTTAAATCTTCACCTGTGGGTGGATCATTTCAAAATGGAGTCCCTGAGGTCGGTTCCATTGAGCCTGTACCAAGGAGACTTTTTGGCATCAATGGACATCCAGGACGTATATTTACACGTCCCTGTCTGCAGGGAACATCAGTCTTTACTACGCTTTGCAATAGGAGACTTACATTGCCAGTTTCAGGCTCTACCTTTTGGGCTGGCCACGGCCCCGAGGGTATTTACAAAAATCATGTGTGTGATGGCAGCAGTTCTCAGATTAAAAGGAATAATAGTGATCCTTTATTTGGACGATCTGTTGTTCAAAGCAGAGTCGGCGGAAAAATTTCAGCAGGACTTGGCATAGGCTATTCTGTTTCTACAGAATCACAGCTGGCTGCTAAATTTTCAGAAGTCCAATTTGGTCCCTTCCCAGAGGATTCAGTTCCTGGCAGTCATACTGGACACTCATTTACATTGGGTGTTTCTCCTGGAATCAAAGGCCAGGGACATTTTTCATCTGGTCGCATCAATTCTGGAATTACCAGATCAATCAGTTTAATGTATTCCAGTGGGCTTTGGAAGTTGAACTGAGGATTCTGGAATGCAGAGGGAGGAGTCTACCTCTCAAAGCTTTTAGCATAGGTGCCTGGCTCCTCTGGACCCTCCTACATTCCAATGTGAGCGGTACCCAGGACCATATCAGAGAAAGGGATTCGAACAGTAAGTTCTTACAAAAATCCTTTTTTTTTTTTTTTTTTTAAGGTTCAACTTCCTGCTACATCAATGCTGTTTCTTGTAACCTCTTGAATAGAGGGCAGACATAGTTTGTCAGACCCAGTATTCTTCTTTTGGTGGGTTGGGCAGTATTACAGAATAGGAGGCAGGCATTGTGAAATGATGACGGAATGGTCAGGGTTATAGTGATGGACTGACAAACTTTATATGATGGATCTCATGTTTTTGCCGGATTAGTTCCTCCAACTTCTCTGCCTCAAACAAGCATATACCGCATTTGACTAAAATCCTTGAAAATGCCCTCTATATAGTCACAATATCACTATCATCATACAGTTGCAAGAAAAAGTTTGTGCTCCCTTTCGAATTATCTGGATTTCTGCATAAATTGGTCATAAAATGTGTTCTGATCTTCATCTAAGTCACAACAATAGAAAACACTGCTTAAACTAATACCACACAAACAATTATATATTATCATGTTTTTATTCAACACAACATGTAAACCTTCACAGTGCAGGGTGGACAAAGTATGTGAACCCTAGGCTAATGACTTCTCCAAGAGCTAAATGGAGCCAGGAGTCAGCCAACCTGGAGTCCAGATGAGAAGAGATTGGAGGTATTGGTTAAAGCTGCCCTGCCATATAAAAAAAAAAGCACACCAGTTTTGAGTCAAGAAGCAGTGCCTGATGTGAACCATGCCTTAAATAAATAATAATAAATAAATGCCTTGCACAAAAGAGCTCTTGGAAAACCTGTGATTAAAAATTGTTGACTGTAGAAAGGAGTTCATAGGAGGACAGCACAGATGAAGCCACTATTGACCGCAAAAATCATTGCTGACTGTGTGATGTTTTACAAAAGAGCACCAGGGTGTTCCACAGCACTACTGGCAAAATATTCTGTGGACAGATAAAATCAAAGTTGAGTTGTTTGGAAGGAACACACAACACTATGAGTGGAGAAAAAAAGGCGGTACTTGTTTCCTGGCAGGGCGCCCAGTATGCATTTCACGTACTGGGCTATTCTCCGTAGTGAAATTGCATCTGATCGCACAGCGTGTATAGTGCTGTGTGATGCGATGTCCATATTAAGTGCACAGGAGTGCTTATACAATGAAATATTGCATGGGATCGGAAGACACCATAGACCAGGTGCGATGCGATATTTCATAGTAGAAGCACCCATGCTATTGTTTAGCGGCACCTCCAGTATCGACGCCACCCTGAAGTGTGGCGAGCAGCAGCAGAACGCGTCCTCCGACCTTTTCATACCCCCACTATCCACGTCGGCGTGGAGTTGATTTTATAAAGTGTGGCGAGCCACCGAGCCCAAAGCGTGGTGAACGCACGCGGATTACTTTACATGTATTCCGCGTCCCCTCGCGGGGCTCGCTGCGCTCGCCACACTTTATATGGTCAACTCCACGCCGACGTGGATAGTGGGGATATAAAAAGGTTGGAGGATGCGTTCCGACGCCCCTCGCGGTGCTCGCCACGCTTCGGGGTGGTGTTTTAGGAACACATTCACACCTACAAAATCATACAGCTGACACAGTAATGATGACATGCGATGAAATGGGTTATCCCCACCCAATGTCTTTCTCCACATAAACTCCTGCAGACAGGATTGGAGCATGTGGCGTGCTGTGCCTCTTAGGCGCTTATTGTGCCATTTGCACGCACCCCACATTCGCTCCACATTCTGGGTATGAACCCCTGTGGACGGGTCTATAAATTTGAAACGGTGATTAACTTGGGCGTGCTGATACCCTGCAAGTTCCAGCTGTTCAGTGCTGTACGCCCTCCAGCAGTGTAAATCGTGGTGCCTGGCTCTATATTCTCAATAATAGCTGCCATCAAAGTGCTGGCATCGCGTCTGGGCACCATAGTGAGGAAACACTGTCCAGTTCCCCTACAAATTCCCCCAAAAATCCACTGCTGTGGTAAAAGCCGGCCGACATTGCTCTTCCACCTCACAAATAAACTTGCATCGACCTCCACGGTGTGGCCTGGACCGCTGATACGGCACTGTGGCTGCGCCATGAGGTCCATCATGCAAGCCTCCCGCATCCATCGGTGGTGAATTTAGCGGTCTTTTTAGGGTACTTATGTAATATCTGGGCTCCCATTTTTCTTATGAGACCGCGTCCCCTTGCGGGGCTCGCTGCGCTCGCCACACTATATAAAATCAACTCCATGCGTAGTTGGATAGTAGGGGTATGAAAAAATGGGGTTCATTTAACATGGGAGCCCAGATAATACATAAGTACCCTTTTTAGATATGTCCAGCTGCTGCTGACAGTAGTCAATGGATGTCAGCTACTGGGCCCATGAATAGATAAAGCGCACCACAAAGTCACAAAGGATAAGCGGCACCCTGGAAACCAGTGGGCCGCTCTGTGGCTCACCTTGAGCCGGCATGCTTTATATGGCACCACCACATACATTCCTTCACTGATAGGCACATTACGTGGCCATTAGCACAATTCTGCGCCAGCGGAAGGAGATCATGTCGTTGAAAAAAGTCTATAGCCTCCTCCTCCGTCTGAGGCAAGCTAAACCTATTCATAGGTGCAGCCATTTCATAAATTTTAGATTAGTTCACCAGCAGCTCTGAGGGATGCTTCTTCTCCTGTCAGAAAATCACCTGAGTTATTTCTGCGAGGATCAGACAGGGGGCGGGAATGACTGGGAACAGGAGCAGTACTGAAATCGCATCGCTCGGTACTATAACGTCATGCGATGCGATTTCACTACGGTAGCATACGTAAGGAAACTGGGCGCCCTGCTAGGAAACAAGTACCAAAAAGGCACAGCACATCAACAGCATAACCTCATGGTGGAGGGGGGCACCATGGTTTGGGGCTGCTTTTCTGCCTCAGTGCTTAGACAGATTGTGGAAAATGGAATTCTTATGTTTATGTAGACATTTTGCAGGACAACTTAAGGCCATCTGTCCACCAATTGAAGCTCAACAGATGGGTGATGCTACAGAACAATGGCCCAACACACAGAAGTATCTCAACAACAGAATGGCTTCAACAGAAGAAAATATGCCTTCTGTAGTGGCCCAGTCAGAGTCCTGACCTCAGCCCGATTTAAGATGCTGTGGCATGACCTCAAGAGAGCGATTCACACCAGACACCCCAAGAATATTGCTAAACTGAAACTGTTTTGTAAAGAGGACTGGTCCAAAATTCCTCCTGACTGTTGTGCAAGTCTGATATGCAACTATAGGAAATGTTTGTTTGAGGTTATTGCTGCCACATGCTTTGTCCACCCTTCACTGTGAATGTTTCCATGGTGTGTTCAATAAAAAAATGAGAACATATTGTTTGTGTGGTATTAGTTTAAGCAGACTATTTATCTATTGTTGTGACTTAGGTGAGGTACATGCTGTGGCAGGGCTCTGGATCCTAGCAGCATCATGTCTATGGGGTGGAGGGTACTCTTTACCTAGCACGGCACCCACGATTTTGATCGTGGGCATCGCAGGTAAAAAAATCGCGGGCATTGAATGCACTAAAAACCGGGTGCGACGCGATGCCTGCGATTTCCCATAGGGAACAATGTTAAATTTCTCAATTGACCCGATTTTACTGTTCAATGCCTCAATTGACCCGATTTTTCTATAGGAAACAATGTTAAATGGCCCACAGAGGCCAAATAGCCACCCTGAAGTGTGAAATGGCCCCCACAATTGTTAACTCCACCCCACGATCAACGTCAACCCGAAGTGAGCGCAGCGGTACGCGTCCTACGACCTTTTCATACCCCCACTATCCACGTCGGCGTGGAGTTGAGAATAGAATAGTGTGGCGAGCGGACGCGGATACCTTCACAGGTAAACGCGTCCCTTCGCGGGCTTCACAGGTATCCACGTCCCCTCGCGGGGCTCGCTGCGCTCGCCACGCTTCGGGCTCGGTGGCTTGCTACGCTCACCACACTATTGTAGGACGCGTACCGCCGCCCCTCGCGGGCTCGCTGCACTCGCCACGCTTCGGGTTCACGTTGATCGTGGGGTGGCGTTAACAATTGTGGGGGCCATTTCACACTTTAGGGTGCCTATTTGGCCTCTGTGGGCCATTTAACATTGTTTCCTATGGAAAAATCGGGTCAATTGAGGCATTGAACAGAAAAATCGGGTCAATTAAGACATTTAACATTGTTCCCTATGGGAAATCGCGGGCATCGCGTCGGTCGCGTCGCACCCGATTTTTTAGTGCATTCGATGGCCGCGATGGGCGCCGTGCTAGGTAAAGAGTACCGGGTGGAGTTTGCTGCCCTTTCCCCAGACCTCACTCCCACCAATGAGTAGAAGGGGGTTTGTCTTAAGCAGACTCTCGGTGCAATGCATGCACTGAGTAACAGTGCACAGCTGTGAATGTGAACTGATGTTTGTCAGATTCACAGCTTTGGATGAAAAACACTGTGCTTCCCCAGACCCTGTGCTTGAAGTACCGTTGCATACCGCCACACTTCAAGCACTGCCTACCCCCTTATTGCAGCCTTCAATTGGTCCTTCAGTTCATCCCCAGGGTCGCCAGGAGAAGCCAAGGTCTTAGGTACTTGAGGGTGTGGCTAAATCCAGGGAGGGGTGTCAAGATCCCCTCAAAAAATTAGAATTGGCAAATGCACAGGAGCACTGTTTGTCACACAGGAACATGTGCACCACTCATAATTCACAGGATTGCGAAGAGGAGTTGAGATGGAGGGGGCATGTGCACTCAGGTGAAACTCTCTTCCCATATGTGCTGCTGGTTGGGCTATGTGATCTGCAGGAGATTCCTTAACTCTTTCCAGAGCAGTTGTTAATTTTGTAATACCATCGGAAAAGGGTGTCATAAATATCTTCCCACCGAGCCGAGTTTTCAAATTTGGAAACTGGGAGAAGTCCCTCAGAGCAGTTTAGCAGTTTTTAGTGAAAACTGCTAAACCATCCTCTTCAGACTATTACCTCACATGAACAACACTTAACTTTTGCCTGCAATTTGGCCTGTGTGGAATTTGAAGAGTAGAACTTAAAGGCATCATGTCACCAAAGTTATTGTGGTGCTATCTCATAGAAATTTGCCAAACTTCTCAAACAACCCTCAATGTCATCGCTTAACGAAATAAATGGCAAAGGGGTTTTAAATTCTGAATTGCCACTCGGTTGGTTTGTTTTTTAAAAATGTTTTCATCCATTTCAAATTCATGAAGATTTAATTTCTGGATTTAATTTGTACAATTATTTTATTAGCGGTTTCTTATATAGCGCACACATATTCCGCAGCGCTTTACAGAGAATATAATGTTATATTTATACATTATTACTTGTTTGTGAAATAATGTTTGAAAATAAAATATAAATAAATGCATTGATCTTTAAACGCAAATTTTTGTGTCACTTGTCCTACAGACACTACAGAAGGAGATTCAAGGGCACCAGCCTCGAATTGATGATATTTTAGAAAGGGGAAAGTCTATGGTGAAAAACAGTTCACTGGATGATCAAGAGATAGGAGAGCGACTGGAACTGCTGAGGAGCACCTGGGAGGAACTTTCCACTGAGGCAGGAAAGAGACATGACCGACTTGAGGAGTCTCATGCTGCACAGCAGTTTTATGCTGATGCTGCAGAGGCTGAAGCCTGGATGGGTGAACAGGAGCTGCATATGATGTCTGAAGAGAAAGCCAAGGTTGGTTAGCAGCTGCTAGCATCAGTCTACTTGTTGCCATGGCAAAACCAAGCATCCTGCTGTGATTAAGATTCAAATTACCATGTAGCATAAATGATATACTATGTCCCTAACACCCTACACTCTGTTTAAACCCACAGGATGAGATTGGGGCTCAGGCTATGCTGAAGAAACACTTAGTAATGGAGCAAGCTCTCGATGATTATGCTGAAACCATTCACCAGCTTGCCAACTCCAGCAGAGACATGGTCTCCAGAGGCCACCCAGAGAGGTCAGTAGGATGCATACATTTAGTGCATTTGGCAAATCTGCAACACCCTTTCTAGCTAAAGCAATGTTCATATAAGTTGCCTACTAATATTTAGCTATATTATACAAGCTATAGCTAACTATACAAGCTATAGCTATAGCAGAATAAATCACAGTACTGCATCATATAAATTATAACCCATTAAAATGAGCTTGAAGGACTAGTATTCAACTGCCCCCCCAACCTCCCTTCCCTTCACTCGCTGTTTCCACCTAACTGGTTCTTTTCAGCAAGGTGGAAACGACAAGTGCAGCCATCAAAACAGCGGGGCTCGCCACAAAATGCAGCAGGCTTGCTGAATTTGCAGTGAACCTTGCCGTTTAAGGGAGTCCTTGCCCTGGAACATTGAACACAGCGAGGGGGTTTCATGGTGCGTTTGGCTTGTTTTCGGTGAAAAAACACAAACCCCCTTTCCGGCGGCATTGAATACCACCCATAGTCAAGGAAGCAGCGAAACCTGAAGCAACCCTTGCATATCTAGATTGAAACCCAAGTAGGAAATACCGGACCCTCATCGGCCATACATGAATGGGCTAAACACACCTTAGCTAGCATACAAAGGGTAATAAAATATTGTTTAGTGCTCTGGGTTTCCAATTTTTTTTTTATTACGGCACCCTAAAGTACCAACATTTTCTTCATAGCACACCTAGGCCAAAAGTTATTTTATTAAGTTTTTTTTTTTTTTTTTAAATAAATTAATAAATTCTGTTTGTCATTCTTAGGGTCCATTATGTTATATTATGAGGGACAGGATTCACTTCTGTTTGTCCACATGTGTTTATAATTGGAAGCCACAAGCACTTATTTTTGCCTATTTTATTGGCCATAAATAATTTGAATTGGTCCTGGACTACCAACCCGGGGCACCCCTGAAAGTGTCCCAAGCGTCCCAGAGAACACCGTTTTGGATCCACTGGTTTAGTGCTAGCATAAATCTCATCTTTTCGTAGGCTCCCCAAGATACATACCTTGGTCATAAGAACAGATAGATTCCAGTAGGTACAATGGCCCTAATCACCTGTGTTCATAAAGGCCCATAAAATATGCCAAACTGTGCCCTGTAATGTGCAGCATTTCAGACAAGTAGCGTCAGTCCTGCCACCAAATCTCTGTAATTTTACAGGGGTGAGGTATGTCCTATGAAACAAAAAGCTGAATTTGAATGTAATGGAAACAGTACACACTCTGGGACTCCCCAAGGTCCCTTTCCAGTATACATTGTTCATTACACCCAGGTCAAATTCCTATTTTGTCCTGCGTTGAAGCAAGTCTGTGGTGAAGCCCCTTCTTAAGGTACATACACATAGGGGGATATTATCCGCTATATACTCTATTCCCGACAGGGGAAATAGCGGCAGGGCTCTATTCAATGCGGTCTTTCCCAAGAGGGATCTCGACACAATGGACCCAAGTTCAGAAGCAGTCGTGCCCGTTCTGCCAAGATCGGCCATGGATTGTCGAGCTCTGGGATTAGCTCACCAATCCACGGCCGTATCTCGCGGCCATGCCCCCTTTTTGGCATTCGGCAGGCGGGACATTGAATCCCACCTGCCGATTCTTAGTTGAGCCGGCGGAGAACGGGACAGGGTCACGGCTGTCGTAAGTAACCCCAGGTGTATGTTTAACATTTAGCCAGTTTAGGACATCATTGGAACATCACATTATCTGTGTCCATCTACTGCAGGAAAATGCGTTTTGGGTTTTTCAGTAATGGGAAAATGTGCTAAGCCTTGGAGAGTGATAGTGGAGAAAGCTAAACAAATAACGGTACTTGTGTAGTTTCACGGCGCCGCCGCGCGCACAGTCTGTTTGCAACTTGGCAGCCTGCCAGAGGCTCTGTTTAACTGTGCGCGTGCCACTCTAGCTCTGTCTGACTGTGCACGTGCCGCTCTAGCTGTAAGCTACGCAGTGGCGTAACTCCCGGAGGCAATGGAGACATTGGCCGCCGGGCGTTAGCCACTAGGGGGGGCACAGAGGAGCCGACACCAAGAGCCTGTGACTGACTTCTGCAGTGAGCGGTAACCGCCCGCTGCTGCAGTTGTCACAGGAGAGGAGAGAAGGAGCCAGCGCTGCCCACAACTATTGGATGCCAGGACAAGTAATCTGACCTGTAGCAGCAGCAGCAGCCGGGTCATGGTGACACACTACACTGCAGATGAAACTGAAAGTAAACTCGTACAGCTCCTAGCAGCCCTTGCTGCTGGAAGCTCCGTTTACTTAGTTTCTGCAGCAGCCAGATCAGGAAGGAGCTGGAGCTGGTTATCTCAGCTCAACCCCTTCCCCAGCCTCCCAAGAGTTTCCTGAAACAGCCAGTAGCAGGCTCCAGAGGAGCAGTCCGAAAAGGGGGCGGGGCTAAACGGCAGGCCCTTCGGCAGCATGGTAAGTGTAACTGTATCTATGTACAGTATATATCTGTGTGTGTGTCTGTGTCTGTGTGTGTAACTATTATACTGTATAAATGTGTGCATAGGTGTGACTGTATATGTATGCATACATGTGTTTGACTATGTATATATGTGAGTTAATTATGCATAGATGTATGTATGTATGTATGCATGCATGTGTGTGACTGTAATGCTATCTGTGGTGTCTGGGGGTCACAGGTGCTGTCTGTAGGATTTGGGAGCCATCAATACTACCTGTAGTGTATGCCGGGGGGGGTGTGTAACCAATGCAATCTATGGGTCGCAGGTACTGTCTGGTAAATCTGGGGTCAATTATGCTATGTATGTGTAGTTGGGTGTATGTGTGTGTGTGCGGGGGGGGGCACTAAAATCTTTGTCGCCTCCGGGCAACTGGTATGAACTTGTGCCACTGAAGCTACGTATTGTCCGCTTATGTTATCAGCGTAGCGCCCGGGCAGCAGCGTGCTGCCCAGGCGCTGACAGG
Organism: Crinia signifera; assembly: GCF_055691185.1. NCBI lineage: Eukaryota > Metazoa > Chordata > Amphibia > Anura > Myobatrachidae > Crinia > Crinia signifera. Next base: position 60,598,353 of record NC_139227.1, on the reverse strand, counting down.
TCACTGTGGTACTTGTAGTTCCACAGTGAAATAGGCAGCCCTGCTCACCGCTGACAACGGGGGCATGTAAAAGTGGACACCCCGGGCACCCCCCGGCACACCACTATCAAAGAGGGAGTCCCCATGCAGACGCTAAATTTAGACGCAAAAGCGTCTGAAACCCGGACTATCTGCAAGCCACTAAGAAGGGGGAGTCAGGATTCAGACGATAAAGCGTCTGAAACCCGACTACCTGCTAGCCGCTACGAATGGGTCGTGTCCCCCATGCAGACGCTAAAACTTAGACGCTTTAGCGTCTGAAACCGGACTACCTGCTAGCCGCTAAGAAGCCGGGTTTCTGGACTTAGGCGCTAAAGCGTTTGAAACCCAACTACCTGCTAGCTGAGAAGCCAGGGTTTCTGGACTTAGAAGCTAAAGCCTCTGAATTTAGTTGGGTCTAGGGGTACACTATTGAAACCTGTCCAGTGGCACTAGTCGACGCAACAGCTGTCGACCTTGTAAATTCCACTATCCACGCCAACCCGAAGCGTCGGGAGCGGCGGTGGTACGCGTCCTACGACCTTTTCATACCCCCACTATCCACATCGGCGTGGAGTTGATTTTATAAAGTGGATAGTGGGGGTATGAAAAGGTCGTAGGACGCGTACCGCCGCCCCTCGCGGGGCTCGCTGCGCTCACCACGCTTTGGGTTGGCGTGGATAGTGGAATTTACAAGGTCGACAGCTGTTGCATCGACTAGTGCCACTGTGGACAGGTTTAAGAGTGTTTTGCACAGTGCATATGGATTCAGACGCTAAAGCAGGCATGTCCAACCTGCGGCCCTCCAGATGTGCTAAAACTACACATCCCAGCATGCATTGCCATCATTCTAGCATTCCCTAATAGCCAAATTGTGGCAAGGCATGCTGGGATGTGTAGTTTTAGCACATCTGGAGGGCCGCAGGTTGGACATGCCTGCGCTAAAGCGTCTAAATTGTAGCATCTGCATTTCGGACACCCCCTTTGATAGCGTTGTGCTGAGTTTAGACGGAATTAGACGCTACGCTACGCTGATAACGTAGCGCTGAGCTGAGAACAGCTAGAGCAGCACGCGCACACGCTACGCTGGTAACGTAGCACAGAGAACAGCTAGAGCGGCACGCGCCAAGAGTCGGGCAGGCTGCCAAGTTTCAAACAGACTGTGCGCGCGGCGGCGCCGTGAAACTACACAAGTACCCAAATAACTAACCCTCTAATAATTGACCTATTTCAAACACAGCCTGTAATATGGCAGTTAGAAGCTGTTTGGTATGTACAGTGTCTCTCCACTCTATCATCCTCCAAGGCTTATTACATCTCTCCCCTAACCCAGGTAATCTCATCCAGGAATAAGCGCCTCTTAATTTTCTCTGTTTTCTTACCTGTTTGCTTGGCTACTTTACAACTAAGAAATATATGGTGGTAAGGTGCGCTTTCTAACAGCAGCTGGCATGGGGATTGTCAGTCCACAAAAAATAAACCAAGTAATCAAAAACGTAACCAGTTCTGGCTTGTTTCTCAAATAATTCAAAAGATGACTGTTTCTTAGCAATAAAAAGATTTAATAAAAATTAAACCCATATATTAAAAATAAACACATACATAAATAATATGTAGGATTAACACATTAAAAATAAGTAAAAAAATGTTTTGGTTAGTGACCCTTTTAGACCCTCTTAGACTCCTATATCCAGGATATTATAAGACTGGAGGGGATGTCTCTATTTAGAGCAGCAATATATTACCAGGTGACCGGTTCCAGATGCATAATGAAATGGTGAATGAGTAATTCTGGTAGCTTGTCCGGTATACCTGGGAGGAATTGTAGTGATCGCTGCAGGTCCAATGTTTAAACTGTGAAAGATGACCAGGTAGAGAATTACTAGTCCCGAATCCAGTGAGTGGTGAGCAAAGATTTGTAATCCTCAGGAGTCTTGGCAGTGTCAGGGTATTAGAGTTCTGAGAAGCTCTACGCGTTTCTCTGGGAAAGGTTTCCCAGCTTCCTCAGGAGCAAGTTAAAATGTGTCTGACTGTGTCCATATTTATACCCCCTGAACCTTAATTGGTGATAATTAGCAGCTGTGTGATTGCTGCTCAAGGAAAACTACAATAATGTTAAATATATTTAATAGTAATCAATATATTCACAGTGGTCATATAATCTTTAAAAAATTTGGACAATATAATAAGCATAAACAAAGTTATACATATAAATCCAGTTTCATTCATACATGAATGAAGGGTTTTAATAGGTTCACAGTGTCACGGGACCGGGACCCGGACCACGTGACCCGGAAACAGGGAGAATAGTTCAGCTTGTTATTAGAGAGAGAGAGATCTCACACAAAGTTCGATTTGAATTGTGTATAATTGGCACTATGCGTCTGCTTCATGCCCGTGAATCGTGTAGTAGGAATGACCACACGAGTCACACTGTTATAGTGAAATCCCGGACAGTCACTTCCGGGTGTGTAATGCGCACGTCCAGCATGGCCTGTTTTTGGCAGACACAGGTCATGTGATCGGACTGCATCTCTAGGAACAATTTTACACATAGATCACAATAGGTAGTCATGGTGACATATAGACAAAATTATGGTCACATGATCGGGAGCCACATCTTAATAAAAAAGGGAACATTTAGACAAAGTACAAATACAATGATATGAAAAGGAATTATGATCATAAGCAGAGGGGATAGAAGATAATCCTGAAGACAAATAAAATAGGATATAGTATTTATAATGTTTTAGCTGCAAAATGTAGTTTACAGTGTACTTTTAAAGTGGGCTTTGTTATGTTTTATTACAGATACAGCAGTTAAAAATTCGACATTGGATCTATATACAGAATTGTTATAAAAAAAATATATATAGGAATAGGCGCCTCTTTTAATTTTCTCTGTTTTCTTACCTTTTTGCTTGGCTACTTTACAACTAAGGAAGAAGAAGAAATAAACTTTTTCAAAAATGTTTATTTCCTCTACAGTGATCGCATTACCATGCGTCAAGGGCAGGTAGACAAGTTATATGCTAGTCTGAAGGACTTGGCAGAAGAGAGACAAGGAAAACTGCAAGAACACCAGAGACTCTGCCAGCTAAAGAGGGATGTGGAGGACTTGGAGCACTGGATCACTGAGCGTGAAGTGGTGGCCGCTTCCCACGAGTTGGGACAAGACTATGAGCATGTGACGGTATGTAGACCCTTCAGCACTCTGTGATGTCACCAGTCGGGAAATTTCTCTTGTTTACTGGTGGTACCAATCTGAAGCAACTTTATCTTGAACTTTCGATTCATGGGTTCAATATTTTAACATAAGTTTCTTTTCTTCTTGCTCTCTCATCCAGATGCTGAGAGATAAGTTCCGTGAATTTTCCCGTGATACTAGTAACATTGGGCAGGAACGTGTGGATGCAGTCAACATCATGGCTGATGAACTTATTTCTTCTGGACATTCTGAAAATGCCACTGTGGCTGAATGGAAGGATGGACTTAATGAAGCCTGGGCTGACCTTCTAGAAATGATTGACACACGAAGTCAGATGTTGGCAGCCTCCTATGAACTCCACCGCTTTTACCAGGATGCAAGAGAAACCCTGGGCCAGATACGAGACAAGCAAAAGCAGCTGCCAGAAGAAGCTGGAAGAGACCTCAACACTGCAGAAGCTATGCAGCGCATGCACACTACGTTTGAACATGATATACAAGCCCTCAGTGCACAAGTAAGGCCTGCGATGACTGCCCTTCAGTAACCAGCTAGAGTGGTATACATAAATGTAAAGTATACATGGGAAGTAATTTCCCTGAAACAAGTTCCTTATTGTTATATCCTGGAGCATAATGGACAGCGCAAGCACTGACCCACTATATTTTGGTGTTTTAGGATTTGATATGCAATATTTACAACATCAGCAATGCTCAGACCAATCCATAATATACTGGGTATACTGAACATTAGGTCAACCATAGTAACATAGTAATTTAGGTTGAAAAAAAGACGTTGGTCCATCAAGTTCAACCTATCGAATTCTCTGTTAGACTCGCAGATAACTATTTCAATTCCCCTAAATGCATCCAGTTTTATTTTAAACTCCTTTACTGTGATTGCTGTGCACCAATATTGGGTGACATGGTCAATAGGTTAGTATGTAGATAATATGCCGATAGTCGGGATCCCTGTGGTCAGGATGCCGACTACCGACATTACTGCCATCCGGAATCCTGGCAAATAGGGTCTATTCTTCCTTGTGGTGGTCCATGACCCCCATAGAGGGGGAAAAGAACCTTGCCCATAGAGGGGGAATAGAACCTTGTGGCGAGCTGAGCGAGCCACCGTGCCCGCAAGGGGTCTCGTTGTGCTCCCCCACTGCCGGCATTACAGAGGCTGGGATCCTGCTGTCGGGATTCTGACAGCCGGGACCCTGACTGTCAGCAATCATACTAGACCCAATAGGTTGACCTAATAATGGTCGCCACAGCATATGATTGATTTGAGGTTTTGTTTTTACTTTTACTTGTCGACTTTTTTTTCCATGTAGACCTTGTGCATATAAAGCTTTTGGAGTTTAGCTACGAACTGTCGACCCATTGAACCAAACTCCAAATATTGTATATGCTGTAATGAAAAACACAAACTGAAAGATTGATTCTAAAATTCTAGATTTTGATCCTAATTAGGGTGGCCAATTCCGGGATCAGGATCCCGGTATTTGGCCTCCAAAGCGCTGGCATTTCCAATCCCGGGATTTCTGGATTAGACTGCGCATGCATGCAGTCTAATCCTGGGCAGCGTCTGAGCCTCGCTCAGACGCTGCCCAACTTTTCCCGGCAGCACTGCGCAGCGTGACCTCAGAGCGTGACTAGATCAGAGGTCATGCTGCGCAGGCAGAGGTCGCGCCTGGCAGTATGATGCCGCCAGCCCACACAGCCAGCAGCATGGACGACCCGTCTCCCTACCCAGCAACCGGGCTCCCGGCAGTATGAAACTGACCGGCAACCCTGCTGCACCCTCAAATGTAAGTAAATGCGGGGCAGCCAGGGCGTCTTTTTATTAGGAAAGCCAATCCCGGGAATCCCGGGATTGAGCATTTTTCAATCCCGAATCCCGGGATTGAAAAAATGCCCCGGGAATTGGCTTCCCTAATCCTAATTATTGTTTTCCGGTGTTGGCAGGTAAAACAGGTTCAGGATGATGCTGCTCGGCTCCAGAAAGCTTATGCTGGTGAAAAGGCTGCTGACATTCATAGGCATGAACAGGCAGTGACCGAGGCCTGGGGAGAGCTCCAGGATGCCAGTCTGACCCGTCACCAGCATCTCCTGGATACAGTGGAGAAATTCCGCTTTTTTAGGATGGTGAGAGATCTTATGCTATGGATGGATGATATCAACCTGCAGATTGATGCTCAAGAGAAACCACGGTAAGACTGGAATTTACTTACTTTGGGGTATCACTGCTTCCTAGAACTTTGATTTGGCAAGAGCTTATTGTCCCGAATTCCATTCTTCTTAAATAGGGATGTCTCCTCAGCCGATTTGGTTATTAAAAATCACCAGTGCATCAAGTCAGAAGTCGATGCCCGAGCAGACAGTTTCACTACCTGCATAGACCTTGGGAACTCTCTCCTAGAGAAGAATCACTACGCCTCTGACAAGGTATTTGCATGATCTACATTACAGGTGCAATATATATTACACCATTAGGTTTTCTGTAAAAAAAAAAAATTTAATTCTAAAAATAATTGCCAGGGTACTATGTTTTAAGAAACCCATTTATTACAACATCTATTTGTGCCAACTTGGTGGTACATAGGTCTAGAACAGGGATGGAGAACCTTTGGCGCTCCAGATGTTGATAAGCTACACATCCCTGCAACAGTTTTAGCATGGCCAAATAGCAAAACTGTAGCAGGGCATGCTGGGGTGTGTAATTTTCCAGCAGCTGGAGGGCCAAAGGTTCCCCATTGGTGGAATACCAATGGGGTACTAACGCCTGGAACGTTAGAGCATCTACACTATTGTGGCACAACAATTTGTTCCGGATACTGTGTCAAAGTGCCTCAGATCAGGGTCAACTAATGATAAAGCCACAACACTTGTAACAGTCAGTATGACTGTGCAGTGCAGATAGAATGAGCCACTGGCTTGGTATGACTGGCTGTGACAGGATAGTAGGTGATATTTTTTTTAAGTTTTCAGAAGTTATTGTTTTATTACAAAACTTTGTAAAGAACCTTTTGGTGCCAAATTTAATTTAGTCAATTTCGTTTTTTTGTATTTTTTTTTTTTTTTTTATGACAACATAATTTTTGTAGTAATTTAAATGGCTACATGTCTCCTCAGTTTTGATTTCCACTCACCAACAATTTAAATCTTTACTCATACAAAACTAGGCACTGCCTCGAACTCCTTTATGTGTGCACAGTATTGAAATTAGCTCTGTTTGTTATTGTGCTTGTAAGGCGCATGACAACATTTCTCTTTATTTATAGTGCCCAGGGAGAGGTTGTAAGCAGCCCATACACGCTGCGATGCCGGGCTGTGCGTTCTGTGCTAAAAGGTGCGCGCTCCCGCGCACCTCATCGCACAGTACAAAAAGTATGTGTTTGCACATACTTTTTGTACTAGTTCTCATCACATCACATTGCATTGCATGCACAACGCACAATGTGATGTGATCCGCGGTATTTAAGCCCACAACGCACACCCGCATCGGGGCGTGTATGGGCAGCTTTAGTGCTGCAACCTCTGTGTGCTGCCTGCTGCCCTCTGGACAGTGGCAAACCAGTTACAGCCTTGACACCGAGTATTTCACATATTAAAAAGCCAAACGAGTAGGAAAGAGAAAAGAAGGGGAAAAAATTCAGATGACTCTGTGCGTGGGACACCAGACAAAGTATGGTGGACATACAGTAGGAAAGCAATAGAACTGTGAATAAAAATAGACAGCTTAGCATAGATCTGACACCGAAAGGAGAAAGACTGAAGGAAAATATCTTGATGAGTTCAAAATATCCATTGATGGAATTGAAGAGCTATTTATGTTTCTAGGTGCGCATACTGATAAGGGAATGGTGTTCTCTGGAAGGTTCCGGAGAGGGGGTGGTCTTGGTGAGGAGGCGCAGGGGTCTAGTGCCGTGAATTGTTTGGTCATAGCACTATGCTATTGGGCAGGGCTAGGAATCGCTGAAAGCTCCCAGACTGCATTAAATGGTGGAGTTTCTTGGCAAGTATGCTAGGTTTCTCTAGGGGCAGGGTGGGTCCAGTAAGCTTATTTATAGATAAATTATACTAAGCGTATAATCAGCTCTTGGTAATAATAATAATAAAAAAATATTTATGCGTAAAAAGACCACAGCTTCTATTGCCCCTTTCCCACTGCAGCTCTTAAACGGTAATTTGCCGTTTTTTTAGCCTTTTTAAACGGGTAGAGCTGCAGTGGGAAAGCTCCAGGTTGCTTTACCCGGTTAAAAATACCGGGTTTTTTAAACGGGTAAAAAGCAGAGTTTTACCCGTTTAAAAGCTGTTTTTTTGGCAGTGGGAAAGGGGTACCCCATGCCGCCGCCCCAGCTGCTCCCCCCCCCCCCCCCACTGCCGTAAACAGCACCAGGCTGAAAGAGCCGGGCTGGTATTAAAAAATCAGGAAACCCGACAAATTGGGCTTCGCTGATTTTTTTTTTTAAAACCAGCTCCAGGTCCGGGGCTGGTTCCCAAAATACGGGGGACAAAATTACTAGGGGTCCCCCGTATTTTAAGAACCAGCCCCAGGCCAAACCAGCCAGCAGGGTAATGCCACAGCCGGGGTACACTTATTATATAAGTTCCCGCGGCCAAAGCATTCATCCCTACTGACCAGTCAGCCTGGCCAGGGGCCCTGGGGGAGTGGGGACCCCCCCAATGAAGGGGGTCCCCCCCCTCCAGGACTTACCTGACCAGGCTGAAGCCTGGTGCTGTCCCCGATGCCCCTGGGCGGTGGGCATCGGGCTGATGGAATGGTGTAAAAAAAAATAGAATAAAAACTATTGTCTTTTACTGTGGAACTATGAGTCCCAGCAAGCCTCCCTCGCAGGCTGGGACTTGGAGAACCACAAGTCCCAGCCTGCGGGGCATTAAAGGGCCCGCTGGCACTTGTAGTTCCACAGTAAAAGAAATAGTTAAATAAACACACTGACACACGTGGAAAATAAAAGTTTAATGCATCCATTACACAAACACACTGATGCTTACCTATCGAGCCCGTAGGTAGCCTTCAGTCGGTGTCGGCATCCGGTGTCGGCATCCTCCTCCGGTGTCGGTGTCCGGTTCCGACGCAATCCATAGGTGTAGCTGTGGAAGGAAACTATACTTACAAGTGTCCTCCGGCGAAGATCACGTCCTCTTCTTTCCATGTAGCATCCCCGGGACTTGGCAAAATAACAAACCGGCTTAACGCGAAACCCACTGACTGTGAGCAGGAGCCGCACAGTGTTTGTTTACATCGTGCGGCTCCGCCCTCGAATGCCGCTATTGGCTGCCTTGCGGCCTAGCGGCCAATCAGAGGCCACAAGGCGGCCAATAGCGGCATTCGGGGGCAGAGCCGCACGATGTAAACAAACACCGTGCGGCTCCTGCTCACAGTCCGTGGGTTTCGTGTTAAGCCGGTTTGTTATTTTGCCAAGTCCCGGGGGATGCTACATGGAAAGAAGAGGACGTGATCTTCGCCGGAGGACACTTTTAAGTATAGTTTCCTTCCACAGCTACACCTATGGATTGCGTCGGAACCGGACACCGACACCGGAGGAGGATGCCGACACCGACTGAAGGCTACCTACGGGCTCAAGATAGGTAAGTTTTAGTGTGTTTGTGTAATGGATGCATTAAACTTTTATTTTTCACGTGTGTCAGTGTGTTTATTTAACTGTTTCTTTTACTGTGGAACTACAAGTGCCAGCGGGCCCTTTAATGCCCCGCAGGCTGGGACTTGTGGTTCTCCAAGTCCCAGCCTGCGGGGGAGGCTTGCTGGGACTCATAGTTCCACAGTAAAAGACAATAGTTTTTATTCTATTTTTTTTACACCATTCCATCAGCCCGATGCCCAGGGGCATCGGGGACAGCACCAGGCTTCAGCTGATTCTTAAAATACGGGGGACCCCTAGTCATTTTGGGAACCAGCCCCGGACCTGGAGCCTGGGGCTGGTTTTTAAAAATCAGGGAACCCCTATTAGTCGGGTTTCCTGATTTTTCTTTTTTAATACCAGCCCCGGCTCTTTCAGCCTGGTGCTGGTTACGTGGTTTTTTGTTTTTTTTTAAACCAACCCCCCCCCCCCTCCATCTTTACTATCATTTTAAACGGGTCTTTAAACGGGTAAGTGGGAATGGGACAAAAACGGCTTTTAAACAGTAATTTACCGTTTAAAAGCTGCAGTGGGAAAGGGGCTTTATGGCTCTTACACGTTTGAAGACCCGTTTAAAAAAAAAAACGGGTCTTTACCCGTGTAGGCAATGGGAAAGCAGCATATAATGCTGCTCCCAAAAGATAACAATCTATCAAGAAAAAAATATTTAATTTAATTTAAATATTAATTTAAATATCTCTCATTGTTTAAACAGCTTATTTATAGGGCATTCCATGATACATGTGCTAAGTTGTTCTTCCATAAATATTTCTGTTTTATACTTACTCCATAATCACGGAGATCATCAGGCAATATCTGTCTGGCAGGTCAATTTGTCTTTTAATTCTGAAATTAGCATAGTAATCCGTATAAAATAAAATAGTTTTTAACAGTCTATAAATCAGCCTTTAGTAAATGGTATGTGTACAGTGAGAGTGCTGCAGCAGGTGCAATTCACCTCACCCTTTCTTCAGAACTAAAAGGTGCCATATGCTGATACTATTGTGTTATTTATAGATCTCTGAAAAACTAGAGCAACTACAGGAAAGGCGACAGGAGACTGATAACAAATGGAAAGATAAAATGGAATGGTTACAAATTGGTAAGTCATACTATCCCATTGTGCCTCATGAACACCAGTTAATGGCAATCTAGGGTTTTGTGACCATAAACAATTTAACGTGGAAATATCGAAAGTTGCTACACATCACTCTATTGGGTCTTGCTTATCCACAGCCAGGGCAGAACTGGCCCACGGGTAACCCTTAGTGGGCCCCCTTGCTGGAGTCCCCACCCCCTTCTCTAGGTATCAGGTATATTATATTTCACAGAACTATGAAGTATTTTGTACTGTGTATAGCTGATATTTTATGATGTATGTATTATCCGTATTTGCTATATACATTTATCAGGGAGGCCCAGACAATACACTCTGAAATGGTTATTCAAGCTTCTCTGGCAGCTGGCTATGCCCCCTATAAAAGGAGGGTCACACCACTAAGCCTGGGCCCCTACCATTGCATTTCCTCGGTGTGCCCTTTATGTCCCAGTCCGGCACTGCAGCTCATGCCTTGGCATGCCAAGGACATCTATAATTCTGCGGGTGTGCAAGATCGTGACCCTGCACATGCATACAAATTAACAAACTACCATTGACCAAAATTGGGCTTTCAATTCAGTGGTTCCAAACTCTACTACAGCCTACCTGTTTGCAGTTTGGTGGTTCAGTGGTAAGCTTGCTGTCTCTCAGTCCTGAGGTCTTCTGTTCAAATCCCACCTCTTCATGTTTGCAAAGGTTTCCTCTGAGTACTTCAGTTTTCTCTCATAATGGTAGATTAATTGGCCTCTGGCAAAAAACAAAAACTATTGTGGGTATCTGTCCATATGATAGGGAATATATATTGTAAGCTCCACAGGGATGGGGACTTATGTCAATGACTGACATATTCCCATAATAATAAGATTGAATACATTCTGTGGAACACACACCTATAATATGTACTCTACTAATTAAAGCTATAGATTTTCCTTTTTTTTTTTTTCATTTTACAACGGGACAGATTTTTGTCATTTTTGTTTGTAATGTAATTATGTAAGAAATGGGCTCTGTATGGGCCATCTGGTCCATCTGTGTCCATACCATATTCTATAACATAGTTGTTTTCATGGCTAACATTGATCAGATGACTTCTCAAAATAGTTTTTTTCTTTGAATGTTTTGCCTCCCTTACCTATTTATTATTATTATTATTATTATTATTATTATTATTATTATTATTATTTATTTATTTTTAATAATACGACCTCACTCTATTTAGTGCTTGAGGTGCTGATGTTTGGAAGAGATGCCAATGTAGCTGAAGCATGGCTCTCCAGTCAGGAACCTATTGTCCGGTCTTCTGAACTTGGTGGTAATGTAGGTGAGGTGGAGAACCTGATCAAGAGGCATGAGGCTTTCCAGAAAGCAGTGTACACTTGGGATGAAAGATTCTCGCTTTTGGAAAAACTGACCACGGTGAGCAAACATTAATGACCTAATGTCTGCATGGTATAAGGCTCTACCATTATTGTGCATGTATCTATACAGAAATGGACATTTTCAGTCCCTTAGCTAGAAACCCCACATCACTCCTGATAATCCACTTGTGAATTTGGTGAATTCATTGTGTTGTTTTATAGCTGGAAGAGCTTGAGATGAGGAGGAGACGGGAGGAAGAGGAGAGGAAGCGAAGACCTCCAACTCCACCTCCACCTGAGACAAAAGAAGAAGAGATTCCAGAGAGTCACCAGCCTATAGAAGATCATTCAATTCCTGCCAGTGTTCTGCAAGAAAGGTTAGTTTGATGGATACCATTAACACTCATTCAGGTTCTAAAAAATATGCAGTCATTGGTCACAATTACAAATGTGGTGTAGAGTGGGCTAGAACACAAAAACATGCTCTCTTGTCAGTCTTTGTCCTCACTTTTGCACATCTCTTTTTAGATTTAGCAAATTAAATTGATGATTTCTTTCAATTTAACTTCACATTGGTGGTCCTCCAATGTCTGTACTTACGCTAAAAAAAAAGCTTAAAATATTAATCTTTACTCAACTGAAATGTAGCAAGGCTGGCTTGCAAGTCATCACCAAACAGCCTTGTGCATGTGTGGTGTGTGACTACCTTTACTGCCTGGTTTTCACACGCTGGTCCAGTACAAAGACCCCTCTCCTCTGCCTCTACAACGGGCAGGTATGGAAGTGAGTCTTGGAGACGTGTGGCCTCCTCTTCCAACTGAAACCTTTACATTACTATGTCACCATCTCCGTAATCTGTAATATAAAATCTCATGCAAACGTTCTCGCTCTTGCCATTGAGCCTAACCTCATTTATTTTATTTGGTACTTGTGAGTTATCCGGGCTGCCGATTTCTAAATCGGGTCGGATCGGGCACATCGCATCGCATCGCATGCGACCATCGGATGCGATGCGATGACCCGATTTTTCCATAGGAATCAATGTTAAAATGGACTGAGTCCATTTTAACATGGAATTCAATGGGAAAAAGGGGTCCTTTTCATACCCCTACTATCCAAGTGGGCATGGAGTTGGATATAAACCTGTGGCGAGCGTAGCGAGCCACCGAGCCCGAAGCGTAGCGAGCCCCGCGAGGGGACACAGAATACCGTCCCCTCGCGGGGCTCGCTTCGCTCGCCACGCTTCGGGCTCGGTGGCTCGCTACGCTCGCCACAGGTTTATATCCAACTCCATGCCCACTTGGATAGTAGGGGTATGAAAAGGACCCCTTTTTCCCATTGAATTCCATGTTAAAATGGACTCAGTCCATTTTAACATTGATTCCTATGGAAAAATCGGGTCATCGCATCCGATGATCGCATGCGATGCGATGCGATATCGCATCGCATCGCATCTGATTGTATGCCTTAACTTAAGGCATACAATCAAAAAATCGGCAGCCCAGATAACTCACAAGTACCTTTTATTTTTTTTACTACTCCCAAAACTGTTGTGATTTTCCTTTGTATCCTCTTAATTCATGAGAACCTGGTGAGTAAATAAATACCCATCACAACGAAATAGTCATGTGTTTCACAAGAATCTGGGAATTCAAGTGGATCTGATTTGCCTATTGGTTTTGAAAATAACAGCTGTCCTGGCGTGCTCTGGGGGTAATGTTAACGAAGTTCTGATTGTTTGGTTTCTTCTTTTATTTGTGAGCAGCATTTTCGTTGGTAAAATAACTTAAAAGGTGATCCTACATGGGGTATAAATTTAGCTGTACAAAAATATTTATCAAATGAGATTCCGTTCCAGATACCTGACCTACTTTTTTGCACTTCCATAAACAAAATAATTATTCTACAATATGAATTGTGTTTCTTCTTTTTAAGGCTACAAAGCTTGCAAACTGAGCAGGTTTCCGTTAATGGACTATATACAGACTCCGATTCACCTCAGGTATGCATGAAGAGGTTTTCTTCTGGGCAAATCATGTAGTATATGATGTACAATAATCTATACGATTATCCTCTTTGTCTTTTGAGTTGGTCATTAAAATGACAAAAAAAAGGGCCGGGCCACATAATAAAATGGGGTCACCTTCTACCAGCATGGTAACTTAGTGATTGTTGTAGAACAAACACGTCAAATGTTAACGAAAAAATTATTACAGGTTGAGTATCCCTTATCCAAAATGCTCGGGACCAGGAGAATTTTGGATAACGGATTATTCCGTATTTCGGAATATTTTAATATTTCAATGATGTATTTTGAAGTATCTTGCATTTATGCTGTATAAACACATAATATACACACAAATATATTTTATTTGTTAAAAAAACAAGGTTTCAAAACGTGAAACAAAATGTGTGTACTATCTCAGCACTGAATTTGAATGCCAAGCAATCATTGTCTTGCACATATATAGTGCCAGTTACATATCATGTCCCCAGTGATGCTGTTACAAATGTCCCCAGTGAGTCTTTAGCAAAAAAAAATTTTTTTTTTCACTTTCTGGAATGTCTGGTTTTCGGAATAATTCGGATAACGGATATTCGGATACGGGATACTCTACCTGTAGTACAAAGTAATTACATGTAAGGTAGACGCACAACTATAAAACTTAAGATCAATTCATAAATAACTTGTAGATATACATGTGTGCTTATGTAAAATAATTTTCATTTTTATTCTGTAGAAGTCTCTTGAAAAACCATAAATCACATTCTTACCGTGTTCTCAGAGCCAGATGTACTAAACTTGAAAAGTGATAAAATGGAGAGTGATAAATCACCAGCCAATCCGCTCCTATCTGCCATGTCGCAGGCTGAGTTTGAAAAATGACATGTAGGAGCTGATTGGTTGTTGGTTTATCACTCTCCATTTTATCATTTTTCTAGGTTTAGTACATCTCGCCCTTAGACAGATTGTAAATTGGAAAGATTTATAATCCTGTTTGTTTGCAATATAACATAATGAACTGAGAATATTATGTTGACCGTGTTCTTAATGTGAGAATTGTGTTTTCCTAATAAAATGTGATTAAGTACAACCCCATCCTTCCCCAGACCAGTTTCCTCACCACCTTGTAAATTCAGTAGCAAGCATGTTTCTCCAAACGTGTGTAACTGGTCGATTAAGAAAGGGTAATTTACAGTAGCAACGACTATAGCCACAGGATCCGGACTTTGGGTCAACATGCATTAGTTCGACGTGGACAAAAGGTCGACACAGGCATGTCATGGTCGAAAAACAAACTTTTTTCACACAAGTTTTTACTTTATTTAACTTTTTCTTACAGTTTTTGGGCCAGATGTATCAAGCTTAAAAAGTGTTAAAATAGAGAGAGATAAACAGCCAGCCAATCAGCTCCTTCCTGCCATGTCACAGACTGTGTTTGAAAAATATCAGGCAGGAGCTGATTGGCTGGCTGTTTATCACTTTCCATTTTATCACTTTTGAAGCTTGATACATCTGGCCCTTTATGTGGTACACTAATTTGGCGTCCACATAGTGAAATGTACTGACACCAAGAAAAAACCTTTGAAAAACTTGTTGAATTTTTGGCGAAGTGATCTTTTCCACATGTCGATCCTTTTGGGGTTGGCCTAGACACTATCGATCTAATTACTGTCAAACCTGTGATCAACACCCATAGCCACAACCATAATGAATGTGGTAATATTTTATTTGGAGGAGGGTCAATACACAAACAGGCAATCGTAAGTGGTTAAATTGTGCTGCAATGTTGTTTGTTATCATCTCTTACATATTTAGCCAGAACTGTCAGTCTGTGACTGTGTGTATAACGCTGGGCGGAGTCATAGTCTAACAGCCTATCAGCGTCTTTGACTCTACCCACACACAGTCACAGAGTGACAGAGAGGCACCATATTGGCTGGGGAAAGTTACAACCAGACACCCTGCTGCCACGCCCTGCCTAGCCCCACCCCCTTACCCTCCTGCAGCCGGGGAATGTAATGTACCTTGGTCTGGCTGCCACTTTACTAAGATATAGCTTATTGCAGTACTTAGGCAGCACACCGCCATATTACACTACACAGTGTAACACAGTGCCAACTTCTCCAGCACAACTGCAGCCCTGCCCCTACTTCCATTTCCCTTCAGCAGCCTGACCTGTGACTTCACCCCTGCTTCCTCTCATTGGCTGGGCCCAGTGCATGTGACTGACTTCTGCTGCTGCATCCTGCTGTGAAGGGGTGGGTCTTTAACTCTGCACATGCAGCAGGAGGCCAGCAACCGAAGGTCCTGGTAAGTGTCTGCTGTCCACCTCTCCGCCCAGCCACACACACACTGCAAACTGCATTGCACCCCACACCTGACTCCATCCCTACAAGTGTGTTGTGCCTGCTTCCCCCAACCCCCTCTTTTGTCTGTAGCTGTGGGTATCTCCATCTGCCCCCAAAATGTTTGTGACTGCCCCTCTCCTGTGTGACACTGCAGCCCCCTCTCCTGTGCGACACTACAGGCCCCCCCTCTCCTGTGCGACACTGCAGGCCCCCCCTCTCCTGTGCGACACTGCAGCCCCCCCCCCCTCTCCTGTGCGACACTGCAGGCCCCCCCTCTCCTGTGTGACACTGCAGGCCCCCCCTCTCCTGTGTGACACTGCAGGCCCCCCCTCTCCTGTGTGACATTGCAGGCCCCCCCTCTCCTGTGTGACACTGCAGGCCCCCCCTCTCCTGTGTGACACTGCAGGCCCCCCCTCTCCTGTGTGACACTGCAGGCCCCCCCTCTCCTGTGTGACACTGCAGGCCCCCCCTCTCCTGTGTGACACTGCAGGCCCCCCCTCTCCTGTGTGACACTGCAGGCCCCCCCTCTCCTGTGTGACACTGCAGGCCCCCCCTCTCCTGTGTGACACTGCAGGCCCCCCCCTCTCCTGTGTGACACTGCGCGGCCCCCCCTCTCCTGTGTGACACTGCGCGGCCCCCCCTCTCCTGTGTGACAGTGCGCGGCCCCCCCTCTCCTGTGTGACAGTGCGCGCCCCCCTCTCCTGTGTGACAGTGCGCGCCCCCCCCCCCTCTCCTGTGTGACAGTGCGCGCCCCCCCCCCTCTCCTGTGTGACAGTGCGCGCCCCCCCTCTCCTGTGTGACAGTGCGCGCCCCCCCCTCTCCTGTGTGACAGTGCGCGCCCCCCCCTCTCCTGTGTGACAGTGCGCGACCCCCCCTCTCCTGTGTGACAGTGCGCGACCCCCCCTCCACTGTGTGACAGTGCGCGCCCCCCCTCTCTCCTGTGTGACAGTGCGCGCCCCCCCTCTCCTGTGTGACAGTGCGCGCCCCCCCTCTCCTGTGTGACAGTGCGCGCCCCCCCCCTCTCCTGTGTGACAGTGCGCGCCCCCCCCCTCTCCTGTGTGACAGTGCGCGCCCCCCCCTCTCCTGTGTGACAGTGCGTGCCCCCCCCTCTCCTGTGTGACAGTGCGTGCCCCCCCCTCTCCTGTGTGACAGTGCGCGCCCCCCCTCTCCTGTGTGACAGTGCGCGCCCCCCCCTCTCCTGTGTGACAGTGCGCGCCCCCCCCTCTCCTGTGTGACAGTGCGCGCCCCCCCCCTCTCCTGTGTGACAGTGCGCGCCCCCCCCCTCTCCTGTGTGACAGTGCGCGCCCCCCCCTCTCCTGTGTGACAGTGCGCGCCCCCCCCTCTCCTGTGTGACAGTGCGCGCCCCCCCCCTCTCCTGTGTGACAGTGCGCGCCCCTCCCCTCTCCTGTGTGACAGTGCGCGCCCCCCCCCTCCTGTGTGACAGTGCGCGCCCCCCCCCTCTCCTGTGTGACAGTGCGCGCCCCCCCCTCTCCTGTGTGACAGTGCGCGACCCCCCCTCTCCTGTGCGATATTTTTAGCATTCTCTAATAGCAAAACTGTGGCAAAGCATGCTGGGATGTGTAGTTTCACAACATCTGGCGGGCCATCGTTGGACATGCCTGCTTTAGGCATTCCTTATCCTCTCCTCCTATCCTATATGTGGATTCAGAGGAGGGAGAGTGCGGGGCAGAGATGTCCTGGAAAAGCTATGATAGTGTGCTTTACTACAACCAGATCCAGAAGCATTGGCCTTCGCTGAAAAAAAAAAAGGCGGCTGCAGAATATACTTGTGAAGCTGACGAGGAGGCAGTTAAAATGGCAGCCAAAATCAGCTGTTTCTGTAAATGCACAAAGAGTCTTGTGGCTCAAGGCTTGGGAGGCTGACAATGACTCCAAGAAGTCCCTAGAGCAGTGGTACCCAAACGGTGTGCCGTGGCTCCCTGGGGTGCCTCGGGACACATGCAGGGGTGCCGCGGCTTGGTGGTCCAGGACCAACTCAGATTATTAATGGTTAATTATTTATGAGCAAAACCAGTGCTGGTGGCTGCCAATCATAGAATGTGTACAAACAGAAGCAAATCCTGCCCTTTACCCCATAACTTCCGCTAAGAATCGCATATAAACCCAATCTAATTAATTTTTTTTGGACCTAGGGGTGCCATGAAAAAAATTCTGATTCTCTAGGGTGCCGTGAATCAAAAAAGATTGGGAACCCCTGCCCTAGAGGCTTTGGCTTTTAAGGGAGAGTTATTTTTGGTTCATAATGGAAGCCATAATTAAACAGGCAAAAGGGGGAAAAGTACTTTCCTGCCCACGCCGACAGCCAAACAAGCTTCATCTTGGTTTTGCTGCTTTTTGGCTTTCCTTTCGTTCCTTCTTTAGAGGAGGTGCATCCTCCAGAAGACAATCCAGCAGAAAAGAGCACTAAGATCCCGTTGCCTGTTCTTTGTACTTATAACCCTTTGTATTACAGTATGTGCACTGTTATTTTTAATGTCTGTAAAGCGCCTTGAGTCCTTTTGGAGAAAGTGCGCTATATAAATAAAACTTACTTACAGAAAATCAGTCGTTACTGCATTTTGCAATAGGGGAACTACATATTCAATTTCAGGCGCTTCCCTTTGGCCTGGCAACAGCCCCAAGGGTGTTTACGAAGATTATGGCAGACTCAAAGGGATTGTGATCATCCCGTATTTGGACGATCTGTTCAAAGCGGAGGCTGCAGAGAAACTGCAACAAAACCAATCGGTATTCCTCCCGGTATTGAAGGCCAGGGACATTTGTCAGTTGGTCCGGACAATTGAAGTTGCCAGGCCCATCAGTGGGGCAGTGTCTAAAGTTACTGGGCAAGATGGGCATCTTTCGAGACCCTTCAGTATGCCAGATTCCATTCTCGGCCTTTCCAGTGGAACTTTTTGGCATGTTGGTCAGAAAACCCCAAGACCATGAAAACAAGACCTTATCGCAAGCAGAAGAAAAGCTGAAGGGATTTCCCATTCGCATTCAATCAGACAATTCCACGGTTGTGGCGTATTTGAACCTCTAAGGGGGTACTCGCAGCAAGATGTTGATGATGGAAGTGTCTCGGATCTTCAAATGGGCAGAGACCAATGTTCCAGCTCTATCTGCTGTTTTCATTCCAGGAATTCGGAATGTGGAAGCGGATTTTCTCCTGGAAGGGGAATGGGCTGTGCACCTGCAAGTTTTCCAAGAGATTGTAGCTCTTTGGGGTCATACAGAAGTGGCATTGATGGTGTCCCGGCACAATTGCCAAGTGCCCAAGTTCGGTTCAAGGACCAGGAATCCACTTGCTTGGGCGGTGGATGCCATGACAGTGCCCTGGAAGTTCAGGTTGGCCTATGTCTTCCTTCCTTTTACAATGATTGCCCGAGTGCTGAAGAGGGTGAGATCACAAGGGACTTGCGTCATTCTGATAGCACCAGATGGGCCAAGGAGGTCTTGATACTCTAGCACTAAGGTTGTCGACAGCATCGTGGTGCCTTCCTCTTCGGCCAGACCTGCTCAGACAGGTTCTCTTTTTTACACCAGGACCTAGTTCAGCTATATTTGACAGCTTGGCTATTTAAACCTCTTTCTCTAAGAAGCGGTTCTCTGAAGCCATTATCCCTACCAGGTTTAATGCAAGGAAACAGGTTTCTTTTGCAAACTATTATAGAGTTTGGAAGATTTTTATTAGATGGTGTAAAAGGCAAAAGGTTCACACATCTAGGTTTAAAGTTCTAGACTTCTAGAGTTTTTACAGGATGGTTTTCTCTTCCGGCCTAAGCCTTCAGTCTTTGAAGGTTCAAATATCGGCTTTGTCTATCTACTTTCAAAAGAAAGTAGCTTTGCTACCAGAGGTACAGACTTACCTCCAAGGAGTTGCGAGGCGGAAGCCTCCTTATAAACAACTAGAGATGAGTGGGTCCGGATCTCCGGGATCCGGCAGATCCGAATATGGTGATCCGAGCCGACTCGGGAGTTCCCGCCTGAATTCCGGACTGAAAACGAGGCAAAACGTCATCATCCTGCTGTCAGATTCTTGCGGGATCTGGATTCTATATCAGATGCACGCGTGCCCCGCCATCTTCAGTCCATTATAGGAGAGTGAAGAGGGTGGTTGGGATTTGTGCTCCGTGCCGTGTGCCCTGTGCTGTGATTTATTTAGTGACTGATTTTTTATTTTGTTGTAAACTAGGTGCTGCAGTGCTCACACGCAGGGGCTGCAGTGCTGCTGACTGTACACTCAGTGTACAGGGGCTGCTGTGTCCAGTGTGTCAGGGGCTGTGGCCAGTGTCCAGTGTAAAGGGCTGTGGCCAGTCTGACAGCATATATATATATATATATATATATATATATATATATATGCTATCTAGTGGCCAGTGTGACGGCCTATATATCCATTGGCCAGTGTGACGGCCTATATATCCATTGGCCAGTGTGACGGCCTATATATCCATTGGCCAGTGTGACGGCCTATATATCCATTGGCCAGTGTGGCGGCCTATATATCCATTGGCCAGTGTGACGGCCTATATGAAGTGATCAAAATTGACTAGAAATGAGTTGAAATTAATGTTGTTGAGCAAAATCTCGTATTTTAGCAATCTTTAGCATTTTTCCAAAAAAATCCAGATCCAAAACCCGCAAGGGTGGTTTTGCCAAAACACGAAGGGAGATCCAGATCCAAAACCAAAACCCGAAAAAGTGCCCGCCGCTCATCTCTAAAAACAACCTGCTGCACCTTGGGTTTTGTCCCTGGTGTTGTCAGTTTTTCAGAAACCTCCTTCTCAACCATTAAGGTCGACTGACCTGCAATTTGTTACTTGGAAATTGACGTTTTTGTTGGCAATCGCCTCTGCAAGGCGTGTCTCTGAGTTAGGGGCCAGCTGTTTTACATCTGTAATCTGTTATCAGTGTAGTCATTCAGAAGTAGGCAATACTGTCAACGTATTTACTGAAAAGCGTCTAGTTCTAAAAGCATCTAGCATCTATTTCTACTCAGAATTAGCATCCCTGTCAGAAACAGTGTCTAGTTCTCGAGACTAAGTCAGTTAGCTTGTAGATTCAGCGGTACGCAGTTAGCGTAGTCAGTCAGCTGTTGTATTGTCTGAGAGGCAGACGTATCGGAGACATGGCTGCAGAGAGGCTGACCATCTTTACTTTGCCTCAGACTGAGGAGGAGGCAGTGTTGTTTCTTTAGGGGCAACCCAATGAGGCTCTCTATTAGGGAGCGGATGTGGCGCTGCCATATCAGGGCCTGTGGGAAAAAAGTCAGTTTGAAGGCAGCACAGTGGTTCACAGGGTGCCACCTGACCTCTGTAACCTCATGCGATTCGTATTCTGCTGGGCAGAGGAGCTGACCAGTGTACGGTTCTGCCAACGACATCTCTCGGTGTCCCAGGCCACCACTGTACAGTATAATAATTTTCTGTGGGAGGCCTGCGCTGTCGACCTCCTGTCACAGCCTCAGCGGAAGATTGGCGGCCCAGGCACCATAGTGGAGGTCGATGTCAGATACCTGCTGCCCCAGCAGTGGATCTTCGGGGGCATCTCCAGACAAACCGGAGAGTGTTTCCTGACGGCAGTCGAGAGGCGGGATGCCAGCACGCTCATGGCTGCCATCGAGAGGCACGTGCTCCCGGGGACCACTATCTACAGCGACTGCTGGAGAGCATACCAGACCAAGCAGCTGGAGCAGGCTGGCTATCATCATGCCAAGGTGAACCACCGCTTCCACTTCGTTGATCTGGAGAGCGGGGTGCACACGCAAAAACATTGAGATCCTGTGGGGAAGTGGTGCAATAAGCACTAAAGGGGGACCGCACGCCATCAGCTGGTGGGGATGCTATGAGGGATTGTGCAGTGATGGGGATGCTATCGGGGATTGTGCAGTGATGGGGATGCGATCGGGGATTGTGCAGTGATGGGGATGCTATCGGGGATTGTGCAGTGATGGGGATGCTATCGGGGATTGTGCAGTGATGGGGATGCTATCGGGGATTGTGCAGTGATGGGGATGCTATCGGGGATTGTGCAGTGATGGGGATGCTATCGGGGATTGTGCAGTGATGGGGATGCTATCAGGGATTGTGCAGTGACGGGGATGCTATCGGGGATTGTGCAGTGATGGGGATGCTATCGGGGATTGTGCAGTGATGGGGATGCTATCGGGGATTGTGCAGTGATGGGGATGCTATCGTATAGACATACGATATATATCACATCATTTTTGTGTGCGGCCCTCGAATATTTACTGGAAGTGTGAAGCGGCCCCTCAGCCAAAATTATTGCCCACCCCTGGCCTACAGTATGCACAATAGTCTCATATGAAGTGTACCTGGGGAGCCAAGTCACCTTAGGTCGTACCCCCTAACTAACTACACTTCCATGCCCACACTGATACTGTAGTAAACGTATATGTGCCTGCCCATTGTTATTGTACCACTATGTAAACACAGGTGTAAAGGTCCACAAACCTAAGATTAGTACCTGTCTATGTATAGATACATTTTGGTGCACACGTTGTATGAAAATACAGTTACGCCACATTTACATATATAACTTTAAATGATGATCATAATATTTCATTTAGAATGTAATGTAAAAAATGTGGTAGCTCAGTTGTTTTAATTGGAATAACACTATATTTCCTGTCTTTGATAGCCATTGACTGATACAAGACGATTAGATGACAGCTTGTTTGAAAATCAGGTAAGTGTTTTTATGGAATATTTAATTTAAGAATTTCAATGACCTTAAATTGGGTTTATCCTATATTGTTGTATTGTAATCTGAAACGGCTATTCCATGAGACACTTTCTACATTGCTTGCAGCAGCAGGATTGAAAATTAACCTGGTCAGAGGTTATACAAGCAGTCCTGAAAGTCTAGATAAGTAGTCAGCTAGTAATTCAATAAATGGGGAATTCTATGATGATTCAGTTCAGATAAATGGATCAGTCCAGTGGCGTAACTATAAATTGTCCTCCCCCCTGCTAAAAAAGTTTGTGGTGCCCCCTTTAGACCCCTTGACTGCTGAGCTTTTCTTTGTTGGAGTGCCACCCTCGATGTGCTTATATTTTGGAGTGGATCCTACTTCTCCCGGGAGGGCACCCAAACCCGTATCTATTATAAGTGGAGTGCCTGCCATTTTCTGCATCTATTATATATATGTTTGCAAGCCAAAATACCTTTTTATCGATTTGTATAGAACTATTCTTTACACCTTGATTAATGGGTGTTTAGGCTCCTAAGCATCAGTTGATTGCTGTACATGTTTTAATACAGGCTTTTGAAAATATCTGCTGAGTGCTGCTGCTTGATTACTACTCTGCACATATCAAATACTAGGTGATTCATCCCACCCTACGGGCGCTCTTCACACTGGCGTAAGGGGCTCCGCCCCTATTAACTGTTTTATTAACAGTCTTTATTGCGTGAAATATGGTTTGTGCAGGAGGGGCGGATGGGGAAATACTGGGGGTGCGTGAGGTATTTACCGAGGTGGATGTGGGGTTGGTGGAGTTGCGGGTGTGTTGGTGTGGGGGAGTTTGATTGATTGGGTGTGGTATGGGAGTTTCAGGTGGGGGGGGGGGGGGTGCCCCGTCTGGGTGGTGTAGGTTGGTGGGGTGTAGTGGTTGAGTGAAGAGTAGTTGTGGTAGTGCTGTGGTTGTGGGGGAGGTATGGGTGTGTGGGTTGTTCGGGTGGGTGCGGTGGGCATGATGGGGTTTGTAGTGGCTGTTAGAATATGCTGGAGCTTATAGTAGTTGTTAATGGGCATGGGGCCATGCTGGGGGTTGCAGTGGTTGGCATTGGGTACATTAAGGATTGTAGTGGTTGGCAGTGGCCATGCTTTTGCTTGTAGCGGTTGGCAGTGGGCATGGTAGGGCTTGTAGTTGATGGCAGTTGGCATGCTGGGACTTGTAGTGGGAGACATTGGGCACATTAAGGATTGTAGTGGTTGGCAGTGTCCATGCTGGGGCTTGTAGTAGATTACAGTATCCCCCCCCCACAGCCTATCCCTCCTCAATAGTGCCTATCTCTGGACCCTGCTGGCTAAACCTAACTCGCCTCATCCTACAACCTAACACACTGTGATTTCCACAGTGATGCGCTACTCTGACACACCAGTAACACACACGCAGGTGATCTGCACAGTGACGCTCTCCTCTCACTCTGGTAGCGCGCACACAGGAGGTGAAATAGACACAAAAAGGGACACGCACATAAATGAAGGGGAAACAGAGAGACACACACGGGATGGGATACGCACAGAGGAGGAGGGAACACACATTTGACACACACACCGAAAAGGCAATTGACATGCACATAAGTGATAAGTGTTGGAGGCATGGGCAGAGGAAAGGGGCACACAGTCATAGGTGGAGACACACAGTCACATAGGAGGGGGGGAGCAGTGCCACACAGGAGGGGGGGCGCAGTGCCACACAGGAAGGGGAGGGCACATTGTCACACAGGATTTTATAGGGTGCGATGCCATTTAGTTTAGTATACACTTGTATGACATACAATGGGATTTAGCCACCCTCCACTGTCCACGCCACCCCGAAGCATGGCGAGCGCAGCGGAACGCGTCCTCCCGACCTTTTCACACCCCCACTCTCCACGTCGGCGTGGAGTTGACTTTAAATAGTGTGGTGAGCACAGCGAGCCACCGAGCCCGAAGCGTGGCAAGCGCACGCGGATTACGTTACATGTATTCCGCGTCGCCACGCTTCGGCCACACTATATAGAATCAACTCCACGCTGACTTGGATAGTGGAGGTATGAAAAGATCGGGAGGACGCGTTCTGCCGCCCCTCGCGGGGCTCGCCACGGTTCGGGGTGGTGTGGATAGTGGGGGGGTGCCTTAATCCCATTGTATGTCATACAAGTGTATAGTACATTAAATGGCATCGCACACTATAAATCGCATGCGATCGCACGCTGTTTTAAGCGGGGTGCGATGCAATCTCATTGCACCGCCCAAGGACAGAGAGCAGTGAATAAATTACATAAGGAAATCGCATTGCATGCAAAAAATCGCATACAATGCGATTTCACTACGGTGCCGTACATATGCTAATTGGGCGTCCTGCTAATACATAACTACCAGGGGGGCGCACTGTCACACAGGAGGGGGGGGGGGGGCCTGCAGGGTCACACAGGAGGGGGGGGGGCTGCAGGGTCACACAGGAGGGGGGGGGCCTGCAGGGTCACACAGGAGGGGGGGGGCCTGCAGGGTCACACAGGGGGGGGGGGGGCCTGCAGGGTCTCACAGGAGAGGGGGGGGGCCTGCAGGGTCACACAGGAGGGAGGGGGGGCTGCAGTGTCACACAGAAGTCAGTCACATGCACTGGGCCTAGCCAATGAGAGGAGGCAGGGGTGAAGTCACTGGTCAGGCTGCTGAAGGGAAATGGAAGTGGGGGTGGGGCCGCAGTTGTGCTGGAGAAGTCTGCACTCAGTGTAGCTGTACTTCTGTGTAGTGTAATATGGCTGTGTGCTGCCTAAGTATTGCAATAAGTTATATCACAGTATAGTGGCAGCTAGGCCAAGGTACATTACTAGAGAAAGGATTATATGTAACATAAAAAGCTTGAAATATGCATGAAAAATACTTAAAATATGCATGAAACGTGTTAAAATATGCTACATTAAATAATAAAAAAAGTAATTTTTAACTTATTTAAAAATCAGCATAAAATCAGTTGCAAATAAACCTCAAAAATAGGCCCACAGCATCTGCAGATGTCTAGTGCTGTACACAGGATTTTTTTTCTTCCTGGCTGCTACAGCAGACTGCAGCGTCCAAAGCTCTTCTTGCATCAACTACACGGACCCTCATGTCCAGCGCCGATGGATCAAATGTCAGCATATCGTGTGAGGGCGGCGCAGTAGAAGGCTTCCTCCCTGCGCCGCATACTCACTGTGATACGGCATTTCCTCCACACCGTGTGATGTCACAACCCTTCTGCCCACCCCTCCTCTGCTGCAGAAGTCTGTCTCTTGGTGTAAACTCCCAAGCCAGGCGCAGGCAAAGGTTCAGGAGCTTCGTAATGGCATCCGCCCCAACTGACTTTTAACAACAAGGATTGGCAGCCTAGAGCAGTGTCAGACATAGCGTATATCCAAGGTTCCCCACACTGCGCACATATTGCCCCAGCCTGCACACTCTACCACTACCTGGCCAGCAGCAGCAGGGCAAAGCAGTGCTGTGACTCGCGGGTGGAAAGGGGGCAGGGCCTAAAATATGCACCATCACTAGATTTTAGGTAAAATATGCAATAACCAGTAAAAATGGGCAAAATATGCAAATGCATATAAATCTGTCTCTATACATTACATTCCCCGTCTGCAGGAGGGGGGCGGGAGTGGCAGCAGGGTGTCTGGTTGTAACTTTCCCCAGTCACTATGGTGCCTCTCTGTCACTCTGTGACTGTGTGTGGGCGGAGTCAAAGGCGCTGATAGCTGTTAGACTATGACTCCGCCCCCAGCGTTATACACACAGTCAGGCTGACAGTTCTGGATAAATATATAAGAGATAACCAGAGGGCACACCTTCATGATGACGTCACATGCAGTATTCACGACACAGTAGGAAGCAAAGCCCAATAAAAGCTCCAGGGGGCACAGACAGGAGGTCCCTAAGGACTAGATACACACATACACACAGCATGCATACACATCATAAATACACAAGTCACCGCATATATACACACCATACATACACACACATACAGTACACACTCTGCATACACACACCGCAGTGCATACATACAAACCATACACACTGCATATATATATATATATATATATATATATATATATATATATATATATATATATATATATATATATATATATATATATATATATATATATATATATATAATTTATTTATTATTGGAGGTCCGGCACTCCTCACTTGCCCCTGCTCCACTCTGTACCTTGACCTGGGTGCCCGCTATACGCTGGCTGCACCAGCGCTTGTCAAATAGCGTGTGGAAAGAAGCGTCACTCCAGGTACTTGTTCAAATAGTAATTTACTGTAAGTCAACAGTGTTTTGGGCCGGAGCCCGTCTTCAGGACATAAACAGTGTGTTACAATTGCTACAGATATTAAATAGCTTACCAGGTCCCTACGTCGGCGTCGCCATTCCGCCCCCTCCATGGCGTCGGATCCTACTTCCGAGTTGTCATAGCCGGAAGTGACGCGGCACCCTTACCGGGGGCCTCATGCGTGCGCTTCACTGACTGTCTGCCAGTAGTTCATTCTGGCATCTAAAAACAGACAAAATACTTTATCAAACTTGTTGTGATTAGTGTTTGTATTGTGCAGTATTCCTATCCTATCTCCTTACTCTTAAATATAATCTCTTTTGTGTATGTATTAAAATGATATTTAGTGACTGCCTTGTTAGTGTGTAATACGTATTAACATAGGTGTGCTGTGGCCAGGTAACCACTAGATGGTGTTCATGTTCCTTGTATTAGCTTTCCTATTTGACATGGCTGTTCTCATCTACGTGGGTTATCCTGTTATGTTAATCGATTAAATGTGCTTGTGCCCTATAAAAAATTGGCCTCTAAGCGGTGTTGGTAACATATGTATGGGGGATGAGTCTGTTAATATAGATATGCGTCTATTATATAAACAATGTACGTATCTCCGTAATCTGGTTGTAATCTATCTGTGGAGAAGAATGCATACCGAATATTTTATGTAAACAATACATTGCAAGCCATTATGTACTATAGCTTGTGCCCTTATTGGACATGTAAAAAGCCATGTCGACTCGTGCCCCTTATTATCTGAAAACAAACCCTGTGTAATCTTACGTATATTTGTGTGTGAAAGAAGAAAGCAAAAGAAAAAAGGAAGTGTGCTACTGGGCATCGTTATTGTTGTTGGGTATGCCCCATTCTAGTTTGTCACCCGTACTGTACAGGTATACTGTCAGACTGGATGGCTATCGTTAGTGTTATGTCATGTTGTATTAGTGCTGGTAATAAGACCAAGTTCCGTCTATTTTGACTGACTTGGATATATGTGAAAAATCGTGAAAAAACCTACAAAGCAAAAAAACGTGAAAAAAAACAGAAACAAATCCCAAGTAAGAAAAACCTGTCATGTATTTCTACATGTTTATGTTAATGGAATTGAGTGTCCCCACTACTGTGTTACCGACTGTGCTGTGGACCTAATTAAAATGAATTTAAAAATAGTTTTTAATCTAATGAGTGTAGATACACTCATTAGATTAAAAACTATTTTTAAATTGTTACTAAGTTACTTGTGCCTTTGTGTCCTGACGACGGGGGCATGACCCCCGAAACGTAGACAGGCAATGGAATAAAAATTCCTCCAGTTTTTTCACCTGCATCAAGCCTCTGAGTGCCTTTGTCCGTTTATATATACATACATACATACATACACATACATATATATATATCATGGTCTGCCTCCCTTCCCCCATGTGATAATATTAAGTCCCACTGCCTGTGCTGTTTAGCACTCTCACCCTCTCATGAACAGGTCATTCAAAGCCACCAGCCCTTTCCTCTGGTGATTGTGCTCTGCTGGGATCGATGCTGGTGCTGTAGGAGGCCCAGGCCGACAGCTTTGAGAGAGGGGGTGGCGGCCTCCTGTTCCTCAGCCCTCAGTAGGTGGTCCGATACCGCTGGCAGGTGGTGCCGGGGGATAGAAGGGGGTGTCTGGCAGCAGGCAGAGAGGGGAAATTCCGACAAGGAGTATGAGGCAGAGCGTGCTCCCGACTCTTACAGTCACAGTGCTACCTTGCGGCATGAGCTGCATACTGCCTGGCTGTCTCTCCCTGCTGCAGGAGCAGCTCCAGTATTTTTAGCTCTCCCTACAGATCCTGCTGGCCCTGGCACCTCCTGGTCTGCTGCACTATAGCTACGCCACTGGATCAGTCCTTTTATATCCACACTATGTAATGCTCCAAAAGCACTTGCAGACTGCACTACATTGTGCTGGCATGCTTCGAAGACTTAAGGCCCCCATACACTATGCGATTTTGGGCCGATTTCACCCGATTTCGGCACTTTGGGCCGATAAATCGGGTGAAATCGGCCCAAAATCGCATGTTTGTGACATCTGATCCAATCTGATGCGCGTTCCCGTGATCATCAGATTGGATCAGGTGGTCGGACCTGCAGAACATAAGATATATCGGAATCTGAGCCATCATGGGCGATTTTTAGCACCCACGATGTTTCAGATCCGATATATCTATAGAACTCCGGGTACCTCCTCTCCGGCGCTGTGGACCTCCTCCAGTCCAACCCCCAGTGTAGTAACAGCAGCCGGCGTCACAGGAAGGGGAAGACGCGATGGGAGGGCAGAGGGCGGCAGTGACAAGACTCTTCCCTCCCTGCTTCAATCTGGATGACAGTCACAGCACGGGTTGTACAGCGACCCTCCCTCTCCCCTGCTGCTGAATGTCTGCACGGGCTTTACAGCCCGGACCCCCCTCCTCCCCAGCTGCTGAATGACAGCAGTGCACGGCACTGTAGAGCCCAGAACGACCCCCCCCAGCTAATGAATGTCTGCACCGCTGCAGAGCCCGCCCCCCCTCTCTCCTTAGCTTCTGAAAGACAGCAGTGCACGCCCCCCAGACCCCAGCTAATGAATGTCTGTCCCCCCCCCCCTCCTCTCCCCAGCTGCTGAAGGAAACCCAGGAGTGAGGTGAAAAAGTTTAAATTAAATCTCCATATAAACCATGTGTGTGGTAGGAAATAGATTGTCTCCATATTATATGTACAATACATATATGTACAATATGTATTATATGTACAATACATACAGTAGATATCCCACTTTCTGCCAGTGTACATGAAATAATATGAATATGATGTGTAATGTAATATCTTATGTACTACTTAAAAATCAAATTGAACAGATCAGTGATATATTGGGGATATCACTGAGTATATTATATGGGGTGACTGATGTATATATGTCTAATACAGATGTCTGTGTGTCGGCATCATTGTGTTAGTGTGTTACCATATGTATGCATGTCGGCATCCACGTGTCATCATGTGTCAGGGTTACTGTGTCAGTGTCCATGTATCTGCATATGTCTGTGTGTCGGCATCAGGATGTCTGCATCTGTCTATGTGTCATCATTGGTGTGTCGGTATGTTAGTATTGTTAGTATCCGTCTGTGTCATAATCAATGTTTCAGCGTGTTTGGGGTTACTGTGTCAGTGTCCTGTGGCTGTGTGCGCTCCTGTGTGTTGGTTCAGCGTGTCGGCTTCTGTCCATGTGTCAGCATAATTGTGTCCATGTGTTAGCATCTGTATGTCGGCATCAGTGTGTCCACATTTCAGGGTTACTGTGTTAGTGTCCATGTTTCAGCATCTGTCTGTGTGTAGACATCACTGTGTCCACATCTGTCCGTGTGTCAACATTAGTGTGTCAGGGTTAGTGTGTTGCTATAACCAGCTTATATCCGAATAGCTGCCTATATACCCCTTATACCTACCATATATATACCACGCTTATACCCATATTCCTGCACCTATACCCCTTATCACGCAGCACCCCCACAACCACCTGTTCAAACATCACACTCACCACTCCAGCACCCGCACTATTTCCCCACCCGGCCAAACCATATTTCAAACAATAAAGGCTGTATCAGGTTAAGGGGGCGAAGCCCCTTACAACGGTGTGAAGAGCTCCCCGCAAGCGCTCCTGTCCTCCGCCACCGCCGGTCCCCACCAGCGCTCCTGTCCGCCGCCACCACCAGCTCCAGTCCCCACGCTGATTGCATTTGAGCAATCGCCTGTGGTTAAAAACCACAGGTGATTGCTTATGCAATTTGATAGATATTATGTGCTGCACATAATATTTATCGATGCGACATTCAACGGCGTGTCTGCGCATCGCGTCGAATGTCCCCTTCAAAATGCATGCAATCATTCGATTTATCGGCCAGATGTGGCCGAAATCAAATGATTGCATGCAATATCTCACATATGTATAGGCAGCATAATACCTGCAAGGTATAGCACTGCTCAGGCCACTCCCTAGGGCCATCCCATCAGATAAATCTCATGGCACATCCAATTTGCGTCAGATAAATCACGTGATTAATCACATGTGATTTATCTGACACAAATTGGATGTAAAAAATGGCACATCAAGTCTCAAATTGTATGTAGGCCTCCTGGGAAGCTGCCAGGGTAGTTCAAGGGAAATCAGATGCAATTTTACAGATCAGATAAATCTCATAGTGTATGGGGGCCTTTAGAAACATAGAATTTGATGGCAGAGAAGAACCATTTGGCCCATCTAGTCTGCCCCTTTTTTTACCCTTCAGGTAAACTCATCCCTTTTTAATCCTTATTTCTTTGTAAGGATATTATTATGCCTATCCCAAGCATGTTTAAATTGTTCTACTGTCTTAGCCTCTACCACCTCTGATGGGAGGCTATTCCATTTATCCACTACCCTTTCTGTGAAGTAATTCTTTCTAACATTTCCCCTGAACCTACCTCCCTCCAGTTTCAGTGCATGTCCTCGTGTTCTATTACTTATTTTCCTTTGAAGAAAATTACCCTCCGGTACTATGTTGAAACCCTTGATATATTTGAAGATTTCTATCATGTCCCCCCTTTCCCTTCTCTGCTCTAAACTATACATGTTAAGATATTTTAGTCTATCCAGGTAAGTTTTGTGATTTAGGCCATGCACCATTTTAGTTGCCCTTCTTTGTACACTCTCCAATGTATTTATATCCTTCTGAAGATATGGTCTCCAGAACTGGACACAGTATTCCAGATGAGGTCGTACCAATGACCTATAAAGTGGCATTATTACGTTTTTTTTTCCTGCTACTGATTCCTCTCCCTATGCAACCAAGCATCTGACTAGCCTTCCTCATTGCTTTATTACATTGCCTCCCTGCCTTTAAGTCACTTGAAATAGTGACTCCTAGATCTCTTTCCTCCTCCGTAGTTTCCATTATAGTACCCTTGATACTATATTGAGCCTTTCGGTTTTTGAGTCCCAAGTGCATAATTTTGCATTTTTTAGCATTAAACTGTAGTTGCCATTCTCTTGACCAATTCTCAAGTTTACTTAGATCATCAGTCATTTGATTTACCCCTCCTGGTGTGTCTACTCTGTTGCATATCTTTGTGTCATCTGCAAAGAGGCATACTTTCCGAAACTTCAATACCATTTGCAATGTCACTAACAAAGATATTAAAGAGCGCTGGTCCAAGTACAGATCCCTGGGGTACTCCACTGGTAATATGTCCCTCCATAGAATGCACTCCATTTACTACAACTGTCTGTTTCCTATCCTGCAACCAGGTTCTTATCCATTTAATTGTTTTATAATCCATTCCCACACTTTCAAGTTTATTTAGCAGCCTGCGATGTGGGACAGTGTCAAAAGCCTTACTAAAGTCTAGATATGCCACATCTTCAGCCCCCCCTTCATCTAGTATTTTGGTCAAGGAGTCAAAAAAGTCAATGAGACTTGTTTGGCATGATCTCCCTGCAGTAAAACCATGCTGTTTTGGATCCTGTAAGTTGTTTAATTTAAGATATTCCACTATTCTTTCTTTTAATAGAGTTTCCATTAATTTCCCTACTACTGATGTAAGGCTCACTGGTCTGTAGTTACTTGCTTCTTCTTTGCTTCCACTTTTGTGCAGTGGAACTACATTTGCTTTTCTCCAGTCCTCTGGAACTGCACCTGTATCTAGTGACTGGTTGAATAAATCTGTTAATGGTGCTACCAACACATCTTTTAGTTCTTTTAGTATCCTTGGATGCACTCCATCTGGCCCCATTGATTTAACCACTTTCAGTCTTGAAAATTCTGTTAGGACTTTCTCCCTAGCAAATGTACTTCCATCTACCTTATTTTTATGAATGTCCTTGAAACTTAACTGTGGTCCCTTCCCTTCTCCTTCTATAGTGAATACGGAGCAAAAGTAATTATTTAGATCTGCAATTGCCTTGTCTCCCTCCACCAAATTCTCAGTGTCTGTCCGCAGTCTTATTATTCCTCCATTTGATTTTCTCCTTTCACTTATATACTTAAAAAAAGTTTTGTTTCCTTTATCTACCGACTGAGCCATTTTCTCCTCAGCTTGTGCCTTGGCACGCCTGATCACTTTCTTAGCATATTTGCATCTGGCAAGATACACTTCTTTGTCATTATTATTTTGAGTCTGCTTGTATGTCCTAAAGGCCATCTTTTTTGCTTTTACACTAGTTGATACCTCTTTTGTAAACCACACTGGCTTCCTTTTCCTGTTACTTTTCTTAACCCTTTTGATACAAAGGTCCGTTGCCTTTAGTATTGCACTTTTTAAAAAAAATTTCCACCTCTCCTGCACTCCTTTCAAGTTCCTCCAATCCGCTAATGAGTCGCTTAAACATCTCCCCATTTTTGCAAAGTCAGCCTTCCTAAAATCCAACACCTTAATTTTTGTGTGACCCTACCTTAATACTAAACCATACTGCTTGATGATCACTGGATCCCAGGTTCTCACCCACATTTATGTCTGATATTCTGTCACCATTTGTGAGTATTAAATCTAATATTGAGTCTTTGCGAGTAGGCTCCCTCACCAATTGCTTGAGAGAGGCTCCCTGTAGGGAATTTAGAAATTTGCCACTTATAGATGATCTTGCAAAAGACTCCTCCCAATTCACATCAGGTAGATTAAAGTCTCCCATGATTATGACTTCCCCCTTTAAAGCCATTTTAGTGACATCAAGCAATAGGCTCCTGTCCAAATCCTGCCCCTGGCCTGGTGGCCTATAGATGACCCCAGTACGAATAATGTCCTTCTCCCCCATTTCTATGGTCACCCAAAGGGCCTTGTGAGTAGTAATTTGTTAGTGCTCAATTCCATTAGCTGGGAGGGAAGCAAGTTACAGTAGTGTTTAAATGCTGGCAGTCTGGGACACCCCGCACACAGATTTTTGTACACAGCTCTATGGGGCAGCAAACCTAGATCAGAAAGACTGGATCTACCATAAGTGTGGCATATAGCATCACTTACAGGCATAGGCTTGCTGGGGGAGTCTAACTGCATCCACCCCATTGTATCAAAACATGCTTTTTTCTATCGCGCAAGCAGAAATGTTCTCCATCAGATGTCTTAGAGGTATTGGCTAGCAAATGGGGTTCTATTAAATATTATTTTCTATAATTAGTTTGTCACTCTGTTTCTAATGACATAGATCTTCTGCCATTGTTGCTTTATCTCCTGAAATACCTCTCCCTCACAGGACAGGATTAGCTGAAGTGAGAACTTGGCGCATGTTCAGGATGTATTTTTGTCGGTACTTATGTATTATCTGGGCTCCCATGTTAAATGCACCCCATTTTTTCATACCCCTACTATCCAACTACGCATGGAGTTGATTTTATATAGTGTGGCGAGCGCAGCGAGCCACCGTGCACGAAGCGTGGCGAGCGGACGCGGTCTCATAAGAAAAACGGGAGCCCAGATATTACATAAGTACCTCTTTGTCTAGAGCAGGCATGTCCAACCTGTGGCCCTCCAGCTTTTGTGAAACTACACATCCCAGCATGCCTTGCAATAGTTTTAGCATTCCCTAATAGCAATACTATGGCAAGGCATGCTGTGATGTGTAGTTTCACAACATCTGGAGGGCCGCAGGTTGGACATGCCTGGTCTAGAGCATCTGCTTCCTGCTGAGATGTCTCTTAGGTCTATCCAGTAAAATAGAGATTGTCCTTAGTTTGCTCCATTGGGAAATACATTAAGTGCACAGGAAACAGGAGACACTACCGACTAGGGGCTTTTTACATCAGGGGAGAATTGGGGCAATTACCCATTCTCCCAACGCCTGTATAAAGGGATCAGGAAAATCCAACATATTGGAAAGCCTTGATTTGTCGATACGGATAAAGTGCACAATGGGAGTAGGTTCATCGGACTCCTTTTTTAAAGAGAACCTGTCAAAAACAGTACTCCTACTTTAAAGAAAACCTGTCAAATACAAATAAGAAAGTTCCCCTATACCGTACATGCGCACCTTGCATGTGTTTTTAAAAGAAATTCAAAATTGAGTCCATATTGCTGTCCCTCTGGGAGAGCATTATAAATGATATCCTATCTGTGTTGTACAGCAGGTTTGTTGTATAGATTTCCTCTGACTCAAGTCTCCCTGGCACAGTGTTTTCTCTGCCACTATAATTATATGGAGCAAAGAGGTTTCACAGCCAAAGGCTGAGAAACAGGCGCCTACAAAAGGAAGTTTTGTTTAGCTGCTCACACTTGGGGGTGTCTAGACCCCAAAAAAACACTATACAAAACACAAAATCACACCAATCGGTGTGGAGGAGCGCTTATAAAATATATATGGAATCAATTGGGTATTACAATATTTATTAAGAGTTATTTATTATGTAAAATGAATAATAATTAAATCATATGCAAGTTAAAATGACAAGTAACCATCACAATATCATTAAAAATGATTAAGTATAGCAAAGGATTTGGCCACAATAATAATAAGGTGGACAATGGAGGTAATACTTATTCTGAGGGAGTCCCAATTCTGGCGATGTTAGAGTCCCTGGTCAAGCTCCAAACTTAGAGCTGGTATTTTTATCACGGGAGTCCATATACCTCGCAGGAGTAGGTCGCGCTGGAGGATAGATTTATAGTCCTCAAACAAGGAGGCGTCCTCACTATTTGTGCGGTCCTTAACATCCCATTGTTAAGAAGGTGGTGGTGTCCCAATACAGATGGATCTCAGTAGGAATTTGTTGTGAGTGTGACCAGGAACCAAATAATTCAGCCGGCTCGTATTTGTAGCAGGGTACTCCAATAAGTCCTCAGAATTGTCCAACAGACTGTTAAAATAGGCAGGTGCTTCCTAACATGTTTCGTTGCTATCTAGCAACTTTATCAAACGAAACATGTTAGGAAGCACCTGCCTATTTTAACAGTCTGTTGGACAATTCTGAGGACTTATTGGAGTACCCTGCTACAAATACGAGCCGGCTGAATTATTTGGTTCCTGGTCACACTCACAACAAATTCCTACTGAGATCCATCTGTATTGGGACACCACCACCTTCTTAACAATGGGATGTTAAGGACCGCACAAATAGTGAGGACACCTCCTTGTTTGAGGACTATAAATCTATCCTCCAGCGCGACCTACTCCTGCGAGGTATATGGACTCCCGTGATAAAAATACCAGCTCTAAGTTTGGAGCTTGACCAGGGACTCTAACATCGCCAGAATTGGGACTCCCTCAGAATAAGTATTACCTCCATTGTCCACCTTATTATTATTGTGGCCAAATCCTTTGCTATACTTAATCATTTTTAATGATATTGTGATGGTTACTTGTCATTTTAACTTGCATATGATTTAATTATTATTCATTTTACATAATAAATAACTCTTAATCAATATTGTAATACCCAATTGATTCCGTATATATTTTATAAGCGCTCCTCCACACCGATTGGTGTGATTTTGTGTTTACTATAATTATATAGTGCACAAAATCGCTGTATTAAACCCTTTTGCCCAAATCTGTCCATATTGTGAGATGTAGACTGTTTTGTTTATAATTTGGGATGGAACCAGGGGGTGTGAGCAAGTGTGGTCTCAGAGTACCCTAGCAGGGACACCTTTTCTGCCCTACAGCACTTGCATGAGGCTCGCATGTTACCTTGGAGAGGCTCCCTGCAACCAGTAGCAATGCAACAGAGCTGCCTGGAGCTTTAAACCGACATTCTAGGCAGGCTCCATGCAGCTAGTGGAGTTGCCCTTCCTGAGCATCACACTTATCAGAGCCACCAGCCCCACCATTAACCCCTCCACTGGCAACCCCGGAAAATTATCCGGATTGCAGCCATCTGTGCTGCGCAGCGAAGCTGAACTCCGTTTCAGCCACTGCGCAGCTCTGGCAGCCCAGCCCCGGCTGTGGTGGCTGTAGCATGACCTTGTAATGTCACGGCACACACAGCCGGGGGCAGGGCCAGGCAGCGGCTGATATAGTGCTCAGTGGCGCTGCCTGGCCCTGGGACACTCAGCAGTGGGGGTTTTGTGGGGAGCACTCCGTAAAAAAAAAAACAAAGCTGAAGGGGTTGAGTGCAACGTAATGAGTTTAGGGTGCTAGCTGCGCACAGGCTGGTATAAAGCCCTGGCACAGCAATATTGTTCTTATATCTGTTTATTTATCTAGGGGTATGATACTTCAGATGCTACTAATGGAGCAAAGGACGGGAGCCAGCCCCCCTCACCACAGCTCCAGCCTCGGCCAACTTTCTCCCCAATGAGCTTTCAGACTTTGCCACTGAATATTCCAGAGCCTTTGGCCTCAGAGCAAATGGAGGGAATGTTGCATCGTAAGCATGAGATGGAATCTCACTCAAAGAAGGCTGCCAATCGGTGAGATACTTTGTGGTTCTAAATAAAAACGCTGACGGTTCCTTTGTCACAATTCCCATAATCTGTCTTCAGTTAAATTTTTGTAGTCACTGTATCTTCCTTATCTACACACAGGTCCTGGCAGAATGTTTACTGTGTTCTAAAGAAAGGTAGTTTGGGATTCTACAAAGATTCAAAGAGTGCAGGCAGCGGCATCCCTTATCACGGCGAGCTTCCTGTCCTGCTTGCTGGTGCCCAGTGCAGTGTGGCCCATGAATACAAGAAGCGTAAGAATGTCTTCAAGCTCAGGTAAGAAATCAGAAACATATGGTGCGAATTGTTTATTGAAATGTTGGTTATTTACTTAGGTAGCTTTTGTCAAATGGAACAGGTCTTTTCTTGAACCACTAGCTGGTATTGTTTTGATAGTCTATGAATTATATTTCTCTTTCGTCCAGTCCAGTGACACAGCTCCACCTTGGGATGTAGGAGGATCCGCAGGAGCCAAGGCACCTATACTGTAGCTGAAACTTTTTTCCTCTGGCTGCAGGATCCTTCCCTTCTGCATCCCATCATGCTCCAGTTCGTTTTAGGTGCCCACAGGAGTGGGTGCTTGGCTGAGTGCAGGTTTTGGTACTTGTTTCCTAGCACGGCGCCCACGATATTCAGTCGCATGGCATTTTTTTCATCGCATGCCATATGCCCGTATGCGATGCGATTTTAAATTGTAGAAGCCCCCTAATGGGTTTATTCAATGTTAAATGTCCCCCAAATACGATTTAAAATTGTATAAGCACCCTAATGGGTGCTTACAATGTTAAATGCACCCCCACTATGAACGTCAACCTGAAGCGTGGCGAGTGGCGGCGGTATGCGTCCTCCGACCTTTTCATACCCCCACTATCCACGTCGGCGTGGAGCTGATTTTATATAGTGTGGCGAGCCACCGAGCCCGAAGCGCGGCGAGCGCATGCGTATTACATTACATGTATTCCGCGTCCCCTCGCGGGGCACGCTGCGCTCGCCACACTATCTAAAATCAACTCCGCGCTGACATGGATGGTGGGGTATGAAAAGGTCGGCGGACGTGTACCGCCGCCCCTCGCTGTGCTCGCCACGCTTCGGGTTGACGTTCATAGTGGGGGTGCATTTAACATTGTAAGCACCCATTAGGGTGCTTATACGATTTAAAATAGCATTGCATCGCATTGTATGGCATTGTATGCCATATACAATGGTATACAATTTTAAATTGTATACCGTCGCATCGCATACCATTGTATGGCTTATGGTATGCGATGCGATGGGCGCCGTGCTAGGAAACAAGTACCCAGGTTTTTAACGCCAGTGTGTTGCTTCTAATAGAACAAATCACACTGAAAGCGCAGCAGAGGCTGACAGAAGCGCGTCCTGTCAGCGCTCTGTGTGCAGGGGTGTCTGTCTGCACCCACTGCACAGCGCTTAACCCCAGCATTGCTGGGGTTTGCCTGGGCCCTGGGAGCGCTCCGCATCCGGCTCCTTGCAGAAGGGGATCGTGGGGGAAGGACCTCCCGCGATGGCGGCCGCCATCTTTGAAGGGTTTATAGCCTGAAATCCCTCCGGGAGGTGAAGGCTGTAACAGGTATTAGGCGGTGCCGGACGACTCCAAGGGATCCCAGCAGAGGGGAGGCACAAGGAGGTGAGGAGACTTAATTGTGGGAGCGGCTAAAGGCCGAAAAAGGGCACCAATTCAGGCTTCCCACCCCACTGAAGCAGGGACTTGGTCCCTTCCCACTTGTGTGCGGGCGCCATTTTCTCTCTCCGCAGTGTGAGCTGAAGCTGGCTGAACCTGTTGCTGCGCACAAGTTTGACCTGTTGCTGCGCACAAGTTTGACCTGTTGCTGCGCACAAGTTTGGAGTCTCCTGGAAGCGCTACCCCCGCTAACGCTGAGAAGTACAGAACCGCAAGCAGACAGCTAATACAACAGGATATACTGTCTTGTACATTGCCTGACATTTTGCACTGTGGGTTAATCATGACTGACACTGGTGATGATGCTGCTTCTGTAGGGGGGGGGGCGCAGGACATGTTTTTGGTGGGTTAAATATTCATGTGAACAGATGGACCAAGGGGAACCTTGCCCTGCTTGTAAGTCTGTGCCTGGCAATACACATGCAAGAGCCAGCGTGGGCTGCAGCCTTGGGGAGGTCTATGAATGCCCTGGTTGAGGCACTAAATCGACAGAGGGACAATTTAATCAGGTCTCCTGGCCCCAGTTTTTCCTCCCAAAATTCTGTGGGATCCATTGCTCCCGCGCAAGGGGACCCCGTATTATTGCAGGTCATTCAGGACACTGCGCAGGGGGTGCATAAAATGAATGCACTCATGGAAAAGTTTGCAAAAACCCCTGATAGTCCTAATTCCTCTAGACAGCCTTCAGTTACACCTCCTCTGTTAGCAGCTGATTCAGATGATGATGATGGTGTGTGTGCAGACGATTTGTCTGGTGACCATAGGGAAGAGGCTGAGGCATCTGTCCCGGGCATTGAGGATCTTATCCTGGCTGCTAGACAGGCTTTGGACTTGTCAGAGGAAGATAGGATTAAGGCTCAGTGCATTTTTAAGAGAATGCGCAGAGAAGCTGTTACTTTCCCTTCAGACCCTGGTATGGTCTCATTGTTAGGGGAGGCTATGAAGGTACCTGACAAAAAGGTGTCTATGTCCAAGAGATATGCAAATATGTATCCCATGACAGAAGAGCATATAAAAATGTGGGAGAAAGTCCCGTTGGTGGATGCACCGGTGGCTAGACCGTCCAAGGCCACAGCATTACCAGTCCAAGGTAGTGCAGTCTTTAAAGATCCGGTGGATAAGAAAGTGGAAGGATGCCTAAAAAGCTGTTTTTGAGGGAGTTTGATTTACACTCCGCCCCATTATTGCCTCAGCTTGGATAGCGAAGGCTATGATTAAGTGGGCTGAGGCTTTGGCTGATCAGCTGCGGCCTGATTCTGTGGCATTTTTCCTGGGAGAGAAACTCAGGTGTGCTGCAGAGTACATCACTGAGGCTGGGGAGGAAGGTGCCAAGATGGCATCCAAGGTTTCCTCCACTTCTTTGTCAGCAAGGCAAGGCCTGGGATGCTGACAGTTAATCTAAGAAAGCCCTGGAAATGCTAGAGTTTAAAGGGGAATTGCTTTTTTGGCTCTGAACTGGAAGCCATTATTAAACAGGCCACGGGGGGTAAAAGTACCTTCTTGCCTACCACCGCTAAGGCCTCAGGTTCTAAGTTTGGAGCATTTAAACCTACTTTTTGCTCCTCCTTTCGTGGTGGTGCTTCCAACAGAGGACAGATTTGGGGCCTTCAGTAAGAAGCAAGGATCAAAAGGAGAGGATAAATCCTCCACATGACAGGGTACAGGCTCCCCGTTCTGGTCTCAGAGTGGGGGGTCGCCTCCTGCAGTATTGGAACACGTGGAACCTTCCAACAACCGACTATTGGGTTCTGTCCATTGTCTCAACAGGTTATCGGATAAATCTCAGGGGGAATCCTCCAAATAGATTTCTGCCAACCCCTTTACCACGAGACGCCAGGGCACGCACGGTTCTTTTGGAAGCGGCCTCGGCTATCAGGGAGAAAGGCGTTGTGGTCCCGGTCCCTCAGGAGGAACACAGGAAGGGTTTTTATTCGATTACTCTTCTTGGTACCCAAACCAGACGGGTCAGTCAGACACATTTTAAGTCTGAAATCTCTAAATCTACACCTCTGGGTGGATCATTTCAGAATGGAGTCTGTCCGCTCAGTGCTTGGCAACATAGAGCCAGGGGAATTTTTAGCATCCGTGGACATCCAGGATGCATATCTACATATACCAATATGCAGGGAACATCAGTCTCTTCTTCACTTTGCGATAGGAGAGACATTTACAGTTCCAGGCCCTACCCTTTGGTCTGGCCACTGCTTCAAGGGTATTCACAAAGGTGATGGCAGCAATGGCTGCGTCACTGAGACTCAGGGGGGTTGTGATCATCCCATCCTTAGATGACCTGCTATTCAAAGCAGAG
Organism: Crinia signifera; assembly: GCF_055691185.1. NCBI lineage: Eukaryota > Metazoa > Chordata > Amphibia > Anura > Myobatrachidae > Crinia > Crinia signifera. Next base: position 60,557,195 of record NC_139227.1, on the reverse strand, counting down.
TCGGAGAACAAGTTGGTGGAAAACCTGTCCATTGCAACACAGTTTTTGCAGGACATGGGATGGGTTCTAAACATGTCTAAATCCCATTTAATTCCATCTCAGAGATTACTTTTTTGGGGGGTAATACTGGACACCCATTTACACAGGGTTTTCATACCAGAATCCAAAGCAAAGGACATCCATCAGTTAGTCATACTGTTACTGCAGGCTCACATACCTACAGTTTGGCAGGGACTGAAACTCCTGGGCAAAATGGTGGCGACTTTTGAGACTCTTCAATTTGCCAGGTTTCATTCCAGAATTTTTCAATGGAACATTCTGTCTTGCTGGTCAGGAAATGCAAAGACCATGAAACAGGAAAGTTTGCTTCCCTTTCAGGAGACAAAGGAGTCCTTACTTTGGTGGATGGACATAGAGACGTTGCTGCTGGGGCGGTCGCTTGGGACTGGGTGGTGATAACGACCGACACCAGTCTCAGGGGTTGGGGGTGCAGTTACCCTTCACCATCGGTTGCAGGGTCCCTGGTCCAAGCAGGAATCCAGACTATATATAAATATATTGGAGCGGGTGCCGGGCGGCTCCCCGACAGTCGGGATTCCGACAGTCATTACTCCGACAACCCCCATAGAGTGAGAATGAAATAGGTGGCGAGCGCAGCTCACCACCGTGCCCGCAGCGTGGCGAGCGCAGCGTGGCGAGCGCAGCGAGCCCGCAAGGGGCTTCATTGTGCTCCCCCTGTGCAGTCGGGATCCCGACGTTGGAGAAATGACTGTCGGTGTGTCATACCACACCCATTGGAGCTTCGTGCAGTTTGGAAGACTCTTCAGCAGGCCGAGGATGGTTTGAAAGGCCTTCCAATCAGAGTGCAGTCGGAGAATGCCACGGCTGTGGCTTACCTGAATCATTAGGGCGGGACTCGCAGCAGGATAGCAATGCAGGAAGTCTCACAGATCCTTACCTGGGCAGAAAACAACATTCCTGTTCTGTCTGCTGTCTTCATTCCGGGGATCCGGAATGTAGAGGCGGATTTCCTCAGCAGGGAGGATCTGCTGGAGAGGGAATGGTGCTTGCATCCGGAGGTATTTCAGGAAATTGTGAGTCGCTGGGGGCTCCCAGAGGTGGACCTAATGGCATCCAGGAACAACTGTCAGGTTCCGAAGTTCTTTTCCAGGACCAGGGACCCAGCCGCCTGGGTGGTGGATGCCATGATGGTTCAGTGGCAGTTTCACCTTGTATATATCTTCCCTCCGTTCCCAATGATACCGAGGGTGTTGAAATGATGGAGGTCTCAGCAGGTGCAAACCATTCTGATAGCACTGAACTGGCCCAGGAGGTCATGGTACTCCGAGATTCTGAGGTTATCAGTGGAGTCTAGGCCTCTTCCTCTTCATCAGGACCTGCTAAGACAAGGGCCGTTTCTTCACCAGGACCTTGCTTGGCTCAGTTTGACGGACTGGCTTATGAGACCACCTTATTGAAAAAGAAGGGTCTCTCTGATACAGTGATTCAGACTATGCTTAGGTCTCGTGAGCCAGTATCTGCAACAAATTATCACAGAGTATGGAAGATTTACATCAGGTGGTGTGAGCGTCAGTTTGCCAGGTTTCATTCCAGATTTAAGGTATCCAGATTATTGGAGTTCTTACAGGATGGTTTTTCCTCGGGACTGGGTTTACAGTCTCTGAAACTACAGCTTTCTGCTTTATTCATCTTCTTCCAGAAAAGGATAGCTTTTTTACAGGGTGTTACCAGGTTGAAACCACCTTATAGGCAGCCGGTGGCGCCGTGGGACTTATCTTTGGTTCTGTCTGTACTTCAGAGTCCTCCTTTTGAACCATTAAGGTCAGCTGACCTTAAGTATATGTCTTGGAAACTTACATTTTTGTTAGCCATTGCTTCGGCTAGAAGTGTTTCGGAGTTAGGAGCATTGTCCTGTAAATCTCCACATTTAATTTTTCATGAGGACAGGGCTGTGCTTCGAACAGTACCTAAGTTTTTGCCGAAAGTAGTTTCCTCCTTTCATCTAAACCAGGAGATTGTGCTCCTGATATTTTCCCCTCCTGAAGGGGCCAAAAATAGGGACAAATTAAGAAAATTGGACATAGGCCCTTATTCAGTTCTGATAGCAGTATGATTTGTTCTCAAAATGGGCAAAACCATGTGCACTGCAGGTGGGGCAGGTCTAACATGTATAGAGAGAGAGTTAGATTTGTGTGAGTTATTTTGCTTCTGTGCAGGGTAAATACTGGCTGCATTATTTTTACACTGCAATTTGGATTTCAGTTTCAACACACCCCATCCAAAATAAAATCTCTCTGCACATGTTGCATCTGCCCCACCTGCAGTGCACATGGTTTTGCCCATTTTGAGAACAAATTTGTACCAAGATCAGATCTGAATAAGGGCCATAGTTCGCGCCTTGTGAATTTACATGGACAGGGTAAAGGATATCCTTAAAACGGATCTGTTGTTGGTTCTCTATGATGTGCATAAGAGAGGTTGGCCTGCTTCTAGGCAGACCATTGCCAGATGGCTTAGGTCAGTGATTGCCTTTGCTTATACCAAGGTGGGTAGACAGGTTCCTTCTCGGATTAATGCACATACCACCAGGTCAGTAGCTTCCTCTTGGGCTGTGTGTCATGAGGCTACAGCGGAGCAGTTGTGCAGGGCTGCCACTTGGTCCTCTGTTCACACCTTTACCAAATTTTACAGATTCCATGAGTTCGCGTCGGAGGACGCTGTATATGGACGGGCAAAGGTTGAGAACTGGCAGTCTGAGTGTACCCTCCCATAATACCGGCTCGTGAATGTCCCAAGGTGGAGCTGTGTCACCAGACTGGACGAAAGAGAAAAGGGGATTTTTGTAAGAACTTACCGTTCAAACCCCTTTCTGAGTCCAGTCCGGTGACACAGCGATCCCTCCCCTACGCTCAGTAAGTCATGCCGTGCATGTGTATCATGTTATGGTAAGATGATTGTGCATATAAGATGTCGGGCATTGTACGGAGTTGTGTATCCTAGTGTGCTTTTTAAGATTGAACTGGAGCATGATGGGGAGGAGCCTGCAGCCAGAGGAAAAGTTTCAGCTATAGGTTCCTTGGCTCCTGCGGACCCTCCTACATCCCAAGGTGGAGCTGTGTCACCAGACTGGACTTAGAGAAAGGGGTTTGAACGGTAAGTTCTTACAAAAATCCCCTTTTCTTTGTGTACTTGGTTACCGAAAGCTTTTTGATAGCTCCCACTAATGAGGTTTGCAGACTTGTAAACTGGTTGTAGAAATAATGTTCATGTATTTTAATGAACACGGGGAAACAAGGCCTTGGTGTATATGTAAATATCAGACCATTAAGCCTTTGGTGTAAAGTATATGGAAATGAGAAGTCAAAGGAGTTTTGTAACCATATAAAAAGCAGGAAATATCAAACATCGCATTTTAAATGTGCTACATCTTGCCGAATGCATACATATTGCATTTACACACCATGTATTGATGAAGATTTGCGATTTATAAACTGTCCTTTGGATGTTCCATCAAGAGCCGTCCTTTTGGCTGTGTGGACATCTGTGTTGATGACCTGGGTTGCTAACTGTGCATGGATGAGAACACTGGAAGTGATTCTATTAAATTCCTCTCGGTGAATCGTGTGAAAATAAGCCTATAGCAGTGGTTTCCAAACTGTGTGCCTAGGCTCCCTGGGGTGCCTTGGATTAGTGGTCTAGAGGCAATAGAAATTATTTATGGTCATTGTAAAAGGCAAAAACATTGCTGGTGGGCTACCAATAATAAATTATGTGGACAAACAGAAGCTAATCCTGTCCCTCACCCATAAATAAACCCATGTATGGCATACAAATCAATTTACAGAATAAGAAACTTTTGGACTAGGGGTGCCATGAAAAAAATTCTGATTCTCTAGGGTGCCGTGATTTTAAAAAGTTTGGCAACCACTGGCCTATAGGCTGCTATTAGGCAGTGCCATCTATAGATAGCGTTGCCTACCAGGTATTGTGTCCGGAAAGTCACAAATAGAATTCCAGAGTTTCTGTTGCATTTTACGGTTTCAAAATTTTGCCCAAAAGCAAATCCATGTGGGGCCAAGTGTTATAATAGTTTTTTTTCATCATTCTTTATACTACACTCCAGCACCATTTTTTTTTTATTCTCCTGCACTCCCTGAAATAAATATTTGTATATCTGCACTAACACTGGTCATGGTAGTAGGAAGCTGCCAATAAAGTGGCTTTTCAAGACCCTGAGGGCTCCAATACATACATCTTGTGACCTATTTTAAACAATTGAAAGTTACATTTGTTGCTCTTTTCAAAATATAATATTGTAAATTGTGAGCTCTTGTTTTATTCAGTCTTTCTCTATTATCTTTTGTTGCTTACAAGAATATACTGTCACTGCACAAAGCACCATCAAATCTGGTCTGCAAAAGTTATTCATTTTTTGTTTCAATATCCTACAGTTTATCGGATGGCAAGGAATATCTTTTCCAAGCAAAAGATGAGGTATGTGTGTCTTTCTCTTGTTGCTCTTGTCCTGCTGGTAGAGAGATCTGTAAGGACTTGGGAAGATTGCGGTTATTTTGTGTAAAATACCCACAAATGTCTGGACCAAAGGGGCCTTTAAAAAAATAAAAATAAAAAAAAAGTTTTAATAGTTTACGAAAAAGCTGCTCTGGTTACATCATGATCCCTCAGTAAATTTTGCCAAATAAGGATTATATAATATTACATAGGCTGCAAAGGTTATTAATAAAATGATCATTACAGATAGGCCAGATGGGATGTAGATCTATTTCATAAAAAGTAGGTAAATGGCAGCTTTAGGGTCATGCTGCTTTCAACTCGTTTTTGTAAGCGTTTCTTAAAACGGGTCTAACGCCAGTTAAACCCCTTTCACATTACATGTTGTAACTGGTTGATTATCATTTCAATACCGTTTTTGTACCATTCACATTCAACCCATTTCACCCATAGAAAACAGTGGATGTCATTTTAAAGAATGTGGATCAACCATACTTAGGTCGACACCGTTGGGTCAACAGGGGGCAAGGTCGAGAGGGCTCTAGGTCACATGGGTGAAGGTCAACAGGTGTCTAGGTCGACATGGGACAAGGTCAATATGGGGTTAGGTCGACTTGGGTTAGGTCGACAAGTCGTTGGGTCGACATGGGACTTTTCGCTGTTTTTTTACCCGAATGTCGACACAGTCGACGTGGACACAGTTGGAAGTGAACTGCAGCCGCTCGCAATGCTTCGAACACACACCCCCCCCCCCCAGCATGGACCGGCTGAGCCGTTCTCACTATCGCTTTCACACCGCAAACCTGCTTTAGACCAGGCATTTAGATGCGGTGTGAAAGGGGTTAAACTTACTCTGACCCGTTTTAAAAAATGTTTTAAATACCTGGTCTAAAGCAGGTTTTGCGGTGTGAAAGCAGCATTACAGTATTTATAATCTAGAGGAAACTAGAGGAAAGTTACTTGATCTTGAAAACAGAATAGCCAGGAATCCACCAGCTCTCCTGTTCTTCTAACCAGCACAAAATAAATAGCAGAGTTCCGTATATCATTTGTAAATTGAGAGCCATCAATTCCAAGGTGCATTCACTAATACAGTCATAGGGACCAAGTTCTTTGCAGTGGGTGTACCCACATTGGGTCATATTTACTTGATTCTAATTTAAGAACAAAGCCTACTAGAAAGTACCATGGAACCTCAAGCAAGCATTATAAGACCAAGACACAAACCACAGCTGCAATTCTCCAACAATTGCCTCAATAAACATTAATATATGCAATGCAAGTTGATGAATCAATAATTCGTTCCCCAACACTCCACTAAATCTCATTTTTGTGAAACCTCATTTAATCACTGAGGTTGCTGTTGGGTTAACATACACATCAGGGAAATTCCAGTTCTAGGACTTCATCTGCTGAGAGGCTTAATATAATGAAACTCATTAGAAACCTATTCTTTCTCCCTTTTTCCTCAGGCTGAGATGAGCAGTTGGATGAGAGTGATCAGTGCCTCACTGCCTTCCTCGCCTGGTGATACAGACGACCGTTCTCCAGGTGTACCCAAGGGTATGACACGGGCAATGACTATGCCACCTGTGTCCCCCAATAGTGCCACAGAGGGCACAGTGACGCTGCGCAGCAAGGAAGGAAAAGAAAAGGACAGAGAAAAACGGTTTAGTTTCTTTAAGAAGAAATAAATATGCTGATTGTCATCGGTACAGGTTGCTCTGTTCAGATCATCACTGCTAATTTGGCCCTGTCAAGCCAACAGCATGGGACCTTTGGGAGAGGGTGGGGCTTGGGTGGTTGTGTGGGTAAATAAGACCACAGCATTTTATATATAATTATTATATATATGCATAACATGCATTTCCAATGATGACTTGACTTTAAAATGAAATGCAAATTGTGAAATCCCAGCTGGGTGCTCCATTTACACTGAATGAAATCAAGACGCCTTTTGGGATCCTCAGTATGAGACATAGGAGCCATTCGTGAGGGGATCATTAATACATCATCTATAAATTCTTTTGTCTCTGTGGAGTCTTTCATTGTCTCTATGCGCATGTCCAGGCATGACATCAGGCCTTAGAGATGCAGTGCCCATTTAGCAGCGTATAATGGAGATGGAGATGCAATAAACTGAAAGAACTTAGTTGTGTTATGCCTCTCACTGACAAGTCAAATGTTTCCTAATGTCAGCTCTATTCTTCACAGGCTACTGAGTGTATAAACATTGTATTGCAGAAGTGTAACCTTGCACACAGTATTGCTTCCTGATTAACACAAACATACTGTATATGCTACTTAATAAACTTGATCTCTGCAACTACATGCACAATATTGCACATCTATAATGATGAATTTACACTAAATACTAGCAACAACTCCTGTTTCTCAGCTTGTTTATAGTGCAGCATGTTGGAAGTCTGAGATATAAGTGGCTGTATACCTCTTAGCAACTATTATACAAGGTTTCAGATAATTGTTTAAAGGTATATGTTAATCTTAGGTACTTATGTATTATCTGGGCTCCCATGTTAAATGCACCCCATTTTTTCATACCCCTACTATCCAACTACGCATGGAGTTGATTGTATATAGTGTGGCGAGCCACCGTGCCCGAAGCGTGGCGAGCCCCGCGAGGGGACGCGGTCTCATAAGAAAAACGGGAGCCCAGATATTACATAAGTACCTAATCTTATTTGATGCAACCTTCAGAAATCGGAGCGCCCTTTTTATACCTTTTATTGAGATGTGATTTGCAGTAGTGCTGCTTTTGTTTCCTTTCCACCCAATATAATTTACTTACTGTATTTTTTTAAAGCAAAAATATACAGACTTTGCGAACGATTGCAGGTCCTAGTCCCACATGTAGTCTGTGGCTATATTACATCTCACAATAAAAGTAGCTTATTGAGACTATAAGCTTATAAGACTAGCTATGGCCTATAACTCTGTTTCATTTACAATTCAGCCCCAAAAGGTTTCTTTGTCTGAATGTTAGATTCCAGGTATTTGTCAGATACCCAGTTGTCTTACTAAAATGCAAATGGTAATTGTGTAGTTTCAGGGCGCCAGTGTTTGTTTGTTAATCCAGACAGCTGTGTTTAATGTTTATTTGAAAATTGGCGGCTTGCCAGAGTCTGTGATTACTTTAACTGTGAAACTTGTCAGGTTTCCAGACTCCTACACTGTACTAGGCTAGCGCTCGCTCACTCTGTGCTTAATCTGTGTAACTGTACTAAGGTACGTTATTGGTGAAATAGCGGGGGGGGGGGGGGGTTTGCACTGCAGTAGCGTCCCAGTCACAAACAGCGGCTGTAGTCGCAAACTGCGTCTAGTTGGCCGCAGTCAGAATTTGAGTCCCAGTCACAGTTGCGTCCCAGTCACAAACACACTTTCCACGCTAACGTAGATTAGTAAAGGTACACAGATTAAGTCTGTGAAAGCAGCCAAGTTTCACATTTAAAGTAAACACTGACTCAGGACTGGACTCTGGCATGCTGCCAATTTTCAAAGAAACTGTGAACACAGCTGTCTGGATTAATAAACAAACACTGGCGCCCTGAAACTACACAAGTACCATGCAAATGAATACTTGGACAATGTCGCACTAACCACATATGATCACTAGACTGTAGATTGTCTGATTCAAAACAAGTAGTCACTCCTGCCAGACTCTATAGTTCATTCAGACAGCATTCAGGAGCATGCAGAACTCACCAGGTAGTCTGAATGCCAAACTACAGGTACGTACGCCTGTGGAACGTAATCTACTCCACCTAAAACCAAATAGTTTAGTTTGGACTCTTCAATATCAATAGAGAAAAAAATATTATTGCGCCAAAGCTGAATTGTTTCATGTGTGCGTTTCCCATCTATTCCCTCAAATGGATCTCTCTGCATCTTTGCTAATTCATGTAAATTATGTATTAATGTGCCTCAGTTTCTGCAGTGCCATACAGGGTAAATATAGAACAATTATACTTAAACAATGGGACAGTTACTGTCAGTTGACATAACTGGGGGTACAGACAGTGCAAAATGTGATTAACTGCAGACAGGCTATGGTGGGGTTGTTCCCTGTGGCTTGACCGCAATTGAAGGATAATATGGGGAGAAGGGATTCAGTGAAAGGAGTATGTGAGGCAATAGGGTCTTTCCTGTGAGAACTTACATGCTAAGACTAACTATAAATATACATTAATTCCTAACACTGTAATTAACATCTTTCTTTTCGGGGGCGGGGTACTTATTTTACAAAAAAAAGTTGCAGGAAAACAGCTGCTTTTGCCTTTCCCATGTTATCCCTGTTATGTAAAGCATCTGAAAATCTAATGTTCAATCTGTACCTCCCACACAGTTCATGGTTTCCAGGTCGCCTGACCGGTTCATTCTTTACTCATTGACGCATTTTAAAAGATTCACAGATAGCTAAATCTTTTCACTTGATTCTGAGAGGAGACCTGCAAAACATGCTCTGTGTAAGGTCCTGAGGACCAACTTCGAAAACCTGTGGTCTACACCTATGTGAGGATCATACTCTCTTTTCTAATGCTGCGTTCTCTTTGCCGCCCCTGCAAAAACCTGTGTTTTTGTTCCCGTGTTTTTGGCGGGGCACAGAGCATCTCAGCTCTACAGACCCCATTCATACAGCACCTTAGACCCGGGAAATTCCTGTGTCTGCCCTGTTCACACTGCTTCCCCTGGTATGCCTGCCATCAAGTGTGTGGCATCTAAGAGCAGCTTTGATTGGATGTTTAAAAAGTATCTTTGATTGGCTGTTAAAAAGCAGCTTTGAGCAATGCAATTACCTTACTTTTTTGCATTTTGTGAGTAAATCCTGGGTCTAGCCTGTTCACACTGCCATACACCCATGTATTACCCAGGAAAAACCTGTGTATAATTTCCGGGGCATAACACCCAGGAATTTCACAAAGCCCCTTTCACACAGAAGCGACACGGGAAATTACTCCTTGCCCTGGCAAATACCCAGGTTTTTGTGGCAGTGAGAACGGGGTATAAATTGCATTCTCTGATAATCCTACAGACTGAAAAGAGAATGTAATAGAGACAGCATTTGCCACAGAATTTAAAGGGTCAGTTTTGTTTTCAAATCCCCCCAAATAAATCTTAAAGTTGAAACCATTTACATTCCCCTACAGAGACTTTATGGACATGTGCCCCCTTCAACATTTTTTTAAGTGAATACAACAAAAGTGTTTGATAAAGAGAAAACACTGAATGTTTCCAGCAACAAGATCCATGATTCCCGGTTGCTGCATGCATCTAATGCTCAGCCCTATGTCAGGAATTTGTGCATGCGCCATGTTCTAGTGGTTAGTGCTGACTTTGTTTTTACTGTATTACCTCTTCATTAAACATCAGATACCTTCAGACTTCAGATCAATGATAGCAGAGTCTGCAGTATTCATTAAGGTTTTTGGTGGCATTACAAACTGCTTATATTGGAAATACAATTTTACTAAAGGTGTGTTACACATAAAACACTAGAAATAGTTTTTATTTTGTAGTAAAAGAATTCTAGTTTTTATTTTGTAGAGTATTTTACTATTAATAGGTGTGGAACATACTGTAATGGCAGATTGTTTCCTTCCAGCAACATTTTGAAGCTGTTGTAAGTACAGTAAATGCTAAATAACCACAAAGAAGCTCTGATTGGGTCTGCCCCATTCTTCTGTAGCCAATGGCATACTGACTCAATGACATTTTATTTGTGGTTTTATAACTCTGCATCTAATCGTTATCAAAATACAACATCTTTGCTACTGTCAGGGTTTGTATTGGAAATGGATTATGTATTTGTATATTAGAAATATTCTTACAATTTTTTAATTTTTTTGTTTAAAGTTTTTATTCTTCAGTGCCGTGGCATCCATAATTTAGGCGTTATCTCCTTAGACTGTGGCTAGAAGGCTGTAAGGTGACTCCTCCTTCCCTTTAGTGTCTTTTCCTGTTGCTTATGTAAGTGAATCAAGAGTGTAGTGTGTCCATTTTTTCTAGAAAGGTGGTTCACCTTTCCTTCATTAATCTGAATTATATGCCTCTGCACGAACAAGTAGGCACAGCGTTGACTCCCTAGGGACACAAGTGTCTTCTTCACAGGGTTGTAAATTTGTTTCTCTGCTAATGTTCCATGTGCCAGGAGGTTGCCAGCGCAATATAATTTTTTCGTCATGCTCTGCTGACAAGTGTGAAAGCTGTACAATGCTGAGGAACTTTTCTTTTGGAAACTGTAGTTTCCATGGAGATTTCTATGACCGGGAACCTGAGCCCATTGTAAAAAAGCAGAAAGTCACACTTCTAAAGCTAGGTACACACTATACAATTGGATAGGGGTATGTCACTGCGCTTGCGTTTTTCAGCAGCCTAAATTAAATATGGACAAGGCATTTTTGGTGTTTAAGGCGCTTGTATTTATAAAGGAAAATATGGGTATAGGGACATATAAAATATATGGAAGAAACAATGTGCTTGCCTGTAAGGAAAAGGGGGTTAGTGATAAAAATGTTTACAGCTCCTTTTAGGAGTAAGTTATATTAGGTGTTTGCGGTGGTTTCTGGGGATCACGCATATGACTGCGAACCTGCACTGTCCCTCCGTCCGGCTCGCTGTACCTGGAAGTTCGGGGTAGCGTGTTTCCGGCTCAGGAGGCCGGGAGCATGAGCCGAGAACACGCTTCCCCGAACTTCCAGTACAGCGAGCCAGACGGAGGACCGGGAGACGGATACGCAACAGAGCCGGATTTGCCACTAGGCCCGTGAGGCACGGGCCTAGGGGCGGCACAAACTGTGGGCAGCAGGCAGCCAGGAGCCTCGCCCGGCACGTCACTAGCTCCGGGTCTCTACGGGCAGCAGCACCGGATAGCCGAACAGGAAGCAGGAGCACTAACATCACCCCTTTGCACAGCTGCCCATAGAGACCTGGAGCTAGTGACCTGTGCCAGCTCGAGGCTGTTCTGTGTGCTGCAGCCTCCAGAACACTGTGGCCGTCGGTGGCAGAGGTGTCAGTGTGGCTGGCCGCCAGCTGCAGAAGGATGACAGGGGCAACCTGCAGGGGCTGCAGGCAGAGATGTTCCGGCGGCGTGGAGAGGCATCTGGAGGACAAGCTGGTGGGGCCGCTTTCCAGCTCAGTCACCAACCTGCAGTGCGAGGAGCGGCAGCTGCAGGAGAAGGCAGAGAGGCTGAGCCGGGCGGCGGGACTGAGTGCCGACCAGGTACACGGGGGGGGGGGGGGGGGTCCAACAGTGTGGTGCCGGGGGGGGGGGGGTCCAACAGTGTGGGGGGCGGGGGGGGGGGGGTCCAACAGGGTGGTGCCTGGTGGTGGCAAGACCCCTAAATCCGGCCCTGATACGCACTATACCAACTTGACAGCACCACACTGAACCTGACGGAGGAAAGGTATTTGTAGGGACAGTGCAGGTTCGCAGTCATATGCGTGATCCCTAGAAGATCCGTCCGGCTCGCTGTACTGGAAGTTCGGGGTAGCGTGTTCTCGGCTCATGCTCCCGGCATCCTGAGCCGGAAACACGCTACCCCGAACTTCCAGGTACAGCGAGCCGGACGGAGGGACAGTGCAGGTTTGCAGTCATTTGCGTGATCCCCAGAAACCACCGCAAACACCCAATATAACTTACTCCTTAAACGAGCTGTAAACATTTTTATCACTAACCCCCTTTTCCTTACAGGCAAGCACATTGTTTCTTCCATATATTTTATATGTCCCTATACCCATATTTTCCTTTATAAATATGGGTGTGGTATAATTACCTGACAGTCGGGATTCCGACAGTCATTACTCAGACGTCGGAATCCCGACTGCACAGCGGGGGGGGGGGGAGTGCAATGAAGCCCCTTGCGTCCACGCTGCGGGCATGGTGGCGAGCTGCGGTCGCCACCTATTTTATTCTCCCTCTATGGGGGTCATGGACCCCCACGAGGGAGCAGTCGGGATTCCGACGTTGGAGTATTGACTGTCGGATCCCAACTGTCGGGGAGCCATCCGGCACCCATAAATACAAGCGCCTTAAATACCAAAAATTCACACACTATACAATAATTGGAAAAATTGTGTGTTCTACGCCTTGTATTCTGTAGTGTATATGAGCAATCATTTTACCCACAAACAAACAGCTTCAAATATTCAATTAATCGGCCGAGACAGAAAATCTTGGAATCAATTGCTGGCTCTCCCACAGTCTGAACATTCTCAATAACTTGACCATATTCCATGTTTTTTCTTGAGTGACCGAGCCATTCTTATTGTAGGTAGACGCATGCAAATTCAGTGTTGTGTGGAACATAATGGGTTTGTGTGGATTTTTTTTCTAAAACCCTCCATGTGTAGCTCAGATATTGGGGACTTCTTCGATTTGCTAAAATATTGACCCACTTGTCTGGACAACCAAAAAAAAAAGAACTGTGTAACTAGCTTTAAGTTGGCTTCTGTTGAAAAAGATTAGATAAATATAGTAATCCTTTTCCTTCTCAATAGAAGTTTGGAGCTGCTAATGGATAGCATCTTCTGGAGTTGGTGGTTTAATAGTTTCATTTTTCATATCTACAGCTACTACCGCAGAGAAGGGTTAAACTGCACAATTATTTAACCATTAAATATTACATTAACATGTTAAATTTGTTCTTTTGGGATGTGAGGGTTCTTACAAATTGTCAACTGTTTGAAGTTTTTAAGTGCTAAAATTCAACCCTTCCTAAGATTTTTCGCCACTTCCTAAAAACATTGTACATTGTTTATCTTGTGTGAGATTTAATATTTTTCCCAATAAATCCTAGTGTTTTCGATTTTAAGAGTTCATGGCATTTCTTTAAATGCACTTGTATGGTATATAGTCACATCCACACACTTACTACAGGCCATATGTTTTCCACTCTTTCTGTTATGGATTTGCATTACTAGCTTTTAACTCTTAGACCATACATATCACATGCGTCTTATTGAGATAGGAAGGCTCGGGATACATACAGATGACTGGAAGTCAATGCTAACACTGGCATCCCGAATGAGGGATTCCTGACAGGGGTTTGGTAAGTATACTTACTCTCACCTGCCCCCTCCCTAACCCTCTGTTCTAGCAGCCTTACCCTAACCCATGCCCACACATGATGACCCTAACCCTCCCTGCTAGTAGCTGGCCTTAACCCCCTCTTATGTGCTTAAGTCTATTAGCCCTCCCCACAGCCTGACCCTAACCCTCCCTGCTAGTACCTAAACACCCTCTACCACGCACCCTGACTCTAACACCCCTCTTTCTGAATGCCTTACCCTGGTCTTTTTTTTTTTTTTTTACAGAGCCTCCTGCAGCATTTGCATATTGTCACACAACTGCTATGTACATAGATGCATAAAGGATAGCCTGATATCACCACAATGTCTGCCTCCACACATAACTGCAAAGTATAAGTCATGGAACTGGCTTGAGGTGATATGCGTGAGTTGGCGCATTATAATGTTAGAAGTAGTCATTAGAAGATGGGTAGACTGGGGCCATAATGGGATGAACAGTAGGGCGGAGTGAAAAAATTGAAATTGAGAAATTCAAAATCGGCTAGTGTGGAAAAGTTGTGACTTGACCTGAATAAGAAACGTACAAAATTATTTTGATCTGAGTCAACATCTTCTGTTCTGGCAAGAGGCCTAAAGTTTCACTTTTTCGGTGAAAATAATGAAACGTATGAAGAAGCTCTGATCTAGTTCAAAGTATGTCAGGATGTCTTAGAGTGGTTCATTAATATACTTTAGCATAGTGAAGGAGAGGACGATCTAGTCCTAGTGCAAAGTGACTGAGTTAGGCGGGAGAAAAAATCCCTAATAATTGACCCATTTTCATGATCGCAATTGTGAATACTGTGTGTTCTCCTGAACGTGTTTTTATTTTATTTATTTTTTTGGAGAGGATGCTCTGTAATTGATGTGACCAGGAAAAAATTGGTCTGAAAAACAGTTTTGCATCCCCTATGCTGGGAACATGATTGGGCTTCATTACAGCATATAATTATGCAACAGATAAGTCAATATATTAACAGTTAATGTATATGATGAGGAGATATAGCCACGATTTTAGCAAAAAATGAAATGACCTTAATTTTTAATTTTCAAACTCTCATCCCCAATGGTCTTAATAAAGACTTTGAACTAAAATGGTTTATGTGATGAGATTTGAATTTTTATAAACTAGATTTTTATAAACTAGATATATTTTTAATCCTTTTTTCAAAATTGTTTTTAAAATTGTTTTTATGTCATTTGTGCACTTTATAAACTCCTTTATCACCTTCAACATGAACACACTGTCACTTAAAATATGCCATTTGCACAGAATGCACAAAGTCACTTCATGTTCTGACAATGTTGGAATTATAAGTTCTAATATATGTATATCTCCTTTGTTTTATACCGGAAAACCATGGAGGACATGATAATACTTTGTATCAGAGTGAAAACTCCATAATAATGAATGGCAGAAAGTAATACAACGCAGTGGAACGCAAGACGCCGCGTTTCCAGGAAGTAAAAATGATATGGAACGCAAACACGTGTCATCCGAAGCCGGCGGAAGGTATATCACTTCCGCTAGACGCCTGGCTGCAGGAGACGAAAACGTCATATCTGCCTTGTCTGAATGCCGGGATTAAAAAGACTGACGATCAGCTGTGAATGAATCGTGCAATGTAAACAAAGGAGGTGAAATCCGGGATTTGGAATTGGGAGGGGACATATTAGATGTTAGGTAACTCTATGTCTGGTATTAGGCTCCCCCGGAATGGGGTATAAATATGTGCACGGAACCTATGCTCCACATGCCTTGAAAAAGAGACCATTGTGGTCTAGAAACGCGTTGGCCGTGGAGCAGGAGGGGACATCACACTGGACTACCACCTTGAAGGCTGCAGGGACGCCTGATAAATACCATCTGCCTTTTTTGTCTGCTTGGGTGGACAAATATATTTGGTGAGAGTCAGTTGTTTTGGATCCCCACTGTTGTTATTTTATATGTTGTGAATAAAGCGGTACTATACTATATCCGCTATTCTCATCTTTTATATGCAAATTGGATATGGAATTTCTGGAATATCGGTTGATGTGAGAACCGCTCCCCCCAAAGCCTAAGTGGTCTGCCTTAAAACAGTAGACCTAAAAACACGGTACGGTTTTGCACATCTATCGATACTTACCTGTGTTTAAGGGTTTAAACGATATTACACCATGTCAGTTTTTTCTCTCTCTATATGAATATCGGGATTGGAGGAATTGAGATCAGACGGTGCAAAACCGCTCCCCCCCAAAGCTCAGATCGGTCTGCCTAAACAGTAGACCAACATCCAGGGTACGAGTCCCCTCAATAATCTTTTTCTGGGAACCGTCTGAATATACTGCACTTACTCTCTGATAATACACTATTGTGTTTTTTTCTTTGTTTCTATATTTTGGGTACTCTCCCATCAAGATCCCATTTTAAGATCAGCGCCCAAGGATACTGTTGGTACCCCCTTTTTTCCTATATGATGTATTTGTTTATTACATAATACTCTTTAACGTATTTAACTGGGTCCCTGGGTCGGATGACCCATGTTACCCATTTACACGGCCCCTGACTCTGGGGAAGCACGTGTCCGACCCTGAACATTTGCCGGGTCGGACACCGGGTAACAGGACCTAGGTTATTTTTTTTCCCCTTTTACACCAAGCCCCGGCCCGGACTGGAGCGGCAATAACCCAGGTCGTGGCTCTGGTGTAAAAGGAAAATAACTCCCCAGCGAAAAGAGCTATAAGGCTGAAAATGCAGATTTATACTTGTAGGCATTGTGTGAACAAGATAGCGTTGAAAAATCGGCTCCAGCTCATTCCGCTTTGGAGAAAACCGCGTTGACATTTTTTCCATATGCCTTGCATTATCTCCTCAGCGAAAAGAGCTATAAGGCTGGAAACGCAGATTTATACTTGTAGGCATTGTGTAAACAAGATAGCTTTGAAAAATCGGCTCCAGCTCATTCCGCTTTGGAGAAAACCGCGTTGACATTTTTTCCAAATGCCTTGCAATAACTCCTCAGCGAAAAGAGCTAGAAGGCTAAAAATGCAGATTTATACTTGTAGGCATTGTGTGAACAAGATAGCGTTGAAAAATCGGCTCCAGCTTATTCCGCTTTGGAGAAAACCGCATTGACATTTTTTCCATATGCCTTGCATTATCTCCTCAGCGAAAAGAGCTAGAAGGCTGAAAATGCAGATTTATACTTGTAGGCATTGTGTGAACAAGATGGCGTTGAAAAATCGGCTCCAGCTCATTCCGCTTTGGAGAAAACCGCTTTGACATTTTTTCCAAATGCCTTGCAATAACTCCTCAGCGAAAAGAGCTAGAAGGCTAAAAATGCAGATTTATACTTGTAGGCATTGTGTGAACAAGATAGCGTTGAAAAATCGGCTCCAGCTCATTCCGCTTTGGAGAAAACCGCATTGACATTTTTTCCATATGCCTTGCATTATCTCCTCAGCGAAAAGAGCTAGAAGGCTGAAAATGCAGATTTATACTTGTAGGCATTGTGTGAACAAGATAGCGTTGAAAAATCGTCTCCAGCTCATTCCGCTTTGGAGAAAACCGCGTTGACATTTTTTCCAAATGCCTTGCAATAACTCCCCAGCGAAAAGAGCTAGAAGGCTGAAAATGCAGATTTATACTTGTAGGCATTGTGTGAACAAGATAGCGTTGAAAAATCGTCTCCAGCTCATTCTGCTTTGGAGAAAACCGCGTTGAAATTTTTTCCATATGCCTTGCAATAACTCCTCAGCGAAAAGAGCTAGAAGGCTAAAAATGCAGATTTATACTTGTAGGCATTGTGTGAACAAGATAGCGTTAAAAAATCGGCTCCAGCTCATTCCGCTTTGGAGAAAACCGCGTTGACATTTTTTCCAAATGCCTTGCAATAACTCCTCAGCGAAAAGAGCTAGAAGGCTAAAAATGCAGATTTATACTTGTAGGCATTGTGTGAACAAGATAGCGTTGAAAAATCGGCTCCAGCTTATTCCGCTTTGGAGAAAACTGCATTGACATTTTTTCCATATGCCTTGCATTATCTCCTCAGCGAAAAGAGCTAGAAGGCTGAAAATGCAGATTTATACTTGTAGGCATTGTGTGAACAAGATAGCGTTAAAAAATCGGCTCCAGCTCATTCCGCTTTGGAGAAAACCGCGTTGACATTTTTTCCAAATGCCTTGCAATAACTCCTCAGCGAAAAGAGCTAGAAGGCTAAAAATGCAGATTTATACTTGTAGGCATTGTGTGAACAAGATAGCGTTGAAAAATCGGCTCCAGCTCATTCCGCTTTGGAGAAAACCGCTTTGACATTTTTTCCAAATGCCTTGCAATAACTCCTCAGCGAAAAGAGCTAGAAGGCTAAAAATGCAGATTTATACTTGTAGGCATTGTGTGAACAAGATAGCGTTGAAAAATCGGCTCCAGCTCATTCCGCTTTGGAGAAAACCGCTTTGACATTTTTTCCAAATGCCTTGCAATAACTCCTCAGCGAAAAGAGCTAGAAGGCTAAAAATGCAGATTTATACTTGTAGGCATTGTGTGAACAAGATAGCGTTGAAAAATCGGCTCCAGCTCATTCCGCTTTGGAGAAAACCGCTTTGACATTTTTTCCAAATGCCTTGCAATAACTCCTCATCGAAAAGAGCTAGAAGGCTAAAAATGCAGATTTATACTTGTAGGCATTGTGTGAACAAGATAGCGTTGAAAAATCGGCTCCAGCTCATTCCGCTTTGGAGAAAACCGCATTGACATTTTTTCCATATGCCTTGCATTATCTCCTCAGCGAAAAGAGCTAGAAGGCTGAAAATGCAGATTTATACTTGTAGGCATTGTGTGAACAAGATAGCGTTGAAAAATAGGCTCCAGCTCATTCCGCTTTGGAGAAAACGGAGTTGACATTTTTTCCATATGCCTTGCAATAACTCCTCAGCGAAAAGAGCTAGAAGGCTAAAAATTCAGATTTATACTTGTAGGCATTGTGTGAACAAGATAGCGTTGAAAAATCGGCTCCAGCTCATTCCGCTTTGGAGAAAACCGCTTTGACATTTTTTCCAAATGCCTTGCAATAACTCCTCAGCGAAAAGAGCTAGAAGGCTAAAAATGCAGATTTATACTTGTAGGCATTGTGTGAACAAGATAGCGTTAAAAAATCGGCTCCAGCTCATTCCGCTTTGGAGAAAACCGCATTGACATTTTTTCCATATGCCTTGCATTATCTCCTCAGCGAAAAGAGCTAGAAGGCTGAAAATGCAGATTTATACTTGTAGGCATTGTGTGAACAAGATAGCGTTGAAAAATCGGCTCCAGCTCATTCCGCTTTGGAGAAAACCGCGTTGACATTTTTTCCAAATGCCTTGCAATAACTCCCCAGCGAAAAGAGCTAGAAGGCTGAAAATGCAGATTTATACTTGTAGGCATTGTGTGAACAAGATAGCGTTGAAAAATAGGCTCCAGCTCATTCCGCTTTGGAGAAAACGGAGTTGACATTTTTTCCATATGCCTTGCAATAACTCCTCAGCGAAAAGAGCTAGAAGGCTAAAAATTCAGATTTATACTTGTAGGCATTGTGGGAACAAGATAGCGTTGAAAAATCGGCTCCAGCTCATTCCGCTTTGGAGAAAACCGCTTTGACATTTTTTCCAAATGCCTTGCAATAACTCCTCAGCGAAAAGAGCTAGAAGGCTAAAAATGCAGATTTATACTTATAGGTATTGTTTGAACAAGATAGCGTTGAAAAATCAGCTCCAGCTCATTCCGCTTTGGAGAAAACCGCTTTGACATTTTTTCCAAATGTCTTGCAATAACTCCTCAGCGAAAAGAGCTAGAAGGCTAAAAATGCAGATTTATACTTGTAGGCATTGTGTGAACAAGATAGCGTTGAAAAATCGGCTCCAGCTCATTCCGCTTTGGAGAAAACCGCATTGACATTTTTTCCATATGCCTTGCATTATCTCCTCAGCGAAAAGAGCTAGAAGGCTGAAAATGCAGATTTATACTTGTAGGCATTGTGTGAACAAGATAGCGTTGAAAAATCGGCTCCAGCTCATTCCGCTTTGGAGAAAACCGCTTTGACATTTTTTCCAAATGCCTTGCAATAACTCCCCAGCGAAAAGAGCTAGAAGGCTGAAAATGCAGATTTATACTTGTAGGCATTGTGTGAACAAGATAGCGTCGAAAAATCGTCTCCAGCTCATTCTGCTTTGGAGAAAACCGTGTTGAAATTTTTTCCATATGCCTTGCAATAACTCCTCAGCGAAAAGAGCTAGAAGGCTAAAAATGCAGATTTATACTTGTAGGCATTGTGTGAACAAGATAGCGTTAAAAAATCGGCTCCAGCTCATTCCGCTTTGGAGAAAACCGCATTGACATTTTTTCCATATGCCTTGCAATAACTCCTCAGCGAAAAGAGCTAGAAGGCTGAAAATGCAGATTTATACTTGTAGGCATTGTGTGAACAAGATAGCGTTGAAAAATCGGCTCCAGCTCATTCCGCTTTGGAGAAAACCGAGTTGACATTTTTTCCATATGCCTTGCAATAACTCCTGAGCGAAAAGAGCTAGAAGGCTAAAAATTCAGATTTATACTTGTAGGCATTGTGTGAACAAGATAGCGTTGAAAAATCGGCTCCAGCTCATTCCGCTTTGGAGAAAACCGCTTTGACATTTTTTCCAAATGCCTTGCAATAACTCCTCAGCGAAAAGATCTAGAAGGCTAAAAATGCAGATTTATACTTGTAGGCATTGTGTGAACAAGATAGCGTTGAAAAATCGGCTCCAGCTCATTCCGCTTTGGAGAAAACCACGTTGACATTTTTTCCAAATGCCTTGCAATAACTCCTCAGCGAAAAGAGCTAGAAGGCTAAAAATGCAGATTTATACTTGTAGGCATTGTGTGAACAAGATAGCGTTGAAAAATCGGCTCCAGCTCATTCTGCTTTGGAGAAAACCGTGTTGACATTTTTTCCATATGCCTTGCATTATCTCAGCGAAAAGAGCTAGAAGGCTGAAAATGCAGATTTATTACTTGTAGGCATTGTGTGAACAAGAGTGCGTTGAAAAATCGGCTCCAGCTCATTCCGCTTTGGAGAAAACCGCGTTGACATTTTTTCCATATGCCTTGCATTATCTCCTCAGCGAAAAGAGCTAGAAGGCTGAAAATGCAGATTTATACTTGTAGGCATTGTGTGAACAAGATAGCGTTGAAAAATAGGCTCCAGCTCATTCCGCTTTGGAGAAAACCGAGTTGACATTTTTTCCAAATGCCTTGCAATAACTCCCCAGCGAAAAGAGCTAGAAGGCTGAAAATGCAGATTTATACTTGTAGGCATTGTGTGAACAAGAGTGCGTTGAAAAATCTGCTCCAGCTCATTCCGCTTTGGAGAAAACCGCGTTGACATTTTTTCCAAATGCCTTGCAATAACTCCCCAGCGAAAAGAGCTAGAAGGCTGAAAATGCAGATTTATTACTTGTAGGCATTGTGTGAACAAGAGTGCGTTGAAAAATCGGCTCCAGCTCATTCCGCTTTGGAGAAAACCGCGTTGACATTTTTTCCATATGCCTTGCATTATCTCCTCAGCGAAAAGAGCTAGAAGGCTGAAAATGCAGATTTATACTTGTAGGCATTGTGTGAACAAGATAGCGTTGAAAAATAGGCTCCAGCTCATTCCGCTTTGGAGAAAACCGAGTTGACATTTTTTCCAAATGCCTTGCAATAACTCCCCAGCGAAAAGAGCTAGAAGGCTGAAAATGCAGATTTATACTTGTAGGCATTGTGTGAACAAGATAGCGTTGAAAAATCGGCTCCAGCTCATTCCGCTTTGGAGAAAACCGCGTTGACATTTTTTCCATATGCCTTTCATTATCTCCTCAGCGAAAAGAGCTAGAAGGCTGAAAATGCAGATTTATACTTGTAGGCATTGTGTGAACAAGATAGCGTTGAAAAATCGGCTCCAGCTCATTCCGCTTTGGAGAAAACCGCGTTGACATTTTTTCCATATGCCTTGCATTATCTCCTCAGCGAAAAGAGCTAGAAGGCTGAAAATGCAGATTTATACTTGTAGGCATTGTATGAACAAGATAGCGTTGAAAAATCGGCTCCAGCTCATTCCGCTTTGGAGAAAACCGCGTTGACATTTTTTCCAAATGCCTTGCAATAACTCCCCAGCGAAAAGAGCTAGAAGGCTGAAAATGTAGATTTATACTTGTAGGCATTGTGTGAACAAGATAGCGTTGAAAAATCGGCTCCAGCTCATTCCGCTTTGGAGAAAACCGCGTTGACATTTTTTCCAAATGCCTTGCAATAACTCCTCAGCGAAAAGAGCTAGAAGGCTAAAAATGCAAATTTATACTTGTAGGCATTGTGTGAACAAGATAGCGTTGAAAAATCGGCTCCAGCTCATTCCGCTTTGGAGAAAACCGCTTTGACATTTTTTCCAAATGCCTTGCAATAACTCCTCAGCGAAAAGAGCTAGAAGGCTAAAAATGCAGATTTATACTTGTAGGCATTGTGTGAACAAGATAGCGTTGAAAAATCGGCTCCAGCTCATTCCGCTTTGGAGAAAACCGCTTTGACATTTTTTCCAAATGCCTTGCAATAACTCCTCAGCGAAAAGAGCTAGAAGGCTCAAAATGCAGATTTATACTTGTAGGCATTGTGTGAACAAGATAGCGTTGAAAAATCGGCTCCAGCTCATTCCGCTTTGGAGAAAACCGCTTTGACATTTTTTCCAAATGCCTTGCAATAACTCCTCAGCGAAAAGAGCTAGAAGGCTAAAAATGCAGATTTATACTTGTAGGCATTGTGTGAACAAGATAGCGTTGAAAAATCGGCTCCAGCTCATTCCGCTTTGGAGAAAACCGCATTGACATTTTTTCCATATGCCTTGCATTATCTCCTCAGCGAAAAGAGCTAGAAGGCTGAAAATGCAGATTTATTACTTGTAGGCATTGTGTGAACAAGAGTGCGTTGAAAAATCTGCTCCAGCTCATTCCGCTTTGGAGAAAACCGCGTTGACATTTTTTCCAAATGCCTTGCAATAACTCCCCAGCGAAAAGAGCTAGAAGGCTGAAAATGCAGATTTATTACTTGTAGGCATTGTGTGAACAAGAGTGCGTTGAAAAATCGGCTCCAGCTCATTCCGCTTTGGAGAAAACCGCGTTGACATTTTTTCCATATGCCTTGCATTATCTCCTCAGCGAAAAGAGCTAGAAGGCTGAAAATGCAGATTTATACTTGTAGGCATTGTGTGAACAAGATAGCGTTGAAAAATAGGCTCCAGCTCATTCCGCTTTGGAGAAAACTGAGTTGACATTTTTTCCAAATGCCTTGCAATAACTCCCCAGCGAAAAGAGCTAGAAGGCTGAAAATGCAGATTTATACTTGTAGGCATTGTGTGAACAAGATAGCGTTGAAAAATCGGCTCCAGCTCATTCCGCTTTGGAGAAAACCGCGTTGACATTTTTTCCATATGCCTTGCATTATCTCCTCAGCGAAAAGAGCTAGAAGGCTGAAAATGCAGATTTATACTTGTAGGCATTGTGTGAACAAGATAGCGTTGAAAAATCGGCTCCAGCTCATTCTGCTTTGGAGAAAACCGCGTTGACATTTTTTCCATATGCCTTGCATTATCTCCTCAGCGAAAAGAGCTAGAAGGCTGAAAATGCAGATTTATACTTGTAGGCATTGTGTGAACAAGATAGCGTTGAAAAATCGGCTCCAGCTCATTCCGCTTTGGAGAAAACCGCGTTGACATTTTTTCCAAATGCCTTGCAATAACTCCCCAGCGAAAAGAGCTAGAAGGCTGAAAATGTAGATTTATACTTGTAGGCCTTGTGTGAACAAGATAGCGTTGAAAAATCGGCTCCAGCTCATTCCACTTTGGAGAAAACCGCGTTGACATTTTTTCCAAATGCCTTGCAATAACTCTTTAGCGAAAAGAGCTAGAAGGCTAAAAATGCAAATTTATACTTGTAGGCATTGTGTGAACAAGATAGCGTTGAAAAATCGTCTCCAGCTCATTCCGCTTTGGAGAAAACCGCTTTGACATTTTTTCCAAATGCCTTGCAATAACTCCTCAGCGAAAAGAGCTAGAAGGCTAAAAATGCAGATTTATACTTGTAGGCATTGTGTGAACAAGATAGCGTTGAAAAATCGGCTCCAGCTCATTCCGCTTTGGAGAAAACCGCTTTGACATTTTTTCCAAATGCCTTGCAATAACTCCTCAGCGAAAAGAGCTAGAAGGCTAAAAATGCAGATTTATACTTGTAGGCATTGTGTGAACAAGATAGCGTTGAAAAATCGGCTCCAGCTCATTCCGCTTTGGAGAAAACCGCTTTGACATTTTTTCCAAATGCCTTGCAATAACTCCTCAGCGAAAAGAGATAGAAGGCTAAAAATGCAGATTTATACTTGTAGGCATTGTGTGAACAAGATAGCGTTGAAAAATCGGCTCCAGCTCATTCCGCTTTGGAGAAAACCGCATTGACATTTTTTCCATATGCCTTGCATTATCTCCTCAGCGAAAAGAGCTAGAAGGCTGAAAATGCAGATTTATACTTGTAGGCATTGTGTGAACAAGATAGCGTTGAAAAATCGGCTCCAGCTCATTCCGCTTTGGAGAAAACCGCTTTAACATTTTTTCCAAATGCCTTGCAATAACTCCCCAGCGAAAAGAGCTAGAAGGCTGAAAATGCAGATTTATACTTGTAGGCATTGTGTGAACAAGATAGCGTTGAAAAATAGGCTCCAGCTCATTCCGCTTTGGAGAAAACGGAGTTGACATTTTTTCCATATGCCTTGCAATAACTCCTCAGCGAAAAGAGCTAGAAGGCTAAAAATTCAGATTTATACTTGTAGGCATTGTGTGAACAAGATAGCGTTGAAAAATCGGCTCCAGCTCATTCCGCTTTGGAGAAAACCGCTTTGACATTTTTTCCAAATGCCTTGCAATAACTCC
The DNA here is from genome assembly GCF_055691185.1 of Crinia signifera. NCBI lineage: Eukaryota > Metazoa > Chordata > Amphibia > Anura > Myobatrachidae > Crinia > Crinia signifera. Next base: position 60,532,638 of record NC_139227.1, on the reverse strand, counting down.
TCAGCGAAAAGAGCTAGAAGGCTAAAAATGCAGATTTATACTTGTAGGCATTGTGTGAACAAGATAGCGTTAAAAAATCGGCTCCAGCTCATTCCGCTTTGGAGAAAACCGCATTGACATTTTTTCCATATGCCTTGCATTATCTCCTCAGCGAAAAGAGCTAGAAGGCTGAAAATGCAGATTTATACTTGTAGGCATTGTGTGAACAAGATAGCGTTGAAAAATCTGCTCCAGCTCATTCCGCTTTGGAGAAAACCGCGTTGACATTTTTTCCAAATGCCTTGCAATAACTCCCCAGCGAAAAGAGCTAGAAGGCTGAAAATGCAGATTTATACTTGTAGGCATTGTGTGAACAAGATAGCGTTGAAAAATAGGCTCCAGCTCATTCCGCTTTGGAGAAAACGGAGTTGACATTTTTTCCATATGCCTTGCAATAACTCCTCAGCGAAAAGAGCTAGAAGGCTAAAAATTCAGATTTATACTTGTAGGCATTGTGTGAACAAGATAGCGTTGAAAAATCGGCTCCAGCTCATTCCGCTTTGGAGAAAACCGCTTTGACATTTTTTCCAAATGCCTTGCAATAACTACTCAGCGAAAAGAGCTAGAAGGCTAAAAATGCAGATTTATACTTGTAGGTATTGTTTGAACAATATAGCGTTGAAAAATCAGCTCCAGCTCATTCCGCTTTGGAGAAAACCGCTTTGACATTTTTTCCAAATGTCTTGCAATAACTCCTCAGCGAAAAGAGCTAGAAGGCTAAAAATGCAGATTTATACTTGTAGGCATTGTGTGAACAAGATAGCGTTGAAAAATCGGCTCCAGCTCATTCCGCTTTGGAGAAAACCGCATTGACATTTTTTCCATATGCCTTGCATTATCTCCTCAGCGAAAAGAGCTAGAAGGCTGAAAATGCAGATTTATACTTGTAGGCATTGTGTGAACAAGATCGGCTCCAGCTCATTCCGCTTTGGAGAAAACCGCTTTTGCAATAACTCCCCAGCGAAAAGAGCTAGAAGGCTGAAAATGCAGATTTATACTTGTAGGCATTGTGTGAACAAGATAGCGTCGAAAAATCGTCTCCAGCTCATTCTGCTTTGGAGAAAACCGCGTTGAAATTTTTTCCATATGCCTTGCAATAACTCCTCAGCGAAAAGAGCTAGAAGGCTAAAAATGCAGATTTATACTTGTAGGCATTGTGTGAACAAGATAGCGTTGAAAAATAGGCTCCAGCTCATTCCGCTTTGGAGAAAACCGAGTTGACATTTTTTCCATATGCCTTGCAATAACTCCTCAGCGAAAAGAGCTAGAAGGCTAAAAATTCAGATTTATACTTGTAGGCATTGTGTGAACAAGATAGCGTTGAAAAATCGGCTCCAGCTCACTCCGCTTTGGAGAAAACCGCTTTGACATTTTTTCCAAATGCCTTGCAATAACTCCTCAGCGAAAAGATCTAGAAGGCTAAAAATGCAGATTTATACTTGTAGGCATTGTGTGAACAAGATAGCGTTGAAAAATCGGCTCCAGCTCATTCCGCTTTGGAGAAAACCACGTTGACATTTTTTCCAAATGCCTTGCATTATCTCAGCGAAAAGAGCTAGAAGGCTGAAAATGCAGATTTATTACTTGTAGGCATTGTGTGAACAAGAGTGCGTTGAAAAATCTGCTCCAGCTCATTCCGCTTTGGAGAAAACCGCGTTGACATTTTTTCCAAATGCCTTGCAATAACTCCCCAGCGAAAAGAGCTAGAAGGCTGAAAATGCAGATTTATTACTTGTAGGCATTGTGTGAACAAGAGTGCGTTGAAAAATCGGCTCCAGCTCATTCCGCTTTGGAGAAAACCGCGTTGACATTTTTTCCATATGCCTTGCATTATCTCCTCAGCGAAAAGAGCTAGAAGGCTGAAAATGCAGATTTATACTTGTAGGCATTGTGTGAACAAGATGGCGTTGAAAAATCGGCTCCAGCTCATTCCGCTTTGGAGAAAACCGCTTTGACATTTTTTCCAAATGCCTTGCAATAACTCCTCAGCGAAAAGAGCTAGAAGGCTAAAAATGCAGATTTATACTTGTAGGCATTGTGTGAACAAGATAGCGTTGAAAAATCGGCTCCAGCTCATTCCGCTTTGGAGAAAACCGCATTGACATTTTTTCCATATGCCTTGCATTATCTCCTCAGCGAAAAGAGCTAGAAGGCTGAAAATGCAGATTTATACTTGTAGGCATTGTGTGAACAAGATAGCGTTGAAAAATCGTCTCCAGCTCATTCCGCTTTGGAGAAAACCGCGTTGACATTTTTTCCAAATGCCTTGCAATAACTCCCCAGCGAAAAGAGCTAGAAGGCTGAAAATGCAGATTTATACTTGTAGGCATTGTGTGAACAAGATAGCGTTGAAAAATCGTCTCCAGCTCATTCTGCTTTGGAGAAAACCGCGTTGAAATTTTTTCCATATGCCTTGCAATAACTCCTCAGCGAAAAGAGCTAGAAGGCTAAAAATGCAGATTTATACTTGTAGGCATTGTGTGAACAAGATAGCGTTAAAAAATCGGCTCCAGCTCATTCCGCTTTGGAGAAAACCGCGTTGACATTTTTTCCAAATGCCTTGCAATAACTCCTCAGCGAAAAGAGCTAGAAGGCTAAAAATGCAGATTTATACTTGTAGGCATTGTGTGAACAAGATAGCGTTGAAAAATCGGCTCCAGCTTATTCCGCTTTGGAGAAAACTGCATTGACATTTTTTCCATATGCCTTGCATTATCTCCTCAGCGAAAAGAGCTAGAAGGCTGAAAATGCAGATTTATACTTGTAGGCATTGTGTGAACAAGATAGCGTTAAAAAATCGGCTCCAGCTCATTCCGCTTTGGAGAAAACCGCGTTGACATTTTTTCCAAATGCCTTGCAATAACTCCTCAGCGAAAAGAGCTAGAAGGCTAAAAATGCAGATTTATACTTGTAGGCATTGTGTGAACAAGATAGCGTTGAAAAATCGGCTCCAGCTCATTCCGCTTTGGAGAAAACCGCTTTGACATTTTTTCCAAATGCCTTGCAATAACTCCTCAGCGAAAAGAGCTAGAAGGCTAAAAATGCAGATTTATACTTGTAGGCATTGTGTGAACAAGATAGCGTTGAAAAATCGGCTCCAGCTCATTCCGCTTTGGAGAAAACCGCTTTGACATTTTTTCCAAATGCCTTGCAATAACTCCTCAGCGAAAAGAGCTAGAAGGCTAAAAATGCAGATTTATACTTGTAGGCATTGTGTGAACAAGATAGCGTTGAAAAATCGGCTCCAGCTCATTCCGCTTTGGAGAAAACCGCTTTGACATTTTTTCCAAATGCCTTGCAATAACTCCTCATCGAAAAGAGCTAGAAGGCTAAAAATGCAGATTTATACTTGTAGGCATTGTGTGAACAAGATAGCGTTGAAAAATCGGCTCCAGCTCATTCCGCTTTGGAGAAAACCGCTTTGACATTTTTTCCAAATGCCTTGCAATAACTCCTCAGCGAAAAGAGCTAGAAGGCTCAAAATGCAGATTTATACTTGTAGGCATTGTGTGAACAAGATAGCGTTGAAAAATCGGCTCCAGCTCATTCCGCTTTGGAGAAAACCGCTTTGACATTTTTTCCAAATGCCTTGCAATAACTCCTCAGCGAAAAGAGCTAGAAGGCTAAAAATGCAGATTTATACTTGTAGGCATTGTGTGAACAAGATAGCGTTGAAAAATCGGCTCCAGCTCATTCCGCTTTGGAGAAAACCGCATTGACATTTTTTCCATATGCCTTGCATTATCTCCTCAGCGAAAAGAGCTAGAAGGCTGAAAATGCAGATTTATTACTTGTAGGCATTGTGTGAACAAGAGTGCGTTGAAAAATCTGCTCCAGCTCATTCCGCTTTGGAGAAAACCGCGTTGACATTTTTTCCAAATGCCTTGCAATAACTCCCCAGCGAAAAGAGCTAGAAGGCTGAAAATGCAGATTTATTACTTGTAGGCATTGTGTGAACAAGAGTGCGTTGAAAAATCGGCTCCAGCTCATTCCGCTTTGGAGAAAACCGCGTTGACATTTTTTCCATATGCCTTGCATTATCTCCTCAGCGAAAAGAGCTAGAAGGCTGAAAATGCAGATTTATACTTGTAGGCATTGTGTGAACAAGATAGCGTTGAAAAATAGGCTCCAGCTCATTCCGCTTTGGAGAAAACTGAGTTGACATTTTTTCCAAATGCCTTGCAATAACTCCCCAGCGAAAAGAGCTAGAAGGCTGAAAATGCAGATTTATACTTGTAGGCATTGTGTGAACAAGATAGCGTTGAAAAATCGGCTCCAGCTCATTCCGCTTTGGAGAAAACCGCGTTGACATTTTTTCCATATGCCTTGCATTATCTCCTCAGCGAAAAGAGCTAGAAGGCTGAAAATGCAGATTTATACTTGTAGGCATTGTGTGAACAAGATAGCGTTGAAAAATCGGCTCCAGCTCATTCTGCTTTGGAGAAAACCGCGTTGACATTTTTTCCATATGCCTTGCATTATCTCCTCAGCGAAAAGAGCTAGAAGGCTGAAAATGCAGATTTATACTTGTAGGCATTGTGTGAACAAGATAGCGTTGAAAAATCGGCTCCAGCTCATTCCGCTTTGGAGAAAACCGCGTTGACATTTTTTCCAAATGCCTTGCAATAACTCCCCAGCGAAAAGAGCTAGAAGGCTGAAAATGTAGATTTATACTTGTAGGCCTTGTGTGAACAAGATAGCGTTGAAAAATCGGCTCCAGCTCATTCCACTTTGGAGAAAACCGCGTTGACATTTTTTCCAAATGCCTTGCAATAACTCTTTAGCGAAAAGAGCTAGAAGGCTAAAAATGCAAATTTATACTTGTAGGCATTGTGTGAACAAGATAGCGTTGAAAAATCGTCTCCAGCTCATTCCGCTTTGGAGAAAACCGCTTTGACATTTTTTCCAAATGCCTTGCAATAACTCCTCAGCGAAAAGAGCTAGAAGGCTAAAAATGCAGATTTATACTTGTAGGCATTGTGTGAACAAGATAGCGTTGAAAAATCGGCTCCAGCTCATTCCGCTTTGGAGAAAACCGCTTTGACATTTTTTCCAAATGCCTTGCAATAACTCCTCAGCGAAAAGAGCTAGAAGGCTAAAAATGCAGATTTATACTTGTAGGCATTGTGTGAACAAGATAGCGTTGAAAAATCGGCTCCAGCTCATTCCGCTTTGGAGAAAACCGCTTTGACATTTTTTCCAAATGCCTTGCAATAACTCCTCAGCGAAAAGAGATAGAAGGCTAAAAATGCAGATTTATACTTGTAGGCATTGTGTGAACAAGATAGCGTTGAAAAATCGGCTCCAGCTCATTCCGCTTTGGAGAAAACCGCATTGACATTTTTTCCATATGCCTTGCATTATCTCCTCAGCGAAAAGAGCTAGAAGGCTGAAAATGCAGATTTATACTTGTAGGCATTGTGTGAACAAGATAGCGTTGAAAAATCGGCTCCAGCTCATTCCGCTTTGGAGAAAACCGCTTTAACATTTTTTCCAAATGCCTTGCAATAACTCCCCAGCGAAAAGAGCTAGAAGGCTGAAAATGCAGATTTATACTTGTAGGCATTGTGTGAACAAGATAGCGTTGAAAAATAGGCTCCAGCTCATTCCGCTTTGGAGAAAACGGAGTTGACATTTTTTCCATATGCCTTGCAATAACTCCTCAGCGAAAAGAGCTAGAAGGCTAAAAATTCAGATTTATACTTGTAGGCATTGTGTGAACAAGATAGCGTTGAAAAATCGGCTCCAGCTCATTCCGCTTTGGAGAAAACCGCTTTGACATTTTTTCCAAATGCCTTGCAATAACTCCTCAGCGAAAAGAGCTAGAAGGCTAAAAATGCAGATTTATACTTGTAGGCATTGTGTGAACAAGATAGCGTTAAAAAATCGGCTCCAGCTCATTCCGCTTTGGAGAAAACCGCATTGACATTTTTTCCATATGCCTTGCATTATCTCCTCAGCGAAAAGAGCTAGAAGGCTGAAAATGCAGATTTATACTTGTAGGCATTGTGTGAACAAGATAGCGTTGAAAAATCTGCTCCAGCTCATTCCGCTTTGGAGAAAACCGCGTTGACATTTTTTCCAAATGCCTTGCAATAACTCCCCAGCGAAAAGAGCTAGAAGGCTGAAAATGCAGATTTATACTTGTAGGCATTGTGTGAACAAGATAGCGTTGAAAAATAGGCTCCAGCTCATTCCGCTTTGGAGAAAACGGAGTTGACATTTTTTCCATATGCCTTGCAATAACTCCTCAGCGAAAAGAGCTAGAAGGCTAAAAATTCAGATTTATACTTGTAGGCATTGTGTGAACAAGATAGCGTTGAAAAATCGGCTCCAGCTCATTCCGCTTTGGAGAAAACCGCTTTGACATTTTTTCCAAATGCCTTGCAATAACTACTCAGCGAAAAGAGCTAGAAGGCTAAAAATGCAGATTTATACTTGTAGGTATTGTTTGAACAATATAGCGTTGAAAAATCAGCTCCAGCTCATTCCGCTTTGGAGAAAACCGCTTTGACATTTTTTCCAAATGTCTTGCAATAACTCCTCAGCGAAAAGAGCTAGAAGGCTAAAAATGCAGATTTATACTTGTAGGCATTGTGTGAACAAGATAGCGTTGAAAAATCGGCTCCAGCTCATTCCGCTTTGGAGAAAACCGCATTGACATTTTTTCCATATGCCTTGCATTATCTCCTCAGCGAAAAGAGCTAGAAGGCTGAAAATGCAGATTTATACTTGTAGGCATTGTGTGAACAAGATCGGCTCCAGCTCATTCCGCTTTGGAGAAAACCGCTTTTGCAATAACTCCCCAGCGAAAAGAGCTAGAAGGCTGAAAATGCAGATTTATACTTGTAGGCATTGTGTGAACAAGATAGCGTCGAAAAATCGTCTCCAGCTCATTCTGCTTTGGAGAAAACCGCGTTGAAATTTTTTCCATATGCCTTGCAATAACTCCTCAGCGAAAAGAGCTAGAAGGCTAAAAATGCAGATTTATACTTGTAGGCATTGTGTGAACAAGATAGCGTTGAAAAATAGGCTCCAGCTCATTCCGCTTTGGAGAAAACCGAGTTGACATTTTTTCCATATGCCTTGCAATAACTCCTCAGCGAAAAGAGCTAGAAGGCTAAAAATTCAGATTTATACTTGTAGGCATTGTGTGAACAAGATAGCGTTGAAAAATCGGCTCCAGCTCACTCCGCTTTGGAGAAAACCGCTTTGACATTTTTTCCAAATGCCTTGCAATAACTCCTCAGCGAAAAGATCTAGAAGGCTAAAAATGCAGATTTATACTTGTAGGCATTGTGTGAACAAGATAGCGTTGAAAAATCGGCTCCAGCTCATTCCGCTTTGGAGAAAACCACGTTGACATTTTTTCCAAATGCCTTGCATTATCTCAGCGAAAAGAGCTAGAAGGCTGAAAATGCAGATTTATTACTTGTAGGCATTGTGTGAACAAGAGTGCGTTGAAAAATCTGCTCCAGCTCATTCCGCTTTGGAGAAAACCGCGTTGACATTTTTTCCAAATGCCTTGCAATAACTCCCCAGCGAAAAGAGCTAGAAGGCTGAAAATGCAGATTTATTACTTGTAGGCATTGTGTGAACAAGAGTGCGTTGAAAAATCGGCTCCAGCTCATTCCGCTTTGGAGAAAACCGCGTTGACATTTTTTCCATATGCCTTGCATTATCTCCTCAGCGAAAAGAGCTAGAAGGCTGAAAATGCAGATTTATACTTGTAGGCATTGTGTGAACAAGATGGCGTTGAAAAATCGGCTCCAGCTCATTCCGCTTTGGAGAAAACCGCTTTGACATTTTTTCCAAATGCCTTGCAATAACTCCTCAGCGAAAAGAGCTAGAAGGCTAAAAATGCAGATTTATACTTGTAGGCATTGTGTGAACAAGATAGCGTTGAAAAATCGGCTCCAGCTCATTCCGCTTTGGAGAAAACCGCATTGACATTTTTTCCATATGCCTTGCATTATCTCCTCAGCGAAAAGAGCTAGAAGGCTGAAAATGCAGATTTATACTTGTAGGCATTGTGTGAACAAGATAGCGTTGAAAAATCGTCTCCAGCTCATTCCGCTTTGGAGAAAACCGCGTTGACATTTTTTCCAAATGCCTTGCAATAACTCCCCAGCGAAAAGAGCTAGAAGGCTGAAAATGCAGATTTATACTTGTAGGCATTGTGTGAACAAGATAGCGTTGAAAAATCGTCTCCAGCTCATTCTGCTTTGGAGAAAACCGCGTTGAAATTTTTTCCATATGCCTTGCAATAACTCCTCAGCGAAAAGAGCTAGAAGGCTAAAAATGCAGATTTATACTTGTAGGCATTGTGTGAACAAGATAGCGTTAAAAAATCGGCTCCAGCTCATTCCGCTTTGGAGAAAACCGCGTTGACATTTTTTCCAAATGCCTTGCAATAACTCCTCAGCGAAAAGAGCTAGAAGGCTAAAAATGCAGATTTATACTTGTAGGCATTGTGTGAACAAGATAGCGTTGAAAAATCGGCTCCAGCTTATTCCGCTTTGGAGAAAACTGCATTGACATTTTTTCCATATGCCTTGCATTATCTCCTCAGCGAAAAGAGCTAGAAGGCTGAAACTGCAGATTTATACTTGTAGGCATTGTGTGAACAAGATAGCGTTAAAAAATCGGCTCCAGCTCATTCCGCTTTGGAGAAAACCGCGTTGACATTTTTTCCAAATGCCTTGCAATAACTCCTCAGCGAAAAGAGCTAGAAGGCTAAAAATGCAGATTTATACTTGTAGGCATTGTGTGAACAAGATAGCGTTGAAAAATCGGCTCCAGCTCATTCCGCTTTGGAGAAAACCGCTTTGACATTTTTTCCAAATGCCTTGCAATAACTCCTCAGCGAAAAGAGCTAGAAGGCTAAAAATGCAGATTTATACTTGTAGGCATTGTGTGAACAAGATAGCGTTGAAAAATCGGCTCCAGCTCATTCCGCTTTGGAGAAAACCGCTTTGACATTTTTTCCAAATGCCTTGCAATAACTCCTCAGCGAAAAGAGCTAGAAGGCTAAAAATGCAGATTTATACTTGTAGGCATTGTGTGAACAAGATAGCGTTGAAAAATCGGCTCCAGCTCATTCCGCTTTGGAGAAAACCGCTTTGACATTTTTTCCAAATGCCTTGCAATAACTCCTCATCGAAAAGAGCTAGAAGGCTAAAAATGCAGATTTATACTTGTAGGCATTGTGTGAACAAGATAGCGTTGAAAAATCGGCTCCAGCTCATTCCGCTTTGGAGAAAACCGCATTGACATTTTTTCCATATGCCTTGCATTATCTCCTCAGCGAAAAGAGCTAGAAGGCTGAAAATGCAGATTTATACTTGTAGGCATTGTGTGAACAAGATAGCGTTGAAAAATAGGCTCCAGCTCATTCCGCTTTGGAGAAAACGGAGTTGACATTTTTTCCATATGCCTTGCAATAACTCCTCAGCGAAAAGAGCTAGAAGGCTAAAAATTCAGATTTATACTTGTAGGCATTGTGTGAACAAGATAGCGTTGAAAAATCGGCTCCAGCTCATTCCGCTTTGGAGAAAACCGCTTTGACATTTTTTCCAAATGCCTTGCAATAACTCCTCAGCGAAAAGAGCTAGAAGGCTAAAAATGCAGATTTATACTTGTAGGCATTGTGTGAACAAGATAGCGTTAAAAAATCGGCTCCAGCTCATTCCGCTTTGGAGAAAACCGCATTGACATTTTTTCCATATGCCTTGCATTATCTCCTCAGCGAAAAGAGCTAGAAGGCTGAAAATGCAGATTTATACTTGTAGGCATTGTGTGAACAAGATAGCGTTGAAAAATCGGCTCCAGCTCATTCCGCTTTGGAGAAAACCGCGTTGACATTTTTTCCAAATGCCTTGCAATAACTCCCCAGCGAAAAGAGCTAGAAGGCTGAAAATGCAGATTTATACTTGTAGGCATTGTGTGAACAAGATAGCGTTGAAAAATAGGCTCCAGCTCATTCCGCTTTGGAGAAAACGGAGTTGACATTTTTTCCATATGCCTTGCAATAACTCCTCAGCGAAAAGAGCTAGAAGGCTAAAAATTCAGATTTATACTTGTAGGCATTGTGTGAACAAGATAGCGTTGAAAAATCGGCTCCAGCTCATTCCGCTTTGGAGAAAACCGCTTTGACATTTTTTCCAAATGCCTTGCAATAACTCCTCAGCGAAAAGAGCTAGAAGGCTAAAAATGCAGATTTATACTTATAGGTATTGTTTGAACAAGATAGCGTTGAAAAATCAGCTCCAGCTCATTCCGCTTTGGAGAAAACCGCTTTGACATTTTTTCCAAATGTCTTGCAATAACTCCTCAGCGAAAAGAGCTAGAAGGCTAAAAATGCAGATTTATACTTGTAGGCATTGTGTGAACAAGATAGCGTTGAAAAATCGGCTCCAGCTCATTCCGCTTTGGAGAAAACCGCATTGACATTTTTTCCATATGCCTTGCATTATCTCCTCAGCGAAAAGAGCTAGAAGGCTGAAAATGCAGATTTATACTTGTAGGCATTGTGTGAACAAGATAGCGTTGAAAAATCGGCTCCAGCTCATTCCGCTTTGGAGAAAACCGCTTTGACATTTTTTCCAAATGCCTTGCAATAACTCCCCAGCGAAAAGAGCTAGAAGGCTGAAAATGCAGATTTATACTTGTAGGCATTGTGTGAACAAGATAGCGTCGAAAAATCGTCTCCAGCTCATTCTGCTTTGGAGAAAACCGTGTTGAAATTTTTTCCATATGCCTTGCAATAACTCCTCAGCGAAAAGAGCTAGAAGGCTAAAAATGCAGATTTATACTTGTAGGCATTGTGTGAACAAGATAGCGTTAAAAAATCGGCTCCAGCTCATTCCGCTTTGGAGAAAACCGCATTGACATTTTTTCCATATGCCTTGCAATAACTCCTCAGCGAAAAGAGCTAGAAGGCTGAAAATGCAGATTTATACTTGTAGGCATTGTGTGAACAAGATAGCGTTGAAAAATCGGCTCCAGCTCATTCCGCTTTGGAGAAAACCGAGTTGACATTTTTTCCATATGCCTTGCAATAACTCCTGAGCGAAAAGAGCTAGAAGGCTAAAAATTCAGATTTATACTTGTAGGCATTGTGTGAACAAGATAGCGTTGAAAAATCGGCTCCAGCTCATTCCGCTTTGGAGAAAACCGCTTTGACATTTTTTCCAAATGCCTTGCAATAACTCCTCAGCGAAAAGATCTAGAAGGCTAAAAATGCAGATTTATACTTGTAGGCATTGTGTGAACAAGATAGCGTTGAAAAATCGGCTCCAGCTCATTCCGCTTTGGAGAAAACCACGTTGACATTTTTTCCAAATGCCTTGCAATAACTCCTCAGCGAAAAGAGCTAGAAGGCTAAAAATGCAGATTTATACTTGTAGGCATTGTGTGAACAAGATAGCGTTGAAAAATCGGCTCCAGCTCATTCTGCTTTGGAGAAAACCGTGTTGACATTTTTTCCATATGCCTTGCATTATCTCAGCGAAAAGAGCTAGAAGGCTGAAAATGCAGATTTATTACTTGTAGGCATTGTGTGAACAAGAGTGCGTTGAAAAATCTGCTCCAGCTCATTCCGCTTTGGAGAAAACCGCGTTGACATTTTTTCCAAATGCCTTGCAATAACTCCCCAGCGAAAAGAGCTAGAAGGCTGAAAATGCAGATTTATTACTTGTAGGCATTGTGTGAACAAGAGTGCGTTGAAAAATCGGCTCCAGCTCATTCCGCTTTGGAGAAAACCGCGTTGACATTTTTTCCATATGCCTTGCATTATCTCCTCAGCGAAAAGAGCTAGAAGGCTGAAAATGCAGATTTATACTTGTAGGCATTGTGTGAACAAGATAGCGTTGAAAAATAGGCTCCAGCTCATTCCGCTTTGGAGAAAACCGAGTTGACATTTTTTCCAAATGCCTTGCAATAACTCCCCAGCGAAAAGAGCTAGAAGGCTGAAAATGCAGATTTATACTTGTAGGCATTGTGTGAACAAGAGTGCGTTGAAAAATCTGCTCCAGCTCATTCCGCTTTGGAGAAAACCGCGTTGACATTTTTTCCAAATGCCTTGCAATAACTCCCCAGCGAAAAGAGCTAGAAGGCTGAAAATGCAGATTTATTACTTGTAGGCATTGTGTGAACAAGAGTGCGTTGAAAAATCGGCTCCAGCTCATTCCGCTTTGGAGAAAACCGCGTTGACATTTTTTCCATATGCCTTGCATTATCTCCTCAGCGAAAAGAGCTAGAAGGCTGAAAATGCAGATTTATACTTGTAGGCATTGTGTGAACAAGATAGCGTTGAAAAATAGGCTCCAGCTCATTCCGCTTTGGAGAAAACCGAGTTGACATTTTTTCCAAATGCCTTGCAATAACTCCCCAGCGAAAAGAGCTAGAAGGCTGAAAATGCAGATTTATACTTGTAGGCATTGTGTGAACAAGATAGCGTTGAAAAATCGGCTCCAGCTCATTCCGCTTTGGAGAAAACCGCGTTGACATTTTTTCCATATGCCTTTCATTATCTCCTCAGCGAAAAGAGCTAGAAGGCTGAAAATGCAGATTTATACTTGTAGGCATTGTGTGAACAAGATAGCGTTGAAAAATCGGCTCCAGCTCATTCCGCTTTGGAGAAAACCGCGTTGACATTTTTTCCATATGCCTTGCATTATCTCCTCAGCGAAAAGAGCTAGAAGGCTGAAAATGCAGATTTATACTTGTAGGCATTGTATGAACAAGATAGCGTTGAAAAATCGGCTCCAGCTCATTCCGCTTTGGAGAAAACCGCGTTGACATTTTTTCCAAATGCCTTGCAATAACTCCCCAGCGAAAAGAGCTAGAAGGCTGAAAATGTAGATTTATACTTGTAGGCATTGTGTGAACAAGATAGCGTTGAAAAATCGGCTCCAGCTCATTCCGCTTTGGAGAAAACCGCGTTGACATTTTTTCCAAATGCCTTGCAATAACTCCTCAGCGAAAAGAGCTAGAAGGCTAAAAATGCAAATTTATACTTGTAGGCATTGTGTGAACAAGATAGCGTTGAAAAATCGGCTCCAGCTCATTCCGCTTTGGAGAAAACCGCTTTGACATTTTTTCCAAATGCCTTGCAATAACTCCTCAGCGAAAAGAGCTAGAAGGCTAAAAATGCAGATTTATACTTGTAGGCATTGTGTGAACAAGATAGCGTTGAAAAATCGGCTCCAGCTCATTCCGCTTTGGAGAAAACCGCTTTGACATTTTTTCCAAATGCCTTGCAATAACTCCTCAGCGAAAAGAGCTAGAAGGCTCAAAATGCAGATTTATACTTGTAGGCATTGTGTGAACAAGATAGCGTTGAAAAATCGGCTCCAGCTCATTCCGCTTTGGAGAAAACCGCTTTGACATTTTTTCCAAATGCCTTGCAATAACTCCTCAGCGAAAAGAGCTAGAAGGCTAAAAATGCAGATTTATACTTGTAGGCATTGTGTGAACAAGATAGCGTTGAAAAATCGGCTCCAGCTCATTCCGCTTTGGAGAAAACCGCATTGACATTTTTTCCATATGCCTTGCATTATCTCCTCAGCGAAAAGAGCTAGAAGGCTGAAAATGCAGATTTATTACTTGTAGGCATTGTGTGAACAAGAGTGCGTTGAAAAATCTGCTCCAGCTCATTCCGCTTTGGAGAAAACCGCGTTGACATTTTTTCCAAATGCCTTGCAATAACTCCCCAGCGAAAAGAGCTAGAAGGCTGAAAATGCAGATTTATTACTTGTAGGCATTGTGTGAACAAGAGTGCGTTGAAAAATCGGCTCCAGCTCATTCCGCTTTGGAGAAAACCGCGTTGACATTTTTTCCATATGCCTTGCATTATCTCCTCAGCGAAAAGAGCTAGAAGGCTGAAAATGCAGATTTATACTTGTAGGCATTGTGTGAACAAGATAGCGTTGAAAAATAGGCTCCAGCTCATTCCGCTTTGGAGAAAACTGAGTTGACATTTTTTCCAAATGCCTTGCAATAACTCCCCAGCGAAAAGAGCTAGAAGGCTGAAAATGCAGATTTATACTTGTAGGCATTGTGTGAACAAGATAGCGTTGAAAAATCGGCTCCAGCTCATTCCGCTTTGGAGAAAACCGCGTTGACATTTTTTCCATATGCCTTGCATTATCTCCTCAGCGAAAAGAGCTAGAAGGCTGAAAATGCAGATTTATACTTGTAGGCATTGTGTGAACAAGATAGCGTTGAAAAATCGGCTCCAGCTCATTCTGCTTTGGAGAAAACCGCGTTGACATTTTTTCCATATGCCTTGCATTATCTCCTCAGCGAAAAGAGCTAGAAGGCTGAAAATGCAGATTTATACTTGTAGGCATTGTGTGAACAAGATAGCGTTGAAAAATCGGCTCCAGCTCATTCCGCTTTGGAGAAAACCGCGTTGACATTTTTTCCAAATGCCTTGCAATAACTCCCCAGCGAAAAGAGCTAGAAGGCTGAAAATGTAGATTTATACTTGTAGGCCTTGTGTGAACAAGATAGCGTTGAAAAATCGGCTCCAGCTCATTCCACTTTGGAGAAAACCGCGTTGACATTTTTTCCAAATGCCTTGCAATAACTCTTTAGCGAAAAGAGCTAGAAGGCTAAAAATGCAAATTTATACTTGTAGGCATTGTGTGAACAAGATAGCGTTGAAAAATCGTCTCCAGCTCATTCCGCTTTGGAGAAAACCGCTTTGACATTTTTTCCAAATGCCTTGCAATAACTCCTCAGCGAAAAGAGCTAGAAGGCTAAAAATGCAGATTTATACTTGTAGGCATTGTGTGAACAAGATAGCGTTGAAAAATCGGCTCCAGCTCATTCCGCTTTGGAGAAAACCGCTTTGACATTTTTTCCAAATGCCTTGCAATAACTCCTCAGCGAAAAGAGCTAGAAGGCTAAAAATGCAGATTTATACTTGTAGGCATTGTGTGAACAAGATAGCGTTGAAAAATCGGCTCCAGCTCATTCCGCTTTGGAGAAAACCGCTTTGACATTTTTTCCAAATGCCTTGCAATAACTCCTCAGCGAAAAGAGATAGAAGGCTAAAAATGCAGATTTATACTTGTAGGCATTGTGTGAACAAGATATCGTTGAAAAATCGGCTCCAGCTCATTCCGCTTTGGAGAAAACCGCATTGACATTTTTTCCATATGCCTTGCATTATCTCCTCAGCGAAAAGAGCTAGAAGGCTGAAAATGCAGATTTATACTTGTAGGCATTGTGTGAACAAGATAGCGTTGAAAAATCGGCTCCAGCTCATTCCGCTTTGGAGAAAACCGCTTTAACATTTTTTCCAAATGCCTTGCAATAACTCCCCAGCGAAAAGAGCTAGAAGGCTGAAAATGCAGATTTATACTTGTAGGCATTGTGTGAACAAGATAGCGTTGAAAAATAGGCTCCAGCTCATTCCGCTTTGGAGAAAACGGAGTTGACATTTTTTCCATATGCCTTGCAATAACTCCTCAGCGAAAAGAGCTAGAAGGCTAAAAATTCAGATTTATACTTGTAGGCATTGTGTGAACAAGATAGCGTTGAAAAATCGGCTCCAGCTCATTCCGCTTTGGAGAAAACCGCTTTGACATTTTTTCCAAATGCCTTGCAATAACTCCTCAGCGAAAAGAGCTAGAAGGCTAAAAATGCAGATTTATACTTGTAGGCATTGTGTGAACAAGATAGCGTTAAAAAATCGGCTCCAGCTCATTCCGCTTTGGAGAAAACCGCATTGACATTTTTTCCATATGCCTTGCATTATCTCCTCAGCGAAAAGAGCTAGAAGGCTGAAAATGCAGATTTATACTTGTAGGCATTGTGTGAACAAGATAGCGTTGAAAAATCTGCTCCAGCTCATTCCGCTTTGGAGAAAACCGCGTTGACATTTTTTCCAAATGCCTTGCAATAACTCCCCAGCGAAAAGAGCTAGAAGGCTGAAAATGCAGATTTATACTTGTAGGCATTGTGTGAACAAGATAGCGTTGAAAAATAGGCTCCAGCTCATTCCGCTTTGGAGAAAACGGAGTTGACATTTTTTCCATATGCCTTGCAATAACTCCTCAGCGAAAAGAGCTAGAAGGCTAAAAATTCAGATTTATACTTGTAGGCATTGTGTGAACAAGATAGCGTTGAAAAATCGGCTCCAGCTCATTCCGCTTTGGAGAAAACCGCTTTGACATTTTTTCCAAATGCCTTGCAATAACTACTCAGCGAAAAGAGCTAGAAGGCTAAAAATGCAGATTTATACTTGTAGGTATTGTTTGAACAATATAGCGTTGAAAAATCAGCTCCAGCTCATTCCGCTTTGGAGAAAACCGCTTTGACATTTTTTCCAAATGTCTTGCAATAACTCCTCAGCGAAAAGAGCTAGAAGGCTAAAAATGCAGATTTATACTTGTAGGCATTGTGTGAACAAGATAGCGTTGAAAAATCGGCTCCAGCTCATTCCGCTTTGGAGAAAACCGCATTGACATTTTTTCCATATGCCTTGCATTATCTCCTCAGCGAAAAGAGCTAGAAGGCTGAAAATGCAGATTTATACTTGTAGGCATTGTGTGAACAAGATCGGCTCCAGCTCATTCCGCTTTGGAGAAAACCGCTTTTGCAATAACTCCCCAGCGAAAAGAGCTAGAAGGCTGAAAATGCAGATTTATACTTGTAGGCATTGTGTGAACAAGATAGCGTCGAAAAATCGTCTCCAGCTCATTCTGCTTTGGAGAAAACCGCGTTGAAATTTTTTCCATATGCCTTGCAATAACTCCTCAGCGAAAAGAGCTAGAAGGCTAAAAATGCAGATTTATACTTGTAGGCATTGTGTGAACAAGATAGCGTTGAAAAATAGGCTCCAGCTCATTCCGCTTTGGAGAAAACCGAGTTGACATTTTTTCCATATGCCTTGCAATAACTCCTCAGCGAAAAGAGCTAGAAGGCTAAAAATTCAGATTTATACTTGTAGGCATTGTGTGAACAAGATAGCGTTGAAAAATCGGCTCCAGCTCACTCCGCTTTGGAGAAAACCGCTTTGACATTTTTTCCAAATGCCTTGCAATAACTCCTCAGCGAAAAGATCTAGAAGGCTAAAAATGCAGATTTATACTTGTAGGCATTGTGTGAACAAGATAGCGTTGAAAAATCGGCTCCAGCTCATTCCGCTTTGGAGAAAACCACGTTGACATTTTTTCCAAATGCCTTGCATTATCTCAGCGAAAAGAGCTAGAAGGCTGAAAATGCAGATTTATTACTTGTAGGCATTGTGTGAACAAGAGTGCGTTGAAAAATCTGCTCCAGCTCATTCCGCTTTGGAGAAAACCGCGTTGACATTTTTTCCAAATGCCTTGCAATAACTCCCCAGCGAAAAGAGCTAGAAGGCTGAAAATGCAGATTTATTACTTGTAGGCATTGTGTGAACAAGAGTGCGTTGAAAAATCGGCTCCAGCTCATTCCGCTTTGGAGAAAACCGCGTTGACATTTTTTCCATATGCCTTGCATTATCTCCTCAGCGAAAAGAGCTAGAAGGCTGAAAATGCAGATTTATACTTGTAGGCATTGTGTGAACAAGATAGCGTTGAAAAATAGGCTCCAGCTCATTCCGCTTTGGAGAAAACCGAGTTGACATTTTTTCCAAATGCCTTGCAATAACTCCCCAGCGAAAAGAGCTAGAAGGCTGAAAATGCAGATTTATACTTGTAGGCATTGTGTGAACAAGATAGCGTTGAAAAATCGGCTCCAGCTCATTCCGCTTTGGAGAAAACCGCGTTGACATTTTTTCCATATGCCTTGCATTATCTCCTCAGCGAAAAGAGCTAGAAGGCTGAAAATGCAGATTTCCTCTACCTCCCCATGGCAGCTGTACTATGGGTTTTCCCCCTCATTAGGTAGATCTGGAAAGGAAAAAAAGACACAACACTGCCCCTATATAAGGACCGCCCCTACTGAGGCTCAGTGTCTTTTTTTCCTTTCCAGGTAGAGGAGGCTTACCCTGGACCTGCTGCAGCCTTCCCCACTGCCTAGTGCAGCTAGGGGTTTAGGCAAATAGAGGTTACCCGCTACCTAGTGTAGTAGGGACACCTGTCTGGCAATATCCCTCTGCCTAGTGCAGTATGGGACTTGGAGCACAAAGAAAAACGAACCTTGTCAATGTGTCACAAGGAAGCACGGAGGTACATGCGATGTGCGGCATCAGCTCTCAGACTTCACCCGCAGCCTGGCCGGATCTCCCTCCCCCCTCCGGCGGGGACACGGGGAGGAAGCCGGCTGCAGCCGTTAGCGGCGAGAGAAGCATCAGACGCCGCGTCTGACGTCATCGCGCAGGCTCCAGACTGGAGCGCGCGCCCGGAGCGCGGGGATTAGTGCCGGCGTCATCAGTATGCGCCAAGGGGTGTGACGATCTCTGACAGAGCAGACGCCAGGACTTAAAATGGCGCCGCAGTCAAGCAGAAACGCTGCTGCGACAGAGACGCTGCTGTGGAAGCCAGACGGACAGGGTAAGACTCCGCTGTGCAGCATGGCTGCTGGAGTACTTTGCTGATTACTCTAACCTTACATGTCTAACTAGCACATTGTTATACAGTGACTCCGCAGCAATGGAGGATGATAGGAAGCAGCAAACAAAATCAGGGTAAGCCAGAGGAAATTATTAGGAACACTTATAGTGTATTACAGCTCTAAAGCAAGGTTGTTATCCCTTGCAGGTCAGAATCGAGTAAAGACAAGCTGGAAGTGAAACAGAAGCACAAAAAGCTACATGTGGCTAAATGCTCTGCATGTGATGCACCTCTGCCAGATAAATGGAAAAGTGCTGTGTGTGAGAATTGCAAAAAAGCCCCCATAATGAGGCCGGACCAAATGGCGGACCTGGTCGCCATGTTAAAAACTTCATTAGCTGATACCTTTGTTACAAAGGAAGATATGAAGAAAGGGTCAAAGAGGCCTAGGGACCCACCATCCGAGGACTCAGATCCAGGAGAAGGCCCCGCCACCGAATTGCTGGAGGAGGGGGAAGTAATCCAGGAGAAAATGGAGCTGGATTTTAATCCAGATCTCCTTAACAACCTCCTCATCCTGATAAATAAATCTCTCAGTATTGAGGACCCACAAGAGGAAGGGAAGTTGCAGGACCTCCTCTTTAAGGATAAGAAGAAAAAACCAAGGGCATTTCCCTTATCAAAGCCACTTCAAGATATAGTGGAGGAAGAGTGGGCTAACCCAGACAAAAAAATAGCCGTACCCCTCAGAGTCAATAAAATGTACCCATTCGACACGGACCAGGTGAAGAAGTGGGAGGTGGCTCCCAAAGTCGACTCTGCCATTGCCAGACTGTCGAGGAAAACCACTCTGCCCTTAGAAGACGCCAATGCATTTAAGGATGCAATGGAAAGAAAGATGGAGATGAGCCTGCGTAAGCAGCACATTACGTCAGGTGCCTCCATTAAAGCTTCGTCGGCAATAGCGGTGACCTCAAGAGTGCTAAGGTCCTGGTGCCAGGATTTAGAGTCCGACCTTCTGGACGGAGTAAAAAGGTCAGAACTCCTTAAAATAATTCAAAACGTACAAGTTGCGGTGGAGTTCATATGCGACGCATCACTGGATGCGGTAAGACTGGCGGCCAGAACAAACGCAAGCACTGCGGTTACCAGGAGAGCATTGTGGCTGAAGCCCTGGTCGGCGGACGCACAATCTAAAAATAAGCTGGTATCCCTTCCGTTCCAAGGGGATTACCTGTTTGGGAAAAACCTAGATGAGATCATATCAAAAACCACAGGGGGGAAAGTCAGTATGGCTTCCCCAAGACAGGGGCTTTAAGAAAATGCCTAATAGATCTCAGAAGTTTCAATCCCAAGATTTCAAGGAGGCGAGGACGTACAGACCGGGCAGAGGGTACAGGAGGCCCTGGTCCGGGGGAAGAAGCTCCTTTCGCGGCCAAAGAGGCAGAGACGGAAGGTTTGGATATAACAGACAAACACAATGACGCCAAGGAGAAGGTCGGGGGAAGGCTGAAGAAGTTTAATTCAGTCTGGGGCCGATCTACAAGCGACAGATGGGTGACGGAAGTCGTATCGTCAGGATACAAAATAGAATTCGTACGAGATCCTGGGATATGGCTGGAAGATTCACCCATACCAACAAACAAAGAAGAAAGACTGGCGTTGAGACAAAGTCTGCAAAATATGATATCACAAGGCGTTGTGGTGCGGGTCCCCAAAGGACAAGAAATGACAGGATGGCAATCAAGGTTCTTTGTAGTAAAAAAACAATCAGGAGGGTTCAGGACCATACTGGACCTAAGAAGACTAAATGTATATGTGACAGCCAAGAAATTCAGGATGGAGTCTCTCAGGACGATACTTCCAGACATAAAAAGAAACTCCTTCCTGACAACCATAGACCTCAAAGATGCCTACCTGCACATACCGATCTATTCAGGACACCAAAAATTTTTAAGGTTCCGAATCTCAGGCCTAACTTATCAGTTCACGGCTCTGCCATTCGGACTGTCAACATCGCCAAGGACATTCACAAAAGTTCTGATAGTCCTTGTGGCAAAACTCAGGGAGGAAGGCATCACAGTCTGGGCATACCTGGACGACCTGCTTGTAATGGCGCGGTCAATGGAACAAGCCTTGAAGGACACACACAGGGTAATAGAGTTCCTCCAAGAACACGGATGGATCATAAACTTGGAGAAAAGTCAGCTACAACCCACAACATCAGTAAAATACTTAGGAGTCATCATAGACTCAAGGGCAATGAAAGCGATGCTGACAAGGGAGAGAATAATGAAGATAAGACAAGAAATAAGCTACTTCTTACCAAGGAGGTGTGTCAGGTCAGCAGACTGCCTAAGACTGCTGGGTCTTCTGTCAGCAGCATCGGACACCATAAAGTGGGCAAGGTTCCATACCAGAAACATACAGAACTGCTTCCTGTCTCAATGGGACGGAGACAGCAAGAAGACAACCCAAAAGATCCTCTTATCAAAAAGGGCCAAACAAGACCTGCTATGGTGGGTGACGAAAGGAAGATTAGGACAGGGGAAGTCCTTCACCACAGGGGAACAGGTGCTGGTGACAACCGACGCAAGCATGTCAGG
The DNA here is from genome assembly GCF_055691185.1 of Crinia signifera. Lineage (NCBI taxonomy): Eukaryota > Metazoa > Chordata > Amphibia > Anura > Myobatrachidae > Crinia > Crinia signifera. Next base: position 60,511,502 of record NC_139227.1, on the reverse strand, counting down.
CTGGGGAGCAGTATGCCAAGGAGCAGCAGCCCAAGGAGAATGGACAAAGCAAGGAAGACTGCTTCACTCAAATATCAGGGAAATGAATGCAGTAAAAGAGGCGTGTCGGTATTTTCAATCCCACCTATACCAAAGAGATGTGGTGATCAGGACAGACAACCTGGTGGTAGTGGCATACCTGAACAAGCAGGGAGGCACGAGAAGCAGATCCATGATGACGGCAGCAGCGCGTGTGCTGAACTGGGCAGAAACGTGGACAGAGAGTCTCTCAGCAGTATTCATTGCGGGACAAGAAAACCAGTACGCAGACGCCCTAAGCAGGAGCCCGATAAAACCAGGGGAGTGGGAGCTATCCCAAGAAGTGTTCGAAGAGATAGTACAGATGTGGGGCAATCCAAGGACAGACCTGATGGCAACCAGAAACAACAGGAAGGTGAAGAAGTTCATCTCCAGACACTGGGAAAAGGAGTCCTGGGGGACGGACGCGCTAACGTGTCAGTGGGAACAAGGCTTGATGTATGCCTTTCCGCCATTCCCGGTCATCTCCAGGTTGCTAAACAAAATCCAGAGAGAAAAGGCGACAGTGATAATCGTAGTACCCACATGGCCAAGAAGAGCCTGGTTCCAGAAACTGGTAAGGATGGCAGTAGCAGGGCCCTGGAGGTTGCCGGATCGCGAGGACCTGCTGAGGCAGGGAAAATTTGCGCAACAACAGCCCAGGAACTGGAACCTAGCGGCATGGTTGCTGAAACCAGAACTCTGGTGAATAAAGGCTTCTCTTCGAAAGTAGTAAGAACTCTTCTGAAGGCCAGGAAAAGCTCAACCTCAGGTACATATTACAAAATTTGGAAAACCTATATACAGTTCTGCAAGACGCAGGGGAAAAGTCATAAAGCTATACCTACGGTGCTAGACTTTTTGCAATCAGGCCTAGACAAAAAGCTGTCAGTCAGTACATTAAAAGTACAAGTATCTGCTCTTGGGGCTATACTAGACAAGAAAATAGCAGACGATAAATATGTACAAAGGTTCATACAAGCATCCAAGAGGATAAGACCACAGTTTCGCAGCCCTACTACGCCATGGGACCTTAATCTGGTGCTGAACGCCCTAACAGAGAGTCCTTTCGAGCCGCTTGAGGATGTACCAGTCAAGTGGCTAACAACTAAGGTGGCATTTCTGGTGGCTGTAACATCCACAAGGAGAGTGTCAGAACTGCAAGCCCTCTGGGCTGAAGAGCCATTCCTGAATTTCTACGAAAATAAGGTTGTCCTAAGGACAAACCCTAACTTCCTGCCCAAAGTGGTGACTTCTTTCCACATCAACCAGGAAATAGTGTTACCGTCGTTTTGTGCAAAACCAGTGAACGAAAAGGAGCAAAAGCTGCATAAACTCGATGTGAAAAGAGCGTTAATGATCTATTTACAAAGAGTGAAAGATTGGAGAAAGACAAAAAGGCTCTTCGTACTTACTGAGGGCAAGAACAAGGGCCTAGGAGCCTCAAAAACAACCATCGCAAGATGGATTAAGACATGCATAGCGGAGGCATATAGGAGGAACAATAAGGAAGTTCCACAGAGCTTGAAGGCTCACTCCACTAGAGCAGTTGGATCTTCCTGGGCCAGGAAAGGGGCAGCATCCCTTGAAGAAATATGCAAAGCAGCATGTTGGGCCTCAGCACATACTTTTTCTAGACACTACAGCTTGGATGTCGAATCCTCCAGTGACGCAAAACTGGGCAGGAAGATACTAAGCGCAGTAATCTAAAGATTACTATAATTCACCCTAAAAGGGGAAGGACGTTTAATTTCAAAGTAGCCTTTTATGTAGGTGATGTCAACCTGCACCCTAAAGGTAATATTACTTCTATTTGGTCCCTCCCAAAAAAATTCTTTCTTTATACTGCTATGGTATTACCCATAGTACAGCTGCCATGGGGAGGTAGAGGAAAGTACGGATTCTTACCGTTAATACGCTTTCCTCTACTCCACCATGGCAGCATTATTCCCTCCCTTGGGATATATGAAGCAATATAAGTGTTATGTTATGTTATGTAAAAGCGTATAAATGCTGATAATCAAGACACTGAGCCTCAGTAGGGGCGGTCCTTATATAGGGGCAGTGTTGTGTCTTTTTTTCCTTTCCAGATCTACCTAATGAGGGGGAAAACCCATAGTACAGCTGCCATGGTGGAGTAGAGGAAAGCGTATTAACGGTAAGAATCCGTACTTTATACTTGTAGGCATTGTGTGAACAAGATAGCGTTGAAAAATCGGCTCCAGCTCATTCCGCTTTGGAGAAAACCGCGTTGACATTTTTTCCAAATGCCTTGCAATAACTCCCCAGCGAAAAGAGCTATAAGGCTGAAAATGTAGATTTATACTTGTAGGCATTGTGTGAACAAGATAGCGTTGAAAAATCGGCTCCAGCTCATTCCGCTTTGGAGAAAACCGCGTTGACATTTTTTCCAAATGCCTTGCAATAACTCCTCAGCGAAAAGAGCTAGAAGGCTAAAAATGCAAATTTATACTTGTAGGCATTGTGTGAACAAGATAGCGTTGAAAAATCGGCTCCAGCTCATTCCGCTTTGGAGAAAACCGCTTTGACATTTTTTCCAAATGCCTTGCAATAACTCCTCAGCGAAAAGAGCTAGAAGGCTAAAAATGCAGATTTATACTTGTAGGCATTGTGTGAACAAGATAGCGTTGAAAAATCGGCTCCAGCTCATTCCGCTTTGGAGAAAACCGCTTTGACATTTTTTCCAAATGCCTTGCAATAACTCCTCAGCGAAAAGAGCTAGAAGGCTAAAAATGCAGATTTATACTTATAGGCATTGTGTGAACAAGATAGCGTTGAAAAATCGGCTCCAGCTCATTCCGCTTTGGAGAAAACCGCTTTGACATTTTTTCCAAATGCCTTGCAATAACTCCTCAGCGAAAAGAGCTAGAAGGCTAAAAATGCAGATTTATACTTGTAGGCATTGTGTGAACAAGATAGCGTTGAAAAATCGGCTCCAGCTCATTCCGCTTTGGAGAAAACCGCATTGACATTTTTTCCATATGCCTTGCATTATCTCCTCAGCGAAAAGAGCTAGAAGGCTGAAAATGCAGATTTATACTTGTAGGCATTGTGTGAACAAGATAGCGTTGAAAAATCGGCTCCAGCTCATTCCGCTTTGGAGAAAACCGCTTTGACATTTTTTCCAAATGCCTTGCAATAACTCCCCAGCGAAAAGAGCTAGAAGGCTGAAAATGCAGATTTATACTTGTAGGCATTGTGTGAACAAGATAGCGTTGAAAAATCGGCTCCAGCTCATTCCGCTTTGGAGAAAACCGCTTTGACATTTTTTCCAAATGCCTTGCAATAACTCCCCAGCGAAAAGAGCTAGAAGGCTGAAAATGCAGATTTATACTTGGAGGCATTGTGTGAACAAGATAGCGTTAAAAAATCGGCTCCAGCTCATTCCGCTTTGGAGAAAACCGCATTGACATTTTTTCCATATGCCTTGCATTATCTCCTCAGCGAAAAGAGCTAGAAGGCTGAAAATGCAGATTTATACTTGTAGGCATTGTGTGAACAAGATGGCGTTGAAAAATCGGCTTCAGCTCATTCCGCTTTGGAGAAAACCGCGTTGACATTTTTTCCAAATGCCTTGCAATAACTCCCCAGCGAAAAGAGCTAGAAGGCTGAAAATGCAGATTTATACTTTGTAGGCATTGTGTGAACAAGATAGCGTTGAAAAATAGGCTCCAGCTCATTCCGCTTTGGAGAAAACCGAGTTGACATTTTTTCCATATGCCTTGCAATAACGCCTCAGCGAAAAGAGCTAGAAGGCTAAAAATTCAGATTTATACTTGTAGGCATTGTGTGAACAAGATAGCGTTGAAAAATCGGCTCCAGCTCATTCTGCTTTGGAGAAAACCGCTTTGACATTTTTTCCAAATGCCTTGCAATAACTCCTCAGCGAAAAGATCTAGAAGGCTAAAAATGCAGATTTATACTTGTAGGCATTGTGTGAACAAGATAGCGATGAAAAATCGGCTCCAGCTCATTCCGCTTTGGAGAAAACCACGTTGACATTTTTTCCAAATGCCTTGCAATAACTCCTCAGCGAAAAGAGCTAGAAGGCTAAAAATGCAGATTTATACTTGTAGGCATTGTGTGAACAAGATAGCGTTGAAAAATCGGCTCCAGCTCATTCTGCTTTGGAGAAAACCGTGTTGACATTTTTTCCATATGCCTTGCATTATCTCAGCGAAAAGAGCTAGAAGGCTGAAAATGCAGATTTATTACTTGTAGGCATTGTGTGAACAAGAGTGCGTTGAAAAATCTGCTCCAGCTCATTCCGCTTTGGAGAAAACCGCGTTGACATTTTTTCCAAATGCCTTGCAATAACTCCCCAGCGAAAAGAGCTAGAAGGCTGAAAATGCAGATTTATTACTTGTAGGCATTGTGTGAACAAGAGTGCGTTGAAAAATCGGCTCCAGCTCATTCCGCTTTGGAGAAAACCGCGTTGACATTTTTTCCATATGCCTTGCATTATCTCCTCAGCGAAAAGAGCTAGAAGGCTGAAAATGCAGATTTATACTTGTAGGCATTGTGTGAACAAGATAGCGTTGAAAAATAGGCTCCAGCTCATTCCGCTTTGGAGAAAACCGAGTTGACATTTTTTCCAAATGCCTTGCAATAACTCCCCAGCGAAAAGAGCTAGAAGGCTGAAAATGCAGATTTATACTTGTAGGCATTGTGTGAACAAGATAGCGTTGAAAAATCGGCTCCAGCTCATTCCGCTTTGGAGAAAACCGCGTTGACATTTTTTCCATATGCCTTGCATTATCTCCTCAGCGAAAAGAGCTAGAAGGCTGAAAATGCAGATTTATACTTGTAGGCATTGTGTGAACAAGATAGCGTTGAAAAATCGGCTCCAGCTCATTCCGCTTTGGAGAAAACCGCGTTGACATTTTTTCCAAATGCCTTGCATTAACTCCCCAGCGAAAAGAGCTAGAAAGCTGAAAATGTAGATTTATACTTGTAGGCATTGTGTGAACAAGATAGTGTTGAAAAATCGGCTCCAGCTCATTCCGCTTTGGAGAAAACCGCGTTGACATTTTTTCCAAATGCCTTGCATTAACTCCTCAGCGAAAAGAGCTAGAAGGCTAAAAATGCAAATTTATACTTGTAGGCATTGTGTGAACAAGATAGCGTTGAAAAATCGGCTCCAGCTCATTCCGCTTTGGAGAAAACCGCATTGACATTTTTTCCATATGCCTTGCATTATCTCCTCAGCGAAAAGAGCTAGAAGGCTGAAAATGCAGATTTATACTTGTAGACATTGTGTGAACAAGATAGCGTTGAAAAATCATCTCCAGCTCATTCCGCTTTGGAGAAAACCGCATTGACATTTTTTCCATATGCCTTGCATTATCTCCTCAGCGAAAAGAGCTAGAAGGCTGAAAATGCAGATTTTATACTTGTAGGCATTGTGTGAACAAGATAGCGTTGAAAAATCAACTCCAGCTCATTCCGCTTTGGAGAAAACCACATTGACATTTTTCCATATGCCTTGCATTATCTCCTCAGCGAAAAGAGCTAGAAGGCTGAAAATGCAGATTTATACTTGTAGGCATTGTGTGAACAAGATAGCGTTGAAAGATCGGCTCCAGCTCATTCCGCTTTGGAGAAAACCGCGTTGACATTTTTTCCATATGCCTTGCATTATCTCCTCAGCGAAAAGATCTAGGAGGCTGAAAATGCAGATTTATACTTGTAGGCATTGTGTGAACAAGATAGCGTTGAAAAATAGGCTCCAGCTCATTCCGCTTTGGAGAAAACCGCATTGACATTTTTTCCATATGCCTTGCATTATCTTATCGAAAAGAGCTAGAAGGCTGAAAATGCAGATTTATTACTTGTAGGCATTGTGTGAACAAGATAGCATTGAAAAATCGGCTCCAGCTCATTCTGCTTTGGAGAAAACCGCTTTGACATTTTTTCCAAATGCCTTGCAATAACTCCTCAGCGAAAAGAGCTAGAAGGCTAAAAATGCAGATTTATACTTGTAGGCATTGTGTGAACAAGATAGCGTTGAAAAATCGGCTCCAGCTCATTCCGCTTTGGAGAAAACCGCTTTGACATTTTTTCCAAATGCCTTGCAATAACTCCTCAGAGAAAAGAGCTAGAAGGCTAAAAATGCAGATTTATACTTGTAGGCATTGTGTGAACAAGATAGCGTTAAAAAATCGGCTCCAGCTCATTCCGCTTTGGAGAAAACCGCGTTGACATTTTTTCCATATGCCTTGCATTATCTCCTCAGCGAAAAGAGCTAGAAGGCTGAAAATGCAGATTTATACTTGTAGGCATTGTGTGAACAAGATAGCGTTGAAAAATCGGCTCCAGCTCATTCCGCTTTGGAGAAAACCGCGTTGACATTTTTTACAAATGCCTTGCAATAACTCCTCAGCGAAAAGAGCTAGAAGGCTAAAAATGCAAATTTATACTTGTAGGCATTGTGTGAACAAGATAGCGTTGAAAAATCGGCTCCAGCTCATTCCGCTTTGGAGAAAACCGCATTGACATTTTTTCCATATGCCTTGCATTATCTCCTCAGCGAAAAGAGCTAGAAGGCTGAAAATGCAGATTTATACTTGTAGACATTGTGTGAACAAGATAGCGTTGAAAAATCGTCTCCAGCTCATTCTGCTTTGGAGAAAACCGCGTTGAATTTTTTTCCAAATGCCTTGCAATAACTCCCCAGCGAAAAGAGCTAGAAGGCTGAAAATGCAGATTTATACTTGTAGACATTGTGTGAACAAGATAGCGTTGAAAAATCGTCTCCAGGTCATTCTGCTTTGGAGAAAACCGCATTGATATTTTTTCCATATGCCTTGCAATAACTCCTCAGCGAAAAGAGCTAGAAGGCTGAAAATGCAGATTTATACTTGTAGGCATTGTGTGAACAAGATAGCGTTGAAAAATCGTCTCCAGCTCATTCCGCTTTGGAGAAAACCGCGTTGACATTTTTTCCAAATGCCTTGCAATAACTCCCCAGCGAAAAGAGCTAGAAGGCTGAAAATGCAGATTTATACTTGTAGGCATTGTGTGAACAAGATAGCGTTAAAAAATCGGCTCCAGCTCATTCCGCTTTGGAGAAAACCGCTTTGACATTTTTTCCAAATGCCTTGCAATAACTCCTCAGCGAAAAGAGCTAGAAGGCTAAAAATGCAGATTTATACTTGTAGGCATTGTGTGAACAAGATAGCGTTGAAAAATCGGCTCCAGCTCATTCCGCTTTGGAGAAAACCGCTTTGACATTTTTTCCAAATGCCTTGCAATAACTCCTCAGCGAAAAGAGCTAGAAGGCTAAAAATGCAGATTTATACTTGTAGGCATTGTGTGAACAAGATAGCGTTGAAAAATCGGCTCCAGCTCATTCCGCTTTGGAGAAAACCGCATTGACATTTTTTCCATATGCCTTGCATTATCTCCTCAGCGAAAAGAGCTAGAAGGCTGAAAATGCAGATTTATACTTGTAGGCATTGTGTGAACAAGATAGCGTTGAAAAATCGTCTCCAGCTCATTCCGCTTTGGAGAAAACCGCGTTGACATTTTTTCCAAATGCCTTGCAATAACTCCTCAGCGAAAAGAGCTAGAAGGCTAAAAATGCAGATTTATACTTGTAGGCATTGTGTGAACAAGATAGCGTTGAAAAATCGGATCCAGCTTATTCCGCTTTGGAGAAAACTGCATTGACATTTTTTCCATATGCCTTGCAATAACTCCCCAGCGAAAAGAGCTAGAAGGCTGAAAATGCAGATTTATACTTGTAGGCATTGTGTGAACAAGATAGCGTTGAAAAATAGGCTCCAGCTCATTCCGCTTTGGAGAAAACCGCTTTGACATTTTTTCCAAATGCCTTGCAATAACTCCTCAGCGAAAAGAGCTAGAAGGCTAAAAATGCAGATTTATACTTGTAGGCATTGTGTGAACAAGATAGCGTTGAAAAATCGGCTCCAGCTCATTCCGCTTTGGAGAAAACCGCATTGACATTTTTTCCATATGCCTTGCATTATCTCCTCAGCGAAAAGAGCTAGAAGGCTGAAAATGCAAATTTATACTTGTAGGCATTGTGTGAACAAGATAGCGTTGAAAAATCGGCTCCAGCTCATTCTGCTTTGGAGAAAACCACGTTGACATTTTTTCCAAATGCCTTGCAATAACTCCCCAGCGAAAAGAGCTAGAAGGCTGAAAATGCAGATTTATACTTGTAGACATTGTGTGAACAAGATAGCGTTGAAAAATCGTCTCCAGGTCATTCTGCTTTGGAGAAAACCGCGTTGATATTTTTTCCATATGCCTTGCAATAACTCCTCAGCGAAAAGAGCTAGAAGGCTAAAAATGCAGATTTATACTTGTAGGCATTGTGTGAACAAGATAGCGTTGAAAAATCGGATCCAGCTTATTCTGCTTTGGAGAAAACCGCATTGACATTTTTTCCATATGCCTTGCATTATCTCAGCGAAAAGAGCTAGAAGGCTGAAAATGCAGATGTATTACTTGTAGGCATTGTGTGAACAAGATAGCGTTGAAAAATCGGCTCCAGCTCATTCCGCTTTGGAGAAAACCGCATTGACATTTTTTCCATATGCCTTGCATTATCTCCTCAGCGAAAAGAGCTAGAAGGCTGAAAATGCAGATTTATACTTGTAGGCATTGTGTGAACAAGATAGCGTTAAAAAATCGGCTCCAGCTCATTCCGCTTTGGAGAAAACCGCGTTGACATTTTTTCCAAATGCCTTGCAATAACTCCCCAGCGAAAAGAGCTAGAAGGCTGAAAATGCAGATTTATACTTGTAGGCATTGTGTGAACAAGATAGCGTTGAAAAATCGTCTCCAGCTCATTCTGCTTTGGAGAAAACCGCGTTGAAATTTTTTCCATATGCCTTGCAATAACTCCTCAGCGAAAAGAGCTAGAAGGCTAAAAATGCAGATTTATACTTGTAGGCATTGTGTGAACAAGATAGCGTTAAAAAATCGGCTCCAGCTCATTCCGCTTTGGAGAAAACCGCGTTGACATTTTTTCCAAATGCCTTGCAATAACTCCTCAGCGAAAAGAGCTAGAAGGCTAAAAATGCAGATTTATACTTGTAGGCATTGTGTGAACAAGATAGCGTTGAAAAATCGGCTCCAGCTCATTCTGCTTTGGAGAAAACCGTGTTGACATTTTTTCCATATGCCTTGCATTATCTCAGCGAAAAGAGCTAGAAGGCTGAAAATGCAGATTTATTACTTGTAGGCATTGTGTGAACAAGAGTGCGTTGAAAAATCTGCTCCAGCTCATTCCGCTTTGGAGAAAACCGCGTTGACATTTTTTCCAAATGCCTTGCAATAACTCCCCAGCGAAAAGAGCTAGAAGGCTGAAAATGCAGATTTATTACTTGTAGGCATTGTGTGAACAAGAGTGCGTTGAAAAATCGGCTCCAGCTCATTCCGCTTTGGAGAAAACCGCGTTGACATTTTTTCCATATGCCTTGCATTATCTCCTCAGCGAAAAGAGCTAGAAGGCTGAAAATGCCGATTTATACTTGTAGGCATTGTGTGAACAAGATAGCGTTGAAAAATAGGCTCCAGCTCATTCCGCTTTGGAGAAAACCGAGTTGACATTTTTTCCAAATGCCTTGCAATAACTCCCCAGCGAAAAGAGCTAGAAGGCTGAAAATGCAGATTTATACTTGTAGACATTGTGTGAACAAGATAGCGTTGAAAAATCGGCTCCAGCTCATTCCGCTTTGGAGAAAACCGCGTTGACATTTTTTCCATATGCCTTGCATTATCTCCTCAGCGAAAAGAGCTAGAAGGCTGAAAATGCAGATTTATACTTGTAGGCATTGTGTGAACAAGATAGCGTTGAAAAATCGGCTCCAGCTCATTCCGCTTTGGAGAAAACCGCGTTGACATTTTTTCCATATGCCTTGCATTATCTCCTCAGCGAAAAGAGCTAGAATGCTGAAAATGCAGATTTATACTTGTAGGCATTGTGTGAACAAGATAGCGTTGAAAAATCGGCTCCAGCTCATTCCGCTTTGGAGAAAACCGCGTTGACATTTTTTCCAAATGCCTTGCAATAACTCCCCAGCGAAAAGAGCTATAAGGCTGAAAATGTAGATTTATACTTGTAGGCATTGTGTGAACAAGATAGCGTTGAAAAATCGGCTCCAGCTCATTCCGCTTTGGAGAAAACCGCGTTGACATTTTTTCCAAATGCCTTGCAATAACTCCCCAGCGAAAAGAGCTAGAAGGCTAAAAATGCAGATTTATACTTGTAGGCATTGTGTGAACAAGATAGCGTTGAAAAATCGGCTCCAGCTCATTCCGCTTTGGAGAAAACCGCATTGACATTTTTTCCATATGCCTTGCATTATCTCCTCAGCGAAAAGAGCTAGAAGGCTGAAAATGCAGATTTATACTTGTAGACATTGTGTGAACAAGATAGCGTTGAAAAATCATCTCCAGCTCATTCCGCTTTGGAGAAAACCGCATTGACATTTTTTCCATATGCCTTGCATTATCTCCTCAGCGAAAAGAGCTAGAAGGCTGAAAATGCAGATTTTATACTTGTAGGCATTGTGTGAACAAGATAGCGTTGAAAAATCAACTCCAGCTCATTCCGCTTTGGAGAAAACCACATTGACATTTTTCCATATGCCTTGCATTATCTCCTCAGCGAAAAGAGCTAGAAGACTGAAAATGCAGATTTATACTTGTAGGCATTGTGTGAACAAGATAGCGTTGAAAGATCGGCTCCAGCTCATTCCGCTTTGGAGAAAACCGCGTTGACATTTTTCCACATGCCTTGCATTATCTCCTCAGCGAAAAGAGCTAGAAGGCTGAAAATGCAGATTTATACTTGTAGGCATTGTGTGAACAAGATAGCGTTGAAAAATAGGCTCCAGCTCATTCCGCTTTGGAGAAAACCGCATTGACATTTTTTCCATATGCCTTGCATTATCTTATCGAAAAGAGCTAGAAGGCTGAAAATGCAGATTTATTACTTGTAGGCATTGTGTGAACAAGATAGCATTGAAAAATCGGCTCCAGCTCATTCTGCTTTGGAGAAAACCGCTTTGACATTTTTTCCAAATGCCTTGCAATAACTCCTCAGCGAAAAGAGCTAGAAGGCTAAAAATGCAGATTTATACTTGTAGGCATTGTGTGAACAAGATAGCGTTGAAAAATCGGCTCCAGCTCATTCCGCTTTGGAGAAAACCGCTTTGACATTTTTTTCAAATGCCTTGCAATAACTCCTCAGCGAAAAGAGCTAGAAGGCTAAAAATGCAGATTTATACTTGTAGGCATTGTGTGAACAAGATAGCGTTAAAAAATCGGCTCCAGCTCATTCCGCTTTGGAGAAAACCGCGTTGACATTTTTTCCAAATGCCTTGCAATAACTCCCCAGCGAAAAGAGCTAGAAGGCTGAAAATGTAGATTTATACTTGTAGGCATTGTGTGAACAAGATAGCGTTGAAAAATCGGCTCCAGCTCATTCCGCTTTGGAGAAAACCGCGTTGACATTTTTTCCAAATGCCTTGCAATAACTCCTCAGCGAAAAGAGCTAGAAGGCTAAAAATGAAAATTTATACTTGTAGGCATTGTGTGAACAAGATAGCGTTGAAAAATCATCTCCAGCTCATTCCGCTTTGGAGAAAACCGCATTGACATTTTTTCCATATGCCTTGCATTATCTCCTCAGCGAAAAGAGCTAGAAGGCTGAAAATGCAGATTTTATACTTGTAGGCATTGTGTGAACAAGAGTACGTTGAAAAATCGGCTCCAGCTCATTCCGCTTTGGAGAAAACCGCATTGACATTTTTTCCAAATGCCTTGCAATAACTCCCCAGCGAAAAGAGCTAGAAGGCTGAAAATGCAGATTTATACTTGTAGGCATTGTGTGAACAAGATAGCGTTGAAAAATCGGCTCCAGCTCATTCCGCTTTGGAGAAAACCGCGTTGACATTTTTTCCATATGCCTTGCATTATCTCCTCAGCGAAAAGAGCTAGAAGGCTGAAAATGCAGATTTATACTTGTAGGCATTGTGTGAACAAGATAGCGTTGAAAAATCGGCTGCAGCTCATTCCGCTTTGGAGAAAACCGCGTTGACATTTTTTCCATATGCCTTGCATTATCTCCTCAGCGAAAAGAGCTAGAAGGCTGAAAATGCAGATTTATACTTGTAGGCATTGTGTGAACAAGATAGCGTTGAAAAATCGGCTCCAGCTCATTCCGCTTTGGAGAAAACCGCGTTGACATTTTTTCCAAATGCCTTGCAATAACTTCCCAGCGAAAAGAGCTAGAAGGCTGAAAATGTAGATTTATACTTGTAGGCATTGTGTGAACAAGATAGCGTTGAAAAATCATCTCCAGCTCATTCCGCTTTGGAGAAAACCGCATTGACATTTTTTCCATATGCCTTGCATTATCTCCTCAGCAAAAAGAGCTAGAAGGCTGAAAATGCAGATTTTATACTTGTAGGCATTGTGTGAACAAGATAGCGTTGAAAAATCGGCTCCAGCTCATTCCGCTTTGGAGAAAACCGCATTGACATTTTTCCATATGCCTTGCATTATCTCCTCAGCGAAAAGAGCTAGAAGGCTGAAAATGCAGATTTTATACTTGTAGGCATTGTGTGAACAAGATAGCGTTGAAAAATCGGCTCCAGCTCATTCCGCTTTGGAGAAAACCACATTGACATTTTTTCATATGCCTTGCATTATCTCCTCAGCGAAAAGAGCTAGAAGGCTGAAAATGCAGATTTATACTTGTAGGCATTGTGTGAACAAGATAGCGTTGAAAGATCGGCTCCAGCTCATTCCGCTTTGGAGAAAACCGCGTTGACATTTTTTCCATATGCCTTGCATTATCTCCTCAGCGAAAAGAGCTAGGAGGCTGAAAATGCAGATTTATACTTGTAGGCATTGTGTGAACAAGATAGCGTTGAAAAATCGGCTCCAGCTCATTCCGCTTGGGAGAAAACCGCATTGACATTTTTCCACATGCCTTGCATTATCTCCTCAGCGAAAAGAGCTAGAAGGCTGAAAATGCAGATTTATACTTGTAGGCATTGTGTGAACAAGATAGCGTTGAAAAATCGGCTCCAGCTCATTCCGCTTTGGAGAAAACCGCATTGACATTTTTTCCCAAATGCCTTGCAATAACTCCCCAGCGAAAAGAGCTAGAAGGCTGAAAATGCAGATTTAAACTTGTAGGCATTGTGTGAACAAGATAGCATTGAAAAATCGTCTCCAGCTCATTCCGCTTTGGAGAAAACCGCATTGACATTTTTTCCAAATGCCTTGCAATAACTCCCCAGCGAAAAGAGCTAGAAGGCTGAAAATGCAGATTTATACTTGTAGGCATTGTGTGAACAAGATAGCGTTGAAAAATCGGCTCCAGCTCATTCCACTTTGGAGAAAACCGCGTTGACATTTTTTCCATATGCCTTGCATTATCTCCTCAGCGAAAAGAGCTAGAAGGCTGAAAATGCAGATTTATACTTGTAGGCATTGTGTGAACAAGATAGCGTTGAAAAATCGGCTTCAGCTCATTCCGCTTTGGAGAAAACCGCGTTGACATTTTTTCCAAATGCCTTGCAATAACTCCCCGGTATCTGTATCTGGGGGGTGTATTTGTGTGTCTGTATCTGGGGGTCTGTATCTGTGTGTGGGGGGTGTGTCTGTACCTTTGTGTGTGGGGGGGGGTGGGGGTCTGTATCTGTGTGTGTGTGTGAGGGAGACGGCTACACAGGAGGAGACAGCACAACAAGAGCGCTAATGGGGCTTCCACAGCGCATCTCCCTGTGTGTAGGCTCCGGAACACCACAGATAAATAACAATCGCGCATCATTACAGTTTATGTTCTTCTGGAATCATTACAGTTTATGTTCTTCCTGCTCCATTGTGCATCATTTAGAGATTAACTGGGAGACATCAGACCTGCAATAATGTTCTATTGGGGCAGATGTATCAAGCCTTAGAAACAGAGTGGGGAGAAGTTGCCCAATGCAGCCACTCAGCTTGTCATTCATCTAGCACAATGTCTGTACACATCTCACCGTGTGTGTGTCTGTATATGTGTGTGTGGGGTGTCTGTGTATCTGGGGGGTTGTATTTGTGTGTCTGTATATGGGGGGTCTGTATCTGTGGGGGGGTGTCTGTATCTGTGGGGGGGTTTCTGTATCTGTGTGTGGGGGTGTCTGTATCTGTGTGTGGGGTGTCTGTATCTGGGGGGGTGTATTTGGGTGTCTGTATCTGGGGGTCTGTATCTGTGTCTGAATATGTGGGGTGTGTGTCTGTATCTGAGTGTGTAGGGGGTAATGTCTGTATATGTGTGTGGGGGTGTCAGTATCTGGGGGTGTATTTGTGTGTCTGTATATGGGGGTCTGTATCTGTGTGTGGGGGTGTGTCTGTATCTGTGTGGGGTGTGTATCTTTGAGTGTGTGGGGGATTGTCTGTATCTGTATGTATGTGGGGGTTGTCTGTATCTGTGGGGGGTATATTTGTGTGTCTGTATCTGGGGTGTGTGTCTGTATCTGTGTGTGGGGTGTGTTTGTATCTATGTGTGTGAGGGGGTGTGGTATGACACACCGACAGTCGGGATTCCGACAGTCATTTCTCTGACGTCGGAATCCCGACTGCACAGCGGGGGGAGCGCAATTAAGCCCCTTGCGGGCTCGCGCCGCTGCAGGCACGGTGGCGAGCTGCGCTTGCCACCTATTTTATTCCCCCTCTATGGGGGTCGTGGACCCCCACGAGAGAGCAGTCGGGATTCCGACGTTGGAGTAATGACTGCCGGAATCTTGACTGTCGGGAAGCCATCCGGCACCCGTGTGAGGGGGTGTCTGTATCTGTGGGGCACAGGCGCCGATTCCGTGAGTGCTCAAGGGCTTGAGCACCCACGGAAATTCTTGGGCACCCATTGGCAGACGACGCCCCTCCCCCCCCCCCCGCGAGTCCCGCTGCCGCACTGCTGAGCGGTTATAAAAAAAATTCATACCCGCCGCCGCCGCGGCCACCTTCAATAGGACAATTCCGCCCTTTGTCAGTCCACGCCCCCCCGCGCACACTTACGCGTCATGCAGCGCTCCTGCCCTCCTGGCCCCATCGCCACCTTCCCCTCCCTCTCCTCCATGCGCCATTTTGCACTTTTGGGCAGCCTAAGGCTCAGGTAGGCACTGGGCGGTGGGGCTCTCGTCCTGCTTCTGCTCTGCTCTTCCGCACTGACCGGCCAAGACCGAGGAATCGGAGAGTGATAATATCACCGATCTAGTGATAGAGACTCTGGTAAGTGCAGACACACGAAGTTGTACAAGTCCTCGTGTATACGACATTGCACATGCACCAACCCATGAACCCCTCGCCTGTCCTGATCATTATTATTGCTGCCTGTACCTGTAGCATCTGACACACAGCACACTGGTGAGAAAGTGGGCGACCCGCACTATCTGTGATAGATTTTGTTTATTTGCAATTATGAATGGAAATGGTCCCACCAATGGGTATTTATTTTATATAAATCTACCCCAATTGGTTGAATTGGTCAACTGATTTAATATATATAGAATACAAGTAGAAGAAAAGCAAATCAGTTTAGTATGACGCACTCCTCATTCATAGTGTCAGCAAAGTGACTAAAAATTGTGCTGTACCTTTAATAAGTGTAAATACTTTTTATATTTTATTTTTATTTTTTATCCATATCACTTACAGGCCATCATTTGTTGCAGCAATAATCTGTCATTTTTATTAATTATGCTTGACCCGATGATCTGTTTCCCTGTATCAGGGATTACAGTGGCGAAAATATTAAAAAAAGGAAGATTGTGAAGTATAGAGAAATAGAAGTTATGAAAGATTAAAATAACTCTCTGCTAACAGTGGTTGATTAATTTAAATGATAAATCCCGCTTATAGTGCAGGTAGGTATCGTATATATTATTTCAGTACAAATGTATATAATAAATGGTTCTAATCCCAATCTTGAGTCAAATGTCTGATTGTATTGTGTGTTTTAATGGTTTATTAAGCAACCTCCTCTCCTATGGGGAGTTTCTGTTTGCTAGTATTCACACTTAGAATGTCAAGTTTGCAACAATTCAGTATATGTTGCTACTTGCATGATACATTGTAATAATACCACATAAGTGTCTTGTAGTCGTTTTGCTGTCTGTAGTATGCGTCCACACACACTGTGAGCAGATCCTAGCCTCTGTATCAATTATGATCAGAAAGTAAGCTGGTCACCTAGTGTTACAGTTGTATTTAAACACAGTGCCTATAGATTGTATAGATGATAGAAAGGTAGTAACCTGCCTTGTGGCCCAGTAAGCTGCCTATAGGTACAATATATAGGGTGTTGGTTCACATGTGCAGTAGTGCAGGTTGGCACGATAATGTCAACGTGTGTATGCAAGGCAGTATACTTAGTAGTTTTTCAGACAATTTAATTTCTGGATAATCACTTTTAGTGACGCTTGTTGTCACAGACCATAATTACACTCTGGTGCAAGTCTACGTCAAGTTATGCTCCCAGTCTTGTAATAGCTGGCGTTATTTATATTCCACTTCCCATGCTTAATAGCGCTAGCAATCTGTGGTGTACACCAGTGTATTTGTGATATAACTGCGCTTAATCTATTTTAGTAGCGCTATTGGTGCTGGGATATTATACACAAAACTAGTGCTATGATCTTGTCTGCCAAATACCGGCAGTTTTACAAGATCATGCTAGCCACACACAAGCGCCGGAGTGTGTAAAAGACAGATCCCGGCTAGTTACACACGCTGTTGGGGATCTGATCCCTGTACTGTGCCTGCGTGTTAGCGATACACACGCGCCGGAGCGTGTAGTGGATGAATCGCGGCCAGTGACACCCGTTGTTTAGGATCTAATCCCTGCACTGTGCCAGCGTGTCAGCGCCTGAAGTGCACGCTGATGTACTTCACTTGCCAGTACTGCTCTTATACTATAGACTCGGACTTAACATGACATTAGACATTTGAACATATAAATACATATGACTGATATTGACACTGTTAACAGAGCAAACTGCCGATGCGCATTTCGCCCTGTCGGCTTTTTCAAGGCTAACCTAGGTGACTGGCCCGCCTTGGTTTGGCTGTATTTCTGAATAGAGGATTGGTTTCCTACAGCCAATCAGTGCCCAAGTAGATACTTTTTCAAACAATGGGGGCTGTTGATTGGTCCATTTGGTTGATCTGGCTGTCCATTGTCTGTGCATGCAGACATTTATCAGTGACAACTTTATCGTTTATCATTACAAATACAGAGATCCATTCGGAGCAATGTATAGTTTTCAATGCCGCTGTTGGTATTTATTAACACACATTACTGTTATGCTACCTATTTCATATGTCCATATTAGGATCTGTTCTTTTTATGTGCATATCATTTTAGGCATATCCTTTTATTAAAATAATTTTTGTTTGAATAACGATTTTGCTCTGAGGTACATTGTCATATGCAGTGGTTCAATCGAAGCAGGATATGCTTATCTGGTGCTATTGGATACAATTATTGGTACAGTTAATTTGACCATTATGGGCACACCATTATATTTAGAATTTTTCTAAAATATACTGTAGAAGGGAGATTTTACTCTGCTGGTTTTGCTATGCATTAGTGAATATTCAACCAACTGCATTAGAAATGCAACACCTTCCAACACACTGGACTCACACACTCATGTTCAGTTAAAACTAGCAGAGTAGAATCTCTGCCAACCCACTGCACATGGACACTAATGCATAGCAAAACCAGTAAAATCTCCCTTCTACAGTATATTTTAGAAAAATTCTAAATATCATGGTGTGCCCATAATAATAATAGACTCTATAATGGACTGTACCAATAATTGTATCCAATAGCACCAGATAAGCATATCCTGCTTCGATTGAACCACTGCATATGACAATGTACCTCAGAGCAAAATCATTATTCAAACAAAAATTATTTAAATAAAAGGATATGCCGAAAATGATATGCACATAAAAAGAACAGATCCTAATATGGACATATGAAATAGGTAGCATAACAGTAATGTGTGTTAATAAATTCCAACAGCGGCATTGAAAACTATACATTGCTCCGAATGAATCTCTGTATTTGTAATGATAAACGATAAAGCTGTCATTGATAAATGTCTGCATGCACAGACAATGGACAGCCAGATCAACCAAATGGACCAATCAACAGCCCCCATTGTTTGAAAACGTATCTACTGGGGCACTGATTGGCCATAGGAAACCAATCCCCTATTCAGAAACTGTTCCCTATAAATACAGCCAAACCAAGGTGGGCCAGTCACCTAGGTTAGCCTTGAAAAAGCCGACAGGGCGAAATGCGCATCGGCAGTTTGCTCTGTTAACAGTGTCAATATCAGTCATATGTATTTATATGTTCAAATGTCTAATGTCATGTTAAGTCCGAGTCTATAGTATAAGAGCAGTACCGGCAAGTGAAGTACATCAGCGTGCACTGCAGGCACTGACACTGGCACAGTGCAGGGATTAGATCCTAAACAACGGGTGTCACTGGCCACGATTCATCCACTACACGCTCCGGCGCGTGTGTATCGCTAACACGCAGGCACAGTACAGGGATCAGATCCCCAACAGCGTGTGTAACTAACCAGAATCTGTATTTTACATGCTCCGGCGCTTGTGTGTGGCTAGCATGATCTTGTAAAACTGCCGGTATTTGGCAGACAAGATCATAGCACTAGTTTTGTGTATAATATCCCAGCACCAATAGCGCTACTAAAATAGATTAAGCGCAGTTATATCACAAATACACTGGTGTACACCACAGATTGCTAGCGCTATTAAGCATGGAAAGTGGAATATAAATAACGCCAGCTATTACAAGACTGGGAGCATAACTTGACGTAGACTTGCACCTAAGTGTAATTATGGTCTGTGACAACAAGCGTCACTAAAAGTGATAATCCAGAAATTAAAGATATGTACACAGTGTGTCTGAAAAACTACTAAGTATACTGCCTTGCATACACACGTTGACATTATCGTGCCAACCTGCACTACTGCACATGTGAACCAACACCCTATATATTGTACCTATAGGCAGCTTACTGGGCCACACGGCAGGTTACTACCTTTCTATCATCTATACAATCTATAGGCACTGTGTTTAAATACAACTGTAAAGCTGCCCATACACTAGCCGATTTTGGTCCGATTTCGGCCAGATCAGTCGGATCTGGCCGAAATCGGAACAAAATCGGCTAGTTTTGATGCCCCCTCAGATCCGATGCGTGGTCCCGTGCGCATTGGATCTGCATCGGGTGGTCGGACCTGCTGCACGTCCGACCACCCGACTTGGGACCTAGTCTGTAGTGGTAGTGGGGCGGCGGGGTGGGCGGCAAGTGCAGGGTCCGGGGCGGCTCTGCAGAAACACTGCGCTGGTCAGCGGCGGCAGTGTTTTGAAAACAATTCAAACGATAGGCCTGCCGCTGATTGGCTGAGGGAGAGAGCGCTCCCAGCCAATCATCAACGAGGTCGCTGATTGGTTGAGAGCGCATCCTCTCTCAGCGGCCAGCCTATAGTTTGAATTGTTTTCAAAACACTGCCGCCGCTGACCGCACGGTCTCCGCAGTGACCATCCAGCTGGACACTGTGGAGACTCCTGCCCGCCCTGGACCCCATCCAGCTCGGACTCCAGACCCCCTGCAGCTCCCCGGGAATTTACATGGGATAAATCATGCAATTTATCCCATGTGAAAAATGGCACATCAAGTGCCAAATCGTAGTGAGCTCTCCCGGGGAGCTGCCGGAAGAGCTATGAGGACATTAGGTCCAACTTGTCTTTCAGACAAGTCGGCCTAATGTATGGTGGCCCTAACACTAGGTGACCAGCTTACTTTCTGATCATAATTGATATAGAGGCTAGGATCTGCTCACAGTGTGTGTGGACGCATACTACAGACAGCAAAACGACTACAAGACACTTATGTGGTATT
Source organism: Crinia signifera (assembly GCF_055691185.1). Classification (NCBI taxonomy): domain Eukaryota; kingdom Metazoa; phylum Chordata; class Amphibia; order Anura; family Myobatrachidae; genus Crinia; species Crinia signifera. Next base: position 60,491,454 of record NC_139227.1, on the reverse strand, counting down.
ATTACAATGTATCATGCAAGTAGCAACATATACTGAATTGTTGCAAACATGACATTCTAAGGGCAGTATTCAATGAGAAAAATTCTCTGTGTTTTATAGAGAATTTTTGCTTTTTTCGCCTTGGACGGAGCATTTTGCTCTCCAAAAGTGAACCACCCTATTCAATGTGAAATATTCGCCGTCTTTCTAAGTGATTTTCGCCGTCTCTCTCCGTGTAGAAATTCTCCATCTTTTGATGGAGAGCTGGAATGTGAACTTTTAAACTAAAAGGTTTTTTTTTTTTAATTTTGGTGTAAAAAAATCAGGTTTTTTTTTTTCTGTGAAGGGCCATGTTATTCTTATTCATGTGCTTATAGCACATGAATATATATTTAATTTAAAAAAAAATTTTTTTTTAATTTTTTTTTTTTTTTTACACAGAGCAGCCAGCAGGGGGCCGGAGCGCTCGAGCCGCTCATTAGATATTCATATATTCACTGCACCCGATCGTTAATATGCACGATCGGGTGCAGTGAAAACTGGGTCCCCCGCTGGCTATAGGGGGGGGCAGCCTGTGCTGCCTGAGTCCCGGGGAGCCCACCTCCCCTCCACATTCCTCTGGAGCAGCCAGGGAGACTTTAATCTCTCTGGCTGCTTCCGTCCCCCGGCTCCCTGAAAGCTCCCTGCCGCGGACACCCGTCCGCTGCAGGGGTTAAGACTCGCCGCGAGTGAATAGTGGGAGCAGGAGGCTCCGGAACACGGAGAGTGCATGGCGAGAGAAAAAATCTCTCGCCATGCACAGAGAATTTTTTTCATTGAATACTGCCCAATGTGTGAATACTAGCAAACAGAAACTCCCCATAGGAGAGGAGATTGCTTAATAAACCATTAAAACACACAATACAATCAGACATTTGACTCAAGATTGGGATTAGAACCATTTATTATATACATTTGTACTGAAATAATATATACTATACCTACCTGCACTATAAGCGGGATTTATCAATTAAATTAATCAACCACTGTTAGGAGAGAGTTATTTTAATCTTTCATAACTTCTTTTTCTCTATACTTCACAATCTTCCTTTTTTAATATTTTCGCCACTGTAATCCCTGATACAGGGAAACAGATCATCGGGTCAAGCATAATTAATAAAAATGACAGATTATTGCTGCAACAAATGATGGCCTGTAAGTGATATGGATAAAAAATAAAAATAAAATATAAAAAGTATTTACACTTATTAAAGGTACAGCACAATTTTTAGTCACTTTGCTGACACTATGAATGAGGAGTGCGTCATATTAAACTGATTTGCTTTTCTTCTACTTGTACACAGCACACTGGTAACAGCTTGGAGCAGTCTCCCGCTGCACCTACTGATCTAGCACACAGGTAGCAGTCCCCCTGTTCCTACTGCATCTAGCACACAGGTAACACTCTATCACACAGGTAACAGTAGACTGGGAGCAGTCCCCCTCTGTACCTACTGCATATAGCACACAGGTAACAGTCCCTCTGTACTTATTGCATATAGCACACAGGTAACAGTCCCTCTGTACTTACTGCATGAGGCACACAGGCAACAATCCCTCAATACTTAATGCATCTAGCTGACAGGTAACAGCACACTGGCAACAGCTTGGATCACAGTACTACTTCTAGCACACAGGTAACAGTCCCCCTGTACCTACTGCATCTAGCACACAGGTAACAGTCCCCCTGTACCTATTGCATCTAGCACACAGGTGACAGACAGCACACTGACAACAATCATGTGTCATGTGTCCATAGCTTTAGAGCAGAAGTCCTCAAACTATTTTGTTCTGGGACCCCATCAGACAATAAAATTGATTACAGGACCCCATCAGACAATAAAATTGATTACGGGACCCCAGCAAGTTACTGTAGAAGGTCATCCCATCACATGTGTGGTCAGCAGACAGCTGGTAACATTGTGGAGGCACAAAATAATGTGAGTCTGAAATAACAGACAATTCAACAGATTTTTCAGACTCCTTCAATCACTGATTGAGATTAGAGAAATCATCAGCCTGATGGTCAGCAACATAGAGTCGCGACCCCATGCTGAGAAGGTCAGGACCCACTTTGGGGTCAGGACCCACAGTTTGAGAACTGCTGCTTTAGAGCATAGATTTTGCAAGGCCAAAAAATATAACTGAATGTGTTTAAAAAAAAAAATAATAATAATGAAGATGGGTCAAGGGGTGGGGCTTGGACAGGTCAAGGGGCGGGGCTTTGGGCGGGTCAAGGGGTGGGTCAATGTCCGGGAATCTCGAGCACCCACCAGCAAAACGATAAATCGGCACCTATACTGTGGGGTGTGTGTTGGTTGTGTGTGTGTGGGGGGGGGGGGGGGGGTGTCTGTATCTGTGTGTATGTATCTGGGGGGTCTGTATCTGTGTGGGGGCAGTGTGTGTGTGTCTTTTAATCACAGTCAGTAGGTGATTTAGGGGCACAAATTTCCCCGGGGGGGGATCTGCACATGCACGGTTAGCGCTGACCGCACTGCCCCAGCAGCAGTGCAAACAGTGCCCCATAGGCTACAATGGGCTATTGAGATCTCAGTATGGAGGTAGCCCAGGGATTTGATGCGCTGCTGTCTGATGTTGATACATCGGGCAGCTTCGCATACCCCATAGAAACCTTTGGGGGAGGTGGCCGGCGGCGGTACAGGAGGTATCCCTCCTGATACATTTGGGGGATACTCAATATTTGCGGCTAAAATTCGGGGACTTAGCCGCAAATATTCAGTGATAAATAGGCCCCTTAGCAACTGGCAGAAGCAATCAGTCAGGGACCTGCGCACATGCCCATGAGTCAGATGGCGATCCTGGGGGCCGGGGGGGGGGGGGGGGGGGAATGCGGTAAGGAATTTCCCAGTCTGTCGGCTCTGTTTGTACTATGAGCACCTGGAAGTGAGGAATGTGGCATGGAGGTGTTACAGTGTGTGTGTGTGTGTGTGTGTGTGTGTGTGTGTGTGTGTGTGTGTGTGTGTGTGTGTGTGTGTGTGTGTATATATGTGGAATGTGGCATGGAGGTGTTACAGTGTGTGTGTATATATATATATATATATATGTGGAATGTGGCATGGAGGTGTAACAGTGTGTGTGTGTGTGTATATATATATATATATGTGTGTGTGTGTATGTATATATATATGTGTATAACCTTCAATAAAGCAGGCGTCACTCCGGGTCTTAGTAAATCAAATGGTGGAATTTATTTTCCTTCTTAACGGTCTACGCCGTTTCGGGCAGTCGCCCTTCGTCAGGACCAGAAGAAATAACAAGTGCAACAACAAAGTGTAAAGAAAAAATGGACTTACATATAGGGGACCCGCCGTGTAGCGTCCTCCTCCGTCTGGGACCCCTGCTGACAACTTCCGGGATCTCCCGGAAGTGACCTGTCCGTCCTGGCAGCGGAGGAGGCCACACTAGGGAAAAGTGAAAACATGCCAGTACATTAGAGACACTGGTTAAAGTGCAATGTGCTTTGTACATAAAATATCTAATATAATACAGTGCTAGTATACATGTGTATATGCAGAAAACAACACTTAATAAAAAATATTTTACAGATATTACTGCGCACTTTCCCTGTGCTTATACTTGAGTAGCCACAAGATGGCAGTGTGGCACAACATAATTCCCAGAAAGATTTCTATAACTGTTCTTTAATTTATTAAACAATGCAGGTATGCTGGGACTATCACGTCAGGGAATGTAAATGGACAAACAAATCCACCATGATTATATTGGGCAACCTGAAAAAATATTTGCATAACACTGTGCGTATGAACATATCAATATGATACCGTGTGGCCAGTAATGCCACACATATACCCATAAAACATGCATATTTATGTGTCCCTCAAATATCTCTCATCCATTCTCCCCAAGAGCATATATTATTTCTACAAAAACTGCCTAGATTCATGGTCTCATTTAGACCTCCTGGTCTTAAGGTGCCCAGTGTATGGATTCACCTGCTTTCGATTTGCAAGAGGCTTTTGCCTCTATCACCCCCTCTTAGGGATTCCGGGGCCTGGTCAATTAGTTGAAAACGTAGGTTAGCTACCCCGTGCCGGGCCTCTAATAAGTGTCTGGCCACGGTTTGCTCACTGTGGCCTTTATCCAGAGCTGCACGGATGGCTGTTCTGTGATTTGCCATACGCTCTTTTATCGTGCATATGGTCTTCCCGACATAATTTAACCCACACGGGCATGTCAACAAATAGATGACATATTTGGACATACATGTTAGAACTGGTTTGATGTTATACACCTTGCCCGTGTGGGGATGTCGGAAAGAGGTACCAGAGGTCATGTAGCTACAGGTTACACAACCTGTGCACCTGTAGCAGCCCCCTTTACGGGAAAGAAAATGTGTGGGTTTACTTTGAAGTTTGGAAATGGCAGTCTTCACTATTCTATCCCCAATACTTCTACCCCTTACAAAGCCTGTCTGGAGTCGAGTGTTTTTAAGGCTAGGGATATGGGGGTCTGTGGAGATGATCGGCCACATACTCTTAGCTTTTTTAACAATCCCGGGGCTCTTGTCTGAATAATGCTTGACCCATGTAAATGTTCCTGTATTGGAACTGGTGTCCTGGTGTTTACTTTTAAGCAGTTGCTGTCGTGAGATATTAATGGCTTTATCTTTTGCCTCCCTGAGGAGTTGATAAGGATAGCCCCTCTCCAGGAACCTATTAACCATGATGTCCAGTTGGGTGTCCCTCACTGACACATCACTATTCACCCTACACACCCGTATAAATTGGGAGTAGGGCAAACTGGCAGTGGTTGCCCTTGGATGAAAGCTTTGAAATTGCAACATCATGTTGCGGTCAGTGGGCTTTGTATAGAGTTGGGTACTGATTTTATTCCCACTTTTCATGATACGGACATCCAAAAGTCCAACTGGTTAGGACTGATAGTGTAGGTCAGCTTGACCGGGCTACTGGTGCCATTATGTTGCTCTAGCAACTTGACCAGGTCATCCTGGGGCCCTGTCCATAGCAGGATCAGGTCATCTATGTACCTGTAATAAAATAGTGCATGTTGTTTAAACATCTCATTACAAAGGAATATTTCACTTTCGACCTGGAACATGTATGCGTTTGCATACACTGGAGCGGACGGAGAACCCATGGCACACCCTGACACCTGATTATAGTATTTTTTATCATATATAAAGATGTTATGGGTGAGGGTGAATTCCAGAAGTTGTAAAAGAAAGTCTGGACTGGGACCAATGTAGTGCGTACTGTGTGCCATGAGTTCTCCTACCGGCCGCAGCTCCTGCTGGTGGGGGATGCAGGTATAAAGGCTGGTTACATCTATCTCCACCAGCAACGTGTTGATGGGGATGTCTCCCAGCTCCTGCAATTTAATAAGCAATGAGGTGGTGTCCTTAAGGTATGTGCTCGTATTCTGCACACAATTTTGCAGAAACGCATCAACATATCTTGCCACTGGTTCACACAGAGAACCCCTGGCAGAGATGATGGGTCTGCCAGGGGGCCTCTGTGGATTCTTGTGGAGTTTCGGTATAATATAGAATACCGGCGTAATCGGATGTTGTCTTAACAGGCTCTTCTTGACATCAGGTGAAGTCAGATGATTAGCGATGGCACTGTCCAATATGGCTTCTAATTCGCGGTGATGCTGTATCGTTGGGTCAGCAGTCAATAGCTCATAGGTCAGTCCATCCGCCAACAGGCGTTCACACTCTTCTTTGTAGAAGGATAAATCCATAACCACCACCGCCCCTCCTTTGTCCGCCGAACGAACAATGATGTCAGTGCTTTCACTCAAACTCTTAAGTGCTTTATGTTCTTCTTTACTGAGATTTTGTGTAGAAGCACTTGGGACATCATGGCAGCTGTTTTCCAGTATGCGGGCAAAGGATTCAATTGTGGGGTCTTGTTTTTGTCAAAATGTTCGCGTAAGCGGAGTTTTCTTTGCAGGCGGTAGTTATCGATCTTCCATTTGAAATCGTTATGTGCCACTGTTGGCACAAAATTCAAGCCCTTGTTCAGCAATGATGTTTCTGCCGTGGTTAATACCGCACTGGAAAGATTAAACACCACATCTAGCGACCCCTTCTTGGCTGCCGCCTTCCTCTCCCTTTCCCCCTGGCCACCTCGTCTCGATCGTTTCGAATCGTGTCGGCATCTCTGGCTCTGGTGCCCACAGCTAAAGGGATCTGTACTCTTTGGCGCCCTTGTCTTTGTTGCTGGGGTTGCTCACCTTCGCTGGCAGAGGTGCTGGTATCACGAGCACTGTAGGACACCTGGTTGCGCCAATTTCTGCGAGGGGCTCTGGTGTTGCGCTGTGGAACTGCTCCACCTTGCAGCCATCGATACACCCGATGGTGTGTGTAATCATCGCGTACTTTTGCCAGCTTTTCTTTTTTGAATTTAATCAACTCTTGCTGGTATGTATTCACCTGATCGGTCAATTTAATCAGCAGCTCTTTAGCAGGATCTGTTTTCAGATATGTCTCATGGTCACTCTCGAATTTAGTAATTTTCTCTTTCACCGCCCCCAGCTCCCTGTTTGACTCCTCAATTACAAGGAGCATGAGGTCCATCGAGCACTTGTTTAAAATGCTAATCCACCTGGAACAAAAAGGTGCACTGAATCGCCCGATTGTCAGGGTGTTGTGCACCCTGAAACCCCTCGGTATCAATCTGGAGCGGTGGTATTCGGATAAAGTGACACAATGCATTAAAAAGTCGATCTCCCTCTTCTTGAGCTTGAGAAGCTCCTTAACAGTATCTTCCCCTGACAGGTTATCGCTCATATCGAAGATGGGATTAGAATGCAGTATCGTACTTGCCTCGCTGTCTGAATAGCTATAGGCGTCCATGTTGTCACACAGAAATAGTTTGGTCATCTGTTCTACTGCTGCAGAATCCATGTTAACCCTTTAGTGATCGGGTCACGGCTGCTGCTGTGTTAGACCCAAGAGACTGTTTGCACAGGTGCTCCTGAACGATGAATGGAGGAAATAATGATATACAGTCTCCTACTTACGTGGATGAACGTTGCCTCCGGGGGATAAGCAGTGCAGATATACTAGCTGCGATGTTGGAGACAGCTAGGGTTGCGAGTCCAAAACACTTATTTGTAATCCGGGTGCAGGTGCCTTGACCTCCCTGGGCGTGCTGCAGCAGGACGCTGAGGGCAATACAAAACGTGTGGTGTGTCCGGCACTCCTCGCTGAAAGGTAGTAGGGGCCCTAATTTATTTATTAACAGTTTCTTATATTCCGTTGCGCTTTTCAAAAGGAGACAGTGATATAACAAAAAGGGTATTTACAGACAGTCAAAAGGTAGGAGGGCCCTGCTCGCAAGCTTACAATCTATAGGGAAATAGGCATTGATACATAAGGATAGATACTGTATTCTTTATTGCATCAATTAAAAATATGGAACACTTCACGAATTTGCGTGTCATCCTTAATTTATTTATAGCGTATACATATTCCGCAGCGCTTTACAGAGAATATTTGACCACTCACATCATTCCCTGTCCCAGTGGAGCTTACAATCTGTATTCTCTACCACATGTACACGCACACACAGACATTCTAGGGTTAATATTTGTTGGAAGTTAATTGACCTACCAGTATATTTTTGGAATGTGGGAGAAAACTTGAGTACCTGGAGTAAACCCACGCAAGCACAGGGCGAATATACAAACTCCGCACAGTTAGGGCCGTGGGTATCGAACCCATGACCTCAGCGCTGTGAGGCAGTAATGCTAACTAATAAATATATATATATATATATATATATATTGTGTATGTGTACAGTAAATATGTGTGTACATGCAATGTGTGTATGTGTACAGTATATATGTGTGTACATATAGGGTGTGTGATTTATTTATTTACAGTTTCTTATATAGCTGAGATTCAGTTGCACTTTACAATAGTAGACTGATAAAACAAACTGGGTAACAACAGACAGACTTGAAGGTAGGAGAGCCCAGCGCACGGGCGCCATCTGGTGGTCGGAGAAAAGAATTGCAGAGCAAGTCAGTTCAGCAAAGTTTCTCTAGCATCCGGCCAGCAGCAGCACGTGGACGCAGAAGGGGAATACCGACCAGTTCAGAAGGGGCATCACTGCAGGGTGAGAACAAGCGTTTGAGGGGGGAGGGAATGCCTGAGGCCACGGGATCAGAGGGGCATGATTCAGGGGAAGAGGGCCAGAGCCCAATCGGACATGCCGGGACACGGGGGGAGGGGGAGGCAGCAGGCAGAGCACATCAGGGTCTCCAGGGGTGCGGGGAAAGTGGGTTTTCCTGGCGGAAACCCAGAACTACAATAGCCCTGCTCAGCAGCCCAATTTCACCCCAAGTCGTAGGGGGGGACGGGAGGATTTCCAGGAGCCAGCGGTGGGGGGCGGGAGCCAAGGTCATTTCGCCCACTCCCCCCATTTTGTTCCCCCCCCCCCCCCAGAGGGCAGCAGCCACAGATTTTTGATACGCCAAGGGCGCAGGGCCCAGAGCATCTTGCCGAGGAGGAGCAGATACAGGCATTGTTGACACAAGCCAGAGGGGGGTTGGGGGGATCTTGCCACGTAACAATTGGGGACGCAATGGCCCATGCCTCGACCAGCAGGGCGGCAGCGCAGCCAGGGGGAAGCGGTTCAACCCATGCCTCGACCAGCAGGGTGCCAGCACAATTGGCGGGGACGGAGGCCGTCGCCCAGACAAGCGCGGTTCAAGGAAGCAGCGGATCGGCAATGCACGGAATTGGTGAGATAAGCAATGTGTGTAATGTATATGCAGGTATTGATGCAGTATTGCAGGGTAGCAATGTGAAATATGTTTCTGTGTCTGATGTTGCTGAGGGTAGCAGCCAGAGCGTAGCGGGAGGTGCGGGGGCATTGCCAAGCAGCAATAGCAGGCATAACATCGCCGATCGCCGATGAGAAGTGCAAGGACCTGAAGGAGAGGTTGCGTTTGGCCCGAGAAAACATTAAAAAGAAGAAGTTAGCAGCGCCAGGGGCAGATGCACTGTTAAGTAAAATGGGGCAATCCGGGGCCGGGAAGTCAGAGTTTTTGCACCAGGGAGGCGAAGCAGATCACACACTCGGCACACTAGAAGCGCATCTACCCGCGAAACTTAGAAAGGAGATCGTGAGGGGCGATTTCATAGATATATGCTACCTTACGGAAAACGGCTGGAGGGAGAAAGAAAAATTCAGTGACAAAGGGGTATGACAGAAGGCAGAGCCGGCGCTAGCCGCTCAGCAGAGGATGCAGTGCAGGGAGGTGCCGGGCAGGAGAGGCGCTCCCGTGCTGCATCCTCCTAACTATCTCATCTCTGCTGAGTGCTGTCTTGCTGTTGCTGTCGGTGTGCGCTGCCCCCACCTGACAACAGTGTGTATGACAGGCAGCGCGCCGGAAGCTTTAGCTGATCTGTCCCTCCCAGCAACGAGCGCCTCCCATGCCCGTCCGCACAGGTTGGCAATTATTTCTGCATCCTCTCCCTGCTGCTGAGTTTCATCTCCTGCTACTAAGCACGGAACTCTTCCCCCTACACTCCGTTTACAAGCCCTCCCCCTCTCTACAAGCTGCTGCTGCACAGGAAGCCCGACAAGACCACAGAAAGACTTAACCCTCTAGCATCCTGCTGGTCTAAAACTGTAAGCTTCAATTCAAAAGTGTGTTCATTTAATTGTTTTTATGTGTATGTATGTATTGTATGTGTATATATGTACTGTATGTGTGTGTGTGTGTGTGTTTGTATATATCTTTTTATATTATATAGATACATACACTTATTCACTGTATATATCCTGCATTATTCTGCTATCTGTTGCACCCCAACTTCCTAATCTCACACCATTGACGCCCCCTTGCATACCTCCCAACTTCTGTCCGTATGAAATAGGGACACTCGCGCGGCGAAGCGCCCGAAAAGGGGGCGGGGCATATGCAAATGAGGGTGCGGCTTATGCTAATTAGCCGCAACCTCATTTTCATACGAGAATAGACGCTGTGCGCATGCGCACAGCATCTATTCTACTAGATTGGGGGTCTCCCAACTGTCACCACCCCGCAGCGGGACAATGCCTGCCGCGGGTGGGACAGCGGGACAGGACCCGAAAATCGGGACTGTCCCTCTAAAATCGTGACAGTTGGGAGGTATGCCCTTGTGTTCTCTACCTCTCTCCCTGCCACCCCTGTGCCCCCATTCTCGTGGTCTTCAACCCGGCTGCCGTGGTCTTCAACCCGGCTGTGTTGTCTCTCTCCCCTTCTCCCTCTATCCCACTACTCGGCAGCTACCTTTCTCCCACCCAGTGGCAGCTGTGTGTCTGTGTCGGCGTCCATTTGTCTGTGTCAGCATCCATATGTCAGCATCCTTGTGTCTGTCTGTCTGCTCCTGTCTGTGTGCCAGCATCCATGTGTCAGGGTATAGCATTGTATCAGCATCAGTGTGTCTGTGTGTCAACGTCATTGTGTCTGATACATTGATTATGATGCACAGCTTTTCAGCATCTGTTTGGGAATCAGCATCTGTGTCAGCTTGTCAGTGTCTGCCTGTGTGTCAGCATCTGTGTTTCTGTGTGTGTTCATGTTTGTATGCCAGTGTGCATTTCTCAGTGCCTGTGTCACAGCATCCATGAATCAATGTCTGTGTGTCAGCGTGTACATGTCAGTGTAAGCATATGTCTGCATGTCTGTGTGTTAGAGTCCAGCTCCTGCGTCCATGTGTGTCAATGGCTATCTGCTTGTCAGCTTCTGTGTGCAAGTGTGACAGGAGCTGTCTGTGTCAGTCTCCACATACATCTATGTGTGTGAGTCAGAGTTTGTATGTCAGAAAACATGTTAGCATCCATGTTTTTGTAAGCAGCTGTCTGTGTGTTACCATTTATATGTGTGTGCGTGTCGGCGGCTATCTGTGTGCCAACGTCCCTATCCCAGTCTGCCTGATCGCCCCTGTCATCTTAAGGACATGCCCCCAGGGACCCAGTAGTTTTTTTTCTTTTTATGTTTTTTTGTTTTGTGATTGAGGATTTGGAAACCCCCCCCTCTCCTACCTTCTCTTTCCTCCCTGTGGCACCTGTGTGATAAACAGGCAGCAGTGACAGGCTTTATTCTGTAGGGGCACTACTAGTGTGGGCATTATGTGTAAGGGCCACTACTGATTTGGGCATTATGTGTATATAAATGACACTACTACTATAGATGTGTATAACTTGCACTTCTACTGTAGACATTATGGGACACTGCTGTGGACATTATTTGTATAAACATCACTACTACTACTGTGGGCATTTTGGGTATAAGCGGCACAACTACTATGTGCTATTTGTGTATAAGAGGCACTAGACTTATGTCCGGTATAAGGGCACTACTGTAGACATTTTTTATAACGAACACTACAGTGGATATTGTATATAAATTGCACTACAGTGTGTTATAAATGTGTACTACTGTGTGTTGTAATGTAAATTAGGCACTACTGTATGACACTGTAAGGGGCATTACCGCAAGACATAATGTGAATAAGGGGAACGACTGTGTGTTTTAACGTAAATAAAATTGTGGTACAGTACTGTTTGCCATCATTTGAATTGGAGCTACTATTCTGTGCTCAAAACCTTTCCTTGTGAGAACACATCCTTTTTCTGGTGCACACCTTCAGCTTGCTCTGTCCTTTTATTAGCTATGGTAGAAAGTGCGCAAATTTATAGTTTGCAGGTAGGCGCCAAACACCCTAGCACCGGCCCTGACAGAAGGAATTCTACAAAACTATACAGCATTGGGTATCGGGAATGTTGGCGTACGCAGGCTGTTACGTGCAAGCGTACCCCAACATGCTAATGAACATGGTGAAATACGTTAACCTGATATATAACATGCATAACGATTGTGGAGGTCAGGCTTGGCGCAGATATGATGAGGCTTTTAGGCTCAGGTCACAGGGACATAAGCCCATCAAGTATGGCACTAGGGATATGGAGCTATGGTTTAAGACGCAATCGGAGGCTCTGGCAGAAAAAAGTATCACAGGGCAGAAGTCAGCAGGGAGGCCTAGCACGCACAAGCATGACAAGCTTAAATGCTATGCATTTAACGATGCAGAGTGCACCAGACAGTCCTGTAAATTCAAGCATGCCTGTACAACCTGCAGCGGAAATCACCCTGCAAAGAATTGCTATAAGCGGAAAGGTCAGCACGGGGACAAGGTACCCCGAGCGGCAGTCACTGAAAAAAGCACCTAGCCCAGTGAGGCTAGGGGGGATCTGGGAGTAGCTATCCAGATACCCAGGGGCTGGCTGGCAGGCAACTTATAGCCTGGGGGCAAGTCCAGAGCACTGGCCCATAAGTAACAGCGCATCGTTAAAATGGAGGTTTTTCATTAAAAATATAACGACACCACAGGCTTCTCCCCCTGTATAAAAACAGGACACCACAAGCTGCTCCCCCTGTATAATAACAGGACACCACAGGTTGCTACCCACACAAGGATCAGGGGAAGCCAGGCACTGGCACACACAAATTAACAGTAGCCGGCGGAGGGCTTTTGCACACACCACTCCACCACCCTGCCATGCTTACAGCTGGCTGCGGATGCTTCCGGATGCTCTTACTGTCATAGCTGGCCAGCTCCGCCTCCTTAAACAGCTGAGTAGCTGAAGGAGGCAGAGCTGCTCACCTATGGCAGCGAGAGTGGCTGCAGCTGCCACGCGGACAGTCTCCTCCAGTCAGCCTAATTTATGATGCAGGGGGGCTAGTGACACTACCCCCTGGCCTAGCACATTATTGTCATGTGGCTCCAGGTTAACTGAGATTTTGTGCAAATGCAGAAGCTCCGATTATGGCAGCCGAGATTTTGTATGTATCAGCCTGGCTTGGTGCGGGACACGGCACACTGAAAATTTGCCTGACTTCCCGTCGTCGCAATTCCCCCCTGCCACAACAGGGTTGCTCACCTGCATAAAAAAAGAAGAAGAGGACACCGCAGGCTGCTCTCATGCATAAATAAAGAACCGGACCCCACAGGCTGCTGCCTTGCATAAATAAACAGGACTGCACAGGCTTCTCCCTTGCATAAATAAAGAACTGGACACCACAGGCTGCTCTCCTGCATAAATAAAGAACAGAACACCACAGGCTGCTCTCCGGCATAAAGAACTGGACACCACAGGCTGCTCTCCTCCATAAATAAAGAACAGAACACCACAGGCTGCTCCCCTGCATAAATAAAGAACAGGACACCACAGGCTGCTCCCTTGCGTAAAAAAACAGGACACCACAGGCTGTTCTCTTGCGTAAAGAACAGGACACCACAGGCTGCTCACTTGCATTAAAAAACAGGACACCTCAGGCTGCTCACTTGCATTAAAAACAGGACACCACAAGCTGCCTTGTATAATAATCATGCCAATTGCCATAACATCACAGGCTGCTCCCCCTGTATAATAATCATGCCAATTGCCATGACATCACAGGCTGCTCCCCCTGTATAATAATAATGCCATGACAACACAGGCAACTCTCCCTGTATAATAAAAGTAATGCCATGACACCACCGGCTGCTCCCCCTGTATAATAATTTATTATACAGGGGGAGCAGCCGGTGGTGTCATGGCATTATTATTATACAGGGGGAGCAGCCTGTGGTGTCATGGCATTACTTTTATTATACAGGGAGAGTGGCCTGTGGTGTCATGGCATTATAATTATACAGAATGAGCAGCCTGTGATGTCATGGCATAATGCCATGACACCACAGGCTGCTCCCCCTGTACAATAATAATAATGACACCACAGGCTCCCTCTGTATAATAATAATGCAATGACACCACAGGCTGCTCCCGCTGTATAATAATAATGCAATGACACCACAGGCTGCTCCCGCTGTACAATATAATAATAGTAATGCCATGACACAAATAATTATACAGGGGGAGCAGCCTGTGGCGTTATTGCATTATTATTATACAGCGGGAGCAGCCTGTGGTGTCATTGCATTATTATTATTATACAGAGGGAGCCTGTGGTGTCATTATTATTATTGTACAGGGGGAGCAGCCTGTGGTGTCATGGCATTATGCCATGACATCACAGGCTGCTCCTTCTGTATAATAATAATGCCATGACACCACAGGCCACTCTCCCTGTATAATAAAAGTAATGCCATGACACCACAGGCTGCTCCCCCTTTATAATCATAATGCCATGACACCACCGGCTGCTCCCCCTGTATAATAAATTATGGCATTACTTTTATATTATACAGGGGGAGCAGCCTGTGGTGTCATGGCATTATTATTATACAGAGGGAGCAGCCTGTGGTGTCATGTCATAATGCCTTGGTACAGCTTTCCCTAAGTGTGCTAGCACTTCTGTGGCGGTGACAGTGCCAGTGGATGGCCTGTAAACAAGACATTTCCTCTGCAGGTCCCACCCTATTAGAATAAAAGTGAAGAAAGAATCCGGGACAAAGAGAGAGAGAGAGAGAATGTCAGGGATGGGGCAGGTAAATTGAGGAAATGCAAGGAGGAGAATGAGAGTGTCCGGGTGTGTAAGAGATAGATATAAATAATTTGGCTGTAAGGAAAAGTGAGGGAATGACAGAAAGAGTGAGAAAGTGTCAAAGATAAAGAGGGGGTGAGAGAGAGAGTGCCCAGGATAGAGAATTGCAGGAGATCAGATAGATGGGATGAAAGAGAGAGAGGGAAGAGAGAAATGTGGTGATAAGGGTGTGAGAGAAAGAGAGGGCATGAGAAAAAGGGGGGTGGCAGATGATGTCAGGGATAGAGAGAGGGGGGGATAAGAGAGAAGATGTCATGGATAGAGAGAGGGGCTGTGAGAGGGAAGAAAGAAAGGAGGTAATAGAATGTCAGGGATAGAGAGAGGGAGTGAGAGGTGTCAGATAGATAGATAGATAGATAGATAGATAGATAGATAGATAGATAGATAGATAGTGAGAGAAGGTGTAACGGATAGAGGGGTAAGAGAGAGAAGGGGGTGAGAAAGAGAGGGTGTCAGGGATAGAGAGATGGGAGATTGAAAGAGAGAGAGAGAGAGAGAGAGAGACTCAGGGATAGAGAGAGGGGGGATAAGAGAGAAGATGTCATGGATAGAGAGAGGGGCTGTGAGAGAGGGAAGAAAGAAAGAAGGAAAGAAAGGAGGTGAGAGAATGTCAGGGATAGATAGAGGGAGTGAGAGGTGTCACAGATAGATATATAGACAGACAGACAGAGAGTGAGAGAATGTGTAACGGATAGAGGGGTAAGAGAGAGAAGGGGGTGAGAAAGAGAGGGTGTCAGGGATAGAGAGATGGGAGATTGAACAAGAGGGAGAGAGGGAATAGAGAGAGAGTCTCAGGGATAGAGAGGAGGGGTGAGAGTGAGAAGGTGACGGGGATAGAGAGGGGATGAAAAAGGGACAAGAGTAGGGGGTGAGAGAGATGAGACAGAAAGGGCTGAGAGAGGGTGTCAGATTTAGAGAGATAGAGGAAAGAGAAAGTGGTTGAGATAGACGTGTCGGTGATAGAGAGAGGCAGTAAGAAAGAGAGAGTGTCTGGGATAGAGAGGGGGAAGAGAGAAAAGGTTATATATATATATATATATATATATATATATATATATATATATATATATATATATATAATATCAAATATATAATAGCAAAATCACATGGAAAAAAAAATGGAGGAGGCGCACACCGTAAGCATATGTAGTACATTTATTTATAAGGCGCTGCAAAGTGTCCGCAGCGCCGTACATAGCAAACCAAAAAAAAACAAATTACAAGGTAACGTACAGGGTGTGTTGAAAAATACAGTATAAATAGGGGTATAGCTGGTAGAACTAAAATCAGCATCAGTTCAGAAGTAGGTGTCAAAATTGTCGAGGAGACTGAAGATGAAGTAGAGGAAGGGAAGAACAGGACAGGAGCATAGGTGAGGTAATGAGGTAGGGTGAGTACGTGAGGAAGGAGGACCCTACTCATAAGAGTTAACATACTAAAAATAGGTGGGTGGACGAACGAAATACAATAGGATAAGTAGGAACGGAGGGGAACGGTGGCAGGATAGGAGGATCAAAAGAGGTTAGGAGGAGGGATAGGCTAGTCGAAAAAAGTGGGTTTTGAGGGAGCGCTTGAAGGAGGTAAGGGAATCAGATAGCCTGATGGGTGGCGGGAGGTTGTTCCAGTGCAGATGGGCAGCGCGAGAGAAGTCTTGGACACTACATATGTGTTATAACACTTTACTAAAACTTAAAAGCTCACATACATTTCAGTTTAAAAATATGAACATAGCAGTTCCGTCACCAGCATATGGTACATCGGCAACCAGGCGGGCGCTGACTTGTGCCTGCATGGTTGCCGATGAACCTAAACTGAAATGTACGTGAGCTTTTTAGTTTTAGTAAAGTGCTATAACATATATGCTTACGGTGTGCGCCTCCTTCAGTTTTTTTCCATATAGATAGAGTGTCAGGAGTAGAGAGAAGCGGTGAGAGAGGGGGAGAGAGAAGGGGTGAGACAGAAGGTGTCAGTGAAGAGAGAGAGAGAGGTATTGGAAAGCAGCTGCAGCAGAGAGCACTAACCAGGCAGCATGGAGGTGACCGTGGGGATCTGGATCTGCCGATGTCAGACGTCAGCAGTCAGGTCGGGCTCATGCCAGAGTCATGCCCTGGGAGAGGAAACAGCAATGAAAAATGTACATCTACAATAGTCGAACCAGAAGCTCTAACCTCAGTGCCATGGGGAAAGGAGGATATGAGGAAAGTGTGCAGGAGAGGGGTACATGTGTAGGTGGGGAGGTGGTCAGGGGTGCCACGAATGGGGTAGTGTGAGGAAAAAGTTAGTACGAGAGGGGTACCTGTGAGGGAGGGGGGGCAGGGGTGCCGTGGATGGGGGAGGGGGATGTGAGCAAGATAGGGCTGTATGTAAGCATGGTAAAAGACACACCACTTGGGGCGGGGTGATGCGCTGCTTGGGGCGGGGTTACACGCTACTTAGGGCAAGGCCACATGCTCTGTTGTTCCCACGGGACTACCAGCCTTCCTTTCAAGCCAATTTCCTTTCAATTTGCAGAGCAGCGGGGGACTTGGGCTAAAAGTTGGAGACAAGTCTGCCCCCCATATTACACAACACCATAGTACATTATAATACCCAGTACACACACAGCACACAATACAATATACAACCCCCCATATTGCACCCAGTACATTCACACACACACACACAACATAGTACATTATCCACAGCCCCACATTACACACAGCACATTGCACACTAGTAAATTATATACAGACCCCCCCCCCTCATATTATACTCAATACACACAGCACATTGCACACTAGTAACTTATACACAGACCCCCCCCTATATTATACTCCATACACACAGCACATTGCACACTAGTAACTTATACACAGACCCCCCCCCCCTATATTATACTCCATACACACAGCACATTGCACACTAGTAACTTATACACAGACCCCCCCCCTATATTATACTCCATACACACAGCACATTGCACACTAGTAACTTATACACAGACCCCCCCCCCCTATATACACACAGCACATTGCACACTAGTAACTTATACACAGACCCCCCCCCCCATATTATACTCCATACACATTGCACACTAGTAACTTATACACAGACCCCCCCTATATTATACTCCATACACACAGCACATTGCACACTAGTAACTTATACACAGACCCCCCCCCTATATTATACTCCATACACACAGCACATTGCACACTAGTAACTTATACACAGACCCCCCCCCCCCTATATTATACTCCATACACACAGCACATTGCACACTAGTAACTTATACACAGACACCCCCCCCCCCCCATATTATACTCAATACACACAGCACATTGCACACAACACAAAAGTAAATGATACAGAGACACCCCCCCCCCTATATTACAGCCAGTGGGTACACACACAATACATCAATTACACACATTATACACAGACCCCATTCCCTCAGTACCAGCAGCACTCACATGTCTGTGTTCTTCTTTCCAGGGACGTGCAGGAAGTCAGCACACACACTGCACAGCCCAGGCAGAGGAGCTGTGAGAGCAGGGCTGACACACAGAGCCTGTGGTGGGCGGGGCCAGCCTCAGTGAAGCTGAAGCCTCGGCTGCTAGCTCTCCTCTCAATGCACAGACAGACTTGCTTCCTGTCTGTGTGTGCACAGTGATAGGCGGCTGGGCCCTCCTCCACGTAGCCGTGGAGGCCGGCGGCCATGTTCCTGTGGCCACAGACATCTTTTAAAAGACCACAGGAACATGGCCACCGGCAGTGGAAAAAACGGTAAGGCGGCGGCGGACACGGCCGCAGCACACCTGCCAGAGCGGCCTGGGAGGCAGATGGCACCCAGCCCGCCCCTGCAGATACCCCAGAAAGGTAGAGGCCAAGCTGTTACAGGAGGGCTTCCTGAAGGGTTTCAGGATCCCCATAAGGAAGCCCGTATTGCCCGGAGCGTGCAGCAGGAACCTGCGTTCCACCTGCACGCAGCCGGGGGCAGTGCGAGAAAAGATAGTGAAGGAATTGGTGTTAGGGAGAATGGCAGGCCCATTTAAGGCCCCACCGTTGCCAGGCTTGGTGATGTCACCCTTGGGCCTAAAAAAGCAGCAGGAAAATTCAGGCTCATTCAGCACTTGTCTTTTCCTGAGGGAGCGTCGGTGAATGACGCCCTGGATGAGGAGCAGTGCTCAGTACAGTATCAGTCTTTCGATCAGGCGATCGCAATGGTGAAAAGCCTGGGGAAAGGGGCTTTGTTAGCAAAATTAGACATTGAGTCAGCATTCAGGTTGCTTCCCCTGCACCCCGAGAGCATCTACCTCATGGGGTTTGGCTGTGACGGGTTTGTTGTTATAGACAAATGCTTGCCCATGGGATGTGCCATATCCTGCGCATTGTTCGAGACATTCAGCACGTTCCTGCAATGGTGCTTCATAGGGCGAACAGGGAGCAGGGCGGTAGCACATTATTTAGATGATTTCTTGCTGGCAGGACCGGCATTATCAGGGCAATGCAGTCTCCTGCTACAGGAGATGGAAGCCATGCTAGGCGACTTTGGGGTCCCCATCGCTGCGGACAAGACTGAGGGCCCAAAAACAGTGACCTAGGAATCGAAATAGACACAGTGTTGATGCAGTGCAGATTGCCGGCCGACAAGGTGGAAAAGCTTTCCAGCGAGGTTGGCGCCTGTGCTAGAACCAGCAAGGTTACCCTGCAAAAGATGCAGCAAGTGCTGGGTTTGCTCAATTTTGCATGCCGGGTTATCCCCATGGGCAGAATCTTCAAGAGAAGGTTAGAGAGGGCCACGGCGGGTGTGAAAAAGAGGCATCATTTCATACGCATCAGCCGGGAGCTCAAAGAAGATTTGTTAGTGTGGGAAGGGTTCCTCCAGCAATTCAATGGAGTTTGCATATGGCGCAGCACAGACAAACGGTTCATTGGAGCTGTTTACGGATGCGGCGGGGTCAGCAGGGTTTGGCGCATATTGGCAGGGCCGATGGTGTGCAGAAGTGTGGCCAGCCAGCTGGGTCAAGAGAGGCTTGACAAGAAATTTGGCAGCACTAGAGTTGTTTCCCATAGTGGTAGCAGTTGACATCTGGGGGCAAGAGTTGGCAAACAGACGCATCCTGTTTTGGTGCGATAACTTGGGGGTGGTACAGGCCATAAACAACCAGTCGGCATCGTCACCCCCAGTAGTAAGTTTGCTGCGGGCCTTAGTGGCAGCGTGCCTCCGCCACAACATTTCATTTTGGGCAAAGCATGTGCCCGGGGAGCAGAATGTGATTGCGGATGCGTTATCACGGCAGAGGTGGGAGGTGTTTAGACCAGCAGCGCCATTAGCACAGGAGAAAGGAGTAACCTGCCCATCTCATCTTTGGCAGATAATCGAGCCTGTCTAAACGAGTTGGTGGAGAGGACCCTGGCACCCAAGACGTGGAAAGCTTACAGGGCAGCATGGGGTAGGTGGCAGGAGTTTCAGGGGGGGGGGGGGCGACCCCTGGTGAAACAGGAACCTCTGCAAATCCTGCTCGCTTTTCTGGGTAAGATGAGACGTGAGGGGGCAGCACCACGCTGGCGGGGATAGCTTTCTTTTCCAAGCTGTTCGATAAAGGGGACAATACCAGGGCATTTGTGGTGCGCACAGTAATGAGGGGATGGGCCCGGGAAGAGCCCAGAAGGCCGGACCCCCGCGAGCCATTAACGGAAGGAAGGCTGGGTAACAGCAGTGTGCAGCAGCAAATACGAAATAAGGCTATTCGCAGCAGCCTTTACCATTGCTTTTGGGGGAGCGTTCAGAGTGGGGGAGCTGGTAGCGGCATCAAGCAAGGCGGTAGGATCAGGCTTGCTTGCGGGAAATGTGGTGGTGAACGCAGACATGGTGCTGTGCAGGATCCACAGATCAAAGACAGATCAGGTGGGCAGAGGGAGATGGGTACAGCTGCCCAGGCACCGGGACCCAACGTTGTGCCCCGTCAGGGCGGCTCAGGGCTTTCAAGAAGCCAGGCCAGCGGGCGGGGTAAACTTCCTTATTCATGCAGATATGAAGGCCCTCACCAGGTACCAGTTCACAGCGGTATTTAAGCGATGTGTCGGAGTATTGGGCTGAAATGCGAGCCGGTACGGTACCCATTCCTTCAGGATTGGCGCAGCAACATCCGCTGCAAGCCAGGGTCGCTCAGGGGAGGAAATAAAGGGGCTGGGGAGGTAGAGGTCGGACTGTTACAAAACTTATGTCAGACCAGTGGCGGTGCTAACGCCACAGGAACCAGTGCAATAACTTATTAACACCTGTCTCCTCCTACTCCCTCCCCCCCCCCGCTTCACAGGGAATTACCCAGAGAGAAGGATCTGGATCGTGGGGCATTCATTTGTGCATTGGGCAGGACTGAGGGCTGCAGTCAGGCCTTATGGGCAGCAGTTGGGGCCACGGCAAGAGAAAGGAAAGGTACTGTGGTGCGGCAGCAGGGGCATGGCATGGGCTCAGGCCAGGGAGGCTATGCGCAAGGCCAAGCGGGCAACTGGGCGCCCAGATGTGATAGTGTGGCACATGGGCGGCAACGACTTGGGAAAGATCAAGTCCCTGGACATTATCAGGATGGCCAAGGATGACATGGCATGGGTGGAAAAGCAGTGGGGCAATGTGCACATTGTGTGGTCAACAATCACCCTGAGGTTAGCCTGGAGGGGAGCCAGGGAGTGGGCGGGCATAGACAGGGCCCGGAAGAAGGTAAATGCGGCTATCAGTAAGCTGGTCACAGCCAGGGGCGGAAGCATCGCGCATCACAATGAGCTGGCAGGGAAGGTTGGGGGTCTGTACAGAAGGGATGGAGTTCACCTGTCTGACATAGGCCTTGATATTTTCAACAACAACTTGCAAGAGGCCCTGGAGCAGATTCGTTGGTAGCGCATGGTGGGCGCTTCGGTTCCCGGCTCGCCGGGAACCTCGCGTGGCGGGGAGGGAGCGGTGCACAAGGCAGGAAATGTAGGGGAGTTACAGAATGCCTCGCATACTCGCCATTAGGCGGCCGCACGCCTGGTTCCAGCATTAATACGGCAGGGGCCATACGGGTTGCGTGCCAGGTAGGGTGAGGTGCGGATGGTAGCTGATCCCAAAATGGTAAGGGGCGTGTTCACATGAGTCACATGACGGTGGCTGGCACGGCCCAGGCGGTACCAGATGGTGAGGGGGCGTGGTCGCGTACCCACAGCGGTGGAACGGACACGCCCCGGCGGTACCACATTAGCAGGAGTAGGACGCGCCGCTTCCCTTTCTTTTCATTGCCCTGCGAAAATTGTTGGTTATGAATATGAATTGGTGAAATAAAGCTGTGACCATTTTAATTGCCACAAACTATGTCGTCATGTTTCAGTTATTTCATTGACCAGAGCGGGGTGCTGGTAAGTAGCCCTCTCCCACCTTATATGGCTGAGATTCAGTTGAGCTTTACAATAGTAGACAGTGATAAAACAAACTGGGTAACAACAGACAGACTTGAAGGTAGGAGAGCCCTGCTGCAAGCTTACAATCTATAGGGATATAGGAGGGAAATACAAGGACGGCACCAGTAATAGCATAGCAGTTCCACCAAGTTACAAGTCCAGAAGGTAAGCTATATAGTACATACTGTAAGTGCTTTCAGAGTGTTATGCGTGTAGAACTTAATGATAGACTTGCCTGAAGAGGTGAGTTTTCAGGGAACACTTGAAAGTTTGGAGGCTAGTGGTGAGTCTTATTGTGCGTGGAAGGGCATTCCATAGGATGGGAGCAGCCCGATGAAAGTCCTGTAATAGTGAATGGGAGCTAGTGATCCGTGCAGAAGAGAGACGCAGATCTTGTGCAGAGCAGAGATATATGCTGGTGCAGTATGGTTAATAGCTTTATATGCAAGTAGAAGTGTTTTATATTGAATACGGTAAGATACAGTATGTGTGTGTATTTGTACATTATATATGTGTGTACATGCAGTGTGTGTGTACATTATATATGTGTGTCTACATATACTGTGTGTGCAGGCCGGACTGGCCATCTGGCTCTTTTGGCAAATGCCAGAAGGGCCAATGGCCTTGTGGGCCGATTTTGTGCAGAAAGTTCTCAGCTCTGAGAACTTTCTGCAGTATCGCTGAGCCGCTGCCACCCCGCCACTCTGCGCGTCATTTGAATATTGGCCTCTCAAACAAGGAGAAGTGCTTCCAGTAATGTAGTGTGTGGCTGACATAATGACGTCACCCGTGAATCCACACACAGCCGGAAGTGACAGCGGCTGGCGTGGTAGTGGCGTGTATCAGCAGCCGGCGTCTTTCGCCTTCAGGCAGGTGCCGGTGAAGTTACCCGACTGTGGACTACGTGGGACGATTGGACACCCAGGAGCCTTCAGGGTATCAGGTAAGTGCACAGTGCACCATCGGGAGTGCATGGGATGCCAGCCTCCGGTGACACTTCTGCACCTACCTTGACCCATGGACTTTTTCCAGCTATCCAGCGCAATCCTGTGTCTGGCAGACACATCCATCCCTGTCCAGGCCACTTTTGTGCATTGCCCAACCACAGAGTGACCGGGCACGGCACCCCCACCCATCCCCCACTCCCACCCTATACCTCTCCCCACCTACTCACAGTGGAGCCTCCGGGACTGGTTTCACTCTGAGAGTCCTCTCCCTGCCCGCAAAACGTCTCGCAGCTGGGAACGTTCCCCTCCACACTGCACCCCCACTCCTCACAGTATCAGAGGTGCGATATTATTTCAAATATCTATATACACCCTGTGATCTGCATATATATGTGTGTGTGTGTGTGTGTACCCTGTACCTGCCTGGACACAGGCATACTGTATATAAGATTTACAATTAGGCAGGCTGTTAGAGAGGAGAGATTTAGGCTAGAGTGTTCCATAATGTGGTAATGGGCATTATGGTTTGTTCCATATTGTGTAATGCCTCCTTTTTTGTGATGCCACGCCTCCTCTCCGTGAGGCCACGCCCCCTTTCCCTCTCGTGCGGCTTCGTCGCGCAAGGGTCCCACCTCCTGCAGGTGGGCCTGTGTGCTCAAAATACCAGGGCCATTTTTAGTCCCAGTCCGGCCCTGTGTGTGTGTGTGTGTACATGTATAGAATAGAATAGAATCAACTTTATTGGCCATGTGTGCTTGCGCACACTAGGAATTTTTTGAGGATTACAGTGCAGCATCAAGCAGGGATGAATTGGGGGGAGAACATTACATGCATTCCATTGAGACATTATACATATTACATTGAGAGCATTTAGACATCACTAGCGGGGATCACATGCCCGCCGAGCTGCACAGCGCCTAGGCAGCCATCAGCGGCGCCAGTGGTCATTGTGGCAGCCAGGTAGGTAGCAATATATGCAGGGACAGTACATTTATCACATAGGGAACATCTACCCGCCGAGCAGCACAGCACCTAGGCAGCCATCAGCGGTGCCACTGGTCGTTTCGGCAGCCAGGTAGGTAGCAATATAAGCAGGGACAGTACATTTATCACACCGGGAACATATACACGCCGAGCTGCACAGCGCCTAGGCAGCCATCAGCGGTGCCACTAGTCATTGCAGCAGCCAGGTAGGTAGCAATATAAGCAGCGACAGTACATTTATCACACAGGGAACATGTACCCGCCGAACTGCACAGCGCCTAGGCAGCCATCAGTGGCAACACTGGTCATTGCAGCAGCCAGGTAGGTAGCAATCTAACCAGGGACAGTACATTTATCACATAGGGAACATCTACCCGCCAAGCTGCACAGCGCCTCGGCAGCCATCAGCGGTGCCACTGGTCATTGTGGCAGCCAGGTAGGTAGCAATATAAGCAGGGACAGTACATTTATCACACAGGGAACATATACCCGCCGAGCTGCACAGCGCCTAGGCAGCCATCAGCGGCGCCACTGGTCATTGCAGCAGCCAGGTAGGTAGCAATATAAGCAGCGACAGTACATTTATCACACAGGGAACATGTACCCGCCGAACTGCACAGCGCCTAGTCAGCCATCAGCGGTGCCACTGGTCATTGCGGCAGCCAGGTAGGTAGCAATATAAGCAGGGACAGTACATCTACCTGCCGAGCAGCACAGCACCTAGGCAGCCATCAGCGGTGCCACTGGTCGTTTCGGCAGCCAGGTAGGTAGCAATATAAGCAGGGACAGTACATTTATCACACCGGGAACATATACCCGCCAAGCTGCACAGTGCCTAGGCAGCCATCAGCGGCGCCACTGGTCATTGCAGCAGCCAGGTAGGTAGCAATATAAGCAGCGACAGTACATTTATCACACAGGGAACATGTACCCACCGAACTGCACAGCACCTAGGCAGCCATCAGCGGTGCCACTGGTCATTGCGGCAGCCAGGTAGGTAGCAATATAAGCAGGGACAGTACATTTATCACACCGGGAACATATACACGCCAAGCTGCACAGCGCCTAGGCAGCCATCACCGGCGCCACTGGTCATTGCAGCAGCCAAGTAGGTAGCAATATAAGCAGGGACGGTACATTTATCACACCGGGAACAAATACTCGCCGAGCTGCACAGCACCTAGGCAGCCATCAGCGGCGCCACTGGTCATTGCAGCAGCCAGGTAGGTAGCAATATAAGCAGCGACAGTACATTTATCACACAGGGAACATGTACCCGCCGAACTGCACAGCGCCTAGGCAGCCATCAGTGGCAACACTGGTCATTACAGCAGCCAGGTAGGTAGCAATATAACCAGGGACAGTACATTTATCACATAGGGAACATCTACCCTCCGAGCTGCACAGTGCCTAGGCAGCCATCAGCAGTGCCACTGGTCATTGCGGCAGCCAGGTAGGTAACAATATAAGCAGGGACAGTACATTTATCACACCGGGAACATATACCCGCCGAACTGCACAGCGCCTAGGCAGCCATCAGCAGTGCCAATGGTCATTGCAGCAGCCAGGTAGGTAGCAATATAAGCAGCAACAGTACATTTATCACACAGGGAACATGTACCCGCCGAACTGCACAGCGCCTAGGCAGCCATCATTGGCACCACTGGTCATTGCAGCAGCCAGGTAGGTAGCAATATAAGCAGGGACAGTACATTTATCACACCGGGAACCAGGGGCGTAGCTAGGGTGGAGCCGGTGGAGCACTAGCTCCAGGCGCCGACATATAACCTGGCGCCGGAGCTGTGCTCTCTGCCGCCGGCTTCCCCGCACCCCGCTTTGCCCGCCATCAGAGCCTCCTGCTAAAGCGCCCCCCTCCCCTCTGAAATGCTCCCCGTACGCAGTGAGGCAGACCCGGCGAGGGGAGGGGGGGGTACTGCCGCCGATACCACTGTCCCGGCTGTCATGTCCCGGGGGAGGAGGAGGCACGGAGCTAGCTAGTAACACACAGCTCCCTGATGCTGCTGTGTGAGATGAAGTTCCTTCTCACACTGCAGTGCACAGCAGCATCAGGGAGCTGTGTGTTGCTAGCGATTATTCCCTGCCCCAACAGAGTGGGTGAGACTGTCACCGCTGGGGAGAGACAGCAGCAGATTGCAGAGGGAGGAGAGAGCTCAGCTGCCTCTCCATAACCACAGTGCTGCCTGTCACTGTGTGTGTGAGACCCCGCCTCCTGCAAAGCACCACAGGGAGCAGGGCAGAGCTCTCTGCGTGTGTGCCTGCAGGCTCCTTCATGATCTCTGCTGCAGGAGGAACCCAACCCCATGGCAACAGGAGAAATAAGTAAGTTGGCTGAAGTGGCTGTTGAAGAACTAGCACTTCAATGCCATACCCTCTTACAGCCTTCCTTTACTCCAGCGTTTCCTGACCTGTGCCCAGGGGAGCCGAGAGAGGGGGGGAGCGGGTGCTAATTACCCGGGCCCACGCTTGCTGAAGGGGCCCCGCAGGGGCCCTGGTCTGACCCCTCCCTTCCCCCTCCATCCCTCCCGGGTAGCAACAGTAGCACACACTTCTACAGCATGTGCTGTGCTGACAGCAGGCTCAGCATGAGCATCTCACTGACAGCGTGAGAGGTCAAGCTGAGCCTGCTGTCAGCACAGCACATGCTGTAGGTGTGTGCTGCTTCTGAGATTACAGTTTTTAGAGTTTTCTTTCACCCTATTCTAAACATTTCGGGCGTGGCCTAAGTGTGGGAGGTTCCCACAACACACACACACTTAGGCCACGCCCCCAAAATTTTACCGGGGCCCGGCATTCCTCTCGGCTGCCCTGCCTGTGCCCCCCTAGCCATACCTCCCAACATGACCCTCTCCAGGAGGGACAAAATGCTCTGCTTCTGGATTTTCTTCTGAATGCATGATTACCGTGATCTGTCTTGAACAGGATAATTAATAAGAAAGGTGTTTCAACACAGGTGATGTCAATCATAAATTAAGACAGAAGGGCAGAAGCAGAGCAATGTGTCCCTCCTGGAGAGGGTCATGTTGGGAGGTATGCCCTAGCCCTACCTTCCATACCCTGTGTCCCCTAGCCCTGCCTTCCATACCCTGTGCCCCCCTAGCCCTACCTTCCATACCCTGTGTCCCCTAGCCCTGCCCTGTGCCCCCCTAGCCCTGCCTTCCATACCCTGTGCCCCCTAGCCCTGCCTTCCCTGCCCTGTGCCCCCCTAGCCCTGCCTTCCATACCCTGTGCCCCCCTAGCCCTGCCTTCCATACCCTGTGCCCCCCCTAGCGCAGCCTTCCCTGTGCCCTCCTAGCCCTGCCCTGTGCCCCCTAGCCCAGCCTTCCATACCCTGTGCCCCCTAGCCCTGCCTTCTCTTCTCTGTGCCCCCTAACCCTGCCTTCCTTGCCCTGTGCCCCCTAGCCCTGCCTTCCCTTCTCTGTGCCCCCTAGCCCTGCCTTCCCTGCCCCCTTAACTGCTCTGTGCCCTGCCTTCCCTTCTCTGTGCCTTCCCTGCCCCCTAGCCCTGCCTTCCCTGCCCTGTGCCCCCCTAGCCCTTTCCTCCCTTCCCTGTGCTCCCCTAGCCCTGCTTTTCCTGCTCTATGCCCCCCTTGCCCTGTCCTCCCTTCGCTGTGCCCCCCTAGCCCTGGTTTCCCTGCCCTGTGCCCCCCTAGCCCTGACCTGTGCCCCTATAGTCCAGCGTTCACTGTAAGTTGTCTGAAGTGGCTGTTGAAGAACTAGCACTTCAATGCCATACCCTCTTACAGCCTTCCTTTACTCCAGCGTTTCCTGCCCTGTGCCCCCCTAGCCCTGCCTTCCATACCCTGTGCCCCCTAGCCCTGCCTTCCCTGCCCTGTGCCCCCCTAGCGCAGCCTGCCCTGTGCCCCCCTAGCCCTGCCATGTGCCCCCTAGCCCAGCCTTCCATACCCTGTGCCCCCTAGCCCTGCCTTCTCTTCTCTGTGCCCCCTAACCCTGCCTTCCTTGCCCTGTGCCCCCTAGCCCTGCCTTCCCTTCTCTGTGCCCCCCTAGCCCTGCCTTTCCTGCGCCCTAGCCCTGCCTTCTCTTCTCTGTGCCCCCTAGTCCTGCCTTCTCTTCTCTGTGCCCCCCTAACCCTGCCTTCCCTGCCCTGTGCCCCATAGCCCTGCCTTCCCTTCTGTGCCCCCCTAGCCCTGCCTTCCCTGCCCCCTAGCCCTGCCTTCCCTGCCCTGTGCCCCCTAGCCCTTTCCTCCCTTCCCTGTGCTCCCCTAGCCCTGCTTTCCCTGCTCTATGACCCCCCTTGCCCTGTCCTCCCTTCCATGTGCCCCCCTAGCCCTGGTTTCCCTGCCCTGTGCCCCCCTATATATATGTGTGTGTTTGTGTGTGTGTGTATGTATATGTGTATATATATATATATATATATATATATATACACAGTATATATACACACTGTATATACATATATACTGCCGCAAGAGCCCGCCTTATACAAATCGGGGGGGGGGGGGGCAAAACATGCCCTTGCTCTGGGCACCGTGGCACCTAGCTACACCACTGCCGGGAACATATACCCGTCGAGCTGCACAGCGCCTAGGCAGCCATCAGCGGCGCCACTGGTCATTGCAGAAGCCAGGTAGGTAGCAATATAAGCAGCGACAGTACATTTATCACACAGGGAACATGTACTTATGCACAGTTCCTAGGACGCCATTTGCGGTGCCATCTTGAATCTTCCTGTGGGAGAGCCGTGGGTGGTGGTGATGGGGGGGGGGGGAGGGGGTAAAGTCACTGAGGCCAGATGAGAGTCAGTGGAGGTAAGTATGTATAATATATATATATATATATTTGTGTGTATATATATATACATATATATATATATATGTGTGTGTGTGGGTTCAGTGTGTGTGTACATGTACAGTGTACATGTACAGTATATATTTTTGTGTACAGTATTTGTGTGTGTATATATACATATATTATTTATAATAGGTGATTTTTGTTGACTATTATCCCTTTTTCTCCCTTCATACTTAACCAAAATCGTTCAATGAGGCACCATATTAAAGAGTAAGTTCTCCACTTCTCACAATGTGAGTGTGTTATTACAAAATAGATGTACCAATATGTGATAACTATTATGTAAGGTAACTTTATGCATCATAGGCGATGGGAAAGGGCCTGCGTACTGTAGGGTGTCCCTGAGGCGATGGGAAAGGACCTGCACGCTGTAGAGGTTCCCTGATGCGATGGGAAAGGGCCTGCGCCCTGTAGGGTATCCCTTAGGTGATGGGAAAGGGCATGCACCCTGTAGGGTGTCCCTAAGGCGATGGGAAAGGGCCTGCATGCTGTAGAGGTTCCCTGACGCGATGGGAAAGGGGCTGCGTCCTGTAGTGTATCCCTTAGGCGATGGGAAAGGGCCTGCATGCCCAGTTCCACTGAAGAGGTTTCCACACAGCAGGATGAGGTTCTCCCATATGACCCAATACCTCAGTGTAATATGTGATTCCCACTTACAGGGGTAGATGGCAGCAGCACACTGTTTATTTCACCCAAGGTCACGTACGGTGTGTAATCATATACCAGGGGTAATAATGTTGTGTCTTGTGATGCTGAGTACAAGGTCCTAAACCTTCCTCTAGAAGAGTGATTTTCAACCTTTTCCAACTTGCGGCACACCAACGAGACTTTAAAATTGCCAAGGCACACCATCAGGACCCCACAGGGGAAAAAACACACACACAGTGGCACCACAGTAATTAAACAAACACAGTGGCCCCCACAGTAGTACAAATATATACCTCCCAACTGTCCCACTTATCGCAGGAATGTCCTGGTATTTTGGGACATTCCCACATCCCTCCCATGGCTGGCAGTGTCCCACGGCAGGGGGGCCGTTGGTAGCCCCCCCCCCCTGTTGTCTGAATAGATGCTGTGCAGCTGCCCATAGTGACACCAGCACGGTGCCACCCCCACCGCCACGGCCGCACACCTGCTCCCCCACCCGGCTGCCCCATCAGCCAGGCACACACAATACACAGTGCAGCCTGCAGTGTGCTGAGCCTAGGACACAGAGGGGCTTGGCACTCTGCAGGCTGCAGGAACAAGGGCGATGCCGCAGCTAGGTAAGTAATGGTGCGGGTGCAGGGTGGCCCAGACTGAAGGTCAGTCCCGGGCCCCAAGATTGCAAGTGGCGGCCCTGAATGCACTCTGTATTGTATAAAGGTAACAAATGCTTTTTGTAGTGTTACGAGGTTGCTAGAATGCTCTCTATTGTAGTGAGGTGGCTAGAATTGTCTATGTATTGTGTAGAGGCCACTAGTATGCTCTCTGTATTGCTGTATTGGGTACTTGTTTCCTAGCACGGCCACAACGATCATAATCGCGGTCATCGGGGGTAAAATCGGGGCCATCGCGGGCATCGCATGCGCAAAAAAATTGGGTGCGATGGGCCAGACGCGATGCCCGCGATTTCCCCATAGAGAACAATGTTAAATGCCTCAATTTACCCGCGATGACCCCATAGGAAACAATGTGAAATGGCTCAATTTACCCAAATTATCATAGGAACAATGGTAAATGGGCCAAAAACACCCCTGAACATTGAAATGTCCCCCCAAAAGTAGTTTACGCCACCACGTGATCAACGTGAACCCGAAGCGTGGCGAGCGCAGCGAGCCCGCGAGGGGCGGCGGTACGCGTCCTCCGACCTTTTCATACCCCTACTATCCACTAGGGCATGGAGTTGAGAATAGAATAGTGTGGCCAGCGCAGCGAGCCACCGAGCCCGAAGCGTGGTGAGGGGACGCGGATACCTGTGAAGCCCGCGAAGGGACGCGTTTACCTGTGAAGGTATCCGCGTCCCCTCGCGGGGCTCGCCACGCTTCGGGCTCGGTGGCTCGCTGCGCTCGCCACACTATTCTATTCTCAACTCTACGCCCTAGTGGATAGTGGGGGTATGAAAAGGTCGGAGGACGCGTACCGCCGCCCCTCGCGGACTCGCTGCGCTCGCCACGCTTCGGGTTCACGTTCATCGCGGGGTGGCGTGAACTACTTTTGGGGGGACATTTCACTGGTCAGGGGGTTTTTTTGGGCTTTCTGGCCCATTTACCATTCTTCCCTATGATGATTTGGGTAAATTGACCCATTTAACATTGTTTCCTATGGGAAATCGGGGTAATCGCGGGTAAATTGAGGCATTTAACATTGTTCCCTATGGGGAAATCGCGGCCATCGCGGGTGGACCATTTAAGCATTTTTAGGCGCACACGACGCGACCGACCCGATTTTTCACTGTTTTCAATGCATTTCAATGGAAAAATCGGGGGCATCGCGTCGGTCGCGTCGCAGGCCACTAAAATTACCCCCGATGGCCAAGATTTGTGGCCGTGCTAGGAAACAAGTACCCTGTATTGTATATATGTTACTATAATGTTTTCTATAGTGTACAAAGCTCGCTAGAATTTTCTCCATATTGTATAGCGGTCACTAGAATGTTATCTGTATGGTATAGAGGTCACTAGAATGTTCTCTGTAGTGACCGCTATACAATGCAATGCGACCTGCCACATATGCGGTCACTGGGTAGACAATGTCTAGGTCCATAGTCACTAGGTTAACAGTGCCTTGGTCGACACCTTGAAATGGACAACATACCCAGGGTTGACATTGATAAAAGGTCGACACAAGCCTATAGTCGACATAGACATAATTGTAATGTACACAGTACCCCGGCCATGCCGGTATATAATGTACACAGTACCAGCCATGCCTATATATAATGTACACAGTGCCGCGGCCATGCCTTTATAAAATGTACACAGTACCCCCATCCATGCCTGTATATAATATACACATTACCCCGGCCATGCCTGTATTTAATGTAAACAGTGTCCCGCCATGCCTGTATATAATGTACACAGTACCCCCGTCCATGCCTGTATATAATGTACACAGTACCCTGGCCATGCCTGTATATAATTTACACAGTGTCCCGGCCATGCCTGTATATAATGTACACAGTACCCCCATCCATGCCTGTATATAATGTACACAGTACCCCGGCCATGCCTGTATATAATGTACACAGTGTCCCGGCCATGCCTGTATGTAATGCTGGACATTACAAATCCTGTATTATGTGCCCCCCTCCCTCCCCCTGAGTCTGCTCCTGTATCTATCCAGCACTATTATTCATGGGCTCAGGGGAACTTTCATCCCAGAGGATCATGGGATTAGGACATGAAAGGTGGAATTACCTGGAGCACACCTAAGGGGGCGGATCCTGCTCCGGAACTTGCTGAGACAATAGCAAACAATGTCTGCACTCCTGGGCTGACAGGTAACACAATTTCCTCATTCTACCCACTGCATCACACAATCCTCCCCAGGGGCAATAGTGCTGCACAGCCTGCCCAAGTACCCTGCATGTGAGGTGCCCCCACCTTGCCTAAGTACCCTGCATGTGAGGTGCCCGCATCCTGCCCCCACCCTGCCCAAGTACCCTGCATGTGATTTGAATGCATCCTTCCCAAATACCCTGCATGTGAGGTGCCCCCACCCTGCCCAAGTACCCTGCATGTGAGGTGCTCCCACCCTGCCCAAGTACCCTGCATGTGAGAAACCTCCATCCTGTCCCCACACTGCCCAAGTAGCCTGCATGTGAGGTGCTCCCACCCTGCCCAAGTACCCTGCATGTGAGGTATCCCCATCTTGCCCAAGTACCCTGCATGTGAGAAACCCCCATCCAGCCCCCACCCTGCCCAAATACCCTGCATGTGAGGTACCCCCATTCTGCCCCCACCCTGCCCAAGTACCCTGCATGTGAGGCGCCCCCATTCTTCCCAAGTACCGTGCATGTGAGAAACCCCCATCCTGCCCCGGGTTGGGATCATTTGGTCTACAGCATGATGGTTGACAGTCATTAGGTCGACACCATTAGGTCGACATTGGAAAAGGTTGACATTGTTGTAGGTCGAAAGGTCATTAGTGTGATAGGTCATTAGTTCGACAATGTCTATGTCGACAGTCAAAAGGTCGACAAGGGGTTTTTCACTGTTTTTTTTTACTTGAATGTCAACACAGTCGACATGGACACAGTTTCAAGTGCACCGCATCCCCTCGCATTGCGAGCGCAGCTCGGCACATGTCGGCTCAAAGAAACAGTGAAAAAACCCTATGTCGACTAGACATTGCCAAACTAACGACCTGCCGAACTAATGACCTTTTGACCTAGAACCATGTCGACCTTTTCCTATATCGATCTAGACCCATGTCGACATTTTCCTATGTCGACCTAATGGTGTCAACCTAATGACTGTCGACCATCATGCTGTAGACCAAATGACCGCATCCCCCTGCCCCCACCCTGCGCAAGTAGCCTGCATGTGAGGTATCCCAATATTGTCGGGTGTGGTATAGGGGTCCGACAGTCAGGATCCCGACAGTCATTATCCCGACCTAGGGATCCCGACTGGCCGGCCCCAGACAGCATGGCGAGCGCAACAAAGCCCCTTGCGGGCTCGCTGCACTCACCACACTGCGGGCACGGTCTCCCTCTATGGGGGTTGTGGACCCCCATGAGGGTAAATAGCCGACGGCCGTCGGGAACCCGGCTGTCGGTGTTTTGACAGTTGGGATCCCGATGTCGGGTGAATGCCTGTTGGGCACCCATCTTGTCCAAGTACCCTGCATTTGAGGTATCCCCATCTTGCCCAAGTACCCTGCATGAGAGAAACCCCATCCAGCCCCCACCCTGCCAAAGTACCCTGCATGTGAGGTGCCCTCACCCTGCCCAAGTAGCCTGCATGTGAGGTGCCCCCATTCTGCCTAATTACCCTGCATGTGAGGTACCCCCATCCTGCCCAACTACCCTGCATGTGAATTGCCCCTCCCCTTTCTTGCCAGGGACCTGCATGGGGACTTGCTATGGGACAGTCTATGTGTGGCAGCTGCTGTATTGCTAGTACTCAGTGAATTGTTTGTCAGTGTCAGAGACAGGACCCCCCCCCCCCCCCACACACACACACACACACACATTCTCCTCCCTCAGTAAACATTAACAAAGGTTCTCTCTTCTCCTCAGACACACTGCCCGGATTACTCAGGAGGATCGTCACCATGTCCCTGCTGCTGCTACTGCTGCTGCTAGGTGGTATGTATCCTCATCCCTCACCCATCTGCCCCCTAGTACCATTGGCACCCCTCCTTCCTGCACCTCTATCACTGCTGGCACCCATTCTTCCTGCACCTCTCCTTCCTGCACCTCTATCACTGCTGGCACCCCTCTTTTCCGCAACCCAATTACTGCTGGCATCCCTCCTTTCTGCACCCCTATAACTGCTGGCACCCCTCCTTTTCGCACCCATCCTTCCTTCACCCCTGTTACTGCTGGCACCCCCTTGTTCCTGCACCCCTGTTACTGATGGCACCCCCTCATTCCTGCACCCCTATTACTGCTGGCACTCAGTCATTCCTGCACCCCTATTACTGCTGGCACCCATCGTTCCTACACCCCTATTAATGCTGGCACCCTTGAGTGACCATGTCAACCTTTTTTCATGTGTTGGCCTTTTGACTGTCAACCTAAACACTTTCACCCTAATATGTATGTGTATATAGTATAGATGGGCACATTAGAGGAGGGAATGCTGTACAGGGGCGGGCTGGGCGTGGGGGCAGGGTGCCATGTGCCCCCCGGGCCGCTTACCCAGCCACTTGCTGCGCACCGCGCACCTCCTCCAGCTCTCCTGCGCTGGCCGCGGCTTCCAGAACACGGCCGCGGCCACAGGAAAATGGCCGCCGGACATGTCCTCAGTGCAGGAGGCCGGTGGCCATTATCCTGTAGCCGCGGCCGTGTTCTGGAAGCCGCGGCCAGCGCAGGAGAGCTGGAGGAGGTGCGCGGCCTGCACCGGACTGGGGCTGCAGGATGCACCAGACTGGGGTGTGGGCAGGAGGGGCATGTACTGCGCTCTCCCCCGCCCCCCCTCCCCCAGCAGCAGCAGATGAGATGAGACAGCAACAATGGTGAGTTGCTGCTGTCAAATTCTGGCACTGGGGCATATGTGTTTCTGGCACTGTGGGGGCATGTGTGTATTTGGCACTGTGGGGGAATATCTGGCACTGTGGGGGCATATGTGTCTCTGGCACTGTGGGAGAATATCTGGCACTGTGGGGGCATATGTGTATCTGGCACTGTGGGGGCATATCTGGCACTGTGGGGGCATATCTGGCACTGTGGGGGCATATGTGTCTCTGGCACTGTGGGGGCATATCTGGCACTGTGGGGGCATATGTGTCTCTGGCACTGTGGGGGCATTTCTGGCACTGTGGGGGCATATGTGTATCTGGCACTGTGGGGGCATATCTGGCACTGTGGGGGCATATGTGTCTCTGGCACTGTGGGAGAATATCTGGCACTGTGGGGGCATATGTGTATCTGGCACTGTGGGGGCATATCTGGCACTGTGGGGGCATATCTGGCACTGTGGGGGCATATGTGTCTCTGGCAGTGTGGGGGCATATCTGGCACTGTGGGGGCATATGTGTCTCTGGCACTGTGGGGGCATTTCTGGCACTGTGGGGGCATATGTGTATCTGGCACTGTGGGGGCATATCTGGCACTGTGGGGGCATATGTGTGGGCACTGTGGGGGAATATCTGGCACTGGGGGCATATGTGTCTCTGGCACTGTGGGGGCATATCTGGCACTGTGGGGGCATATGTGTCTCTGGCACTGTGGGGGAATATCTGGCACTGTGGGGGCATATGTGTCTCTGGCACTGTGGGGGCATATGTGTATTTGGCACTGTGGCGGAATATCTGGCACTGTGGGGGCAAATCTGGCACTGTGGACATCACATTGTGCGGTGCAATGGGCATCATGGTATGGGGCGTAATGGGCATTACGGTGTGGGGATCATTGGGTAATTGCCATCACAGTATAGAGTGTAATGGGCATCAAGGTGTGCGGCATAATGTGTAATTAGCATCACAATGTGCAATCTGCAGGTACACAATACAATCATGGAATAGGCCACGCCCCCTTATGATAGGCCACACGTCTAATTTTTCAGCGCGCCTCCGGCGCGCACAAGTGTTACGTCTTCCAGGAAGTTGGGAGGGTGTGGGCCAGTGGTCTGGACTTGCCCCCTAGGCTAAAAGTTGCCAGCCAGCCCCTGATGCTGTAACATGTTTGTGTAGTATAGATGGACACATTAGAGGGAGGGAACACTTTAATATGTATATTGTACAGAGGGGCATACTAGAGGAGAGAACCCTGTAATATGTATACAGTATAGATGGGCACTTTAGAGGAGGGAACCCTGTAATATGGATATAGTACGGATGGGCACATTAGAGGAGGGAGCCGTGTAACATGTAGTATAGTTTAGATGGGCACATTAGATGGCATGAACCCTGTAATATGTATGTGTATAGATGGGCACATTAGAGGAGGGAATCCTTTAACGTGTATGTGTATACAGTATACATGGGCACATTAGAGGAGGGAACCCTGTAATATGTATGTGTGTATACTGTATAGTATAGATGGGCACATTAGAGGAGGGAACGCTGTAATATGTATGTGTGTATACTGTATAGTATAGATGGGCATATTAGAGGCGGGAACCCTGAAATATGTATATAGTATAGATGGGCACATTAGAGGAGGGAACCCTGTAACATGTATGTGTATACAGTGTAGATGGGCACATTAGAGGAGGGAACACTGTAATATGTATACAGTATAGATGGGCACGTTAGAGGAGGGAATCCTGTAATATGTATATAGTATCGATGGGCACATTAGATGAGGGAACCTTGTAACATGAATGTGTATACAGTGTAGATGGGCAAATTAGAGGAGGGAACCCTGTAATATGTATGTGTATACAGTATAAATGGGCACATTAGAGGAGATAACCCTGTAATATGTATATAGTATAGAATCAGATGGACACATTAGAGGAGATAATCCTGTAACATGTATGTGTATAGATGGCACATTAGAGGAGGGAACCCTGTTATATGTATATAGTATAGATGGGCACATTAGAGGAGATAACCCTGTAACATGAATGTGTATAGAGGGCCACAATAGAGGAGGGAACCCTGTAACATGTATAAAGCATAGATGGCAACATTAGAGGAGGGAACCCTGTAACATGTACAGTATAGCTCAGCATGTTTGCAAGTTGTCACCGCAGTGACACAGTGATTCCGCTGTCTGCGGCTGTCAGTTACACAACAGGACATGAGTAGCCTAGTTAGTGGTGAGCAGATGTCACTGCAGATAACGCTGTGGTATCACTAGGACGCCGGCTAGATATGCTCAGTGTCCTCGTCCGTGTTAATTTTGACAACAAAAATTTAGACTAAAACCATTCGTCAACAAAGGTTTTTCTATGAAAAAATGTAACCTTAATAAAAATCGGAATTTCCTGTTAACGAAAATTTTGACTAAATATTAGTGGCTGTCGCCATGACGAGAATACTGTGGGCGGGATGTTGTCCGCGCCCATTATCGCCGGCTACCGCATTCTTAATAACGGCATATGCTGTAACATATGCCGTTATTAACGCAAGGGACAGCTCTTGCGATAAGAGCTGTCCCTTGTGATGTGGTGCCGGCACTGGACTTCCGGGTCTGTGACCCGGGAGTCCATTTGCGCATGCGCAGACCCCGGCGCCGGCCGCAGGGCATGCTGCACTGCGGTAAGAAGCCCATAGGCTTCTGCAGGGAATCGCCAGCTTTTGCTGGCGATTCCCTCCGTAGCGCTGGCACTGCGGAGGTGCCATATAGCATATGGAAATGCGGTAAAAACAGAATCTCCCCCTGTATGATTTACATGTGGACGCCTCCAGGTTGTACTTTTTCAGTGAATGTCTTTTTGGATTCTTTATTAATGATGCTGTATTTTATACCATCTTATCCGTCCTCTCCGGCCCTAGATTTACTCACTAGCGCTGCAGCTGCGCAACACCTGCCATGGAATCACTCAGTCAGGTTATGTAGCTGTTTAGTTATCTTTAGCGAATAGCTATATATTATAATATGCATCCTTACAGCTTGTACGGGTCATTGGGTCGACAGAAAGTAGGCCGACATGCATTTAGGCTCATATGCATTTAGGTCAACATGACTAAAGGTCGACAGGGTCATTAGATCGGCACACACATTAGGTCGACAGTCAAAATGTCGACATGGGGTTTTTCACATTTTTTCAGGCCGGAATGTCAACACATTCGACTTGGACACAGAGACGTAGCACTGCGTATGCTCGCCATGCTTCGGCCACACTATTTTATTCTCCCACCACGCCCTAGTGGATGGTAGGGCATGAAATTCCGCCTGTCAGCACATGACGGCTCCAAAAAAGTGAAAAACCCCATGCCGACCTTTTGACTATCGACCTTCCCCATGTTGACCTAATGCTTGTGGCGACCTAATGACCCTGTCGACCTAACCCATGTCGACCTAAATGCATGTTGACCTAATGGTTGTCGACCTACTTGCTGGTGATCCAATGTTTGGATACCCCTTACAGCACCATGTTTTGCAGTAGACTAGTACTGTACTGCTACTACTGTACTACTTCTACTATTTCTACTGTATTACTGATACAACTACTGTACTGCTATGTACTACTTCTACTGTACTGCTAATACTACTGTACTACTGCTACTACTGTACTACTTCTGCTGTGCTGCTGCTAATACTACTGATACTACATCTGTACTACCACTGTACTGCTACTACTACACTACTAGTGTACTACTTCTTCTGTGCTACTGTACTGCTACTACTATGCTCCTACTGTACTACTACTGTACTGCTACTATTGTACTGCTACTATTACTATAGTACTGCTACTGTACTGCTGCTACTGCGCTGCTACTACTGTACTACTTCTGCTGTGCTACTACTGTGCTGCTGCTAATACTACTGATACTACGTCTGTACTACCACTGTACTGCTACTACTACACTACTAGTGTACTACTTTTTCTGTGCTACTGTACTGCTACTACTATGCTCCTACTGTACTACTACAGTACTGCTACTATTGTACTGCTACTATTACTATAGTACTGCTACTGTACTGCTGCTACTGCGCTGCTACTACTGTACTACTTCTGCTGTGCTACTACTATGCTGCTGCTAGTACTACTGATACTTCTACGTACTGCTACTACTGTATTACTTCTACTGTGCTACTGTTACTGTACTATTACTTTACTGCTACTACTTTACTACTTCTACTGTACTGCTACTACTATGCTTCTACTGCTGTACTGCTGTTACTGCTACTATTGTACTGCTACTATTACTGTAGTACTGCTACTACTGTATTGCTACTACTATTTACTACTTACTTGTATCAGGCAGGTTGTATTTTTCTAGTGATTTATTGTATTCTTTAATTATTTGAATTTACATTTTTATTGAAAACCAATTGTATTCTTGAATTGACATGTGCAGGAAATCAGGGACGGATTAACAATGGCCCTGATGGAGCTACAGCTCCAGGCCCACTCTCCAAATAGGCCCATTTTGTAGCTGAGGGCCAGGGCTTTCCAACGAGCGTTGCTAGCCCCTGGGAACCAGAGATACCACCAGGCAAAGCTGGAACGTTTTTCCCATAGGATAACATGGGACCCGTTCATTCCGACCCCCACTCGGTTCCAACGGCTTCCCCCTCTGGCATCACATAAGATCTCATTCGAACCCAAATCGCTGGGCCTTCAATCTGATACCAGGCTGGTCCATATGGGTTCATTGGTTCTAGAGATATTGCGGATAAACCGATTTTTTTTTTTTATTTCTAAAATGTAATTTCATGGCTGTTCATGTTGTTTGAGGACAGATTTCACTGGAACCAAAAGGCCCAGTTTCACGTGACCAAAATTATTCGAAGCCCACATGTAAATGGGTCAGTTGGGTCCGAAGATATAGCTGGTTGTTTAAAGGGGGGGGTTTCTCTCCCCCTCACACCAGAAAATGCAGGGACTAGGCTGGTGTAAAAGGGGCCAGCCCGGGAATGTCCCTGCATGATCTTGGGACCATATTCCCGGGTAAATCTCTGCATTTTCTAGTGTGAAAGGGGAATTATTTCAAATAGCCATGACCTGCAGTGCTCTGAATACAGCAGGGCAGCCCCCTGCTCTCTCCCCGGCTGTGAATGGCTGTAATTTCTGCCCGGTGACGGCTGTCCCCCAGTTACTCTGAAGCATGTATTCCCAATTGGCAATGAGCATGTAATCCCACATGGCAATGAACATGGAAACCCTGGCAATGAGCATAGAACCCCTGGCAATGAGCATGTAGGTAAGCAGCACTTATGTAGCATAATTTTCAATAGGCATTATGGTGTTTGGCATAATAGGTAATGGACATTATGGTGTGTGGTTTAATATGTAATGGGCATTATGGTGTAAATTTGTAATACGCAATGCCCCTGTTTATGAAGCATATTGTGCAATATTGCTCAATCAGTTTGGTATAGTGTGTATTTTGGCTCAATCCATGTGGCATAATGTGAATTTGGCCTTAATCTGTGTGGCATAGTGTGAATTTTGGGTCAGTCGGTGTGAATTTTGGCTCATTCCATGTGGCATAATGTGTAAGAGACAAGTACAGTATAAGGGGGTTACTATTGTGTTGCATGATTTGTATAAGGGGTATATGGTGTGGTAAACTTTGGTGACCACATAAAAGGTGCTGAAATGTTGTCTACCAAGTTTCAGCTTTCAGTATTTTTTTTATGACTGGAGTGCCTCCTCACCCTGCAAATATCTTAGGACATCGGCATCCTGCGGGTGCACCTTTGGAGGGCACCCGGCAATATGTCTCCCTGCCTTTTCCAGGCATATATAATTAGTTGAAAGTATTTACACAAATAGAGACACACCCATGAGCAGACCACCCAAACAGAACACTGGTCACGCCTCCCACGTTATTAGGTGCTGGCCACAACCCCTATTAATGCGCATAATAGGCCCTTGATAGTTTTCAGCTCCAGGCCCATTTAGACCTTAATCTAGCACTGCAGGAAATGACCTGCAGCTGTTGGGAGTCTCCGCTGCCACCTGAGGGGCAGCGGTGAATAGACGATGTGCGCATTGAGCACTGCCCGTCACATGTTTGCATCCCTCACACAGTAGAGGACAAGGTTTCCAGCACCTCACACCAGCTGGCATCCCCCTGCCGGAAGGAAAGAGGGAGCACCTCCCAAAACTCCCCTCTATACCTTGCCACCTAGGCCTCTAGTCTGCGCTGAGTAAGGAGCTCCCACTGGTTAGTGTGAGTCCCCCCACCCCCCTCTGCCCCTCCCATGCTGCCGTATTGGCGCATATGTCCGTGCTGGAATGCATAAAAGCCTTTAATGTGTAGTCCAGGCCGGTGCCCCTGAAGGCGGGCAGGTTGTGCTGCTGATGGGTCCAATTCCGAGTTATCCTATGTGCTGCACATAAATTCTCTAAGCTCTGATCCGATGCGCACATGCGGTTAGGCCAGTTCTGATCTATCGGGCCGATTGGTCGGAATCGGATTAAACAGGCCAAATCGCATCTGTGTATGGCACATTAAGGCTGGCATGTAACAACAACTTATTTAATTTAATACTTTTTTTTTTTCCTTGAAATTCTCGGTAACATCATTTTGGCCATGGAACGTTGTGAAAAAATTCTGATACTCTAAGGTTCCGTGAACCTCTGGTGTACCCTATTTGTGACGTATGAGGGCACTGTGGCATTATACTGACATGTGTTTCCCTCCAGGGACTATACCAGGTGGGCACACACTCTTGATGTGCGGATGGAGGAAACAGCTAGCTGGTGGGAATACCCTACACCACTACCGCGGCTCCATAGACAATATGGTGACTGTGGTGAACACGGCAGAATCACTGATCATCACCTCTCCAATGGCGCCCTCTGGTAACATTACCCTGCAGACCCATGCTGGCATGTATGTCTTCTGCGTGCACTGGCTGCCCGCCCTGCGCATCTTCAACATCACCTATGGGGTGACCAAGTCATGGGAGGGGTCACCCAGGCCGGACATGGACCAGGAGGTCTCTCTAGTGCCAACCCCACCCACCAGCTGTGACCCTGAGTACCACCTGATCAACGTGACCATAAATGGGCAACCACAGGGAAATTCCTGTCGCTACAACTACTCAATCCAGGCTTTAAGCTCCGGTACGTGCCAACACGTCATATCTGTGTGTATATCCTGTGTACCGTATATACCAGGCATGTGTATGTATATATCCGGAGTGTGTGACTGCAGGGATGTTATATCTGTGTTCATATGTGTAATGTGGCATTCTGGGGGTGAGGAGAGGGGAGATGTTGGATGTGAAAGGCTTCTAGGGGTGTGGAGAAGGGGGGATGTTGGGGTGTAGAGATCTGAGGATATAGAGAGGGGAGATGTTGGGGTGTGAAAAGCGTTCTGGGGGTGTGGAGAAGGGAGATATGTTGGGATGTGAGTGGCGATCTGAGGGTGTGGAGAAGGGGGTTGTTAGGGTGTGTGACTATCTGGGGGTTTGGAGGAGGGGGAGATGTTGGGGAGTGAGTGGCGATCTAAAGGTGGCCATACATCAGAAAGATCTGTCCAATTTCCCTTCAACTCCTGAGCAGTCCTTGGTGGTTTTTGGACACACAATGTACTCGAGTCACAATCTGTCATACAATCCTTCATACAATCCATCTGCTGCATGATTGTAGCTTCATTTAAATAGGGGGCTGGCCTACTAGGATCAAAAGGATAGGAGTACCAAAAATCTATTTTTTTAATTTATTTTTTTAATTAACAGGTTGCCAGCAACTAACAATCTGCTCACATCTCCTGTGTTATGCCATTATTAAATAGCCCTAATGAAGCAATCCTCTGAAAACTGTTTTCAGAGTAGTGACATAATTGTGCAAAAGGACATCCACTGCTCTCTTCAGCCGCCCGCCCATTTGCCGCTTGGAAACTTCTGCGGCTCCCAGAATCTTCAATGCCATGGGCCACCTGAGAGCTGCACCTCTCTTATCTGCTAGTCAAAAGCACATGCAATCTGCTCCCAATCCCAAATGATCTGACATGCAGCACGCCAAATCAGAGGACCAATCCTCCAATCCCCCGGGGCCGGCATTGTATGATTGTGTGCAC
Organism: Crinia signifera; assembly: GCF_055691185.1. NCBI lineage: Eukaryota > Metazoa > Chordata > Amphibia > Anura > Myobatrachidae > Crinia > Crinia signifera. The sequence goes on along the minus strand of NC_139227.1, from coordinate 60,448,406 downwards.
ACAATCTGCATACAATCCATTTTACAATCCATTGAGATTGTATGACTGGGTGCAATGTCTTCCTGATGTATGGCCACCTTTAGGGTGTGGCGAAGAGGGAGATGTTGGGGTGTGAGTGATGATTTGAGGGTGTGGAGAAGGTGAAGATGTTTGGATGAGATTGATCTGAAGGGTGTGGATGAGGGAAAGATGTTGGGGTGTTGATAGGGGCTGGGGCTGCATAGTACATATACAGACCCCTATATACAGTGCAGCCACAGTAACACAGATAGACCTGTTCATCTCACACCCTATTTCCCATCGCCACGCATGTTAATGAACCACTATACTGTATTTCTATCGGCACTGTACATGATAGATGTGTGCTCTGTATTATCAGCCCATTGAGAGCTCACAGTAGGGACCAGAGACGGCTTCAGACCTCTCCCTCCTCAGCAATGGAATTCCAGTTATCCAGAGACTTTGCCAAGGCTGGCAGCCTCCCACATCCTCCCCAGTGTGCCAGGACATTGTATTGCGGAATAAGAGGAAGTGCCTGGGGTTGTCACACTTGTAGCACAGGAATATATGACCGAGGGAGGGTATTGTCCCCAAAATAGATATGTCCTATCACAGTGACAATGGCAGTCAGTAGTGTTAGTGCCAGTGACTGTCCCTGGCTGCGCTGTGTCCTGTCTCGGTGACAATGGCAGCCAGTAGTGTTAGTGCCGGTGACTGTCCCTGGCTGCGCTGTGTCCTGTGTCCTGTCTCGGTGACAATGGCAGCCAGTAGTGTTAGTGCCGGTGACTGTCCCTGGCTGTGCTTTGTCCTGTCTCGGTGACAATGGCAGGTGGTAGTGTTAGTGCCGTTGACTGACCCTGGCTGTGCTGCGTCCTGTCTCGTGACAATGGCAGGTGGTAGTGTTATTGCCGGTTACTGGCCCTGGCTGCGCTGGGTCCTGTCTCGGTGACAGGGGCAGGTGGTATTGTTAGTGCCGGTGACTGTCCCTGGCTGCGCTGCGTCCTGTCTCGCTGACAATGGCAGGCGGTAGTGTTAGTGCCGGGGACTGTCCCTGGCTGCGCTGTGTCCTGTCTTGGTGACAATGGCAGATGGTAGTGTTAGTGTCGGTGACTGGCCCTGGCTTTGCTGTGTCCTGTCTTGGTGACAATGGCAGGTGGTAGTGTTAGTGCCGGTGACTGGCCCTGGCTGTGCTGTGTCCTGTCTCGGTGACAATGGCAGTCAGTAATGTTAGTGCCGGTGACTGTCCTGGCTGTGCTGCGTCCTGTCTCGCTGACAATGGCAGGTGGTAGTGTTAGTGCCTGGGACTGTCCCTGGCTGCGCTGCATCCTGTCTCGGGGAAAATGGCAGGTGGTAGTGTTAGTGCCGGGGACTATCCCTGGCTGCGCTGTGTCCTGTCTTGGTGACAATGGCAGGCGGTAGTGTTAGTGCTGGTGGCTCCCTCTGGCTGCGGGGAAAATGCTTTTGTTTGTTTTGTGGCCCCAACTAATTAGAGGGAGGGACTTGAATTTTCAGACATAGGGGGAAATTTACTAAAGGAAATTTGTAAAAAAATAGGTGTATTTGTATTTAGAAATACGCTTATTTTTGACATTTACTATCCCGAAAATACGGCAATTCGTATTCGTATTGATAGCACATCAATACGAATACGAATTGCCGAATTTTCGGGATAGTAAATGTAAAAAATAAGTGTATTTCTAAATACAAATACACCTATTTTTTTACAAATTTCCTTTAGTAAATTTCCCCCATAGTATTCAGAGTGTTCTTCTGGGTGGGTGGGGTGGGGGGGTGACTTTATTTAATAATGGGTGTGGTTTGGTGATGGTGAGTGTGGCTTTGGCAGTGGTTGAGAGATTCCCATCCATTACAGCACTGGGTACTTGTGAGTTATCCGGGCTGCCGATTTTGTCCTTAAGTTTGGTTAACTTAAGGACACCCGACCGACGCGATGCCCACGATTTAGCTCCAAATCGGGGGCATCGCGTCGGTCGTGGCCGTTATAAGGGGCCGCGACGCGATGCCCCCGATTTCCCATAGACAGTAATGTTAAAAGACACGATATCGGGGGCATCGCGTCGGTCGTGGCCGTTATAAGGGGCCGCGACGCGATGCCCACGATTTCCCATAGACAGTAATGTTAAAAAGGTTTTGGTTAAGTCCTGCGCCGTGAGTGGGTTGGTTTCACTAATCCATTAATATTAACAAAAATTTATCAGAATCACAATCCCCGTTATTGCCGCTGTTCTATAAGGGGTAGCTCAGTTCCCCCGAATTGGTACCAGAAAAAAGAAAAAGATGGAACTGCGCAATAAAGGGGAATATATGCAATTTATTTATGCACTAATAAAAAAAATACACAATTTCAAAATACAATTATAAGAATTAATAATTAATAAAACAAGGGGGGGGGGGGGGGTATATAAAAATATTAGCACAACCGGTCGTGTCTGATTAGTAGATATTTAAAACCAAATACAATTTGCTTCCCTTAAGTTAATCACAGTCAGATTAGTGTATTAGTTGGTTAGAATGCTGGTTTTTATAACAGTCTTGTTTCATGGATTAGTGAAGTAACTGTCCAGGTTTTTAATGTCTGGCCAGACAATTTTTTGGTGTATGTGGGGTACCTTACAGCTGCCACCTGTAGTTCCTCCGGTCTCCCAGTGGATGGTGCTGAATCACCTTTCTTGTTCCCACTTTATCTGGAGTCACCTTTGTGCTGGTGGTCTGATGATAGGCTTGTATGGTTCTCCCCTTTGATGCAAATAAAAAGAGTTATGGATGTCCATAACTCTTTTTATTTGCATCAAAGGGGAGAACCATACAAGCCTATCATCAGACCACCAGCACAAAGGTGACTCCAGATAAAGTGGGAACAAGAAAGGTGATTCAGCACCATCCACTGGGAGACCGGAGGAACTACAGGTGGCAGCTGTAAGGTACCCCACATACACCAAAAAATTGTCTGGCCAGACATTAAAAACCTGGACAGTTACTTCACTAATCCATGAAACAAGACTGTTATAAAAACCAGCATTCTAACCAACTAATACACTAATCTGACTGTGATTAACTTAAGGGAAGCAAATTGTATATGGTTTTAAATATCTACTAATCAGACACGACCGGTTGTGCTAATATTTTTATATACCCCCCCCCCCCCTTGTTTTATTAATTATTAATTCTTATAATTGTATTTTGAAATTGTGTATTTTTTTTATTAGTGCATAAATAAATTGCATATATTCCCCTTTATTGCGCAGTTCCATCTTTTTCTTTTTTCTAGTAATGTTAAAAGACACGATGGACCCGATTTCCCATAGACAGTAATGTTAAAAGACACGATGGACCCGATTTCCCATAGACAGCAATGTTAAAATAAAATTACAATGTGAAATTGGGCAATATATTTTTAAAAAAAATGTTTCATGGCCCCCCCACCACCGTTAACGCCACCCCGCTATTGACGCCAACCCGAAGCGTGGCGAGCGCAGCGGTACGCGTCCTCCGACCTTTTCATGCCCTACTATCCACTAGGGCGTGGAGTGAGAATAGAATAGTGTGGCGAGCGCAGCGAGCCACCGAGCCCGAAGCGTGGCGAGCGGACGCGGACACCTGTGAAGCCCGCAAGGGCACGCGGATACCTGTGAAGGTGTCCGCGTCCCCTCGCGGGGCTCGCTGCGCTCGCCACGCTTCGGGCTCGGTGGCTCGCTGCGCTCGCCACACTATTCTATTCTCACTCCACGCCCTAGTGGATAGTAGGGCATGAAAAGGTCGGAGGACGCGTATCGCCGCCCCTCGCGGGCTCGCTGCGCTCGCCACGCTTCGGGTTGGCGTCAATAGCGGGGTGGCGTTAACGGTGGTGGGGGGCCACGAAACATTTTTTTTAAAAACATATTGGCCAATTTCACATTGTAATTTTATTTTAACATTGCTGTCTATGGGAAATCGGGTCCATCGCGTCTTTTAACATTACTGTCTATGGGAAATCGTGTCGGAAATCGGGTCCATCGTGTCTTTTAACATTACTGTCTATGGGAAATCGTGGGCATCGCGTCGCGGCTCCTTATAACGGCCACGACCGACGCGATGCCCACGATTTCGGGCGCGATGAAAAAATCGGCAGCCCGGATAACTCACAAGTACCCAGCACTGTATACAGATATTACTCTCAGTGCAGCGCTGATGTATGTTGATGACATGTGGATGACATCATAGTAAATGTATGACATGTAAGTGCCAGTAATGACTTGTTTTAGTGCAAAACCAATTATATCTCTTCATGTGTTGCCCCAGACGCCGCATCCCTTGAGCACGAGATCTCGCAGGTGGGAGACTACCTGGATAGGTCAGGACTCAGCGGGAACAGGCGCGAGTAAGTATCCCATTGCCATAGTTCTGTGAATGGGGAATAATCCACACCCCCCCCTTATCCCGGCACTGATGCCGCAGTCTGATATTGATTCTATAATCCCCCCTGGGGACCTCCGCTGTGTATCTCCCCCCTCATACCGGCACTGATGCCACAGTCTGATAATGATCCTATAATCCCCTGGGGACTCCCACTGTGTGTGCCCCCCTTATCCCGGCACTGATGCCGCAGTCTGATAATGATCCTATAATCCCCCCTGGGGACCCCCGCTGGTATGCTCCCCCTTATCCCTGCACAGATGCCGCAGTCTGGTACCGATCCTATAATCCCCCCTGAGGACCCCCTGCTGGTATACCCCCCTTATCCCGCTAGTGTTGTTTCAGGCTACGCAGGTGGATCGATACTGCGCTGTCGTCGGTGCAGTTTGATGGCGACAGTCACCATTTTGGAAAGGGGTCTCTGGAGGCAGCAGTATACAGGCTGGTCTCTGTGGATGTGGTGAGTTATGGATTCCCTGCTATGTCATCCTATGATGTCATTGTGATGTCACTGATCATACATTAATCCTTCTCTCCTACAGCTGAGATCTATTCCCAAGAGTCTGGGGGTCTCTCTGCATTTCCCCACACAACTGATAGAGACAGTGATGGATAAACCCACAAAGAGACTGCACGTGGTCCGACTACGTGGCCGGTCCTTTTTTCAGGTACCCCTCCACTTCTCATTCCCTGTCACTGCTTAATATACTAGATTAAAGGGATTTACTGGAAAATGTTTGAGCCACCTAAACAGATTGGCATGTGACGCGCCATGGCCTAGTTGTCATGCATAGTGTATGCCGCTTGGTGAGATTGGCGGGGCCCAGGACTGGATTATACCCCACAGTCTATAGACTCCGTGTAATACGGTCTTCCATTGCTCTATCACAGGAAAACTGCACTCTCCTCCAAGATCAAGTGATTGACATCAGCCTGGAGGATATGCAGGTCTCCAACCTCTCCGAGGACATCATCCTCACCTTTCCTCATGAGCCCATACAGGTAACTTCTGCCCTAAGTGTCTATATAGGGAGTTGCTGCTGTCCCTGGTGACAGCTCTCTGCACTAGAACACCTGTCCCAGGTATCGTCTCTCTCTGTACTAGAACACCTGTCCCAGGTAATGGCTCTCTCTGTACTAGAACACCTGTCCCAGGTAATGGCTCTGCACTAGAACACCTATCCCAGGTAACGGCTCTCTGCACTAGAACACCTGTCACAGGTAACACCTCTTTCGGCACTACAACACCTGTTCCAGGTAACACCTCTTTCGGCACTACAACACCTGTCCTAGGTAACACCTCTTTCTGCACTACAACACCTGTCCCAGGTAACGGCTCTCTCTGCACTAGAACACATGTCTCAGGTAGCCTCTCTCTGTACTATAACACCTGTCCCAGGTAACACCTCTCTCTGTACTATAACACCTGTCCCAGGTAACACCTCTCTGCACTAGAACAACTGTCGCAGGTAACACCTCTTTGTACTAGAATACCTGTCCCAGGTAACATCTTTCTCTGTACTAGAACACCTGTCCCAGGTAACACTTGCAGGTAATCAGTGATTAGGGATATACCAGTAACTGTACGCTGAAGGCACCTGTAGTGTAACAAGAGCTGTGGTTTGCGTGACCTTTATCCAGCATTCGGTTGGTTGGGGATAATGGGCAAATAGCTACAGAACATCTCTGTGGCAGGTTACACGGTACACGCCAGGCTGGTGGTTTATTCACCACGGCTCAGGCTCAGTCTCTTCAAAGTGTGCAGGAATAAAATGCAACTGTCACTTCCCCTCCAGGTGGTCAGTCTCTTTCCTACCCACCTCCTCATTCTCCTCTGTGATCGTGGGAAGTGACAGAGAGAGCGCTGTGCAAAATGGAAAGAACGCTGTGGGGCTGAGAGAGATGGAAAGAGAGCACTGCGCGGCTGTGTGGGATGGAAAGAGAGCGATTTGTGTCTGTGAGCGATGGAAAGAGAGCGCTGTGCGAGATGGAAAGAGCATTGTGCAGCTATGAGAGATGGTAAGAGAGTGCTGTGCGTCTGTGAAAGATGGAAATAAGGCTATGTGCAGCTGTGAGAGATGGAAAGAGCACTGTGCGGCTGTGTGAAATGGAAAGAGAGAGCTGTGCGAGATGGAAATAGAGCGCTGTGCAGCTGTGTGAGATGGAAAGAGAGCGCTGTGTGAGATGGAAAGAGCGCTGTGCGGCTGTGAGAGATGACAAGAGATCGCTGAACGTCTGTGAGAGATGGAAAAAGAATGCTGCGTGGCTGTCGGAGATGGAAAGAGAACTCGGTGCAGCTGTGAGAGATGGAAAGAGAGCCCTGTATGGCTGTGTGATATGAAAAGAGAGTGCTGTGTAAGATGGAAAGAGAGCACTGTGCAGCTGTGAGAGATGGAAATAAGGCTCTTTGCAGCTGTGAGAGATGGAAAGAGCGCTGTGCGGCTGTGAGAGATGGAAATAGAGCGATATGAGAAATGAAAAGAGAGCACTGTGCGGCTGTGTGAGATTAAAAGAGTGCTGTGAGAGATGGAAAGAGAGCACTGTGCGGCTGTGAGAGATGGAAAGAGAGCACTGTACGGCTGTGTGAGATAGAAAAAGAGCACTGTGAGAGATGGAAAGAAAGAGCACTGTGAGAGATGTAAAGAGCGATGCGCGGCTGTATGAAATGAAAAGAGAGAGCTGTGAGATATGGAAAGAGAGTGCTGCATGGCTGTCAGATGGAAAGAGAGCTCGGTGCAGCTGTGAGAGATGGAAAAAGAGCGCTGTGAGAGATGGAAAGAGAGAGCGCTGTTATATGACAAGAACGCTGCGCGGCTATGTAAGGTGAAAAGAGAGCGCTGTAAGATATGGAAAGAGAGCGCTGCGTGGCTGTCAGATGGAAAGAGAGCTTGGTGCAGCTGTGAGAGATGGAAAGAGAGCGCTGTTAGAGATGGAAAGAGAGCGCTGTGAGAAATGGAAAGAGTATTGTGAGAGATGGAAGGAGCACTGCGCATCTGTGTGGCTGTCAGATTGAAAGAGAGCTCGGTGCAGCTGTATGAGATGGAAAGAGAGCGCTGTGTGAGATGGAAAGAGAGCGCTGTGAGAGATGGAAAGAGAGAGCGCTGTAATATGAATAGAATGCTATGCGGCTGTGTGACATATGGAAAGAAAGCGCTGCGTGGCTGTCAGATGGAAAGAGAGCTCGGTGCAGCTGTGAGAGGTGGAAAGAGAGCGCTGTGAGAGATGAAAAGAGAGAGCGCTGTGAGAGATGAAAAGAGAGAGCGCTGTGAAAGATGGAAAGAGCGCTATGAGAGATGGAAAGAGTGCAGCGTGGCTGTGAGATGATGGAAATAGAGCACTGTGTGTGAAAGATCGAAATAGAGCTCTGTGCAGCTGTGAGAGATGGAAAGAGAGCATTGTGCGGCTGTGAGAGATGGAAAAAGAACTTGGTGCAGCTGTGAGAGATGGAAAAATGGAGCACTGTGAGAGATGGAAAGAGCGATGCGTGGCTGTATGAGATGAAAAGAGAAAGCTGTGAGATATAGAAAGAGCGCTGCATGGCTGTCAGATGGAAAGAGAGCTCGGTGCAGCTGTCAAGAGATGGAAAAAGAGCGCTGTGAGAGATGGAAAGAGAGAGTGCTGTGAGAGATGGAAAGAGCGCTGCAAGACTGTGTGAGATTAAAAGAGAGTGCTGTGAGAGATGGAAAAAGAGCGCTGTGCGGCTGTGAGAGATGGAAAGAGAGCTCTGTGCGGCTGTGAGAGATGGAAAGAGAGCTTGGTGCAGCTGTAAAAGATGGAAAGAGAGCGCTGCGTGGCTGTGAGAGATGGAAAGAGAGCACTGTGAGAGATTGAAATAAAGCTCTGTGCATTTGTGAGAGATGGAAAGAGTGCTGCACAGCTATGAGAGATGGAAAGAGTGCTGTGTGGCTGGGAGAGATGGAAAGAGTGCTGTGCATCTGTGAGTGATGGAAAGCTGGCACTGCGCAGCTGTGAGAGATTGAAAGAGAGCACTGCATGGCCGAGAGAGATGGGAACAGAGTGCAGCTGTGAGAGATGGAAAGAGAGCACTGTACGGCTGTGTGAGATAGAAAGAGAGCGCTGAGAGAGATGGAAAGAGCGATGTGCGGCTGTATGAGATGAAAAGGGAGAGCTGTGATATATAGAAAGAGCGCTGCATGGCTGTCAGATGGAAAGAGAGCTCGGTGCAGCTGTGAGAGATGGGAAAAGAGCGCTGTGAGAGATGGAAAGAGAGAGCGTTGTGAGAGATGGAAAGAGCGCTGTAAGACTGTGGGCCTTATTCTAGTTCACTCTTTCTGACAAAATCCTTCATAGATGGACAAAATCATGTGCACTGCAGGTGGGGCAGATGTTACTTGTGCAGAGAGAATTAGATTTGGGTGGGGTTTTACTTCAAACTGATATCTATATTGCAGTGTAAAAATAAAGCAGCCAGTATTTACCCTGCACAGAAACAAAATAACTCACCCAAATCTAATTCTCTCTGCACATTTTACATCTTCCCCCCCTGCAGTGCACATGGTTTTGTCCATCTAAGAAGGATTTTGTCAGAAAGAGTGAACTAGAATAAGGCCCTGTGTGAGATTAAAAGAGAGTGCTGTGAGAGATGGAAAGAGAGCGCTGTGTGGCTGTGGGAGATGGAAAGAGAGCGCTGTGTTGCTGTGGGAGATGGAAAGAGAGCGCTGTGAGAGATTGAAATAATCTCGGTGCCAGGCCGTAAGAGATGGAAAGAGAGCACTGTGAGTGAAGGAAAGGGTGCTGCGCAGCCGTGAAATGGAAAGAGTGCTGTGAGAGATGGAAAGGGAGCACTGTGTGAGAAAGAAAGATAGCGCTTTGTGAGAGATGGAAAGAGAGCGCTGTGCGTCTGTGAGAGATGGAAAGAGAGCTCTGTGGGGCTGTGAGAGATGGAAAGAGAGCTTGGTGCAGCTGTGAGATATGGAAAGAGAGCGCTGCATGGTTGTGAAAGATGGAAAGAGAGCTCGGTGCAGCTGTGACAGATGGAAAGAGAGCTCTGTGTGGCTGTGGGAGATGGAAAGATAGCGCTGTGTTGCTGTGGGAGATGGAAAGAGAGCGCTGTGAGAGATTGAAATAATCTCGGTGCCAGGCTGTAAGAGATGGAAAGAGAGCACTGTGAGTGAAGGAAAGGGTGCTGCGCAGCTGTGAAATGGAAAGAGTGCTGTGAGAGATGGAAAGGGAGCACTGTGTGAGAAAGAAAGATAGCGCTTGTGGCTGCATGAGATGGAAAGAGCGCTGTGAGAAATAGAAAGAAAGCACTGCGCAGCTGTGAGAGATGGAAAGAGCTGTGCGGCTGAGAGATGGAAAGAGCTGTGTGGCTGAGAGATGGAAAGCGCTGTGAGAGATGGAAAGAGTGCACTGCATGCTGTGAGAGCTGGAAAGAGAGCACTGTGTCGCTGTGAGAGATGGAAAGAGCACTGTGAGAGATGGAAAGAAAGTGATGCGTGGCTGTGAGAGATGGAAAGAGAGTGCTGTGAGAGAAAGAGAGTGCTGTGAGAGATTGAAAGAAAGCGATGCACTGCTGTGAGATGGAAAGAGAGCGATGCACGGCTGTGAGAGATGGAAAGAGAGCGCTGTGAGAAATGGAAAGAGCGCTGCAAGACTGTGGGCCTTATTCTAGTTCACTCTTTCTGACTAAATCCTTCATAAATGGACAAAATCATGTGCACTGCAGGTGGGGCAGATGTTACTTGTGCAGAGAGAATTAGATTTGGGTGGGGTTTTACTTCAAACTGATATCTATATTGCAGTGTAAAAATAAAGCAGACAGTATTTACCCTGCACAGAAACAAAATAACTCACCCAAATCTAATTCTCTCTGCACATTTTACATCTGCCCCCCTGCAGTGCACATAGTTTTGTCCATCTAAGAAGGATTTTGTCAGAACGAGTGAACTAGAATAAGGCCCTGTGTGAGATTAAAAGAGAGTGCTGTGAGAGATGGAAAGAGAGCGCTGTGGGGCTGTGAGAGATGGAAAGAGAGCTTGGTGCAGCTGTGAGAGATGGAAAGAGAGCGCTGCATGGTTGTGACAGATGGAAAGAGAGCTTGGTGCAGCTGTGACAGATGGAAAGAGAGCGCTGTGTGGCTGTGGGAGATGGAAAGAGAGCGCTGTGTTGCTGTGGGAGATGGAAAGAGAGCGCTGTGAGAGATTGAAATAATCTCGGTGCCAGGCCGTAAGAGATGGAAAGAGAGCACTGTGAGTGAAGGAAAGGGTGCTGCGCAGCTGTGAAATGGAAAAAGTGCTGTGAGAGATGGAAAGGGAGCACTGTGTGAGAAAGAAAGATAGCGCTTTGTGGCTGCATGAGATGGAAAGAGCGCTGTGAGAAATAGAAAGAAAGCACTGCTGAGAGATGGAAAGAGCTGTGCGGCTGAGAGATGGAAAGAGCTGTGCAGCTGAGAGATGGAAAGAGCTGTGCAGCTGAGAGATTGAAAGAGCTGTGCGGCTGAGAGATGGAAAGAGAGCGCTGTGAGAGATGGAAGGATTGTGCTGTGAGAGATGGAAAGAGTGCACTGCATGCTGTGAGAGCTGGAAAGAGAGCACTGTGTCGCTGTGAGAGATGGAAAGAGCACTGTGAGAGATGGAAAGAAAGTGATGCGTGGCTGTGAGAGATGGAACAAGAGTGCTGTGAGAGATTGAAAGAAAGCGATGCACGGCTATGAGATGGAAAGAGAGTGATGCACGGCCGTGAGAGATGGAAAGAGAGCGCTGTGAGAGATTGAAATAATCTCGGTGCCAGGCCGTAAGAGATGGAAAGAGAGCACTGTGAGTGAAGGAAAGGGTGCTGCACAGCTGTGAAATGGAAAGAGTGCTGTGAGAGATGTAAAGGGAGCACTGTGTGAGAAAGAAAGATAGCGCTTTGTGGCTGCATGAGATGGAAAGAGCGCTGTGAAAAATAGAAAGAAAGCACTGCACAGCTGTGAGAGATGGAAAGAGCTGTGCGGCTGAGAGATGGAAAGAGCTGTGTGGCTGAGAGATGGAAAGAGAGCGCTGTGAGAGATGGAAGGATTGTGCTGTGAGAGATGGAAAGAGTGCACTGCATGCTGTGAGAGCTGGAAAGAGAGCACTGTGTCGCTGTGAGAGATGGAAAGAGCACTGTGAGAGATGGAAAGAAAGTGATGCGTGGCTGTGAGAGATGGAAAGACAGCGCTGTGAGAGAAAGAGAGTGCTGTGAGTGATTGAAAGAAAGTGATGCACGGCTGTTAGATGGAAAGAGAGCGATGCACGGCTGTGAAAGATGGAAAGAGAGCGCTGTGAGAAATGGAAATAGAGCACTGCATGGCTGTAAGAGATGGAAAGAGTGCACTGTGAGAGATGGAAAGAGAGCACTGTGAGAGATGGAAAAAGAGCGAGGTGAGAGATGGAAAGAGAGCACTGTGAGAAATGAAAAGAAAGCACTGTGTGGCTGTGAGAGATGGAAAAAGTGCACTGTGAGAGATGGAAAGAGAGCACTGCATTGCTGTAAGAGATGGAAAGAGTGCACTGTGAGAGATGGAAAGAGAGCAATGCACGGCTGTGAGATGGAAAGAGAGTGCTGTGAGAGATAGAAAGAGAGCACTGTGATAGATTGAAAGAGTGCACTGTGAGAGATGGAAAGAGAGCAACGTGTGGCTGTGAGAGATGGAAAGAGAGCACTGAGAGATGGAAAGAGAGCGCTGTGAGAGATCAAAAGAGCGCTGTGAGAGATGGAAAAAGAGCAATGCATGGCTGAGAGAGATGGAAAGCTGGAAATAAAGCTCTGTGCATCTGTGAGAGATGGAAAGAGTGCTGCGCAGCTTTTAGAGATGGAAAGAGTGCTGTGTGGCTGGGAGAGATGGAAAGAGAGGGATACGCGTGTGTGAGAGGTGGAAAGAGAGCCCTGTGAGAGATGGAAAGAGAGCGATGTGCAGCTGTAGGAGATGGAAAGAGAGCGCTGTGAGAGATTGAAATAAAGCTCTGCGCAGCTGTGAGAGATGGAAAGAGTGCTGCGCAGCTGTGAGATGAAAGAGTGCTGTGTGGCTGTTTGAGATGGAAAGAGAGCGCTGTGCATTTGTGAGAGATGGAAAGCAGGCACTGCACAGCTGTGAGAGATGGAAAGAGAGTGCTGTGCAAGATGGAAAGAGAGCACTGCATGGCTGTGAGAGATGGGAACAGAGTGCTGCACGAGATGGAAAGATTGGTGCCAGTCCGTGAGAGATGGAAAGAGAGCACTGTTAGAGAAGGAAAGGGTGCTGCACAGATGTGAAATGGAAAAAGTGCTGTTAGAGATGGAAAGGGAGCAATATGTGAGAAAGAAAGATAGCGCTTTGTGGCTGCATGAGATGGAAAGAGTGCTGTGAAAAATAGAAAGAAAGCACTGCGCAGCTGTGAGAGATGGAAAGAGCTGTGCGGCTGAGAGATGGAAAGAGAGTGCTGTGAGAGATGGAAGGATTGTGCTGTGAGAGATGGAAAGAGTACACTGCATGCTGTGAGAGCTGGAAAGAGAGCACTGTGTCGCTGTGAGAGATGGAAAGAGCACTGTGAGAGATGGAAAGAAAGTGATGCGTGGCTGTGAGAGATGGAAAGAGAGTGATGTGAGAGATTGAAAGAAAGCGATGCACGGCTGTGAGATGGAAAGAGAGCGATGCACGGCTGTGAGAGATGGCAAGAGAGCGCTGTGAGAAATGGAAAGAGCGCTGCAAGACTGTGGGCCTTATTCTAGTTCACTCTTTCTGACTAAATCCTTCATAAATGGACAAAATCATGTGCACTGCAGGTGGGGCAGATGTTACTTGTGCAGAGAGAATTAGATTTGGGTGGGGTTTTACTTCAAACTGATATCTATATTGCAGTGTAAAAATAAAGCAGACAGTATTTACCCTGCACAGAAACAAAATAACTCACCCAAATCTAATTGTCTCTGCACATTTTACATCTGCCCCCCTGCAGTGCACATAGTTTTGTCCATCTAAGAAGGATTTTGTCAGAGTGAACTAGAATAAGGCCCTGTGAGAGATGGAAAGAGAGCGCTGTGGGGCTGTGAGAGATGGAAAGAGAGCTTGGTGCAGCTGTGAGAGATGGAAAGAGAGCGCTGCATGGTTGTGACAGATGGAAAGAGAGCTTGGTGCAGCTGTGACAGACGGAAAGAGAGCGCTGTGTGGCTGTGGGAGATGGAAAGAGAGCGCTGTGTTGCTGTGGGAGATGGAAAGAGAGCACTGTGAGAGATTGAAATAATCTCGGTGCCAGGCCGTAAGAGATGGAAAGAGAGCACTGTGAGTGAAGGAAAGGGTGCTGCGCAGCTGTGAAATGGAAAGAGTGCTGTGAGAGATGGAAAGGGAGCACTGTGTGAGAAAGAAAGATAGCGTTTTGTGGCTGCATGAGATGGAAAGAGCGCTGTGAGAAATAGAAAGAAAGCACTGCGCAGCTGTGAGAGATGGAAAGAGCTGTGCGGCTGAGAGATGGAAAGAGCTGTGCGGCTGAGAGATGGAAAGAGCTGTGCGGCTGAGAGATGGAAAGAGCTGTGCGGCTGAGAGATGGAAAGAGCTGTGCGGCTGAGAGATTGAAAGAGCTGTGAGGCTGAGAGATGGAAAGAGAGCGCTGTGAGAGATGGAAGGATTGTGCTGTGAGAGATGGAAAGAGTGCACTGCATGCTGTGAGAGCTGGAAAGAGAGCACTGTGTCGCTGTGAGAGATGGAAAGAGCACTGTGAGAGATGGAAAGAAAGTGATGCGTGGCTGTGAGAGATGGAAAGAGAGTGCTGTGAGAGAAAGAGAGTGCTGTGAGAGATTGAAAGAAAGCGATGCACGGCTATGAGATGGAAAGAGAGTGATGCACGGTTGTGAGAGATGGAAAGAGAGCGCTGTGAGAGATTGAAATAATCTCGGTGCCAGGCCGTAAGAGATGGAAAGAGAGCACTGTGAGTGAAGTAAAGGGTGCTGCACAGCTGTGAAATGGAAAGAGTGCTGTGAGAGATGGAAAGGGAGCACTGTGTGAGAAAGAAAGATAGCGCTTTGTGGCTGCATGAGATGGAAAGAGCGTTGTAAGAAATAGAAAGAAAGCACTGCGCAGCTGTGAGAGATGGAAAGAGCTGTGCAGCTGAGAGATGGAAAGAGCTGTGCGGCTGAGAGATGGAAAGAGAGCGCTGTGAGAGATGGAAGGATTGTGCTGTGAGAGATGGAAAGAGTGCACTGCATGCTGTGAGAGCTGGAAAGAGAGCACTGTGTCGCTGTGAGAGATGGAAAGAGCACTGTGAGAGATGAAAAGAAAGTGATGCGTGGCTGTGAGAGATGGAAAGACAGCGCTGTGAGAGAAAGAGAGTGCTGTGAGTGATTGAAAGAAAGTGATGCACGGCTGTTAGATGGAAAGAGAGCGATGCATGGCTGTGAGAGATGGAAAGAGAGCGCTGTGAGAAATGTAAATAGAGCACTGCATGGCTGTAAGAGATGGAAAGAGTGCACTGTGAGAGATGGAAAAAGAGCGAGGTGAGAGATGGAAAGAGAGCACTGTGAGAAATGAAAAGAAAGCACTGTGTGGCTGTGAGAGATGGAAAGAGTGCACTGTGAGAGATGGAAAGAGCTGTGCGGCTGAGAGATGGAAAGAGAGCGCTGTGAGAGATGGAAGGATTGTGCTGTGAGAGATGGAAAGAGTGCACTGCATGCTGTGAGAGCTGGAAAGAGAGCTCTGTGTTGCTGTGAGAGATGGAAAGAGCACTGTGAGAGATGGAAAGAAAGTGATGCGTGGCTGTGAGAGATGGAAATACAGCGCTGTGAGAGAAAGAGAGTGCTGTGAGTGATTGAAAGAAAGTGATGCACGGCTGTTAGATGGAAAGAGAGCGATGCACGGCTGTGAGAGATGGAAAGAGAGCGCTGTGAGAAATGGAAATAGAGCACTGCATGGCTGTAAGAGATGGAAAGAGTGCACTGTGAGAGATGGAAAAAGAGCACTGTGAGAGATGGAAAAAGAGCGAGGTGAGAGATGGAAAGAGAGCACTGTGTGAAATGAAAAGAAAGCACTGTGTGGCTGTGAAAGATGGAAAGAGTGCACTGTGAGAGATGGAAAGAGAGCACTGCATGGCTGTGAGAGATGGAAAGAGTGCACTGTGAGAGATGGAAAGAGAGCAATGCTCGGCTGTGAGATGGAAAGAGAGTGCTGTGAGAGATAGAAAGAGAGCACTGTGATAGATTGAAAGAGTGCACTGTGAGAGATGGAAAGAGAGCAACGCGTGGCTGTGAGAGATGGAAAAAGAGCACTGTGAGAGATGGAAAGAGAGCGCTGTGAGAGATCAAAAGAGCGCTGTGAGAGATGGAAAAAGAGCGATGCATGGCTGAGAGAGATTGAAAGCTGGAAATAAGGCTCTGTGCATCTGTGAGAAATGGAAAGAGTGCTGCGCAGCTTTGAGAGATGGAAAGAGTGCTGTGTGGCTGGGAGAGATGGAAAGAGAGGGATACGCGTGTGTGAGAGGTGGAAAGAGAGCCCTGTGAGAGATGGAAAGAGAGCGCTGTGAGATTGAAATAAAGCTCTGCGCAGCTGTGAGAGATGGAAAGAGTGCTGCGCAGCTGTGAGATGAAAGAGTGCTGTGTGGCTGTTTGAGATGGAAAGAGAGCGCTGTGCATCTGTGAGAGATGGAAAGCAGGCACTGCACAGCTGTGAGAGATGGAAAGAGAGTGCTGTGCAAGATGGAAAGAGAGCACTGCATGGCTGTGAGAGATGGGAACAGAGAGCTGCACGAGATGGAAAGATTGGTGCCAGTCCGTGAGAGATGGAAAGAGAGCACTGTTAGTGAAGGAAAGGGTGCTGCACGGATGTGAAATGGAAAAAGTGCTGTTAGAGATGGAAAGGGAGCAATATGTGAGAAAGAAAGATAGCGCTTTGTGGCTGCATGAGATGGAAAGACCGCTGTGAGAAATAGAAGCAAGAATTGCGCAGCTGTGAGCGATGGAAAGAGCTGTGCGGCTGAGAGATGAAAATAGTGTGCTGTGAGAGATGGAAAGAGTGCATTGCATGCTGTGAGAGATGGAAAGAGAGCACTGTGCGGCTGTGAGAGATGGAAAGAGCGCTGTGAGAGATTGAAAGAAAGCGATGCACGGCTGTGAGAGATGGAAAGAGAGCGATGCACGACTTTGAGAGATGGAAAGCGAGTGCTGTGAGAGATGGAAAAAGAGCGATGTGAGTGATGGAAAGAGCGCTGTGAGAGATGGAAAGAGAGCACTGTGAGAAATGGAAGGAGAGCACTGCATGGCTGTGAGAGATGGAAAGATAGCAATGCTCGGCTGTGAGATGGAAAGAGAGCGCTGTGAGAGATAGAAAGAGAGCACTGTGAGAGATTGAAAGAGTGCACTGTAAGAGATGGAAAGAGAGCAATGCACGGCTGTGAGAGATGGAAAGAGAGCACTGTGGGAGATGGAAAGAGAGCGATGCACGGCTGTGAGAGATGGAAAAAGAGCGATGCACAGCTGAGAGAGATGGAAAAAGAGCACTGTGAGATGGAAATAGAGCGATGCATGGCTGTGGGAGATGGAGAGTGCTGTGAGAGATGGAAATAAAGCTCTATGTGACTGTGAGAGATAGAAATAGAGTGCTGCGCGGTTGTGCGAGATGGAAAGAGAACACTTTCCGATATGGAAAGAGGTCTGTGAGAGATGGAAAGAGAGCGCTGTGAGAGATTAAGAAAGAGAGCTGTGAGAGATGGAAAAAGAGCAAGGTGAGTGATGGAAAGAGCACTGTGAGTGAAGGAAAGGGTGCTGCATGGATGTGAAATGGAAAAAGTGCTGTTAGAGATGAAAAGGGAGCAATATGTGAGAAAGAAAGATAGCGGTTTGTGGCTGCATGAGATGGAAAGACCGCTGTGAGAAATAGAAGCAAGCATTGTGCAGCTGTGAGAGATGGAAAGAGCTGTGCGGCTGAGAGATGAAAAGAGTGTGCTGTGAGAGATGGAAAGAGTGCACTGCATGCTGTGAGAGATGGAAAGAGAGCACTGTGCGGCTGTGAGAGATGGAAAGAGCGCTGTGAGAGATGGAAAGAAAGCGATGCATGGCTGAGAGAGATGGGAAGAGGGCGCTGCGAGAGAAAGAGTGATGTGAGAGATTGAAAGAAAGCGATGCACGGCTGTGAGAGATGCACGACTGTGAGCGATGGAAAGCGAGTGCTGTGAGAGATGGAAAAAGAGCGATGTGAGTGATGGAAAGAGCGCTGTGAGAGATGGAAAGAGAGCGCTGTGAGAAATGGAAGGAGAGCACTCCATGGCTGTGAGAGATGGAAAGAGCACGCTGTGAGAGATGGAAAGAGAGCAATGCTCGGCTGGGAGATGGAAAGAGAGCGCCGTGAGAGATAGAAAGAGAGCACTCTGAGAGATTGAAAGAGTGCACTGTGAGAGATGGAAAGAGAGCAATGCACGGCTGTGAGAGATGGAAAGAAAGCACTGTGAGAGATGGAAAGAGATCACTGTAAAATGGAAAGAGAGCGATGCAAGGCTGTGAGAGATGGAAATAGAGCGCTGTGAGAGATGGAAAGAGCGCTGTGAGAGATGGAAAAAGAGCACTGTGAGATGGAAATAGAGCAATGCATGGCTGTGGGAGATGGAAAGAGACTGCTGTGAGAGATGGAAATAAAGCTCTATGTGACTGTGAGAGATGGAAATAGAGTGCTGCGCGGTTGTGCGAGATGGAAAGAGAACACTTTCCGAGATGGAAAGAGGTCTGTGAGAGATGGAAAGAGCACGCTGTGAGTGATGGAAAGAGAGCAATGCTCGGCTGTGAGATGGAAAGAGAGCGCTGTGAGAGTTAGAAAGAGAGCACTCTGAGAGATTGAAAGAGTGCACTGTGAGAGATGGAAAGCGAGCAATGCACGGCTGTGAGAGATGGAAAGAGAGCACTGTGGGAGATGGAAAGAGATCACTGTAAAAAAGAAAGAGAGCTGTGAGTGATGGAAAGAGCATGCTGTGAGTGATGGAAAGAGAGCAATGCTCGGCTGTGAGATGGAAAGAGAGCGCTGTGAGAGTTAGAAAGAGAGCATTCTGAGAGATTGAAAGAGTGCACTGTGAGAGATGGAAAGCGAGCAATGCACGGCTGTGAGAGATGGAAATAGAGCGCTGTGAGAGATGGAAAGAGCGCTGTGAGAGATGGAAAGAGAGCGATGCATGGCTGTGGGAGATGGAAAGAGTGCTGTGAGAGATGGAACTAAAGCTCTATGTGACTGTGAGAGATGGAAATAGAGTGCTGCGCGGTTGTGCGAGATGGAAAGAGAACACTTTCCGAGATGGAAAGAGGTCTGTGAAAGATGGAAAGAGAGCGCTGTGAGAGATGGAAAAAGAGCAAGGTGAGTGATGGAAAAAGCGCTGTGAGAAAAGGAAAGAGAGCACTGCGGGGCTGTGAGAGATGGAAAGAGCGCTGTGAGAGATGGAAAGAGAGCACTGCGTGGCTTTGAGAGATGGAAATAGTGCACTGTGAGAGATGGAAAGAGAGCACTGCATGTCTGTGAGAGATGGAAAGAGTGCCTATGAGAGATGGAAAGAGCGCAATGCTCGGCTGTGAGATGGAAAGAGAGGGCTGTGAGAGATGGAAAGAGAGCGCTGTGAGAAATAGAAAGAGAGCACTGCGTGGCTGTGAGAGATGGAAGGAGAGCGCTGTGAGAGATGGAAATAAAGCTCTGTGTGACTGTGAGAGATGGAAATAGAGCGCTGTGCATCTGTGAGAGATGGAAAGAGCGCTGTGAGATATAGAAAGAGATCGCTGCATGGCTGTGAGAGATGGAAAGAGACCACTGCATTGCTTTCAGAGATGGAAATAGAGCTTGGTGCAGCTTTGAGAGATGGAAAGAGAGCACTGTTCGGTGGTGTGAGATGGAAAGAGAGAGCGCTGTGAGAGATGGAAATAAAGCTCTGTGTGACTGTGAGAGATGGAAATAGAGTGATGTGCATCTGTGAGAAATGGAAAGAGAAGCTGCGTGGCTGTGAGAGATGGAATCAGAGCGCTGTGAGAGGTGGAAATAGAGTGCTGTGCATCTGTCAGAGATGGAAAGCTGGCGCTGCTTGGCTGTGAGAGATTGAAAGAGAGCGCTGTGTGAGATGGAAAGAGAGCGCTGCGAGAGATCGAAATAAAGCTCTGTGTGACTGTGAGAGATGGAAATAGAGCGCTGTGCATCTGTGAGAGATGGAAAGAGATGCAGCGTGGCTGTGAGAGATGGAGAGTGCTGTGCAGCTGTGCGAGATGGAAAAAGAGCGCTTCCCGAGATGGAAAGAGCTTTGTGAAAGATGGAAAGAGCGATATGTGGCTGTGAGAGATGGAAAGTGCATCTGTGCCTCTCCACAACCCTTAGAGCATCTGTGAGAGATGGAAAAAAAGCAAGGTGAGTGATGGAAAGAGCACTGTGAGTGAAGGAAAGGGTGCTGCATGGATGTGAAATGGAAAAAGTGCTGTTAGAGATGGAAAGGGAGCAATATGTGAGAAAGAAAGATAGCGGTTTGTGGCTGCATGAGATGGAAAGACCGCTGTGAGAAATAGAAGCAAGCATTGTGCAGCTGTGAGAGATGGAAAGAGCTTTGTGGCTGAGAGATGAAAAGAGCGTGCTGTGAGAGTTGGAAAGAGTGCACTGCATGCTGTGAGAGATGGAAAGGGAGCACTGTGCGGCTGTGAGAGATGGAAAGAGCGCTGTGAGAGATGGAAAGAAAGCGATGCATGGCTGAGAGATGGAAAGAGGGCGCTGTGAGAGATTGAAAGAAAGCGATGCACGGCTGTGAGAGATGGAAAGAGCGATGCACGACTGTGAGCGATGGAAAGCGAGTGATGTGAGAGATGGAAAAAGAGCGATGTGAGTGATGGAAAGAGCGCTGTGAGAGATGGAAAGAGAGCGCTGTGAGAAATGGAAGGAGAGCACTCCATGGCTGTGAGAGATGGAAAGAGCACGCTGTGAGAGATGGAAAGAGAGCAATGCTCGGCTGTGAGATGGAAAGAGAGCGCTGTGAGAGATAGAAAGAGAGCACTCTGAGAGATTGAAAGAGTGCACTGTGAGAGATGGAAAGAGAGCAATGCACGGATGTGAGAGATGGAAAGAGAGCACTGTGGGAGATGGAAAGAGATCACTGTAAAATGGAAAGAGAGCGATGCACGGCTGTGAGAGATGGAAAGAGCGCTCTGAGAGATGGAAAAAGAGCACTGTGAGATGGAAATAGAGCGATGCATGGCTGTGGGAGATGGAAAGAGAGTGCTGTGAGAGATGGAAATAAAGCTCTATGTGACTGTGAGAGATGGAAATAGAGTGCTGCGCGGTTGTGCGAGATGGAAAGAGAACACTTTCCGAGATGGAAAGAGGTCTGTGAGAGATGGAAAGAGAGCGCTGTGAGAGATGAAGAAAGAGAGCTGTGAGTGATGGAAAGAGAATGCTGTGAGTGATGGAAAGAGAGCAATGCTCGGCTGTGAGATGGAAAGAGAGCGCTGTGAGAGTTAGAAAGAGAGCACTCTGAGAGATTGAAAGAGTGCACTGTGAGAGATGGAAAGCGAGCAATGCACGGCTGTGAGAGATGGAAAGAGAGCACTGTGGGAGATGGAAAGAGATCACTGTAAAATGGAAAGAGAGCGATGCACGGCTGTGGGAGATGGAAAGAGAGTGCTGTTAGAGATGGAAATAAAGCTCTATGTGACTGTGAGAGATGGAAATAGAGTGCTGCGCGGTTTTGCGAGATGGAAAGAGAACACTTTCCGAGATGGAAAGAGAACACCTTCCGAGATGGAAAGAGGTCTGTGAGAGATGGAAAGAGAGTGCTGTGAGAGATGGAAAAAGAGCAAGGTGAGTGATGGAAAGAGCGCTGTGAGAGATGGAAAGAGAGCACTATGAGAAAAGGAAAGAGAGCTGTGAGATGGAAAGAGAGCACTGCGTGGCTGTGAGAGATGGAAAGAGTGCACTGTGAGAGATGGAAAGAGTGCCTGTGAGAGATGGAAAGAGCGCAATGCTCGGCTGTGAGAGATGGAAAGAGAGCGCTGTGAGAAATAGAAAGAGCACTGCGTGGCTGTGAGAGATGGAAGGAGTGCGCTATGAGAGATGGAAATAAAGCTCAGTGTGACTGTGAGAGATGGAAATAGAGCGCTGTGCATCTGTGAGAGATGGAAAGAGCGCTGTGAGATATAGAAAGAGAGCGCTGCATGGCTGTGAGAGATGGAAAGAGACCGCTGCATTGCTTTCAGAGATGGAAATAGAGCTTGGTGCAGCTTTGAGAGATGGAAAGAGAGCACTGTTCGGTGGTGTGAGATGGAAAGAGAGAGCACTGTGAGAGATGGAAATAAAGCTCTGTGTGACTGTGAGAGATGGAAATAGAGTGATGTGCATCTGTGAGAAATGGAAAGAGAAGCTGCGTGGCTGTGAGAGATGGAATCAGAGCGCTGTGAGAGATGGAAATAGAGTGCTGTGCATCTGTCAGAGATGGAAAGCTGGCGCTTCTTGGCTGTGAGAGATGGAAAGAGAGCGCTGTGTGAGATGGAAAGAGAGCGCTGCGAGAGATCGAAATAGAGGGGCAGATGTATGATCCGTCGTTATGGGGGAGAAGGGGTATTAGCGCACGTTGGGGCAGATGTATGAACGGTCGTTATGGGGGAGAAGGGGTATTAGCGCACATGTATGAAGCGGCTGGGATGCGGTAATGGACAGGGGCGCTATGCGCCCCTGTCCATATCGGCGCTGCTATCAAAATGATAGCAGGCCGAATGCCGGGTTTGGCTTCGCCAGCATCAGGCTGGCGAAGCCCTATCTAAACAGCAGGGACAGCGCTGTCCCTGCTGTTAGGTCTGGGCTGCGCTGGGGATCTCGCGTGAACAGCGAGATCCCGCGCATGCCCAGTGCTGCCGGCCGGGGGACAGGAGATAGCGCATCAGTATTAACTGATACGCTATCTTCAGAAAGGGACATCGCCGAAGGGGGGAGTTAACGCTCCCCCGCTTCGGCAGACAAGATGTTAATACATCTTGTCGATGTCCCTTCCTGCTTCGCCTTGCTATTGAGGCGAAGCAGGAAGTATCATAGCGGCGCGATAAGCGCTGCTATGATACATCTGCCCCGTTATGTGCACTGATACCGCTTCTCCCCCATGTATGATAGAGCCGGGATGCGGTAATGGACAGGGGCGCTATGCGCCCCTGTCCATATCGGCGCTGCTATCAAAATGATAGCAGGCCGAATGTATGAACGGTCAGCATCGCTGACCGTTCCGCACGAAGCCGGGTTTGGCTTCGCCAGCATCAGGCTGGCGAAGCCCTATCTAAACAGCAGGGACAGCGCTGTCCCTGCTGTTAGGTCTGGGCTGCGCTGGGGATCTCGCGTGAACAGCGAGATACCGCGCATGCCCAGTGCGGCCGGCCGGGGGACAGGAGATAGCGCATCAGTATTAACTGATGCGCTATCTCCAGAAAGGGACATCGCCAGAGGGGGGAGTTAACGCTCCCCCGCTTCGGCAGACAAGATGTTAATACATCTTGTCGATGTCCCTTCCTGCTTCGCCTCGCTATTGAGGCAAAGCAGGAAGTATCATAGCGGCGCGATAAGCGCTGCTATGATACATCTGCCCCAAAGCTCTGTGTGACTGTTAGAGATGGAAATAGAGCGCTGTGCATCTGTGAGAGATGGAAAGAGATGCAGCGTGGCTGTGAGAGATGGAGAGTGCTGTGCAGCTGTGCGAGATGGAAAGGGAGCACTTCCCGAGATGGAAAGCGCTTTGTGAGAGATGGAAAGAGCGATATGTGGCTGTGAGAGATGGAAAAAGAGTGCTGTGAGAGATGGAAAGAGAGCGCTGTGAGAGATGGAAAGAGCGCTGCACGGCTTTGTGAGATTAAAAGAGAGTGCTGTGAGATATGGAAAGAGAGCACTGTGCAGCTGTGAAAGATGGAAAAAGAGCACGGTGTGGCTGTGAGAGATGGAAAGAGAGCGCTGCATGGCTTTCAGCAATGGAAAGAGCTTGGTGCAGCTGTGAGAGAAGGAAAGAGAGCACTGTGCGGCGGTGAGTGATGGAAAGAGCGCTGTGAGAGATGGAAAGAGAGCACTGTGCGGCGGTGAGTGATGGAAGGAGAGCGCTGTGTGAGATGGAAAGAGAGCGCTGTGTGAGATGGAAAGAGAGCGCTGTGCATCTGTGAGAGATGGAAAGAGATGCAGCGTGCTGTGAGAGATGGAGAGTGCTGTGCAGCTGTGCGAGATGGTAAGAAAGCGCTTCCCGAGATGGAAAGAGCTTTGTGAGAGATGGAAAGAGCGATATGGAAAGAGAAATGGAAAGAGCGCAATGCTCGGCTGTGAGATGGAAAGAGAGGGCTGTGAGAGATAGAAAGAGAGCACTGTGAGATATGGAAAGAGAGCGCTGTGAGAAATAGAAAGAGAGCACTGCGTGGCTGTTAAAGATGGAAGGAGAGCACTGTGAGAGATGGAAATAAAGCTCTGTGTGACTGTGAGAGATGGAAATAGAGCGCTGTGCATCTGTGAGAGATGGAAAGAGCGCTGTGAGATATGGAAAGAGAGCGCTGCATGGCTGCGAGAGATGGAAAGAGACTGCTGCATTGCTTTCAGAGATGGAAATAGAGCTTGGTGCAGCTTTGATAGATGGAAATAAAGCTCTGTATGACTGTGAGAGATGGAAATAGAGCGATGTGCATCTGTGAGAAATGGAAAGAGATGCTGCGTGGCTGTGAGAGATGGAATCAGAGCGCTGTGAGAGATTGAAATAGAGTGCTGTGCATCTGTCAGAGATGGAAAGCTGGCGCTGCGTGGCTGTGAGAGATGGAAAGAGAGCGCTGTGAGAGATGGAAAGAGAGTGCTGTGCAGTTGTGCGAGATGGAAAGAGCTCTGTGAGATGGAAAGAGCGATATGTGGCTGTGAGAGATGGAGAGTGCAGTGCATCTGTGCCTCTCCACAACCCTTAGAGCATATGTGAGAGATGGAAAGCTGGTGCTGTGTGGCTGTGAGAGATGGAAACGGAGCGCTGTGTGAGATGGAAACGGAGCGCTGTGTGAGATGGAAAGGGATCACTGTGTGACATAGAAAGCACTGCGCAGATGTGAGAGATGGAAAGAGAGCACTGTGCGGGTGTGAAAGGTGGAAAGAGAGCACTGTGCATCTGTGAGAGATGGAAAGCGGGCGCTGTGTGGCTGTGAGATGGAAAGAGAGTGCTGTGCAAGATGGAAAGAGAGCGTTGCATGGCTGTGAGAGATGGGAAGAGAGTGCTGCACAATATGGAAAGATCGGTGCCAGGCTGTGAAATGGAAAGAGTGCTGTGTGAGATGAAAAGAAAGCACTGCATGGCTGTGAGGGATGGAAAGAGAGTGCTGTATGGCTGTGAGAGATGGAAAGAGCGCTGTGAGAGATGGCAATAGAGCTCGGTGCGGCTGTGAGAAATTGATAAAGAGCACTGTGTGGCTGTGTAACATGAAAAGAGAGCACTCTTAGAGATGGAAAGAGAGCGCTGTGCGGCTATGAGAGATGGAAAGAGAGTGCTGTGCGTCTGTGAGAGATGGAAAGGTAGCGCTGTGCATCTGTGAGAGATGGAAAGAGACCGATGTGTGGCTGTCAGATGGAAAAAGAGCTCGGTGCAGCTGTGAGAGATGGAAAGAGAGCACTGTACGGCTTTGTTAGATAGAAAAAGAGCGCTATGAGAGATGGAAAGAGGGAGCACTGTGAGAGATGGAAAGAAAGAGCACGGTGAGAGATGGAAAGAGCGATGCGCGGCTGTGTGAGATGAAAAGAGCGCTGTGAGATATAGAAAGAGAGCGCAGAATGGCTGTCAGATTGAAAGAGAGCTTGGTGCAGCTGTGAGAGATGGAAAGAGAGCGCTATGAGAAATGGAAAGAGCATTGTGAGATATGGAAACAGCACTGTGTGGCTGTCAGATGGAAAGAGAGCTTGGTGCAGCTGTGTGAAATGGAAAGAGAGTGCTGTGTGAAATGGAAATAGAGTGCTGTGAGAGATGTAAAGAGAGAACGCTGTGATATGGAAAGAATGCTGTGTGGCTGTCAGATGGAAAGAGATCGCTGTGAGAAATGAAAAGAGCATTGCGAGAGATGGAAAGTGCACTGGGCGGCTGTGTGGCTGTCAGATGGAAAGAGAGCTCAGTGCTGTGTGAGATGGAAAGAGAGAGTGCTGTGAGAGATGGAAAGAGAGAGTGCTGTGACATATTGAAAGAAAGGGCTGTGTGGCTGTCAGATGGAAAGAGGGCACTAAGCAGCTGTTCAAGATGGAAAGAGAGCGCTGTTCAAGATGGAAAGAGAGCACTTCATGCTGTGAAAGTTGGGAACAGAGTGCTGCACGAGATGGAAAGATCGGTGCCAGGCCGTGAGAGATGGAAAGAGAGCACTGTGAGTGAAGGAAAGGGTGCTGCACGGCTGTGAAATGGAAAGAGTGCTGTGAGAGATGGAAAGGGAGCACTGTGTGAGAAAGAAAGATAGCGCTCTGTGGCTGCATGAGATGGAAAGAGCGCTGTGAGAAATAGAAGAAAGCCCTGCACAGCTGTGAGAGATGGAAAGAGTGCACTGCATGGCTGTGAGAGATGAAAAGAGAGCGCTGTGCGGCTGTGAGAGATAGAAAGAGCGCTGTGAGAGATTGAAAGAAAGTGATGCACGGCTGTGAGATATGGAAAGCGAGTGCTGTGAGAGATAGAAAGAGAGCACTGTGAGAGATAGAAAGAGAGCGCTGTGAGAGATAAAAAAGAGCAAGGTGAGTGATGGAAAGAGAGCACTACGTGGCTGTGAGAGATGGAAAGAGTGCACTGTGAGAGATGGAAAGCGAGCACTGCATGGCTGTGAGATGGAAAGAGCACGCTCTGAGAGATGGAAAGAGAGCAATGCTCGGCTGTGGGCTGGAAAGAGAGCACTGTGAGAGATAGAAAGAGAGCACTGTGAGAGATGGAAAGAGTGCGCTGTGAGAGATGCAAAGAGAGCGATGCGCATTTGTGAGAGGAGAGACTGGAGAGAGCTGCTCAGTCCCTACACTGACCACCCCTCTATATGGACCCATATACTCAGTATGCAGGTGTATAATGTTGGGATAGCACAGGTGATCTCCAGAGCCGAATTTCCCATTAGGCACATGAGGCACGTGCCTAGGGGCGGCACATGTTTGGGGGCGGCACTTTGATGCCTGTGATAGTACTGTCAGACCAAAATGTACCAATAACTGCAAAATATCCACTGTACTGTACTATATTCCATCTTAAATAGAGTGTAAATGGATAGGACATGCAGATACTGCCCCTGTAGACTGTCTACTTAGTAAATATGTATTCATAATAAAAGAACGTCAGTTAGTGGCTTTTTTTTTATAAATCCATTATATTGGCTATTATCAAGGGCTGATAAGTATGAGGGCTTATAAGTAATCAATAAAAATAATACAATTAGGCGGGGGGGGGGGGGGGGGTGCAAACATAATTGTTGTGCCTAGGGGCACCCTCATCCTTAAATCCGCCCCTGATGATCTCTGATTTGGGGCAATGGTGGTACTCCAGCAGCAGGAGCCTTCCCCTTTCATGTGTTCCTCCGTACACGGATAGAGTAAGGGATTGCAAGCCCTACTTGAAAACCTAGCAGGTGCTTACTTGCTGGGACTTGTAGTGCCCCCATTCTGTGTTATGGAGAATACCTGCAGCTAATCCTGGACATGGACCATTCTGCTGTATATTGCTCATTATTTCTATATCTATATTTGATTTTCATCTCCCGAGTTACCATAATACGTCTCTCCTTCTCTCTGCAGGGAAACCTCTCTCCATTGTGCGTGTTCTGGGACGGTGAGTCTGTGGTACTACTGTACTCAGCATAATGTGTTATTATTCCCAGGCACTGTGAGGTGTGGCCAGTCCCATGTGGGTGTGACCTATGTGGGCGTGTCCAACAGCAATGTCTACCCAAGTCAGGAAAACAGAAATAACTTACAATTCTAGTGTTTGTAATTTATGTGGGTCACCATCAGGGCTGTGACCCCATTGGCATTTCTCACTGTATATATGGGTGACCAGGAAGTCCTCCTTCATACCGGTACCCCCTCCTCACAGCATATGTCCTACACTCATCCTCCCCGCTGTAACAGGGAGTCCCTACGGCAGCTATACAGACACCCGGCTACCGGTACCCCCTCCGCACAGCTTATGTCCTACCGGTACCCCCTTCCGCACACCCATCCTAACCTGCTGTAACAGGAAGTCCCTACTGCAGCCATACAGACACCTGGCTGCCGGTACCCCCTCCGCATCGCATACGTCCTACATCTATCCTAACCCACTGTAACAGGAAGTCCCTAATGCAGCTATATATGGCTCCTAAGTTGTAACATCACATGTTCAGCCATCTTGGTGACCAAGTTGCGCCTTTGCACAGAAGATGGCAGGAGTTGGGAGTGTGGGAGGTATTCCTAGCTGTGCATGGGAATATGGAGCGGCCATTGTGGGTGTAAGTTACCCCTGGTGTCCTGTGTATTGTGAATGGTCGCTGACTATCTGTGGGAGCAATGAGTGTGTATGGCTGAACCCCATCTTCTCCTGCAGAATCCTTCGATGAGTGGAGCACCCATGGGTGTCGGACTGTCCCCAGCACCCACCAGACTGTCTGCAGTTGCAACCACCTCACCTACTTTGCTGTGCTGATGGTGAGTACCTGGGGCATGACTTGTGACCCTGCGGGGTGTGACCTATGACCCTGTCCTATAACTTCCGGATCGCCACGTTACAGTATAAAGTATTCCTCACTTAACATATGTAACCCCAAATATTCTGTGTCCCCAATCACTCAGCACCTCTTCACTCATCCCTCACCCCCATATAATGTGTACCCCAAACTTACAGAAACACAGTTACCTCTCACAGGTAACATATGTACCCCCAAATCTCCTGTATCTTTGCGACATCCCCAATCACTCTGAACCTCCAATACACTCCTATATAACGTGTACCCCAAACTTACAATAATACAATATATCCTTGTATCTCCTATACTGGTCATCACCCTGTAATCTTTCCTGTGTAACGTGTCCCCTGACACCCCAACCCCCACTAATCTCTGCTCTCATGTGCAGCAAGTGTCCAATGAGGTGATATCTGAGGCGCATCTCGTGTCTCTCTCTGTCCTGACATTCGCTGGATGCATCATCTCTGCACTGTCCTGTGTCTTCACCATTGGCTGGATCTGCTGCTCCAGGTACCACCACATAGAGAGTGTTACACACGGTGCCCTGCTGCTCCAGGTACCGTCACATAGAGAGTGTTACATACGTGTTACACACGGTGCCCTGCTGCTCCAGGTACCGTCACATAGAGAGTGTTACATACGTGTTACACGTGGTACCCTGCTGCTCCAGGTACCGTCACATAGAGAGTGTTACATACGTGTTATGGTGTTTACTTATGGTGAGATTCCCTTGCTATTCAATTTAAGATTCGTCTGCTATACAATCTTTGCTTAACTCTGTACTATCTACATACAATTCATGCTATCTACATTCGATTTGCATTATATAGTCATTGCTGCCCTGTCTATCTGGGTTTCGATTTATGCTGTCCCGGGAGCGCACATCGAGATCGCAAGGTAAAAAACCTGTGCGATCTGCTTGCGATTTTGACTATATAGTCAAAATCTCATGCTGGATTGTACCGTGTGTACACAGCATTACACTCTGTACCCTGCTGCTCCAGGTACCGTCACATAGAGAGTGTTACATACGTGTTACACATGGTGCCCTGCTGCTCGAGGTACCATAACATAGATTGTGTTACATATATGTTACACGCGGTGCCCTGATGCTATATATCCCGATATATGCGCATGTATATAAAGCGCTGCGGAATATGTGTGCGCTATATAAGAAACTGTAAATAAATA
Organism: Crinia signifera; assembly: GCF_055691185.1. Classification (NCBI taxonomy): domain Eukaryota; kingdom Metazoa; phylum Chordata; class Amphibia; order Anura; family Myobatrachidae; genus Crinia; species Crinia signifera. The sequence goes on along the minus strand of NC_139227.1, from coordinate 60,419,198 downwards.
AATAAATGTATGGCATGGTGCAGTCATCTACATGGTTTATTGCTTATATAGAGGCAGCTGTCAGGAAGATTTGGATTATTTCAGGAAATCTATTTACGTGTAGAGCAGATGTGTGTGCTGTAATATTACCTATGTATCACACATGTTCTCATGGCAGGAAGATGCAGGCAAACCCCACACTGCAGATCCACACCAACCTCCTTGGGGCGGTATTACTGCTGGACCTCAGCTTTATACTGAGTGCGGTGCTCGGGGCTCTGGAGGAACAGAACGTTTGTAGAGGCTCCGCCATTGCTCTGCATTTTGCTCTGCTCTGCACATTCACCTGGATGGCCATAGAAGGCTTTAATCTGTACAGGCTGGTGGTCAAAGTCTTTCAGTCGTCTTCTGTGTCCACCATGAAACTGTCCATGTTGGGCTGGGGTAAGTCCTGCTGTGGTGGCAACTAGCCCCAGACCCTCCTTCTGTCTGCATATAATAACCTTGCACGCATGTGGTAATACAGGTGTGTGTGTTCAGTACATCAGAGGAACTGCCCCCCCTTCTGTCTGCATATAATTATCTCACACGCGTGTGATAATTCAGGTGTGTGTGTTCAGTACATCAGAGGAACTGCCCCCTTCTGTCTGCATATAATAGTCTCACACGCGTGTGGTAATACAGGTGTGTGTGTGCAGTGGCAAACGCAGGATTTTCAGAAGGGGGTTTCCAGTCACTTAGGTGACCCAGAATATGCCGGGTCAGTTAAAGTATTATAGATAGACCAAAGGTATAATAATAATAATATACATATATACAGGGGCGTCAACAGCAGTGTAGACCCCTGGGCATAGCAATGTATTGGGGCCCCTACCGATCCTCCAGCAGTAGGGGTGGGGGAAGCTTTGATGTCCTGCGGGTGGTAGGGGGTATTATATCAACCGCTCTGCATGTAGGGCCTGGATCAGTAATTTCCACTAATTACCCCTTTACTGCACAGATGGTGGGAGATGAGGTGGGAGAGGGGGGCATTGGGCTGAATGAAGGGGCCCTGATACATAACTTCCAGGGTGGTAGAGGATGTTTAATATGCAGAGGAGGGGTGTATAGTGAAGTGGGCTCATTATTCATAATTTTCTGGTGGGAGGACAGCTTGCTTGACTGCCGATATCTCCAGTTCCCGGAAATAGATTTCTTAGATTTTAATGGAATTAAAAACTAGAGAATCCCACCTACCAAATGGTATTGGGTACTAGGGGATCAGAGTTCAGCAGGCAGAGCAATCTGCCCACGAGGATATAGAACTACATACCAGGTGTGTGGAGCTGGAGCAGTAACCAGCTGCTGGAAGGCTGATATCTCTGGTTCTGGGAAAAGTAGAGACAAGCTACTAGTGTCCCTCAAAGGGGTAGAGTCCCTGCTTTTGGAATATAGGGGGAAATTTACTAAAGAAAATTTGTAAAAAAAAATAGGTGTATTTGTATCCAGAAATACACTTATTTTTTACATTTACTATCCCGAAAATACAGCAATTCGTATTGGTATTGATAGCACATCAATACGAATACGAATTGCCGTATTTTCGGGATAGTAAATGTCAAAAATAAGTGTATTTCTGGATACAAATACACCTAATTTTTTACAAATTTCCTTTAGTAAATTTCCCCCATAACCTCAGAAAAACTCTAAGTGCAGTATTCAATGAAAAAAATTCTCTGTGCATGGCGAGAGATTTTTTCTCTCGCCATGCACTCTCCGTGTTCCGGAGCCTCCTGCTCCCACTATTCAATGTATTTAAGACTCGCCGCCACTCGCGGCGAGTCTTAACCCCTGCAGCGGACGAGCAATAACAATAATTTTTTTTTTATTAAATATATATTCATGTGCTATAAGCACATGAATAAAAATAACATGCCCCTTCACAGAAAAAAAAACCTGATTTTTTGACACCAAAATAAAAAAAATAAAATTTTAGTTTAAAAGTTCACATTCCAGCTCTCCATCAAAAGATGGAGAATTTCTACACGGAGAGAGACGGCGAAAATCACTTAGAAAGACGGCGAATATTTCACATTGAATAGGGTGGTTCACTTTTGGAGAGCAAAATGCTCCGTCCAAGGCGAAAAAAGCAAAAATTCTCCATAAAACACGGAGAATTTTTCTCATTGAATACTGCCCTAAGTCAGACAGAACCTGAAATATCTGACTGGGAATAACAATTAACAGGCTTGGATGGGGACCACTGCTTTGAAGTCAGATATCTCCGGTTCCTAAGGGCCGATTTTTTTCAATTCTTATACCCTTGGAAAGAGGGGACCCTCAGCTTTCAGCTGACGGCCCTTAGACTCCTGAGGGGGGTTTCTGGGTATTGGTGTGTGTGTGTTCAGTACATCAGAGGAACTGCCCCCTTCTGTCTGCATATAATAATCTCACACGCGTGTAGTATTAGTGTGTTCAGTACATCACTGGAACTGCCCCCTTCTGTCTGCATATAATAATCTCACATGCTTGTGGTAATACAGGTGTGTGTGTGTGTGTGTGTTCAGTACATCAGAGGAACTGCCCCCTTCTGTCTGCATATAAGAATCTCACACGCATGTGGTAATACAGGTGTGTGTGTGTTCAGTACATCAGAGGAACTGCCCCCCCCCTTCTGTCTGCATATAATAATCTCACACGCATGTGGTAATACAGGTGTGTGTGTGTTCAGTACATCAGAGGAACTGCCCCCTTTTGTCTGCATATAACAATCTCACACGCGTGTAGTAATAGAGGTATGTGTGTTTGTTCAGTACATCAGAGGAACTGCCCCCTTCTGTCTGCATATAATAGTCTCACACGCGTGTAGTATTAGAGGTATGTGTGTTCAGTACATCACAGGAACTGCCCCCTTCTGTCTGCATATTATAATCTCACACGCTTGTGGTAATACAGGTGTGTGTGTGTGTGTGTGTTCAGTACATCAGAGGAGCTGCCCCCTTCTGTCTGCATATAACACTCTCACATGCGTGTGGTAATAGAGGTGTTTGTGTGTTCAGTACATCAGAGGAACTGCCCACTTCTGTCTGCATATAATAATCTCACACGTATGAAGTAATACATGTGTGTGTGTGTTCAGTACATCAGTGGAACTGCCCCCCTTCTGTCAGCATATAATAATCTCACACGCGTGTGGTAATACAGGTGTGTGTGTTCAGTACATCAGAGGAACTGCCCCCATTCTGTCTGCATGTAGTAATCTCACATGCGTGTGGTAATTCAGGTGTGTGTGCTCAGTACATCAGAGGAACTGCCTCCTTCTGTCTGCATATAATAGTCTCACGCGCGTTTGGTAATACAGGTGTGTGTGTGTTCAGTACATCAGAGGAACTGCCCCCATTCTGTCTGCATGTAGTAATCTCACATGCGTGTGGTAATTCAGGTGTGTGTGCTCAGTACATCAGAGGAACTGCCTCCTTCTGTCTGCATATAATAGTCTCACGCACGTATGGTAATACAGGTGTGTGTGTGTGTTCAGTACATCACAGGAACTGCCCCCTTCTGTCTGCATATAATAATCTCACACGCTTGTGGTAATACAGGTGTGTGTGTGTTCAGTACATCAGAGGAGCTGCCCCCTTTTGTCTGCATATAACAATCTCACACGCGTGTAGTAATAGAGGTATGTGTGTTTGTTCAGTACATCAGAGGAACTGCCCCCTTCTGTCTGCATATAATAGTCTCACACGCGTGTAGTATTAGAGGTGTGTGTGTTCAGTACATCACAGGAACTGCCCCCTTCTGTCTGCATATAATAATCTCACACGCTTGTGGTAATACAGGTGTGTGTGTGTTCAGTACATCACAGGAACTGCCCCCTTCTGTCTGCATATAATAATCTCACACGTATGAAGTAATACATGTGTGTGTGTTTGTTCAGTACATCAGTGGAACTGCCCCCCTTCTGTCAGCATATAATGATCTCACACGCGTGTGGTAATACAGGTGTGTGTGTTCAGTACATCAGAGGAACTGCCCCCATTCTGTCTGCATGTAGTAATCTCACATGCGTGTGGTAATTCAGGTGTGTGTGCTCAGTACATCAGAGGAACTGCCTCCTTCTGTCTGCATATAATAGTCTCACGCGCGTATGGTAATACAGGTGTGTGTGTGTGTGTGTTCAGTACATCAGAGGAACTGCCCCCATTCTGTCTGCATGTAGTAATCTCACATGCGTGTGGTAATTCAGGTGTGTGTGCTCAGTACATCAGAGGAACTGCCCCCATTCTGTCTGCATGTAGTAATCTCACATGCGTGTGGTAATTCAGGTGTGTGTGCTCAGTACATCAGAGGAACTGCCTCCTTCTGTCTGCATATAATAGTCTCACGCGCGTATGGTAATACAGGTGTGTGTGTGTGTGTTCAGTACATCAGAGGAACTGCCCCCATTCTGTCTGCATGTAGTAATCTCACATGCGTGTGGTAATTCAGGTGTGTGTGCTCAGTACATCAGAAGAATTGCCCCCTTCTCTCTGCTGCCCCTGTAATTGTTCTGTCTCCCTGCAGGGGCGCCTGTCCTGATTGTAGCTTCTATTGTTCTGATGGATGTGGAGAATTACGGCATTTACTACATTGCGGTGGAGCGTCCCTCCTCCCACAACGCCACGGCTTCTATGTAAGTGTCCCAAATGTTCTGCACCCAGGGCATTACTCCTGTGGTAACCTTCAGGCCAGCCACATGTCCTGGGCATGTCTCTCAGGTTGGAGCAGAAATAGACTGCTCAGGAGTGTTTGGGGTGTCCCTGTCCCCTCTGCATCTTGATCCGTGCAGCCTGTCCCCTCTGCATCCTGATCTGTGCAGCCTGTCCCCTCTGCGTCCCGTCCCGTGCAGCCTGTCCCCTCTGCGTCCCGTCCCGTGCAGCCTGTCCCCTCTGCGTCCCGTCCTGTGCAGCCTGTCCCCTCTGCGTTCCATCCCGTGCAGCCTGTCCCCTCTGCGTCCCGTCCCGTGCAGCCTGTCCCCTCTGCGTCCCGTCCTGTGCAGCCTGTCCCCTCTACGTCCCGCCTGTGCAGCCTGTCCCCTCTGCGTCCCGTCCTGTGCAGCCTGTCCCCTCTGCGTCCTTCCCAACGCAGCCTGTCCCCTCTGCGTCCCATCCGGCGCAGCCTGTCCCCTCTGCATCCCGTCCCGTGCAGCCTGTCCCCTCTGCGTCTCGTCTCCCGCTGGCCTGTTCCCTCTGTGTCCCATCCCGCGCCCCACACTCATTCTGGTTTTATTCCTTCTAGATGTTGGCTGACTGAACCCATCGTCCATCAAGTTGTGAATTTGGGATTTTTTGCCACTGTTCTCCTGTTTAATGTCTGTATGTTGGTGGCTATGACCCGGCGTGTCCTGCGACTTTCCGCACACACTCGAGGGGAGAAAATCCGCCATTGTGTTCTGTTGCTGGGTCTAAGCTGCATGTTGGGTCTGCCGTGGGGCTCAGCATTCTTCTCCTTCGGAGCCCTGTTTCTGCCTGTCCAGTACTTTTTCAGCATCTCAAATGCCCTTCAAGGTGAGTGATGGTCTGTACTCCCATCTGTGAGCCACCTACTACTCACACCCTCCATACTATACAATCTGTGTGCGCTCACTGCGAGGGGGGGCCCCGTGCCCAGAGGCTGCTCACTGCGAAGGGGTGCCCGCGCCCAGATGCTGCTCACTGCGAGGGGGGCCCACGCCCAGAGGCCGCTGACTGCGAGGGGGTCCTGCACCCAGAAGCCGCTCACTGCAAGGGGGGTCCTGCCCACAGAGGCCTCTCACTGCAAGGGGGGCCCCACGATAACTACACACACCTGACTGTGTGTATACGGGGGTGATCCGCGGGCACCTCTGCAATGTGCTGTCTGTTACTGTGAGTCCTCCCCTGCTCCCATCCATGACGACCTCTCTCTCTCTCACCTCCCTCAGGTTTGTTCATCTTCCTGTGGTATTGTGCCCTGTCCCAGCCATCCGCCAAGCACCCACTGCCTTCCTCTGAGAGCACCAGCACCGTCCCGGTGTCTCCCCGAACCGACCAGAGCACCAGCAGTGACCACAAGACGCTCCTGACATGATCCTTGTGGGCAGTCCCCGGGGGCACCGAGCCGCTCACTGTCACACCGCTTTACCAGGACATATAGACCCCAGGGGGACACTGAGCCGCTCACTGGCATATCAGGACATATAGACCTCGGGGGCACCGAGCCACTCACTGTCACACTGCTTTACAAGGACATATAGACCCTGGGGGCCAACAGTCTGGTATTAGATCACACATGTCTATTGCAGGTTATTCCAAGGACTGTGTGCTAGAACATGCATCTGCTGGCCAGATGTGAACTGTTTAGATAGCAAGCTCTTGAGGATAATAATGGATTGTATCTACTCCCACACAGTGACAGGTCTGGGGGTGACCGTGGGCTGCATGGTACGAATGATGGGGCTCAGTAGTACGGAGACTGCGTAGTGACAAAGGGCCTGATTTAGTTGTGACCTCTCTGCGATCACATGCGCCTGCAAACACCAAGTCACCCCCAAATTGTTGCTGCAACCTACACAGTATATACACACTATGGCACCCGCCGAGTAACCCACGGTGTATATGCATGCTATGGCGCCCGCCCAGTACGCTGCGGTGTATACGCACTCTATGGCACCCGCCCAGTATCCCACGGTGTATACTTGTGCTATTGTGCCTGTCCAGTACCCCACGGTGAATACGCACGCTTTGGCACCCGCCCAGTACTCCACGGTGTAAATGCACGTCATGGCACCCGCCTGGTACCCCACAGTGTATACGCATATTGTGGCACCCGCCCAGTACCCAACGGTATACACGCACATCATGGCACCCGCCCAGTACCCCACGGTGTAAATGCACGTCATGGTGCCCGCCCAGTACCCCATGGTGTAAATGCACGCTATACAACTCATTCAGTACCACAATGTGTATACACAATATGGATGACGGCAATCGGAATACCAACAGGAATACTGAAAGTAGAATTAACTTCTCCCTGCCCTTCCCTGTACCCCCCTCCCCCACCCCGCATCCTAATCCTAACACCCCCACGCAGCCTAAAGGTGCCCCTACACGGTACAATTATTGTATGTGTTTTGGACTAGATTGCATCGCACCCAGCAATTGTACCATGTATGAGCACATTAAAAGTGTCCTTCCTTCCCGCAGCCTAACCCTATCCTTGATCCGTGCGGCCTAACCAAATGCTTGCATCCGCGCGGCCCAACCCTATACTTGTATCCACGCGGCCTACCCCCCAGCCTAATCCTAAATCCCCGGCTACCGCTAACCCACCCTCATACTTATTGGGATGTTGTGTGTGCAGCACCAGGATCATCATCTATGTGTGCATACCAGGGCCCATATTGTGGCGCTGGTCAGGATTCTGGTGTCGGTATTCTGGCTGTCCAGCTGTACGAGCTCTAACGCCCTGTGTTTGGTGCACCGGTAGCAGACATTTGCTGCTGAATCAGGCCCTGAGCCGCCAGCAGTACACGGGGCCTCATTATGGGCTGAATAGTCCTCATGTCACCGCTGCCCCATTCCCATGGAAGGAGGACATTGCTGAGGGTCTCAGTGTGCAGCCCCTGGTAACAGACGCAGGTCGCCTCACACACAATACAGCGGTCCTTCTGAGATCTTTTGCCACTCCTGATACCGGGGGATGTGAATCAGTCTCCTAGAACGTATACAGCTTGTGCAATGTAATATATAACTGATGTATGTATATATAGAACAAGAATAAAGAGTTTATAGCAGCACTCTGTGAGGGGGGGCATTGGGGGGTCACAGGCCTCCGAATCACCAAACAAACCAGTCCTTAGGACAGGAGCCTCCGTAACCTACCTGGCACCTGGCCTGTAAGCTGGGTCACGGGGCTGGCTGCTCTCAGCCTGGGGGGCAAACACAAGTACATGCCCTGCAATACTGGGGGCAGCAATGTGCGGGATAGACACCACTGGGGAGTAGCTAATGAAAACATCATGGAACAATTATACAAATCTGTCTGCTGACATCAATGACCGTGCATATCTGCGGCCAACATCGGACAGTGTGTACGCTCAATATCGGGGATCTGCAGCCAACATCGTACAATGCGTATACTGAATATCAGCGACTGCGGCCAACATCGTATAGTGTATATACTTAATTTCGGGGATCTGCGGCCAACATCGTACAGTGTATACGCTCAATATCGGGGATCTGCGGCCAACATCGTACAGTGTGTATGCTGAATATCGGGGACCTGTGGCCAACATCGTATAGTATGTTTGCTGAATATAGGAGAACTGCGGCCAACATTGTACAGTGTGTATGCTCAATATCGGGGATATGCACCCAACATCGTGCAGTGTGTATGCTGAATATCGAGGGGGACAGCGGCCAACATCGTACAGTGTGTATGCTGAATATCGGAGACTGCGGCCAAAATCGTACAGTGTGTATGCTGAATATCGTGGATCTGCAGCCAACATCGTACAGTGTGTACTCTCAATATCGGGGATCTGCGGCCAACATCGTACAATGTGTATGCTGAATATCAGGGACTGCGGCCAACATCGTATAGTAGTAAACACTCAATTTCGTGGATCTGCGGCCAACATCGTACAATGTGTATGCTGAATATCAGGGATTGCGGCCAACATCGTATAGTGTATATACTCAATTTCGGGGATCTGCGGCCAACATCGTAACCTACCTGGCACCTGGCCTGTAAGCTGGGTCACGGGGCTGGCTGCTCTCAGCCTGGGGGGCAAACACAAGTACATGCCCTGCAATACTGGGGGCAGCAATGTGCGGGATAGACACCACTGGGGAGTAGCTAATGAAAACATCATGGAACAATTATACAAATCTGTCTGCTGACATCAATGACCGTGCATATCTGCGGCCAACATCGGACAGTGTGTACGCTCAATATCGGGGATCTGCAGCCAACATCGTACAATGCGTATGCTGAATATCAGCGACTGCGGCCAACATCGTATAGTGTATATACTTAATTTCGGGGATCTGCGGCCAACATCGTACAGTGTATACGCTCAATATCGGGGATCTGCGGCCAACATCGTACAGTGTGTATGCTGAATATCGGGGACCTGTGGCCAACATCGTATAGTATGTTTGCTGAATATAGGAGAACTGCGGCCAACATTGTACAGTGTGTATGCTCAATATCGGGGATATACACCCAACATCGTGCAGTGTGTATTCTGAATATCGAGGGGGACAGCGGCCAACATCGTACAGTGTGTATGCTGAATATCGGAGACTGCGGCCAAAATCGTACAGTGTGTATGCTGAATATCGTGGATCTGCAGCCAACATCGTACAGTGTGTACTCTCAATATCGGGGATCTGCGGCCAACATCGTACAATGTGTATGCTGAATATCAGGGACTGCGGCCAACATCGTATAGTAGTAAACACTCAATTTCGTGGATCTGCGGCCAACATCGTACAATGTGTATGCTGAATATCAGGGATTGCGGCCAACATCGTATAGTGTATATACTCAATTTCGGGGATCTGCGGCCAACATCGTACAGTGTATATGCTCAATATCGGGGATCTGCGGCCAACATCGTACAGTGTGTATGCTCAATATCGGGGATCTGCAGCCAACATCGTACAGTGTGTACTCTCAATATCGTGGATCTGCGGCCAACATCGTACAATGTGTATGCTGAATATCAGGGATTGCGGCCAACATCGTATAGTGTATATACTCAATTTCGGGGATCTGCGGCCAACATCGTACAGTGTATATGCTCAATATTGGGGATCTGCGGCCAACATCGTACAGTGTGTATGCTCAATATCGGGGATCTACACCCAACATCGTACAGCGTGTATGCTCAATATTGGGGACCTGCGTCCAACATCGTACAGTGTGTATGCTGAATATCGGGGACCTGTGGCCAACATCGTATAGTATGTTTGCTGAATATTGGAGAACTGCGGCCAACATCGTACAGTGTGTTTTCTAAATATCGGGGATCTGCGGCCAACATTGTACAGTGTGTATGCTCAATATCGGGGATATACACCCAACATCGTGCAGTGTGTATGCTGAATATCGAGGGGGACAGCGGCCAACATCGTACAGTGTGTATGCTGAATATCGGAGACTGCGGCCAAAATCATACAGTGTGTATGCTGAATATCGTGGATCTGCAGCCAACATCGTACAGTGTGTACTCTCAATATCAGGGATCTGCGGCCAACATCGTACAATGTGTATGCTGAATATCAGGGACTGCGGCCAACATCGTATAGTAGTAAACACTCAATTTCGGGAATCTGCGGCCAACATCGTACATTGTGTATGCTGAATATCAGGGATTGCGGCCAACATCGTATAGTGTATATACTCAATTTCGGGGATCTGCGGCCAACATCGTACAGTATATATGCTCAATATCGGGGATCTGCGGCCAACATCGTACAGTGTGTATGTTCAATATCGGGGATCTACACCCAACATCGTACTGTATGCTCAATATCGGGGACCTGCGGCCAACATCGTACAGTGTGTACACTCAATATTGGGGACTGCGGCCAACATCGTACAGTGTGTATGCTCAATATCGGGGATCTACACCCAACATCGTACAGCGTGTATGCTCAATATTGGGGACCTGCGTCCAACATCGTACAGTGTGTATGCTGAATATCGGGGACCTGTGGCCAACATCGTATAGTATGTTTGCTGAATATTGGAGAACTGCGGCCAACATCGTACAGTGTGTTTTCTGAATATCTGGGATCTGCGGCCAACATTGTACAGTGTGTATGCTCAATATCGGGGATATACACCCAACATCGTGCAGTGTGTATGCTGAATATCGAGGGGGACAGCGGCCAACATCGTACAGTGTGTATGCTGAATATCGGAGACTGCGGCCAAAATCGTACAGTGTGTATGCTGAATATCGTGGATCTGCGGCCAACATCGTACAGTGTGTATGCTCAATATCGGGGATCTGCGGCCAACATCGTACAATGTGTATGCTGAATATCAGGGACTGCGGCCAACATCGTATAGTAGTAAACACTCAATTTCGGGAATCTGCGGCCAACATCGTACATTGTGTATGCTGAATATCAGGGATTGCGGCCAACATCGTATAGTGTATATACTCAATTTCGGGGATCTGCGGCCAACATCGTACAGTGTATACTCTCAATATCGGGGATCTGCGGCCAACATCGTACAGTGTGTATGCTGAATATCGGGGACCTGTGGCCAACATCGTATAGTATGTTTGCTGAATATTGGAGAACTGCGGCCAACATTGTACAGTGTGTATGCTCAATATCGGGGATATACACCCAACATCGTGCAGTGTGTATGCTGAATATCGAGGGGGACAGCGGCCAACATCGTACAGTGTGTATGCTGAATATCGGAGACTGAAGCCAAAATCGTACAGTGTGTATGCTGAATATCGTGGATCTGCGGCCAACATCGTACAGTGTGTATGCTCAATATCGGGGATCTGCGGCCAACATCGTACAATGTGTATGCTGAATATCAGGGACTGCGGCCAACATCGTATAGTAGTAAACACTCAATTTCGGGAATCTGCGGCCAACATCGTACATTGTGTATGCTGAATATCAGGGATTGCGGCCAACATCGTATAGTGTATATACTCAATTTCGGGGATCTGCGGCCAACATCGTACAGTGTATACTCTCAATATCGGGGATCTGCGGCCAACATCGTACAGTGTGTATGCTGAATATCGGGGACCTGTGGCCAACATCGTATAGTATGTTTGCTGAATATTGGAGAACTGCGGCCAACATTGTACAGTGTGTATGCTCAATATCGGGGATATGCACCCAACATCGTGCAGTGTGTATGCTGAATATCGAGGGGGACATCGGCCAACATCGTATAGTAGTAAACACTCAATTTCGTGGATCTGCGGCCAACATCGTACAATGTGTATGCTGAATATCAGGGATTGAGGCCAACATCGTATAGTCTATATACTCAATTTCGGGGATCTGCGGCCAACATCGTACAGTGTATATGCTCAATATCGGGGATTTGCGGCCAACATCGTACAGTGTGTATGTTCAATATCGGGGATCTACACCCAACATCGTACTGTATGCTCAAAATCGGGGACCTGCGGCCAACATCGTACAGTGTGTACACTCAATATTGGGGACTGCGGCCAACATCGTACAGTGTGTATGCTCAATATCGGAGATCTGCACCCAACATCGTACAGCGTGTATGCTCAATATTGGGGACCTGCGTCCAACATCGTACAGTGTGTATGCTGAATATCGGGGACCTGTGGCCAACATCGTATAGTATGTTTGCTGAATATTGGAGAACTGCGGCCAACATCGTACAGTGTGTTTTCTGAATATCTGGGATCTGCGGCCAACATTGTACAGTGTGTATGCTCAATATCGGGGATATACACCCAACATCGTACAGTGTGTATGCTGAATATCGGAGACTGCGGCCAAAATCATACAGTGTGTATGCTGAATATCGTGGATCTGCAGCCAACATCGTACAGTGTGTACTCTCAATATCAGGGATCTGCGGCCAACATCGTACAATGTGTATGCTGAATATCAGGGACTGCGGCCAACATTGTATAGTAGTAAACACTCAATTTCGGGAATCTGCGGCCAACATCGTACATTGTGTATGCTGAATATCAGGGATTGCGGCCAACATCGTATAGTGTATATACTCAATTTCGGGGATCTGCGGCCAACATCGTACAGTGTATATGCTCAATATCGGGGATCTGCGGCCAACATCGTACAGTGTGTATGCTCAATATCGGGGATCTACACCCAACATCGTACTGTATGCTCAATATCGGGGACCTGCGGCCAACATCGTACAGTGTGTACACTCAATATTGGGGACTGCGGCCAACATCGTACAGTGTGTATGCTCAATATCGGGGATCTACACCCAACATCGTACAGCGTGTATGCTCAATATTGGGGACCTGCGTCCAACATCGTACAGTGTGTATGCTGAATATCGGGGACCTGTGGCCAACATCGTATAGTATGTTTGCTGAATATTGGAGAACTGCGGCCAACATCGTACAGTGTGTTTTCTGAATATCGGGGATCTGCGGCCAACATTGTACAGTGTGTATGCTCAATATCGGGGATATACACCCAACATCGTGCAGCGTGTATGCTGAATATCGAGGGGGACAGCGGCCAACATCGTACAGTGTGTATGCTGAATATCGTGGATCTGCAGCCAACATCGTACAGTGTGTACTCTCAATATCGGGGATCTGCGGCCAACATCGTACAATGTGTATGCTGAATATCAGGGACTGCGGCCAACATCGTATAGTAGTAAACACTCAATTTCGGGGATCTGCGGCCAACATCGTACATTGTGTATGCTGAATATCAGGGATTGCGGCCAACATCGTATAGTGTATATACTCAATTTCGGGGATCTGCGGCCAACATCGTACAGTGTATATGCTCAATATCGGGGATCTGCGGCCAACATTGTACAGTGTGTATGCTGAATATCGTGGATCTGCAGCCAACATCATACAGTGTGTACTCTCAATATCGGGGATCTGCGGCCAACATCGTACAATGTTTATGCTGAATATCAGGGACTGCGGCCAACATCGTATAGTAGTAAACATTCAATTTCGGGGATCTGCGGCCAACATCGTACATTGTGTATGCTGAATATCAGGGATTGCGGCCAACATCGTATAGTGTATATACTCAATTTCGGGGATCTGCGGCCAACATCGTACAGTGTATATGCTCAATATCGGGGATCTGCGGCCAACATTGTACAGTGTGTATGCTCAATATCGGGGATATACACCCAACATCGTGCAGTGTGTATGCTGAATATCGAGGGGGACAGCGGCCAACATCGTACAGTGTGTATGCTGAATATCGGAGACTGCGGCCAACATCGTAAAGTGTGTATGCTGAATATCGTGGATCTGCGGCCAACATCGTACAGTGTGTACTCTCAATATCGGGGATCTGCGGCCAACATCGTACAATATGTATGCTGAATATCAGGGACCGCGGCCAACATCGTATAGTGTATATACTCAATTTTGGGGATCTGCGGCCAACATCGTACAGTCTATACGCTCAATATCTGGGATCTGCGGCCAACATCGTACAGTGTGTATGCTAAACATCGGGGACCTGCGCCCAACATCATACAGTGTGTATGCTCAATATCGGGGATCCGTGGCCAACATCGTACAGTGTGTATGCTGAATATAAGGGACTGCGGCCAACACCGTATAGTAGTATACACTCAATTTCGGGGATCTGCGGCCAACATCGTACAATGTGTATGCTGAATATCTGGGATTGAGGCCATCATCGTATAGTGTATATACTCAATTTCGGGGATCTGCAGCCAACATCGTACAGTGTATACGCTCAATATCGGGGATCTGCGGCCAACATCGTACAGTGTGTATGCTCAATATCGGGGATCTACACCCAACATCGTACTGTATGCTCTATATCGGGGACCTGCGGCCAATATCGTACAGTGTGTACACTCAATATTGGGGACTGCGGCCAACATCGTACAGTGTGTATGCTCAATATCTGGGCTCTACACCCAACATCGTACAGTGTGTATGCTCAATATTGGGGGCCTGCCTCCAACATTGTACAGTGTGTATGCTGAATATGGGGGACCTGTGGCCAACATCGTATAGTGTGTTTGCTGAATATTGGAGAACTGCGGCCAACATCGTACAGTGTGTATGCCGAATATCGGGGATCTGCGGCCAACATTGTACAGTGTGTATGCTCAATATCGAGGATATACACCCAACATCGTGCAGTGTGTATGCTGAATATCAAGGGGGACAGCGGCCAACATCGTACAGTGTGAATGCTGAATATCGGAGACTGCAGCCATCATCGTACAGTGTGTATGCTGAATATCGTGGATCTGCGGCCAACATCGTACAGTGTGTATGCTCAATATCGGGGATCCGCAGCCAACATCGTACAGTGTGTATGCTAAACATCGGGGACCTGCGGCCAACATCATACAGTGTGTATGCTCAATATCGGGGATCCGTGGCCAACATCGTACAGTGTGTACGCTCAATATTGGAGCTCAGAGGCCAACATTGAATAGTGTGTACGCTCAATATCGGGGATCCGTGGCCAACAATATTTCGCATAAATGGGCCTTAAGATTTTATGAACAATTCAATCTGTCACCCACACACACACACACAGAGAAAACGATTGTGTAAATGATCAGAGGGTTAGATGCAAATCATTTAACACATCACTGGCACATGGTTATCATGCCCACACACGGAGAGTTTTTTAAACATTTGGCTATGCTGCACACATTTCCCGTATGACCAGAGCAGGAGAGGGGGATTCGTCCTAGTCACACGGAGGGCTGGCGAGAAATTCAACAGGATCACCCGGACCAGCAAATTAGGTGTTGGCAAAAGGGACTACACCAAAAGGTAACGTCCCCCTTGGGCTGTAATGACTAGGGAGTGACAAACCCCTAATCCAGCAGGGGGAGGGGCTAGTAATGGAATAGATTTTAGCTAGTAAATACCCCATTGTGCAAATACCATAGGAATTCCAGCGGGATAGCTAAAGGTTAGTAATAGCCAGCAACTAAGGGTCTGGGAGTGGTGGAGTATAACCTGATGCGAGAAACTAACCTATGCCACTATACAAACAATGGCTCTTATTCTGGTTCACTTGCAAAGGCAAATTCCTTCTCAAGTGGACAAAACCATGTGCGCTGTAGGGGGGGGGGGGGGGGCAGATGTAACTTGTGCCGAGAGAGATAGATGTGGGTGTATTCCCTGATTTTTACTCCTAGGCTGGTCGCTATTGGAGTCCCCTAAGTATAAACTATATAAGAGAGTAAGGGTTTTAATACCTACATGTGGTAATATGTATCAATGCACTACAGGAGTTAAATACGCCATAATGTTATATCTATAAATACAGGTATACCTCAGAAAAGCTATTCTGACACAGAGTATCTAGCAATGATTATGGGCATTATAACTAAAAGCACAGAATAGGAGTATACCTGTATCTCTTATAGTTTCTACTTAGGGACTCTCATTGTGACCAGCCTAGGAATGACCCCCTGTGCTGGGCGACCATCAGGGGCCACACCTGGTACTGGTCTGCAACAGCAGATCCCCATATCCTTTCTTCACTTGCTCAAAACTCTCCTACTCACTATCTTAGCACACTCACCCAATCCGTTCACTGCCCTAGAGGCACACAGTTGGGAAGCAGCAGCAGTTAGAGGCATGAGTCAGTAAGCCTTCTCTGTCCTGACCAATTAGCCTATTCCATCTAGAAGGATGTATACTAA
The DNA here is from genome assembly GCF_055691185.1 of Crinia signifera. Classification (NCBI taxonomy): domain Eukaryota; kingdom Metazoa; phylum Chordata; class Amphibia; order Anura; family Myobatrachidae; genus Crinia; species Crinia signifera. The sequence continues at coordinate 60,402,815 of NC_139227.1, read as the reverse complement.
ATGATTATTAAAAGGATCCCATAGTAGTCAATAATTGTGGTATCCCAACTGTGACCTTCGATCACATGTACAAAAGAGTTTCGCCATTTTTTTTACTTGTATATAGTTTATTTAATTAATATGTTTCGTATATAGGAATTATTCATTAAATTAATGTTGTGTCACTTACAACTACATTTCAGCTGGATCAATTAATGCCTCACAGGATTATGAGGAATCCTAGCTCTGAGAACATTAAAGTTCTAAAGGTGCCCATACACGTTACAATTATTGTATACAATATTGTATACAATATCGCATCTTATAGCATATCGGTTTTGCGATGAGATCAGATGAGATGAGATCTAGTACAAAAAGTATGTGCAGCACATACTTTTTGTACGAGATCTCATGTCATCTGATATCATCGCAAAACCGATATGCTATGAGATGCGATATTGTATACAATATTGTATACAATAATTGTAACGTGTATGGGCACCTTAAGCTGATACACCTATTCATTTAAGGTTCACAAGTGTCGTGTCTCCTTTCCCCTTTTTCTTATTTTTGTAATATACTATCCCTATAATCATAGGTGGTGTTTTATTTTTAATGCAGATCAATAAATTATTATACATTTTAATATAAATTAAATTCAAATTAAGGAGTGCCGGAACAAAAAGAGTAATCTTTCCCTTTCCATATTTCGTGATATGTCCATTGGGGTGCTGGATGACTGACCGGCAGTCGGGATTCCAACAGTCATTACACCGACGTCGGAATCCCAACTGCTAAGAGCCCGACAGACGGGCAGCGGCTATTCTCCCTCGTAGGGGTCCATGACCCCCATAGAGGGAGAATAAAATAGGTGGCGAGCGCAGCAAGCCCACAAGGGGCTTTGTTGTGCTCCCCCCGCTGTCTGAGTCCCCGCAGTCGGGATTCCAACGTCTGGCTAATGACTATCGGAATCCCATACCACACCCATGTCCATACTCTTCTTCTGTCCTGGATGGGGGAAAGTGGAGCTGGTCTCGACAAATGGAGTGTTTTTTGTTTATTTTTTTAAAACTTTCTTTGTGTTTTTATTCAAAATTTTTGCCTACATTTTGGATTTTCTGTTGATACATTGGGTGACATTTAACAGGATGAGAGATTCAGAAAGTGAGAGATTTGGTAAGAAATCTCCAGGTTTTTTAAAGCTGCAATCATTCACACTTCCAAATCAAACTGGTTTTGCAGTATAAATGATTGCTGCTTTAAAAAAACCTGGAGATTTCTTACCAAATCTCTCACTTTCTGAATCTCTCATCCTATTACATTTCACCCATTGGGGGAAATTTACTAATATGAATTCGTAGGAAAAAAATTGTATTTTTGCCATTTACTATGCCAAAAATACAATATTCGTATTCGTATTGATGGGACATTCGTATTTGTATTTACAAATATGAATGCATACACCATCGTTAGAATACGACAGGAATCACCATTCAAAAGAATCGTGACTCCTGATTTACTAAGCAGCCATATTGAAAATACGTCTGCTAATTGGCGTGAAACGGCCACGAATATACGGCAGGAAAATACACTTTCTTTTCCTGTCGTATTTGGCTTTAGTCAGATTAGCTGCCAATAGAATCATTCTATGGAGAGGCGCGGAAGATGAAACATCTCAGCGCCTCTGACAGTCCGATGCGGGGAGCTGGTGGAGTCGCCGGCATGTTACAGAAGGTGACAGAAGACCAGGACTAAAGGTGCCCATACACTAGTAAGATTTATCTTCAGATCTGGCTTGTTGGAACAAAAACATGGTTATGGATGAGTGACAGTTTGTCAGTTTTCCAGCATTTCCAAGCAAATGGTCAACTGTCATTTGCTCTCATCCATAACCATGTTTTTGTTCCAACCAGCCAGATCTGAAGATAAATCTGCATGTGTATGGCCACCGTAAGTCGGATCAAGACTACAGATCTTCACAGGAGGACCTGGGTGAGTTGGATTTACTACCACAGGTCCCCCATGGATTTCTTCGAACCCGGATGGACGCCGACAGACGCCGCCAACATGGACATCGACATGGAGTCGAATGCCGACATGGATCCGGACAAGGACAAGGCACCGGACCAAGACCCAGGGACTTACCTACGGACTCAAGATAGGTAAGTATCAGTATGTATGGGCTTTGGATGTATTAAAGTTTAATTTTTATTGTGTGTCAGTGTGTGTGTGTTTATTTCACAATTTTTTTTACTGTGGAACTACAAGTGCCAGCGGGCCCTTTAATGCCCCACGGGCTGGGACTTTTGGTTCTCCAAGTTCCAGCTTGCGGGGGAGGCTTGCTGGGACTCATAGTTCCACAGTTAAAAACAATAGTTTTTTTATTCTATTTTTTTTACACTCAATCAGCCCGGTGGCCACCGCTCTGGGGCCACCAGGGACAGCACCAGGCTTCAGCATGGTCAGGTAAGTCCTGGAGGGGGGGAACCCTTTATTTGGAGGGTCCACACTCCCCCAGGGCCCCTGGCCAGGCTGAATGGTTAGTAGGGATGAATGTTTTGGCCGCGGGACTTTATATAATAAGTGTCCCCTGGCTGTGACATTACCCTGCTGGCTGGTTTAGCCTGGGGCTGGTTCTTAAAATACAGGGGACCCCTAGTCATTTTGTCCCCCGTATTTTGGGAACCAGCCCCAGACCTGGAGCCTTTTGGCTGGTTTTAAAAAATTGGGGAACCCCTATGTCGGGTTTCCTGATTTTTTATTACCGGGCCCGGCTCTTTCAGCCTGGTGCTGGTTACAGCTGTGGGGGGGACCCCACGCTGTTTTTAAGGAAAAAAAAAATATTTTCGAAAATTTTTTTACACCTTGCAGCCTGCACGGATCTGACTGATCCGTGCAGACTGCCTGTAGGAATTCGTATTAGCGGCCGTATATACGGCCGTTAATACGAATTACTACGACATTGGAGGGTTACAAAGCAGTCGTATATGACTGCTTTGTAAATTCCCCTCCGGAACACAACTTTGCATACAGCTGAAACAGCCGTATGCAGTCGTAGTAAGAATACAAATGCAAAATTTTAGGTTTTCCATATTAGTAAATTTGGTACTTATGTAGTAACTGGGCTGCCGATTTTGAAATCGGGTCCATCGCATCGCATCGCACCCGACCATATCGCATGCGATGCGATGCGATGCGATGCGATGGACCCGATTTTTCCATAGGATTCAATGTTAAAATGGACTCTGTCCATTTTAACATAGAATTCAATGGGAAAAGGGGTCCTTTTCATACCCCTACTATCCAAGTGGGCATGGAGTTGGATATAAACCTGTAGCGAGCCCCGCGAGGGGACACAGAATACCGTCCCCTCGCGGGGCTCGCTTCGCTCGCCACGCTTCGGGCTCGGTGGCTCGCTACGCTCGCCACAGGTTTATATCCAACTCCATGCCCACTTGGATAGTAGGGGTATGAAAAGGACCCCTTTTTCCCATTGAATTCCATGTTAAAATGGACTCAGTCCATTTTAACATTGAATCCTATGGAAAAATCGGGTCATCGCATCGCATCGCATCGCATGGTCGTATGCGATGCGATGCGATATCGCATCGCATCGCATCTGATTGTATGCCTTAACTTAAGGCATACAATCAAAAAATCGGCAGCCCAGATACTACATAAGTACCGTAAATTTGTTATGGTAGATTTACCTTCGGTTAACTCTCTTTCTTCAAGGTTCCTGGAACCCACAGGGTGACATTGGGTTGTAGGCAGATCCAGAGGACTGTGGCACCAATCAGCAAAGCTTTGAGACATCCCAGGATGCACGACTCCTCTCCCCTATAACCCCGCCTCCATGCTCAGCTCCTCCGGTTTGTTAACCAGCCAATAGCAGGAAGAAGACAGGTGATGAACATACCATTACACTCATACATAGACAGAGTGAGGGAAGTAGTGACCAAGGTCATTTAGATCACATCTTGTATATCACAAGGAATACCTCAGGCCTATAAGGGTGGGTGCCCTGCATAGGTGCCGCTTCTGTGGGTGCTCAAGGGCCCGAGCACCCACGGAAATTGATGAGCACCCACGGGCCCGAGTCCCACTGCTGGGCTGCCATATTAACTTGCTAATTTGCGGCTGCAGCACCCACATTGAGGGACCAGCCACCTGGGAAATAGTATGCCGGGAAGAGTGTATGCTGTCCGCGGAGTACCTGCACTGTGGGGGCATTTATGTACCTCCACTGTGGGGGCATTTATGTATGTGGAACTCTGTTGCTGTAATTTGAATATTGGACTACTGTGCTCCATAATATAAATTGGTATTATTTTGTGGCCACACCCCTTCCCAATGAAGCCACTTTTGGCATGAGCACCCACCAGCAAAAATGTAAATCGGCACCTATGGTGCCCTGTGAGTCCCATGAACCTCGAAGAAAGAGTTAACCTAAGGTAAGTCTACCATAACTCTCATTTTATTCTTAGGGTTTCATGGTCCCCACAGGGTGACATTGGGGATGTCCAATAGCAGTACCCAAGGGAGGGTACCCGCCTCAGGTGTCAGAAGAACCAAGAGACAAGGAAGCATCCTGGGAGGCGAATGTGTCAAATGCATAGAACCTAGTGAATGTATGAACAGATGACCACATTGCGGCCTTGCACAATGCTCAGTGGACCCCAGACCCTTTTGTGGAAACCGTAGAACACAAATAATGCCTCTGACTTCTGAATAGAAGCAGTAGTGTAACGTATGTAGTTAGAGCCCTAAATACATCCAAAGGACGCTCAGTCGGAGACAGATCTTCTGAGTTGAAGGCAGGGGCAATAATTTCCTGGTTCATATGGAACTGGACACTACTTTAGGGAGGTGTGTAGATCTGGTTCTCAGAACCGCCCTGTCTGAGTGGAAGATAAGCAAAGGGGGGCGACATGAGAGGGCAGTCAAGTCCAATACACGCCTAGCAGATGCAATTGCCCAGGGCCGTTTCTAGACTATTTGGCGCCCAGGGCAAAGTTCAAAATTGCCCCCCCCCCCCCTGAATGGGGTGTGGCCTCTTAGAAAGGGGTGTGGACTTTGGAAGGGGGTGTGGCTTTGCAGAAAAAGACTACTTTACACCCCAGTTTTGCCCAGATATTGGTCACCAAATGAAAAAATAAGTTCTGATTCATGCCCCTTTATTTATTTATTTTTCCTCAAAAAAAAACATTAAGACTTTATGGCACATACCATAATGCTCATGATAGATTATGCTACATGGTATCATATTGATGCCATGTGGGCCACATCACTGAAATAACATCTGCTGCAGTGCAGCATACTACTAGTAGTAGTACTAACTCACCAACAAAATGGTCAGAGCCAGGCTGAGGCAGCAGTGTAGGTAATGGTCAGAAACAGACTGAGGCAGCAGTGTAGTTAATGGTCAGAGCCAGACTGAGGCAGCAGTGTGCAGCACACAGCAGCAGGTTAGGTAGGTAATGGTCAGAGCCTGAAGCTGGACTCTTGAGCAGGAGGTGGAGGAGCAGCAGACTTACTGCGTAGTAAGAAAATGGCGCCGGAGCCCAGAGAAAAGACCCGCCAAAACCCGACCGCGCAAGAATATCCCCGCCCTCAGGCCATGGAAGCACACACACAGCACTCACATTACATAGTCCTGGCTGGGCTCCCGGCTACTAAAATAAGCGTCAGTCTGCTGCTTTAGCCTACTCTGTCCCTCCGGAGGCAGTGAGTGATAGGCTGCACAGCGTGCGCACTAGCTGGGTCGGTCAGTGAGTGACAGCCTGCGCATAAGCCCGGATCCCTTCTCCATCCCCTGGGTGACCAATCCTCAGGGGCGGGCTGGGCCGGGGGGCAGGGTGCCATGTCCCCCCTGGGCCGCTTAGCCAGTCACTGGCTGTGGGCCACGCTGGTCACCATCCACCTCCTCCCGGCACAGGCAGCCCTCCTGCGCTGGCCGCGGCTTCCAGAACACGGCCACGGCTACAGGAAAATGGGCGCTGGCCCCCTGCACTGGGGACATGTCCTCAGTGCAGGAGGCTGGCGGCCATCTTCCTGTAGCCGCGGCCGTGCTCTGGAAGCCGCGGCCAGCTCAGGTGTGCCTCCTGGAGGAGGGGGATGGTGATCCAGCGCAGCCAACAGCCAGTGACTGGCTAAGCGACCCGGGGGAGTAGGAGGGCTGTCTGTCCCGGACCCCCCAGCCCAGCAACAATGGTGAGTTGCTGGTGGGGGCATGTGTGTCGTCTCTGGCACTGTGGGGGCATGTGTGTCATCTCTGGAACTGTGGGGGCATGTGTGTCGTCTCTGGCACTGTGGGGGCATGTGTGTCGTCTCTGGCACTGTGGGGGCATCTCTGGCACTGTGGGGGCATGTGTGTCGCCCCCTGGCACTGTGGGGGCATCTCTGGCACTGTGGGGGCATCTCTGGCACTGTGGGGGCATGTGTGTTGTCTCTGGCACTGTGGGGGCATCTCTGGCACTGTGGGGGCATGCGTGTCGCCCCCTGGCACTGTGGGGACATCTCTGGCACTGTGGGGGCATCTCTGGCACTGTGGGGGCATATGTTTATCTGGCACTGTGGAGGAATATCTGTCACTGTGGGGGCATATGTGTATCTGTCACTGTGGGGGCATATCTGGCACTGTGGGGGCATATGTGTATCTGGCACTGTGGGGGCATATTATGTTTCTCTGGCACTGTGGGGGCATATTATGTTTCTCTGGCACTGTGGGGGCATATGTGTCTCTGGCACTGTGGGGGCATATGTGTCTCTGGCACTGTGGGGGCATATGTGTATCTGGCACTGTGGGGGAAATATCTGGCACTGTGGGGGCATATGTGTCTCTGGCACTGTGGGGGCATATGTGTCTCTGGCACTGTGGGGGCATATGTGTCTCTGGCACTGTGGGGGCATATGTGTCTCTGGCACTGTGGGGGCATATGTGTCTCTGGCACTGTGGGGGCATATCTGGCACTGTGGAGGCATATGTGTATTTGGCACTGTGGCGGAATATCTGGCACTGTGGGGGCAAATCTGGCACTGTGGACATCACATTGTGCAGTGTAATGGGCATCATGGTATGGGGCGTAATGGGCATTACGGTGTGGGGAGCATTGGGTAATTGCCATCACAGTATGTGGTGCAATGGGCATCAAGGTGTGCGGCATAATGTGTAATTAGCATCACAATGTGCAATCTGCAGGTACGCAATACAATCAAGGTACAGGCCACGCCCCCTTATGATAGGCCACACGCCTAATTTTTCTGCGCGCCACCAACGCGCACAAGCATTCAGCTTTCCAGAATGATGGGGGGTATGGGCCAGTGCTCTGGACTTGCCCCCTAGGCTAAAAGTTGCCAGCCAGCCCCTGCCAATCCTCATAGCAGGAGGGGGAGGCACTACACTACCTGTCAGTCACACAGTGCTGCGCTCCACCGCCGGGTCCACTGCACCTGGTCAAGCAAAAAATGGATATGAAGTGTCACTGGCGCTTAGGCATACTTTCATTTAGTCCGGAAATAACTTACACTGAGATATATGTGCAAGTGTTTTTTTTCTGAGTTCTTAAGTTCGTTTTCCACCATACTGTATAACTCTTATGGACAATCTGCAAAATAAATTAACCAATAGTGCAATACCTCTTGAAAATGGGAAAAAGGTTTATTTATACATTGCACTCACAAAATTGGGTTAAAAACAAGCATATAATCACAAACATGTGATAGATTGTCCGCAACTTTTATCCAGATCTCACCAACCGACTCCTCGATATCCTCCTCGGGCAAAGGTTCCGGATTTCCCTGTTCCAAGGGGGACCAGCGTTGGTTTTTGGCAGCGTTCTTTTTCTGGTAAAGTGCGTGGTGCGTTCAACAAGTTCTCCTCCTGCCGGGGACATATGCTTAATGCATTTCGGAACTCCTGTTCCTTCCTCAGAAGCATGCTTCTGAGCATGCATTTCGGAACTCCTGTTCCTTCCTCAGAAGCATGCTTCTGAGGAAGGAACAGGAGTTCCGAAATGCATTAAGCATATGTCCCCGGCAGGAGGAGAACTTTACCAGAAAAAGAACGCTGCCAAAAACCAACGCTGGTCCCCCTTGGAACAGGGAAATCCGGAACCTTTGCCCGAGGTGGATATCAAGGAGTCGGTTGGTGAGATCTGGATAAAGTTGCGGACAATCTATCACGTTGTGATTATATGCTTGTTTTTAACCCAATTTTGTGAGTGCAATGTATAAATAAACCTTTTTCCCATTTTCAAGAGGTATTGCACTATTGGTTAATTTATTTTGCAGATTGTCCATAAGAGTTATACGGTGGAAAACGAACTTAAGAACTCAGAAAAAGACACTTGCACATATATCTCAGTGTAAGTTATTTCTGGACTAAATGAAAGTATGGCTAAGCGCCAGTGACACTTCATATCCATTTTTTGTTTGTGCATATCTTTGAGAGGGACAGTCAAAACCTCTTTTTGTGAAGTGTGGGCAGCTGTGGACCATCTAGTGCAATTATTGTAAAGCCTTTTGTATCCACTCCACCTGGTCTCCAAGGCTCCCTCTATGCTTCACCTCCACCCATCAGCCAGCCAAACCCTGCCCTGTGCTGTGTGCCGATCGGTGCTCACAGTTACAGCTGCCGTCTGTCACTCAATATAGACTCTATTGTCAAACAGCTGTGACTGTGATCGCCGAGTGGCGCACATAGAGGCTCACTCACTGACAGCCAGGCTCGTTAGCAGCACCAGTCCAGCAGCAGGCAGCATTGAAAAAACGGGATGAGCCGTGCGGCGCCCCGGGCAGTTGCACGGCTCGTCCCCCTGTAAAAACGGCCCTGCAATTGCCAACAGGAAGACCATCTTAGCTGTGAGCCACTTGAAGTCCACTGTGTGCAGTGGTTGGAAAGGAGGTTTTCCTAAAGTCTGACAGATCCCACGGTTTCATTGGGTGGCACAGGTTGGATACGTATCACTCTTTGGAGGAAAGTAGGTATGTCTGGGATCAATGCAATCTTCTGTTGGAACCAGATGGAAAGGGCAGAGAGATGCACTTTCAATTAATCTAGTCTCAGACCCAGGTCTAACCCTCTCTGTAGAAAAGCAAAAAGTCTTGCTGTTATGAACACTTTTCGTGTAATAGCCCCGACCGCACACCAGTATATTCTGGCAGAGGCATTTACGAGCTCTGAGCATTGTCTGTATGACTTTTGGATACTCCTTTCTTTTATGGTTAGGCTTTTTTAGAATATCAAGCGCCATGCAATCGAAGACAAGCGCTGTCGATCTGGGTGTAAGCAGGGCCCCTGACTGAGTAAGTCCGATCAGAGAGGCAAACGAAACAGTTGTTGTACTGACAGACGTTGCAGGTCTACAAACCAGTGATGTCGATGCCAGGCTGAGGCTATCAGTATGAGATCCCCGCCTTCCTGTTTGAATTTCCTGAGAACCCTGGGTATCATAGACACCGGAGGAAAGGAGTATGGAAGACAAAACTTCCATGGAATTGACAGAGCGTCCGCGAAGCTGGCTTGAGGATCCCGTAGTCTGAGATTTTGTAGTTGTGATGGGATACCATGAGATCCACATCTGGAGGACCCCAGCATTTCACCAGAAGAGTAAAGATCTCTGGGTGGAGTGACCACTACCCCAGATGAACGTCTTGTCAGCTTAAGAAGTCTGCTTCCCAATTCAGTATTCTGGAGATGAGCACAGCCAACAATGCAAAGAGATGGTATTCTGCCCAAGTCAGAATTTTGGACACTTCTCACATGGCTGCTGCACCGCGAGTGCCCCCTTGGCGGTTTACCTGTACTGGTCTGTTCTGAAGAAGAACTGGCGTCGGTGGTTAAAAGAATCCAATTTGTGAACCAAAATGGTAGTCTCTGATTCAGATGGAATAGTTGGAGCGGTACTTGTGTATTTTGGCGGCGCTCATCGCATCGCATACCATAACGCATGCGATGGTATGCGATGCGACGCGATTTCGTTGGATAGTGTGTGATGGCATACAATTTTCAAATTGTATGCCATTGTTCATGGCATACAATGCCATACGATGCGATGCAACATTGTATAAGCACCCTAATGGGTGCTTATACAATGTTAAGCACCCTAATGGGTGCTTACAATGTTAAATGCACCCCCACGCCCCCCCCCACTATAAACGTGAACCCGAAGCGTGGCGAGCGCAGCGGTACGCGTCCTACGATCTTTTCATACCCCCACTATCCACGTCGGCGTGGAGTTGAGAATAGAATAGTGTGGCGAGCGCAGCGAGCCACCGAGCCCGAAGCGTGGCGAGCGGACGCGGATACCTGTGAAGCCCGCGAAGGGACGCGTTTACCTGTGAAGGTATCTGCGTCCCCTCGCGGGGCTCGCTGCGCTCGCCACGCTTCGGGCTCGCTGCGCTAGCCACACTATTCTGTTCTCAACTCCACGCTGACGTGGATAGTGGGGGTATGAAAAGGTCGCGGGCTCGCTGCGCTCACCACGCTTCGGGTTCACCTTTATAGTGGAGGGGTGGCGTGGGGGTGCATTTAACATTGTAAGCACCCATTAGGGGGTCAAAATCGCATCGCATGCCATCCGGTACATGGCATTCGATGCGACGCGTTCATCGTGCGATGTACATCGGGGGCGCCGCTATAATACACAAGTACCGTTGGAGCCACCACTGGAGGGATGAGAAAACCTCTGGAGTCAGAGTCATGAATATGTCCATCCCATTTTAGGAGGATGTGACGCTGTATAGGTCGTGAGTGAAATTGTGCCCATTCAACCATGTCAAACATTGCTACCATAAGGCCCAGAATCAGCATTGCCAGGTGGATCGAGAATCTGGGTCATTGAAGGAATTGGCGTATTCTCTGTTGCAGAGTCTGACATTTGTCTGGCGTTAGAATTAGTCGCTGTGATTAGGAATCCAGCAGTGCCCCCAGATGCAGCATCCATTGTGATGGTGATAGAGAGGATTTCTCCCAATTGAGAATCAATCCATGCTGCTGAAGAACAGCTATTGTTGTCCACAGGTGTGCGGACAGAACCTCCAGTGATTTGGCCACTAGGAGGAGGTCAAGTAAGTGAATACTCCAGGGCCGGCGCCACCACTAGGCAAATCTAGGCATTTGCCTAGGGTGCCAGCCACTGGAGGGCGGCACTTCGCCCCTCGCCTCTCGCATGGAGGCTGCAGAGGTGTCCGTGCCGAGTACCTGCGGCACTGTGTGATCTGGCGGCGGGATCCGCCAGCTAGGCGGCGGCGCGGGAAGCGCTGCTGTGTTTGAAAACATTCCGCATGCTGATATTCAGCCAATCAGCGTGCGGCGAGTTTTCAAACCCATCAGCGCTTCCCGCGCCGCCTGGCTGCCGGATAGCGCGCATCACTGCAGGGACCCCGCCACCAGATCACACAGTGCCGCAGGTACCCCCCAGGCACCGGGGCGCCCCACCCCCCCTCGCCTGGGGCGCTCCGGTGCCTTGCACCGGCCCTGGAATACTCTGATGCCCTGTTGTCATAGACAGGCTGCCATGACCGCCATGATTTTTGTAAAATTCCTGGGCACCATCTCCAGGCCAAACGTGAGTACCTGGAATTGAAAGTGACGGGATGGATAGGATGGTGAAGCGGAGGAACTGCTGGTGTGAAGGTAGAAAAGGGATATGCAAATAAGCATCCCATATATCTAGAGACACCATATAATCCCCCGGCTCCATAGCAAACACTATTGTCCACAAGGTTTTCATGTGGAATTTTGGCACTTGGACAAACTTGTTTAGTGCCTTTAAGTTTAGAATGGGCCTGTCCCATTTGATTTCGGAAGTACAGATGGAGCGCCCTTTATTCAGGCAGGGGCTGGTGGTAGATCTGCCAGCCCCCGGAAGGGGACGTTCGTGTGTCCCCTTACAACGGAGTTCCCCCCCGGGTCCCTGCCGCAGGTCCCTCTCGCCTTGCCTTGGGGGAAGAAAGGACCGAAAAGGAGCAACCTTAGGTTGATGAGGGAGAGCTGATGGGAGACACATGGTCTTGGCAGCTGCCAGAGAAGATACAATTTTGTTAAGGTCCTCCCCAAACAATATGTCCCCTTTTAAAGGGTAATATTTCTATGGTCTTTTTAGACTCTAAATCATCCTTCCAGGGTCGCAACCACAACATAGGACGTACCAGTAGAGAATTGGCAGAGGGCTTTGTGGTCAATACACCAGAATCAGACAGAGCTTCCATAATATACTGACTGTCTCATATGATATGCATCATAGAGTGATATTCTGGTTGCTTCGCAAGGCTGCTTATATATGCATGGACGCTCAGGAGGAAGTGGGCGGGAATCCGACCCCCCCACGCGGCATCGGCCCATTAGCATGAGAACACCCAGCATTCTCATGGGAACGCAAAGATTCTGGTCCAGAATAAAGGCCATAGTCTGGCATCCTCTGATGCTTCAAATGGCAACTCACCCTCCAGCACTTGGCAGAATAGCTTTTGCAGCCCTGGATGCAGCCAGAGTGGGTCTTTGAATCGCTCCTGTGAGCGTAAACATGGACATAAGGTACTGTATGTGTTCCCTGTATGAAAACTGTATCCAAGGTATGTGTTCCCTGTGTGAAAACTGTACTGTCTCTGCTTATTTTGTTACCTACCTGGCTGTTGCCACGACCAGTGGTGCTGCTGATGGCTGCCTAGGTGCTGTGCAGCTTGGGGGTATGTGCTTCCTGTGTGATAACTGTAGTGTCTCTGCTTGTATTGTTACCTACCAGGCTGCTGCAATGACCAGTGGCGACGCTGATGGCTGCCTAGGCGCTGTGCAGCTTGGCAGGTATGTGTTCCCTGTGTGAAAAACTGTACTGTCTCTGCTTATTTTGTTACCTACCTGGCTGTTGCAACGACCAGTGGTGCTGCTGATGGCTGCCTAGGCGCTGTGCAGCTTGGCAGGTATGTGTTCCCTGTGTGAAAAACTGTACTGTCTCTGCTTATATTGTTACCTTCCTGGCTGTTGCAATGACCAGTGGTGCTGCTGATGGCTGCCTAGGCGCTGTGCAGCTCGGCGGGTATATGTTCCTTGTGTGATAACTGTACTGCAGGGGTGGCCATTATATTTACTGTGAACTTTCCAGGGAGGCCGACACCGCTGAAAGTTGCGCATGCGTACACTGACACTGTAGTACACTACAGTACAGCCTGTTTCAAACCCTCTCTGCACTGTCACTGCCTGGTGCTAAAACAAAGACAGTGGCTGTCGCAACACCCGCCACAGGCCATAGGTCTACCCGGCTCTAGCCGCCTGTCGGGTGCGGTGACGAGCAGGCTGGGGAGGAGAAGGAGGACACGCTGTATAAGAAGCAGCCACTCAGCCCGGAAGCCGGTCTTAAGCAGGGTTGGAGTCTGCCTTACTGGGGGGAAGTGGCAGATGAGTTTGTCTGGTGCCCTGCGGACTGATAAGTGGGCAGGGACAGATGGTGGGAGGGGGGCTGCGCTGCTGTTAATGTATGACCTGTGTCATGTGCCCTGCCTTCTTTGGGCTGGTAAGTGAAAGCAAAGTCCTGTGCTGCTGTGTCCTGCCAGCACAGCTCCCGGCTGCAATACTCCTAAGAGAGAGACAGGAGGAGAGACTCAGTGCCGGGGAAAGAGTGGAGGATACGTGGCGCCAGAAATAAAGAGAAGGAGACGGCACCCCTGGAGCAGACATAGAAGACTCGGCCCTGGGGAAAGAAAAATAAACCCAGCGCTCAGGAAAACAAGACTTTGCGCCCGGGGGGGGGGGGGGGGGGAGAGAGAGAGGAGAGTCGGCACCATGGAGAAGGAGCAGACACGGGCGGTGAGAGTGCACCACAGATGAGAGTAGGTACACATTGACTGGATGTTTGCTTTAACAAATTTTTCAAACGCCTGCTCTCCCTCCATGCCCCATCTCTGCCCCAGCTGCTCCTTCTCCTCTCTCCTCTCCCCTTCCCCCTCTCCCCCTCCACCTTCCCTCTCTCCCCCTCCACCCTTCCTCTACAGGGCCGGAGCTAGGTTCCTCAGCACCCTAGGCAAATGGTCTGCCTACCTGCCCCCCTACATTATATATATAGAGAGCAACATACATACGCTGAGCAGTATTGGGGAACAGGGCCACAATAAAATGACACATGCAATACCAAGTGTGAGGGCACCCGGCAGGGTGAGCTGGCACTTGCCTAGCTACAGTAGGTGAGTCATGGGCACCGTGGCATTGCCACTGTTCCCATCGTTGTAAATAACCACAGTTGCTGCCTTCCTGCATGCCGCATTCACCACTTTATCCTTGAAGGTGCAGCCTCCCCGGGCTACCAGCGCTATCCAGGGCTCGCCTTCCTCCATTACCTCGGTGCTCATGCCGGGCACTGTCCCTTTCATTCACTTCCCCTCTTCTGCTCCCACTCCCCTCCTCCTCTAGTGCCGGCATATATCTACAATATAGGGACAGTACCTTTGCCATAATTATGTTGTCCATGGTTGTCCAGGGCCTGGCAGGGATCCAAAAAACAAGCACATCAATGCAGTACTTCAAAAATAGTAGTTTTTATTACCTAGACCAGTGGTTCCCAACCTGGGGTACTAGTACCCCTGGGGGTACTCTGCAGACCAGTTGGGGGTACTTGAAAATAATATTGGTAATGGCGGACGATGAAAAGGTCTTTTGATGGCTGAAGAAGACCCATTGCCATGGAGACAAACCATGTTGTGTCATACGCCTGACCAGCTATCCACTGGGAGCTTCCCATGCTGCCCTCAGACATCAGCAGTCATCTGCCCAGCACTGACAAAGGTGGAGGGAGCAGCGGTATTAATCCTACCGGTGTTAGCGGGAATCCTGGAGATAATACACAACCAGTGTCTAGACACAGAAGAGCATGATTCCTTGGTGTATACAACTCCTCCGCTCCTTCTTAATATAAGGACATGCATAAGGATCCGCATACCGCTAAGTACTGTCCATATTTCAAAATGAGAGGAGGGGGGTACTTATCAATGAAAAGCTGGTGCTTGTTTCCTAGCACGGCGCCTGCGATTTTGATTGTATCCATCGGGTCCCAAAAAATCGCATCGCATGCAACCAGATCGATGCGATTTTTACATCAGAACCAATGTAAAATGGTCCCTGAGACTCGATTTTACATTGGGCCCAGTGTTAAATGCCCCCCAGACCCCAATTTTCATTGTATACCCACCCTGATGGGTCAAATGCCCCCCCATTGTTAACGCCACCCCACCATGAACGCCAACCCGAAGCGTGGCGAGCGCAGCGAGCCCGTGAGGGGCGGCGGTACGCGTCCTCTGACCTTTTCATACCCCCACTATCTACGTCGGCATGGAGTTGATTTTATATAGTGTGGTGAGCGCAGCGAGCCACTAAGCCCGAAGCCTAGCGAGCCCTGCGAGGTGACACTGATTACTTCACAGGTATTATGCTCACCACGCTTCGGGCTGCGCTCGCCACACTATATAAAATCAACTCCACGCCAACGTGGATAGTGGGGGTATGAAAAGGTCGGTGGACGCGTACCGCCGCCGCTCGCCACGCTTCGGGTTGGCGTTCATCGTGGGGTGGCGTTAACAATGCATTTCACATGTAAAATACCGATAAGGGTGGGTATACAATGAAAAATCGGGTCCATTGGCCCATTTACCATTGTTCCCTATGTAAAATCACGTCTATCGCATCGGTCGCATCGCATGCCTTAACTTAAGGCATGCGATGGACGCGATTTTTTAATTGTCGGGGAAAAGGCTAAAAATAGCCCTGAAATCGCGTCGGTCGTGTTCATCGCATACCTTAAGTTAAGGTATGCGATCACCTGCGACGGGCGCCGTGCTAGGAAACAAGTACCGAAAAGCCTAATCAAGGGGTACGGGAGAGAAAAAAGGTTGGGAACCACTGACCTAGACTGATGACCGGGTTGAACCCCGAAAAGTTGTGGTAATAAAATAAACTTTTTTTTTTAAGTACTACAGTGATGTGCCAGTTTTTTGGACCCCTGCTGGGTGCTGCTAGGACTGCAGCCGGCTGTATTCCCAGCTGCCTCTGGAGCAACACAGGGTTCCCACGTGGGGTGCGACTGAAGCACCACTGGACTCCTGGTAGGCTTGCACAGTAAATAGCTCGCTATAGTGCTTCACTGTCTCTGTATCCTCATCGTCACTGTTCATGCGTCCTCACCATCAGTTTCCCTGCATCCACTCTGTCTCTATCCTTGAATCCCCGCCGTCTCTATTCCTGCATCCCCGTCAGTCCTTCTCCAAGAATTTTGACTTAATCCGTGTGGCAAAATATGAATTTGGGCTTAATCCCTGTAACATAATGTGAATATTTGACTCATTTCATGTGGCATAATGGGAATTTCGTCCCATTCCGTGTGGCATAATATGTAAAGGGTCTACTATTGTGTTGTATAATGTGTCTAAGGGGTATATGGTGTTGTACACTACACTACACCCTTTTTCTTCTTTTACAGCCTTTTCAATACACCCATTTCAAAATTTCCCCTTCGACCACTGTATGAACATACATAATACATAGCCCTCACAGTAAGCGTTGGTGTGTATGAATGTATGTGTGCGGTGGGGGAGTAGGCAAACCATTTGCCTAGGGCGCTGAGGAATCTTGCACTGGCCCTGCACACGCCGCCTCAGTCTTCTCCACGTGACCCACTGCTGCCCGAACGAAGCTCCCTCCACACAGGACCCACCACCTCTGCCTGCGTCTTCCATGGGACCCACCCCCTCTGCCTCCTCCACGGGACTGGCCACCTCAGCCTCCTCTATGGGCACCCTATTGCCCTGACTCTCAAAACACCTGCTGTTGACCTGCTGCCTCGGGTACAGAAGTAAAGAGGGGGGGGGGTTGCTGATTACTGTTTCCCCCACTCTTCCCTCTCTTTCTTTCTCTCCCTCTCTGACCTATCTCCTCCCCACTTTCCTCTTTTTCTCACTTTGCTTTCCTTCTCTCTCCCTGTACTCCTCCTCTCACTCTCCTCTCTCTCACTCTCTCTCTCTGCGCTCTCATTCTCTCTCTGTGCACTCCTTCTCTATTACTCTGCACACTCCTCTCTCCCTCTCTGTGCTCCCCTTCTCTCTCATTCTTTCTCTCTCTCCGCTCTCTTTCTTTCTCTCTTGATGCTCTCCTCCCTTCTCTCTCCCTGCACACACTCTCTCTGCGCTCACCTTGTCTCTCTCTCTGCGTTCATTTTGTCTCTCTGGGCTCTCACTCTCTCGCCTTCTTTCTCTCTCGCCACTCTCCTCTGTTCTCTCTCACCGCTCTCCTTCCCTTGCTCCCTGTACTCTTCTTTTTTCTCTCGCCACTCTCCTTCTTTCTCTCTCGCCACTCTCCTCTACGTTCTCCTTCTCTCTCCTCTCTCTCTTCTCTCCTTCTCTCTCTCTCTGCTCTCCTTTTCTCGCTCTCTGCTCTCCTCACTCCCTGCTCTCCTTGTCTGTCTGTCTCTCTCTCTCTCTGTTCTCCTTCTCTCTTGCCTTCTCTTTCTGTCCTCTCTCTCTCTGCTCTCCTTCTCTCTCCACTCTCCATCTCTCTATCCTTTTTCTCTCTCCCTTTTTCTCTTCCTTCCCTTTTCTCTCTCCCACTTCTCTCAGCTTTTGTTACACCCCTACTCTCCGCTTTCCATCTCTCTGCGCTCCATCTCTCTCACTCTCTGCTCTCCAACTCTTGCTCTGCTCTCATCTCTCTATCATTTTTCTCTCTCCCTTTTTACTCTTCTTTCCCATTTCTCTCTCCAGCTCCTCTCAGCTCCCGCGGATATGCTCATGAAGCTGCCACTCCTTTCCCCCTGTTCCCACAGAGCCAGCTAAGAGCCTGCCACTCCCTCAACTCCCCGACTAGCCCTGATGTTGCCCCCCTCTCCAGCCAAGCCATGAAGCTGATTCTACTCTGCCCCATCCTGACACACCATAAAGTGGCATTCTAGCCAACAGCAGCTCCAAACAACTGGAAGCTCCATACCAGCAGCAGAGCAGTGGAGCCACAATACACAAGGACCCAGTGGCAGCTCTGCATTCTGCTCCTTCCATGAATGTCTGATACCAGCCTGCAAGGGGCACTACTGGGGGCATTATGTATAATGGACACTACTAGGGGCGTTGTGTGTAATGGACACTATTGGGGGCATTATGTGTAACAGACAGGCATTGGGGCAGATGTATTAAGCCTTAACAAGAGATAAATGCAGGGATGATAAAGAGTGATAAATGTTCAGCCAATCACCTGCTAACTGCCATGTTACAGGCTGTGTTTGAAAAAAGTCAGTAAGGAGCTGATTGGCTGGACGTTTATCTCTCTTTATCACCCTTGCATTTATCTCTTGTTAAGGCTTAATACATCTGCCCCATTATGTGCTAACTGTATAAGCAGGAGTGCTGCAGAACATTACAGTAGCATAAAGTGTAATGGGCATTATATTGTGCAGTATAATGTATAATGGAAATTACGTTGTGCGGCACAATGTGTAATGGGCATTAGGGTGTGCAACATAATATGAAATGGGCATTATGGTGTGTGGCATAATGTCATTGACATTTTGGTGTGCTGCATAATATGCAATGGGCACTACGGTGTGCGGTATGTGTAATTTGCATTACAGTTATACATTAGAGTTTGTATATTCTCCCTCTACTTGCGTGGGTTTCCTCCGGGTACTCCGGTTTCCTCCCACAATCCAAAAATATACTGGTATGTTAATTGGCTCCCAACAAGTTAACCCTAGCATGTCTGTGTGTGTACATGTGGTAGGAAACATAGATTGTAAGCTCCACTGGGGCAGGAACTGATGTGAATGTTCAACTATATTCTGTAAAGCGCTGCAAAATATGTATTTGCTATATAAGAAACTGTTAATAAATAAATAAATTACAGTGTGTGAATTTGTAATGGACACTACAGTGTGTGGCATAATGTATAATGGCCATTATGGTGTGTAGCATAATATGTCATAGGCATTATGGTGTGCTGCATACTATGGAATGGGCACTACGGTGTGCGGTATAATGTTTAATTTGCATTATGGTGTGTAACAATGTGTAATGGACATTACTGTGTGCGGCATTATATGGAATGGGCATTACAGTGTGTGAATGTGTAAAGGGCACTACAGTGTGTAATGGGCTCTAAATTTGCAGTAAACAAAACAAAAAGCCACAAAGTGGGTTTTTTTGTGTGTGTTTGGGGGGCCCAAACCATATTTTTGAACCTGGGCCTACAACTAGCTTGTTCCACCTCTGGAGGGGGCAGTGCAGTGGACACCGCCGCTGCGTGTAGCGTGGTCGGCCGCTGATCGGCGACGGCCGTGGACTCATTTTTATTTTACATAACATACATGGCCTGGAGAGGAGGCAGGACAGTAGCCGGCAGGGCACTGTTCGCCAGGAAGTGCACTGGGAAGAGGCGGGGCAGCGGACTCTGGAGTGATAGTCTCACTCTGAGTCTGTGATTGTATGTGCGTTGGGACGTCATGATGTCACCGCGCACCTTACAGGAGGCACAAACTGTGCATGGGCAGGGTGGGAGGAGGAGAACGGGAGAAACCTGTGTTGGCAGCAGTTGGAGTCCTCAGTCGTGGCTCCTGCTGTCCTGCTCCCTTGAGTCCTGCTCTGAGTCCTCTCACAGCAGCAGAAGACTACTCTCAGCAGTCCAGTGGCTGTGGCATCAACTGACTAAGTTTCAGCAGCCCAGCATTACTGAATATGCAAAATGCCAGGGCTGCATGTATGTTTTAATACAGGATTACGGTGTGTGCACTAGCGTAAGGGAGGGATGCGATGAATGTGAACAGTGTATGCATGCATGTATGTATGTATGAGAGTGGCAGTGTTGTATGTAAGAGATTGGTGTATGTATTAGAATGGTGAATGTGCAGTATGTATGAGAGTGATGCAGTGGCGTAGCTAAGTTTTGGGCGCTGTTTGAGAACTGTTTGCTATATGGGGGCGGCCATTTTGTTGTGGTCCTCATCAGAAGAACGGAGCCGCCGGGACCAGCAAGATACGTAAGTCTGCGGGAGATTGGGGGGGGGGGGTAACTATAGCACCGCAGCCCCCAGCGTCCCCCCTGCGGTGGCGGGGGCTGCGGTGCTATAGTTACGCCCCTGGAGTGATGGAGTATGTAGGAGAGCGATGTATGTTTTAATACAGGATTACGGTTAAAACAAAGACTGCAGTAAATTCCTTTGTGGGCTAATATAAAAATCATAGGTAACACTAACAACGGTTCTTGTACGGCTCTAGTGTAGTCGTTAGTTGGGGGGCCCAGCACCAGCAAGCCTGGCAGGCCATTGTTGCATGTGGTATACTATGTAATGGATGTGTGACGTGTAATAAGCATTATGGTGTGAATATTTGGCGAACGCCTGTGGCGCGCACTATCCCTGTTGTCCCTATTTTATGAAAATGTGTAAAGCCCTGACATGATGTGAAATGGGCATTACGGTGTGTGGCATTAGTTTTGCCTGTCAACAATGTATCTAAGTATAGGGATGTAATAACCCCGCCTACTGTTATGTTTGCTCAACCCTCTATTGATTTGTTGCCGCCCACATGAGGCCACTTTCATAAATTTTCGAGGGCCACTTTTAGTCCCCAATCCGCCCCTGCTGTAATGTCTCTGCTTATTGTTACCTACCTGGCTGTTGCAGTGACCAGTGGTGCTGCTGATGGCTGCTTAGGTAGATGGCTATCATACATTACCAGGGAAGTCCAGGAACAGAGCATTGTGTCCCTGAAGGAGAGGGTCAGGTAGACAATCCTGAGGTAACCTCCTGATGTGCCCTGTGTGTGGCGCACCAAGGTAACTCAGGGTTGCCTACCTGACCCTCTCCTTCAGGCAGAGGCGTAGCGAGGGTGGTGCCGGTGGAGCACTAGCTCCAGGCGCTGGAAGCTATCATGGCGCCGGAGCTGTGCCGGCACCGCCAGCTCCCCTGCACTCTTGTCTGCCGCGCCGTCTCCCGCTGTGTACGGGAAACGTGGTGCTATTTAAAATTCACGTCTCCCACTGGACCGCTAGCCAATAGGAGCTTGCGGTCCAGCAGCCAATCAACTGGTGGCTGCTGGACCGCTAGATGTGAATTTTAAATAGCAGTGCACGTCTCCCAGGTACAGCGGGGAGCAGGGAGCGGGCGGGGGTGCCGACCACACACTTTCTCTGACGGGGGGGGTATCCACACTACTCCCTCACTCCACACTACTACTACCTCCCACCCTTTGTCCGTGCTCTGCACTATCACTCCCACCCTCCCTGATCTGCACGATTACTCCCACCTTCCCTCCCTGCTAGCAATTTCAGTCCACCTTGGCAACAACATTAGTCCCCCTTGGCAACAAGCAACAAGTCCACCTTGGCAACGAGCAATTTTAGTCCCCCTTGGCAACGAGCAACTTTAGCCCCCTTGGCAACGAGCATGAAGCTCCTTGGCTAAGAAAGGTGATAAGAAAGGTGTCACCACAGGTGATGGCAATTACCCAGCTCACCACAGGTGATGGTAATCATACATTACCAGGGAAGTCCAGGAACATAGCATTTTCTCCCTCATGAAGAGGGTCAAGTAGGCAAGTATGGCGGGGGTGTCTACCATAACTTACAATCCTCAGGTGGGAGAGGATACCTGCAAAGCAGACTCTTTGATATAGAGGACTTCTCCCCCAAAGCTTCCCATTGATCCCTTCTGAATTCCATTAGGTGATAAGAATGGGGAAACTGGGATTTATTTTTTTTATTTTTATTAAACACATAAGTTTGTTTTGCTGCTGGTGCCGGCTCATCTACATCAGATAAGAGCACAAGCCTTATAGTATCAATTAAGGCCGATATGTCTGCTACCTCTATAGCGTGTACCTGGTGGGGAAACCTAGAGTGATAGATATCTATCTAGTGAGGAGTTCATGTCTAACCCTTCTGGTCACAGAAGGTAAAAGAAATAAAGTGGACAGCAGTATATAATAGAGCTGATAGAAGATAAAGTAGAAATAACAGACTACCACTTCAGTCACATACAATGCAGATTATAGTACACTGCGGGTACAAATAACGGCAAATGCACTCCAATCACCTACTGTGCTTCTATGGAAGCCAGTAGGATGTGAATACTGTAAAAACGTGTCAGCAGTAGACAGTTTTACAGGGGAGACAGACTCACACTGTGCTGCATGTTAAAGATGGCAGTCGGTCTCTCAGGGAGCAGGGAAAGTGAAAACAGCTTAAGGGCGGTAAAGAGATTGGCGCCCCAAAGCGGGGGAAGGTACTGCAGACTGGTGCCGCCCCCCCTAAGCTGGACTTCCCCCACCGACGCTAGTGAGCCCTATGTAAAATGGATGATCACATCCAGCCTGTGCTCAACGCCCCAGTGGTCTAGTGGAGTCCCTGCCGCAAGCAGCAGTGTCCACACCAACCGCTGCGGTCTATCTCCCTGACCTGCAGCGTTTTATGCGGTCTCTCACAAAGAGCCTTACCTGCCCCTATAATGCCGGCCATGCTGTCCAATGATCCCGGCGTCCAGCGGTGCTAGACACCGGGTGTCACCTCTGGCGCAAGTACCCCTCTTTGCTCAGGTCGTGGGGGAGTTTAGGTGCCAGCAGGGGTGATGGGGATGCTGCGCTGTAATCTCTAGGCCTGACAGTGCCATTAGCCCTTCTAGTGTTAGTCGCTAGTGAGAATTAAGGTTTCACTCAAAAAAAAAAAAAATATTGGTACTTGTTTCCTAGCACGGCGCCCATCTCGTTGATTGTATGCCTTAAGTTTAAGGCACACAATCAACGCGATGGACCAGATTTTGTCTTTCACCAGCAAATTAGCTGGTGATTGACACAAAATCGGGTCCTAATAAGGGGCCGCGATGCGATCAACGCGATTCTCCCATAGGGAACAATGTTCACGCCACCCATTGTTAACGCCACCCCCTTATTGACGCCTACCCGAAGCGTGGCGAGCCCGCGAGGGGCGGCGGTACGCATCCTCCTACCTTTTCATACCCCTACTATCCACGTCGGCGTGGCAAGCCCCGCGAGGGGACGCGGATACCTGTGAAGCCCGCAAAGGGATGCGGATACCTGTGAAGGTATCCGCGTCCGATCGCCACTTTTCGGGCTCGGTGGCTCGCCACACTATATAAAATCAACTCCACGCCGACGTGGATAGTAGGGGTATGAAAAGGTCGGAGGATGTAAAGGGCAAGTAAAGGGGGTCTACTATTGTGTTGTATAATGTGTATAAGGGGTATATGGTGTTGTACACTACACTACACCCTTTTTCTTCTTTTACAGCCTTTTCAATACACCCATTTCAAAATTTCCCCTTTGACCACTGTATGAACATACATAATACATAGCCCTCACAGTAAGCGTTGGTGTGTATGAATTAGAGATGTGCGGGCTCGGATTCCCCAGATCCGAGCCAGCACGGACGTCATCAATCCGGGCCCGGATACGAGCAGTGCTCGGCGCTTCCCGTCTGACTGGAATCCGGCAAAACGTCATCGCCCAGCGTCGGATTCTCGCGAGATCACGGAACCCTTAAATTCCGCAACCTCGCGCCGCCATCTTCACTCCAATCTCGGAGAAGGGTAGGGAAGGGTGTGCTGCTGCTGCTGTGTGTGGTCTCTGCTGGGGCCCGTGCTGCTGTGTACTGCTCAGTGATCAAGACATCACCATTGCAAGGATTACTGGTGCTGTGTTCTGTCTCTCCTTTGTGCTGGGGCCTGTGGTGTATATAGTTCCTATTGCTGTGTAAGTATCCCGTGGAAGGATATAACAGATCTTATTTTCTTGTGTATAAGTTGGCGTATGAATACCTGTAATGTATGTAGTTCCTGCCCTGCAGTTTATGAGTAAAGAAGCATGCTGAACTTCCTGTGTCCTCCTTCATGAAGGTTTGATATAATATAAGTTACAGACTTAACACTGGCGACGAGGATAAAACCTATTCTTCAGTATTGCTCCAGTGATCAGTGGAATGCCAAAGGACTGACTACACAATTGTGGGGTGAAAAAGGGCAGCACATGCAGACAGCCATCACTGAATACAGGAGCACGTGAGTTCTATCATTCTTTCTATACAGAAGAGAGGAAAGAGGACATTAAGGCAAGATGTCAGGATATATTGGCACAATAGCTGCTTTTGATGGTGCTATAGAGGACTGGGCTACATATATTGAGAGAGTGGAATTGTACTGTGATGCTAACTGTGTGCAGGCTGACAAGAAAGTAGCAGTCTTACTAAGTGTGATGGGGGCCAAAACATACAGTTTACTGAGGAGTTTAGTAACACCTGAGAAGCCAGCCACCAAGTCATTCACTGACATTGTGGACATTTTACAAAAGCATCTAAACCCAAAACCATTAGTGATTGCTGAAAGATTCAGGTTTCACAGAAGAAATCAAAGTGAAAGTGAAAGTGTGTCTGAGTACATTGCTGCATTAAGAAAGTTATCTGAACACTGTGAGTTTGGAGCAGGGTTATCAGATGCCTTAAGAGACCGATTGGTTTGTGGGATGATAAGTACAAATACACAAAAGAAATTGCTGGCTGAGCCTAAACTGACCTTAGAGAGTGCACTATCCATAGCTATTTCAATGGAGACTGCAACCAGAGATGCATCAGAATTGCAACAGAAGGCTCCAGAATGTTCTACCACTCCAATTCATTGGAATCAGAGACAGCCCTGTGCCTGCTGTGGGAAGTCCTCACATGAAGCCAGTGAGTGCTGGTTTAAAGACAAAGTATGTCGAAATTGTAAGAAAAGAGGCCATATTGAAAGGACATGTCAGTCGGGGAAAACACCCAACCGCTCAAAAGCATATAAAGCCTCTGGGAGAAAATATACAACACCCCAGGTGCATAAGGTAACCGACAATGAATCCGACTCTACTGATAGTACTGGGACAGAAAAAGGCTTAGGCAGCCTAGATGTGCACTCTGTAACGTCAAAAGAGTGCCAAGTGATGTGGGTCACCTTAAAAGTAGCAGGTATTGACTTAAAAATGGAATTAGACACAGGCGCTGCTCTGTCAGTGATAAATTCAAAGGATTACAAACGCTTATTTGCTACAATTCCTTTGAAGAAAACATCAGTGAATCTCCGCAAATACACAGGCGAACTGGTGTCTCCACTGGGAAAGATAAAGGTTTCTGTGAAATACAAAGGCAATAATCATGAACTGTATTTATACGTACTTCCACAGGGTGGGCCGGCACTATTGGGTCGTGATTGGATAAGGAAAATTCAACTTGACTGGCATTCCATTCACACGTTACAGTCTACCACCTCCAATGTATCTAGCAGTGATGCAGCTACTAAAGGGCTCTCAAAACTGTTGGATGCTGTACAATCCATTTTCCAAGAAGGAATTGGCACATTAAAGGGCATCAAGGCGAATATAGAGGTGGATCCACAGGCAGTTCCAAAGTTTCATAAAGCTCGTACAGTACCATATGCTATTCGACCAAGGGTTGAGAAGGAATTACAGAGATTAGAAGACACTGGTATACTCTCCCCCGTGGAATGGAGTGAATGGGCTACGCCTATAGTTCCAGTAGTAAAGAAGGATGAAATGGGAAGTATCCGAATTTGTGGCGATTTCAAGATGACAATAAATCCAGTGCTACGAACCGTACAGTATCCTTTGCCCAAAATAGAGGACATCTTTGCATCTCTTTCAGGGGGTGACCGCTTTTCCAAAATTGATCTAGCTCAAGCGTACTTACAGATGGAAATTGAGGAAGCGTCCAAGAAATATCTTACCATCAACACACACAAAGGCTTATTACAATATAACCGTCTTGTGTTTGGACTATCTTCAGCCCCAGCACTATGGCAGAGATCAATGGATATAGTCCTACAAGGAATACCAGGAACACAATGTTACCTGGATGACATAATTGTAACAGGCAAAGATGACGTGGACCATCTAAATAATTTGGAGAAAGTATTAAATCGACTACAGGAGTATGGACTCAGAGTAAATAAAAACAAATGTGCATTTTTCCAAGAAAGCATTTCCTACTGTGGACATGTAATCGATAGAGAGGGTCTACACAAGTCGGCTGACAAAATTGAAGCAGTACTGCAAGCACCCCGGCCCCAGTCTGTGTCGCAGCTAAGATCTTACTTGGGTCTAGTCAATTATTATCACAAGTTCTTACCAGACATCTCCACAGTCCTACACCCACTAAATGCCTTATTACAGAAAAGTGCTCGTTGGAAGTGGACAAAAGACTGTGAGGAAGCTTTTGCAGAAACAAAAAGATTGATTACATCTGATAAAGTCCTTACTCATTTTGATCCAACACTACCGATCAGACTGGCATGTGATGCCTCACCATATGGCATTGGAGCAGTGTTGTCACATCAACTAAGAGATGGAAGTGAGAAACCAATTGCATTCGCCTCACGGTCCTTGACTGCAGCAGAAAAGAATTATGCTCAAATTGATCGAGAGGCCTTAAGTCTAGTATGGGGAGTGAAGAAATTTCATCAATTTTTGTACGGACAAAGGTTCACATTAGTAACTGATCATCAACCATTGGTGTCAATTTTTAACCCCCAAAAGGGAGTTCCAGTCATGACTGCTGCTCGTCTTCAACGTTGGTCATTATTCCGGGGTGCACACTCATATGACATTGAGTTTAAAGGAACAAAACTACATGGCAACGCTGATGGTCTATCACGTTCTCCCTTGCCCCAAGGCAATGAAGCCAGTGACCAAGATGACCTGGACATTTATCACAATATGTTAATAGAACAGCTACCTATAACCAATGACATGATCAATCGGGAAACAAGGAAAGACCCAGTCTTATCTAAAGTAATGGAATTAACTCTCAAAGGTTGGCCTAAACATGGCAATGCTCAATATTATGGTTTTTCAGCCAGGAGGGATCAACTTTCTGTCTGTCAAGGAACTCTGCTGTGTGGTTCCAGAGTGGTAATACCACCCAAACTGAGAAAAAGAGTGTTGGAAAATTTACATGAGGGGCATCTGGGCACAGTAAAAATGAAGATTCTTGCTAGAAGCTATGTGTGGTGGCCAGGAATCGATGGGCAAATCGAAACATTGACAAAAGGATGTGAAGGGTGTCAAGGAGTTCAAAATTCACCATCCACAGCCCCGCTGCACCCCTGGGAATGGCCATCATCTCCATGGCAGCGGGTACATATCGACTTTGCTGGTCCATTCATGAATTGTATGTTTCTTATTGCAGTGGACGCTCATTCAAAATGGCCAGAGGTAATAAATATGAAATCCACTACGTCTGAGAAAACAATTGCTGTTCTGCGAACCATCTTTGCCAGAAATGGTCTACCAGAGCAAGTATGCAGCGACAATGGACCACAATTCGTGTCGAATGAATTCAAAAAGTTCATGCGAGATAATGGCATTAGACATTTCACATCAGCTCCACACCATCCAGCCACTAATGGTTTGGCTGAAAGATTTGTACAAACATTCAAAAAGGCTATCAAGTCCGCACACCAGGAACATCTGCCTTTACAACATAAGATTGACAACTTCCTTTTCATATATCGTAGAACTGAGCACTCTACTACTGGTCAACCGCCTGCTGTGCTGTTTATGCAGCGAAACTTGCGGTCTCAATGGGACTTGATAAAACCAGATGTGAGAAGAAAGGTACAAAACAAACAGTTTCAAACTGTTTACCAGAAACCTACACGATCCTTCGACATTGGTCAAGAGGTGCTTGTCCGTAACTACAGAGGAGACAAATGGCAACCGGGCATAGTTTCTTCAAAATCTGGCCCACTGATGTATGTGATTGAAGTTGGAGGGGAATTGTGGCGTCGACACATTGATCAAATAATTGAGGCCAGGAGGCAGATGACTTGTGAGTCGGAATCTGGACACAGCCAAGCTAGTGATGTAGGGGTTTATGTTTACCCCCATGGGCCTGGTACAGAGACTGTTCCTGACACTGAGGAAAATGTAAACCCCTCTGGGTTGACTACAGAGACTGTTCCTATGCCTAGAATGGAGTCACCTGAACAAGAGGTTCCCCTAGTGACAACAACTGACCCTGAACCTTCTGGTGTGACTTCAGTGGAACAGACTGTCGCTAGGGAATTTAAACATCGTTACCCAGACAGAGTTCGTAAGGCACCCCAAAGGCTTGATTTGTAGCCTTCTGGGGTAACATATACCTTGTGTAGTGCTACATTTACAATTGTCTGCTTTTATCTAAGTTGGGAGGAGTGTGGTGTATATAGTTCCTATTGCTGTGTAAGTATCCCGTGGAAGGATATAACAGATCTTATTTTCTTGTGTATAAGTTGGCGTATGAATACCTGTAATGTATGTAGTTCCTGCCCTGCAGTTTATGAGTAAAGAAGCATGCTGAACTTCCTGTGTCCTCCTTCATGAAGGTTTGATATAATATAAGTTACAGACTTAACAGGGCCTGCCTCTGCTGAGTCTGCTCCTGTATAGTCAGTCACAGTGTGATAGTCCACTGGTGCTGCTAGTGCCACTGCCTGCCCTGCACTGCCTAGTGTCTGCTGCAGTCTGCTCTCTGCTGTTGCCACTGGCTAGTGCCTACCAGTACCTATTGCAGTATATAATTCCAGTGTGCTGTTGCCCTTGGCTACCAGTACCTATCACAGTATATAATTCCAGTTTGCTGTTGCCACTGGCAGTGGCTACCAGTATTTTTTTTATTGCAGTATATAATTCTAGTCTGCTGTTGCCACTGGCTACCAGTATTTATCGCAGTATATAAATCCAGTCTGCTGTTTCCACTGGCTACCAGTATTTATCGCAGTAAATAATTCCAGTCTGTTGCCACTGGCCAGTGGCGTAACTATGGAGGGTGCAGGGGATGCAGCTGCTATGGGGCCCGGGCCCTTGGGGGGCCCCATAGCACAGCAGGCATCCCCTGCACCCTTTTTCCTTATTAGTGCCGCTCGCTTGGGAGTGTCAGTGGTGCCTCTGCCCCCTCCCCCGCTAGTGACGATGCGCTACATAATGAAGGGGCTGTTGCAGCCTTCCCCCCTCTCCCTTCTTTGATGCTGCCGGGGACTGACGTCACTATCTAGTGACCAGCCCCGCGTTACACACGTTGTGCTGCTTGCCTGGCCCTGGGAAACAGGAGACACGGAGCTGTCAGTGCAGGAAGACTCGGCACTGACAGCATGAATTATACAGGTTTAACTGTGGGTCGGAGGGGAGAGGATGTGAATAGGAGAAACACTGTGTGTGTGTGTCTCTCTCTCTCTCTCTCTCTGTATGTCTGTCTCTCTGTCTCTCTCTGTCTGTGTGTGTGTCTCTCTCTGTCTGTATGTCTCTGTCTGTATGTCTCTCTCTCTCTCTCTGTATGTCTCTCTCTCTCTGTCTGTCTCTCTCTGTCTCTCTCTCTCTCTCTCTGTATTTCTTTCTCTCTCTCTCTCTCTCTCTGTATGTCTCTCTCTCTGTATGTCTCTCTCTCTCTGTATGTATCCCTCTCTATCTGTCTGTCTCTCTCTCTCTGTCTATGTCTCTATGTCTGTCTCTCTCCACCTCCTCTCATTTACTCCCTCCCCACCATGTCTCTCCTCTTTTTCTCCCTCTCTTCTGCTACAAACCCCCCCCCCCCCCCCCTTTACACCTCGGCCCCTTCCATATAATCTCTTTATCTCCCTCCCCCCCCCCTTCCCAACCCCCCAAACAAACACACCTGTCACCCTCTCCTCCTGTGGTGGGGGGCCCTTTCAAAATTTTGCTATGGGGCCCAGAAGGTAGTAGTTACGCCTCTGCCACTGGCTACCAGTATTTATTGCAGTATATAATTCCAATCTGCTGTTTCCACTGGCTACCAGTACTATCAGTCCAGGGGTGCCCACATGTGTGCTGAATCCATCCAGGGGTGCCCACATGTGTGCTGTATTTGTCCAGGGGTGCCCCCATGTGTCCTGTATCAGTCCTGGGGTGCCCGCATGTGTGCCGTATAATTCCAGGGGTGCCCCATGTGTCCCATATCAGACCAGGGGAGCTGCCCTTTTTTTTAATGAAAATAAAATTAAGGTTTTTTTTTTTTTTTGCTGCAAGGGCTGTTAAATGCGCTGTAGTCCAGGGGTGAGCCAAGAGTGCTGTATAATTCATGGGGTGTTGCTAAGTAAGGTGTGCTGCTCTTTTTTATAATTAAAAGAATACACATTTTTATTTTTACTGCAGGAATTTGTCTGCCGTATAATTCCATGCCTGCGCCATGTGTGCCGTAACAGTCCAGGGGTGCCGCCATCTGTGCCGTATAATTCCATGTGTGCTGTATCAGGTCAGGGGTGCCACCATCTGTGCCGTATAATTCCTGGGGTAAGCCAAGTCTGCCGTATAATTCATGGGGTGATGCTAAGCATGCCATATCAGTCCAGGGGAGATGCTAGGTGTGCCGTATCAGTCCAGGGGTGATGCTAGGTGTGCCGTATCAGTCCAGGGGTGATGCTAAGCGTGCCATATCAGTCCAGGGGTGATGCTAGGTGTGCCGTATAAGACTAGTGGGGATGCTAAGTGTGCCGTATCAGTCCAGGGGTGATGCTAAGCGTGCCATATCAGTCCAGGGGTGATGCTAGGTGTGCCGTATAAGACTAGTGGGGATGCTAAGTGTGCCATATCAGTCCAGGGGTGATGCTAAATGTGCCGTATCAGTCCAGGGGTGATGCTACCTGTGCCATATCAGTCCAGGGGTGATGCTAGGTGTGCCGTATCAGACTAGGGGGGATGCTAAGTGTGCTATATCAGTCCAGGGGTGATGCTAAATGTCAGGGACGTGCAGTCAGGGGAGGCAGGGGAGGCAGTGCCTACCCTGTCATTAGTGATAGCCATAATAAAATAATACAAAGAATATACTTATGACACATATTATGTGTCATAAGTATCTGCTTTATATTAATCTATTAATTTTAACACCATAATGTGCTGCTTTACTGTTATGAAGGCACCTAGAGCAGTGCCTCCAGCTGTTCATGTTAAGGTTCAAGAACAAGGGGCGGGCAGGGGGCTGGGCTAAGCACCAGGTTGCAAAATCCCATTAAAAAACCCTGTATAGGCGGCACCTATAGCGGTGCCTCGTGGACAGGGACATGCTTTCAAAGCACGCCCCTGTCAGTGAAGCAGCTGCGATTGGTTAACGCAGCAGAAGCAACCCAGCTGCTCTGGGTACAGACATCCCCCCCTTCCCCACACGGCGGGTGCACGGACCTCCACATTCCCCCTTCCCCCGCTGGCTGCACGGACACCCACACCTCTCCCTTCTCCCTGGCTTGCGCATGATGAAAACTCCCCCCCACCTCCTTCCCCATCCGGCGGGTGAACAGACCTCCGCGCCCCCTCTTCATCACCCGGCAGCTGCGTGGACACCCGCACCTCTCCCTGTGTGCACATAATGAAAGTAACTCCCGCACCCCCTAACCTACCCGCCGGCTGAATGGACACCTCTGCTGTGTGCTGCACCAAGCATGGGGGCCGTTGTCCGCAGCTACACGCAGGAGACATCCAGCGCTGGAGAACTGAGGAGCCATCCATGCCCGGAGCCTGAGATGTAAGTGACAGCCCCAGGACAGGGACTGGCCAGACAGGACAAAGCCAGAGACGGGATTTTAGCAGCAGGTACCGGTGAGTGGGAGCGAGGGGGCGGGTGGCAGTCAATGTGGGCAGGGGGGGCAGAAGAGCAAATGCTTGCTGTTGGCAGCGCAGATCACTGCACGGTGAAGGTGTCAGCCTCACCGGTGCTGTCACTGATCCCACTGTTGTATTGTTCTGGGAAGGGATAAAATGTGGGGGCCTGGGGATATGTGTAAGGGGCATTCTGCGTAGAACGACCTTTGATCATGTGGGGCATATGTAAAGGGAACTATGTGTATTTATATGAATTTAATAATGTGGAGCATATGTGTATAAGGGCATTAATAATGTCGGTCATATGTGTATGGGGCATTATATGTCATGTGTATTAGGGCATTAATAAATGTGGGGCATATATGTATGGGGCATTATGTGTTGTGTATAAGGGCATTAATAATGTGGGGCATATATGTATGGGGTATTATATGTCATGTGTATAAGGGCATTAATAATGTGGTCATATGCGTATGGGGCAATTTTGTGTACAGGCTATAAAAAAGTGGGTCATACAGTAGGTATAACGGGCATTATGGGAGAATTAATAATGTGTAGCAAACAGTTTGTGTATGGGGGAATTATTATTGTATTTGTAGTATGGCATAATGTGTAAAATGCATTAATAAGGTGTGCCATATGTGTAAGGGCCTTTATTGTAAAGCAATATATGTATAAGGACATTACTAGTGTGTGACATTCTCTGCATATGGTGTATTACTGCTGCATACTGTGTATAAGGGTACGACTGTGGAGGTTGAGCGCAGTGGCATAACTACCACAGGTGCAGGGGATGTGGCTGCTATGGCACCCTTGATGTGTGTAGGACCCGCCACTCCATTGCACCGTCATGCTGCTGCCAGTGCCTCACCAACCACTGATCTCACCGCACGTCACTGCTAAATGTGACGTATCCGTCCAGGGGTGATGCTACCTGTGCCATATCAGTCCAGGGGTGATGCTACCTGTGCCATATCAGTCCAGGGATAATTCTAGGTGTGCAGTATCAGCCTAGAGGATATGCTAAGTGTGCCATATCAGTCTAGTGTTTGTGCCGCACACTCGCCAAGCTTCGGGTTCACGTTGATCGTGGGGTGGCATTAACAATTGTGGGGGCCATTTCACACTTCAGGGTGGCTATTTGGCCTCTGTGGGCCATTTAACATTGTTTCCTATGGAAAAATCGGGTCAATTGAGGCATTGAACAGGAAAATCGGGTCAATTGAGACATTTAACATTGTTCCCTATGGGAAATCGCGGGCATCCCGTCGGTCGCATCGCACCCGATTTTTTAGTGCTTTCAATGCCCGCGATTTTTTTACCTGCGATGACCACGATCAAAATCGTGGGCGCCGTGCTAGGTAAAGCGTACCCAATATTGTAAGGTGTGAGCTGTTCAGAATAGACTGTAAATTAGTGGAAATTAATGTTATTGAGGTTAATATAGCGTAGGAGCAAAACAAATAAAAAAATTCTGCGATTTTAGCAGTTTTTATTCTTTTTTAACAAAAAAATCAGAACCCAAAACCCAAGAAATCCAAACACAAAACACTTAGGAGGTGTTTTGGCAAAACCCATTAGAACCCAAAACCTCAAGGTAATCAGAACCCAAAACCCGAAAAGTGGCCGGTGCATATCTCTAGTATGAATGTATGTGGGGGGTGGGGGAGTAGGCAAACCATTTGCCTAGGGCGCTGAGGAATCTTGCACTGGCCCTGCACATGCCGCCTCAGTCTTCTCCACGTGACCCACTGCTGCCCGAACGAAGCTCCCTCCACACAGGACCCACCACCTCTGCCTGCATCTTCCACGGGACCCGCCCCCTCTGCGGGACCGGCCACCTCAGCCTCCTCTATGGGCACCCTATTGCCCTGACCCTCAAAACACCTGCTGTTGACCTGCTGCCTCGTGTACAGAAGTAAAGAAAGGGGGGGGGGATTGCTGGGTACTGTTTCCCCCACTCTTCCCTCTCTTTCTTTCTCTCTCTCCCTCTCTGCTCTATCTCCTCCCCACTCTCCTCTTTTTCTCACTTTGAGAGGAGGAGTACAGGGAGAGACATGGAAAGCACTCTCCTCTCTCTCATTCTCTCTCTGTGCACTCCTTCTCTATCTCTCTGCGCACTCCTCTTTCTCTCCCTCTCTGTGCTCCCCTTCTCTCTCATTCTTTCTCTCTTGAATGCTCTCCTCTCTTCTCTCTCCCTGCACACACTCTCTCTGCGCTCACCTTGTCTCTCTTTCTGCGTTCTTCTTGTGTCTCTGGGCTCTCACTCTCTCGCCTTCTTTCTCTCTCGCCACTCTCCTCTGTTCTCTCTCACCGCTCTCCTTCTCTCGCTCCCTGTACTCTCCTTTCTCTCTCGCCACTCTCCTCTTCGTTCTCCTTCTCTCTCTGTCTGTTCTCCTTCTCTCTCCTCTCCTCTTCTCTCTCTCTGCTCTCCTTTTCTTGCTCTCTGCTCTCCTCACTCCCTGCTCTCCTTGTCTGTCTCTCTCTCTCTCTCTCTCTCTCTCTCTCTCTCTGTTCTTCTCCTGCCTTTTCTCTCTCTTTCTCTCTCTGCTCTCCTTCTCTCTCCACTCTCCATCTCGCTCTCCTTTTTCTCTCTCCCTTTTTCTCTCTCCCACTTCTCTCAGCTCTTGTTACACCCCTACTCTCCGCTTTCCATCTCTCTGCGCTCCATCTCTCTCACTCTCTGCTCTCCAACTCTTGCTCTGCTCTCATCTCTCTATCCTTTTTCTCTCTCCCTTTTTATCTTCCTTCCTTCCCATTTCTCTCTTTAGCTTCTCTCAGCTCCCGCGGATATGCTCATGAAGCTGCCGCTCCTTTCCCCCTGTCCCCACAGAGCCAGCTAAGAGCCTGCCACTCCCTCAACTCCCCGACTAGCCCTGATGTTGCCCCCCTCTCCAGCCAAGCCATGAAGCTGATTCTAATCTGCCCCATCCTGGCACACCATAAAGTGGCATTCTAGCCGACAGCAGCTCCAGACAACTGGAAGCTCCCTACCAGCAGCAGAGCAGTGGAGCCACAATACACAAGGACCCAGTGGCAGCTCTGCACTCTGCTCCTTCCATGAATGCCTGATACGAGCCTGCAAAAAAAAGTGAGCATTACTATTGTAAGGGGCACTACTGGGGGCATTATGTATAATGGACACTACTAGGGGCGTTGTGTGTAATGGACACTATTGGGGGCATTATGTGTAACAGACAGGCATTGGGGCAGATGTATTAAGCCTTAACAAGAGATAAATGCAGGGGTGATAGCAGGTGATTGGCTGAACATTTATCACTCTTTAACTGCCATGTTACAGGCTGTGTTTGAAAAAAGTCAGTAAGGAGCTGATTGGCTGGACGTTTATCTCTCTTTATCACCCTTGCATTTATCTCTTGTTAAGGCTTAATACATCTGCCCCATTATGTGCTAACTGTATAAGCAGGAGTGCTGCAGAACATTACAGTAGCATAAAGTGTAATGAGCATTATATTGTGCAGTATAATGTAAATTACGTTGTGCGGCACAATGTATAAAGGGCATTAGGGTGTGCAACATAATATTAAATGGGCATTATGGTGTGTGGCATAATGTCATTGACATTTTGGTGTGCTGCATAATATGCAATGGGCACTACGGTGTGCGGTATGTGTAATTTGCATTACAGTTATACATTAGAGTTTGTATATTCTCCCCGTACTTGCGTGGGTTTCCTCCGGGTACTCCGGTTTCCTCCCACAATCCAAAAATATACTGGTAGGTTAATTGGCTCCCAACAAATTAACCCTAGAATGTCTGTGTGTGTACATGTGGTAGGGAACATAGATTGTAAGCTCCACTGGGGCAGGGACTGATGTGAATGTTCAACTATACTCTGTAAAGCGCTGCAAAATATGTATGCGCTATATAAGAAACGGTTAATAAATAAATTACAGTGTGTGAATTTGTAATGGACACTACAGTGTGTGGCATAATGTATAATGGCCATTATGGTGTGTAGCATAATATGTCATAGGCATTATGGTGTGCTGCATACTATGGAATGGGCACTACGGTGTGCGGTATAATGTTTAATTTGCATTATGGTGTGTAACAATGTGTAATGGGCATTACTGTGTGCGGCATTATATGGAATGGGCATTACAGTGTGTGAATGTGTAAAGGGCACTACAGTGTGTAATGGGCTCTAAATTTGCAGTAAACAAAACAAAAAGCCACAAAGTGGGTTTTTTGTGTTTGTTTGGGGGGCCCAAACCATATTTTTGAACCTGGGCCTACAACTAGCTTGTTCCGCCTCAGGAGGGGGCAGTGCAGTGGACACCGCCGCTGCGTGTGGCGTGGTCGGCCACTGATCGGCGACGGCCGTGGACTCATTTTTATTTTACATAACATACATGGCCTGGAGAGGAGGCAGGACAGTAGCCGGCAGGGCACTGTTCGCCAGGAAGTGCACTGGGAAGAGGCGGGGCAGCGGACTCTGGAGTGACAGTCTCACTCTGAGTCTGTGATTGTCTGTGCGTTGGGACGTCATGACGTCACCGCGCACCTTACAGGAGGCGCAAACTGTGCATGGGCAGGGTGGGAGGAGGAGAACGGGAGAAACCTGTGTTGGCAGCAGTTGGAGTCCTCAGTCGTGGCTCCTGCTGTCCTGCTCCCTTGAGTCCTGCTCTGAGTCCTCTCACAGCAGCAGAAGACTACTCTCAGCAGTCCAGTGGCTGTGGCATCAACTGACTAAGTTTCAGCAGCCCAGCATTACTGAATATGCAAAATGATTGTCTCTCTGCCAGGGCTGCATGTATGTTTTAATACAGGATTACGGTGTGTGCACTAGCGTAAGGGAGGGATGCGATGAATGGGAACAGTGTATGCATGCATGTATGTATGTATGAATGAGAGTGGCAGTGTTGTATGTAAGAGATTGGTGTATGTATTAGAATGGTGAATGTGCAGTATGTATGAAAATGATGGAGTATGTAGGAGAGCGATGTATGTTTTAATACAGGATTACGGTTAAAACAAAGTCTGCAGTAAATACCTTTGTGGGCTAATATAAAAATCATAGGTAACACTAACAACGGTTCTTGTACGGCACTAGTGTAGTCGTTAGTTGGGGGACCCAGCACCAGCAAGCCTGACAGGCCATTGTTGCATGTGGTATACTATGTAATGGATGTGTGACATGTAATAAGCATTATGGTGTGAATATTTGGCGAGCGCCTGTGGCGCGCACTATCCCTATTTTATGAAAATGTGTAAAGCCCTGACATGATGTGAAATGGGCATTACGGTGTGTGGCATTAGTTTTGCCTGTCAACAATGAATCTAAGTATAGGGATGTAATAATCCCGCCTACTGTTATGTTGGCTCAACCCTCTATTGATTTTTTGCCACCCACATGAGGCCACTTTCATAAATTTTCAAAGGCCACTTTTAGTCCCCAATCCGCCCCTGTTGTAATGTCTCTGCTTATTGTTACCTACCTGGCTTTTGTAGTGACCATTGGTGATGCTGATGGCTGCTTAGGTAGATGGCTATCATACATTACCAGGGCAGTCCAGGAACAGAGCATTGTGTCCCTGAAGGAGAGGGTCAGGTAGACAATCCTGAGGTAACCTCCTGATGTGCCCTGTGTGTGGCGCGCCAAGGTAACTCAGGGTTGCCTACCTGACCCTCTCCTTCAGGCAGAGGCATAGCGAGGGTAGTGCCGGTGGAGCACCAGCTCCAGGCGCTGGAAGCTATCATGGCGCCGGAGCTGTGCCGGCACCGCGAGCTCGCCGGCTCTCTTGTCTGCCGCGCCGTCTCCCGCTGTGTACGGGAGACGTGGTGCTATTTAAAATTCACGTCGACCGCTAGCCAATAGGAGCTTGCGGTCCAGCAGCCAATCAACTGGTGGCTGCTGGACCGCTAGATGTGAATTTTAAATAGCAGTGCACGTCTCCCAGGTACAGCGGGGAGCAGGGAGCAGGCGGGGGTGCCGACCACACACTTTCTGACCGGGGGGGGGGGGGGGAATATCCACACTACTCCCTCACTCCACACTACTACTCCCTCCCACCCTTTGTCCCTGCTCTGCACTATCACTCCCACCCTCCCTGATCTGCACGATTACTCCCACCTTCCCTCCCTGCTAGCAATTTCAGTCCCCCTTGGCAACGAGCAACTTTAGCCCCCCTTGGCAACGAGCAACTTTAGCCCCCCTTGGCAACGAGCAACTTTAGCCCCCCTTGGCAACGAGCAACTTTAGCCCCCCTTGGCAACGAGCAACTTTAGCCCCCCTTGGCAACAAGCAACTTTAGCCCCCCTTGGCAACAAGCAACTTTAGCCCCCCTTGGCAACAAGCAACTTTAGCCCCCCTTGGCATCATGCATAAAGCCCCTAGCAATGAGCATGTAGGTAAGTGGCACAAGCTGCAGCCCGATTGTGGGATTGTGTATGCAACATGCGATCGTACTGTATGGAGGATCTCGGGTGCATGTACAGTATACGGAAATTCGTATTCATAATCATATTGATGTACTATCAATACGAATAGCTGTATTTTCGGGATAGTAAATGTCAAAATTAAGTGTATTTCTGGATACAAATACACCTACTGGTGGCGCCGTGCTAGGAAGCAAGTATCAAAAAATTAATTAAAAAAAACAAAACACTTGTGGGATTGCCACAGGCAATCCCTACTGACAAAAATGGTGCAACAGTTGCCTGCAACAACAAAAAAAATTGAGTCGCCTACAACCAGAGCCAGATTAAGGTCTAAGTGGGCCTGGAGCTGAAAATGATCAAGGGCCTATTATGCGCAATGATAGGGGTTGCGGCCATAACCTAATAATGTGGGGGGGGGGGGGGGGGGTGACCAGTGTTCTGGTTGGGTGTGTCTCTATTTGTGTAAATACTTTCAACTAATTATATATGTCTGGAAAAGGCAGGGGGCTGGCATAAGAAAAATGCAGGGAGATATATTGGTGGGTGCACTCCAAAGGTGCACCCGCAGGACGGCGATGTCCTAAGATACTTGCAGGGTGAGGCGGCACTCGTGTCATAAAAAAAATACTGAAAACCGAAACTTGGTATACAATAGGTCACCTTTTATGTGGTAACCTAAGTTTACCACACCATATACTCCTTATACAAATCATGCAACACAATAGTAACCCCCTTATACTGTTCTTGCTTCTTACACATTATGCCACATGGAATGAGACAAACTTCACACCGATTGAGCAAAAATTCACACTATGGCACACAGATTGAGTCAAAATTCATGTTATGCCACATGGATTGAGCCAAAATACACACTATACCATGCATGTCCAAACAGTGGCCATCCAGCTGTTGTGAAACTACACGTCCCAGCGTGCCTTGACATAGTTTTAGCATTCCCTAATTGCAAAACTGTGGCAATGCATGATGGGACTTGTAGTTTCACAGCTGGAGGGACATAGTTTGGACATGCCTGCACTATACCAAACAGATTGAGCAATAATGCACAATATGCTTCATAAACAGGGGCATTGTGCGCCAAAGGCGCGCATTAAAAATTTACACCATAATGCCCATTACATGTTAAGCCACACACCATAATCTCCATTACATATTATGCCAAACACCATAATGCCTATTAAAAATTATGCTACATAAGTGTTGCTTACCTACATGTTCATTGCCAGGGGTTTCATGCTCATTGCCAAGGGGGGAATACATGCTCGCGATAACTGGGGGACAGCCGCCGCCGGGCAGAAATGACAGCCATTGACAGCTGGGCAGAGAGCAGGGGGCTGCCTGGCTGTATTCAGAGCACTGCATGTCCTGGCTATTTGAAATAATACCCCTTTCACACCAGAAAATGCAGGGACTTACCCAGGAATATGGTCCCAGGATCATGCAGGGACAGTCCCGGGCGTTCCCCTTTTACACCAGCCTAGTCCCTGCATTTTCTGGTGTGAGGGGGAGATAAAACCACCCCTGCCCCTCTTTAAACAACCAGCTATATCTTCGGAACCAACTGACCCATTTACATGTAGCCTTCGAATGATTTTGGTCCCGTGAAACTGGGCCGTTTGGTTCCAGAGAAATCTGTCCTCAAACAACATGAACAGCCATGAAATTACATTTCAGAAATGAAAAAAAATATATATTTTTACCTGCAATATCCCTGGAACAAATTCACCCATATGGATCCAGCCTTGTATTAGATTGAAGGCCCAGCGATTTGGGTTCGACTGAGATCAACCTCGAGTTTCTGTGATGCTGTAGGGGTAACTGGCAGACGCTGAACTGGGTGTAGGTCGGAATTAGTGGGTCCCATGTTATCCTATGGGGAAAACGTTCCAGGTTTGCCTGGCGGTATCTCCAGTTCCCGGGGGGCTAGCAACGCAGGGCTGGTCTCCTTGGAAAGCCCTGACCCTCAGCTACAAAAGCCCTGACCCATTTGGAGAGTGGGCCTGGAGCTATAGCTCCATCAGGCCCATTGTTAATCCGGCTCTGCCTACAACCCCAAGTCACCCTGTGGGTACCATGAAACCCGAAGAAGAAAAAACTGCTAATTTTTATGGATGAACTTGCTGCATGAAAGTCTTTGAGCACCTGTCTGGGGAGGAATACAGAGATAACTTTTGAGGCATATAGGGCCTCTCATTGAGGTGAGGTGTGTACATGCAAATGGGATTTAATATGTGCAGTGCTGAGTAGTGGAAGGTACATTGTGATATGACAGAAACCTTGATGAGAACATAGGGTCTGGTTTTAAGGTCAGTACAGATGTCATACGTGTATAAATCACTGCAGTGACAGAGTCCTGAGCCGACTGTGTAGAGAATCCACCTACCGTAAAAAGAAACCCCTGTGTGCATACAGGGCATTATCAGAGGCCAGTATTTGTTATTGTGCCGGGAACCCAGTTTGTACCCTCAGTGAGGTTCAGAAGGGACTAGGTGATCTGACCTGTGTGCATACAGGGCATCTCCACCAGGTCAGTATTTGTTATTGTGCCAGGAACCCAGTTCGTACCCCCACTGTGGTACAGAATGGACAAGGTGATCTGACCTGTGTATAAAAAAAAAACCCTGTGTGCATATAGGGCATTATCACCAGGTCAGTGTGGTAATATGAGTGCTGAATTAAATAATCGTGGGATTGTGGTTGAAAATTCGATTCCCATCTGAACCACGGAATTCTCATTGAATAGAGATACCTACAGACAGGACAGCGCTTTAGTCTGTGTGTAACCTATGCCAATCACCGCTCTGTATAGAACATAGGCTCCGCCCTTTTAACACTGTTTACAGCACAGACTCCTCCCTCCTACTGCTCTGTATATTATCACACACTAAGGTGCTCATA
Organism: Crinia signifera; assembly: GCF_055691185.1. Taxonomy (NCBI): domain Eukaryota; kingdom Metazoa; phylum Chordata; class Amphibia; order Anura; family Myobatrachidae; genus Crinia; species Crinia signifera. Next base: position 60,361,913 of record NC_139227.1, on the reverse strand, counting down.
TAAGGTACAATTATTGTATACAATAATGCTGCACATACTTTTTGTACTAGATCTCATCACAAAACCAAGACTCGATGAGATGCGATATTGTATACAATAATTGTACCATGTATAGGCACCTTAAAGACATGGCACCACCCAGTAATCCTCACACACACAGAGCAGTGATCTAATGCTGCAGTCAGTCAGATTCCCCACCTCCTATAAAATAAACCTTCCAGGAGACTACGAACACTAGAGTAAGGCACATTTATTTATTTATATAGACTGGGGGGTACAGCACAGCAGGGGAGGTGGGGGCAGCATGGCAGAGGGGGTGGGGGGGTGGGGACAGCATGGCAGAGGGGGCATCTGCTTTGTAGACTTCTTTATTGCTTTAGCAACAGCAACAGAACAGAGGAGAAGGAGTACTGTGCCGGCTGCAATAGATCCCGGGAGAATAAGTGGGCCAAGACCTGGAATAATGCAGGACATATTATATGACAGAAGCAGACAACATGGCACCAGAGTCATGCATGGACACACAGGAAAGGTTCTGGTACAGCACCTGAACATGGAAGCAGCCATATTATGGGCAGGATACTCCTCCTGGACATCTCAGTGAGAGCCAATGCAGAGGATAGGATGTATTACACCCATACAAGATGGCTGCTCTGCTGCTACGTATGCCCATAGCTCCTTCCACAATCTAAAGAAAAAATAAAGATAAGTAACTGCGCTAGAACCAGGTGTCAATTGGGGCAAATGTAAATTGTTTATTACAAATGTAACACCACCTGGAAATAAGTCAAATAAAACCTGTTAAGATAGCAATAAGCTTTATAGTCACCACCATAGAGCCCAAGTCCAGCTGAGATATTCAGCGTCCGTTCCTATGTTGTCCTGGAAAAGGCACCAATTTAATTATCCGTTCAGTGGTAGAGGAATGGATCCTTATGTAATTAGATCATTAGCTGTATATTGGGGTGGCATACCACCCCCACCTGTATGACTGCGATAGCTGGCAAGCCAATGAAGGAGGCTGTGGATGGTAGTTACTCTTCCTCCTCATCAGTATCAATTCAGTAGTAAAGGTAACAGCTCACCGGCATATAGAAATACATCCTTCAATGGTAATGTCTCTGCAACGAGGTAAAACGTCCAGGACTGGTTTAGACAACAACACTGGAAGAGGTGTCTGGTCTGTGCATGGGTGCATACATGCAGTGAAATGAGTTAGTGTTAACACAATTCCTGGACTTTACCTCATTGCAGAGACATTTCCAGTGTAGGCAGGGCCATCTTTTTTTTTTTTTTTTAAACATTACATTTTTGATTGCAAGAAAATTTGACTGACATGTACTTTGGTAAGGGGGAAGGGGTACAGAAAGAAAATGGGGGGAGGGAAGGGTACATTGAAATGTATAGTGACAAAGAAATACTAGAATAACAATTGCATCGAACTGCTTACAGGTTGGCAGGTATACAGAGGTATTACAGAAAAGTATCTCTGTCAAAACAACAACGACAAAAGTAGGGGAGTACACATAAACATACCAGTGTTTGAGCAATATAAAGAGAGAAGTACAATCTGACTCTAGGATTAAGAGGGGTAGTCCGAGTCTAAGGGCCATTATTACTATGATCACTAAACAAATCTGAAGTGCCTGTTTTGTCACAGTATAGGGACCAACCGAGCCATTTCATCAGTATTGAATTTGGCGCAGGGGAGTATTTTGCTCCTGAAGTCTCAAGAGTGTAATGCTTGTGAACTTTTTTGCGAATGGAGTCTATGGTAGGGATAGCATCTGATTTCCACAGTTTAGCGATCATGGCTTTGGTGGCAATCCGCACATGGCCAACTACGTATCTGTCAGCGGCAGAAAAAAATGGCGGAAAAATATTCAGCAATGCTAGGGCTGGATCAGGGGCAATGAAGTGGTTAAGTATAAGGCCTATCAGCAGGAACACTTCGACCCAAAGGGGTCGAAGCACCGGGCACTCCCAAAATATATGAATAAGGTTTCCCACCGAATCACATCTTCTCCAGCAGTTGTTTGAGGTGGATGGCCAGATCTTCTGCAACCTTGCAGGGGTAAAGTAGGCTCTATGAATGAGTTTAAAAAACATTTCAGAATGGTGTAAACAACGTGATATTTTAAAACAGGTCTTGAAAATACCATCCCAATCGTCCTCAGAAAGGGACACGTGTAGGTCTCTTTCCCACTGTAGTTGAGAAGTTGTTTTATGACCAACTGGGGCTGGGAGGAGCTGGAAATACCATTTAGAGATTCCGCTCTTGTGAGAGGGGGTACACAATAAATTTTTGAGATTTGCAGGGAAGAAGGGAGATTGGCATGGGGCAGGTAGATGCGCTTGGAGCCAGCTTCTAACTTGTAAGTAAATAAAAAAATCCCACTTTGAAATGTTAAAATTATTTTGTAGATCCATAAATGATCTGAGTTGCCCGCCCATGTATAGATCACCCACTGAAGAGAGGCCCTGATTGACCCAAATATCTATCTGGGGAATAGGGATTATAGATTTAAGGGCTTTAAAAGACAAAGAGGGGGCAGGGAGAGTTGCTCTATCAGTAGATTCCACCACTTTATGCCAAACCTCTAATGAGATTTCAATAGATTTACACTGAACTGCACATTTACGTGATATCTCCGGGGGGAGCCACAGTAGATCAATGAGAGGGACTGGGCGGGAATAGGAGCTTTCTAGGGCTACCCAGGGTTTTTGAGCGGTAGGAGAAATCCAGTCCCTAATTTGATTTAGAACACAGTAAGTGAGATAGCGACCCAAATCTGGGAACGCCACACCACCCATATCTTAGGGTTTTATTAATGTTTTCTTTGCTACCTTCGGTCTAGCCCCCTTCCAAACATATTTAGTTATAAGTTGGTTAAATTTTTGAAGCAAGGACGCAGGGGGAAGTCTAGGGATAGATCTAAATAAATACATCAGCTTTGGTAGGAGGACCATCTTGGCCGCAGCAACTCTTCCCAACCATGAAACATTGTGCATCATCCAGTCTTTAGTCAAGTCAGAGAATACTCTCAACAAAGGGTTATAATTACAATCAATAATATGTTTTCCAGGAGCTAATTGGATTCCAAGATATTTCAGGGAGCAAGGCTGCCAGGAGTAGTTATAAGTTTCTTTCAACTTGCAAACTAAGTCAGGCGGGAGGCCTAACGGAAGGGCATCTGTCTTACTCGTATTGCGTTTATAGTACGAAACTTTGGAATATTCTTCCAATACGTTATGTAGAGCAGCAAGGGAGTTTATAGGGTCAAGGATGCATAATAGAACAGTCAGCGAATAAGCTGATCTTATGGGAGAAATTGCCAATTACCGGGCCTGAAATGGATCTATCGCATCTAATGCGTTCAGATAATGGCTCGATTGCTAGTGAAAATATTAAGGGGGATAGCGGGCACCCTTGACGTGTTCCATTAGTGATTTAGAAGCTTGAGGAAAGACAACCATTAGTGATTACTTTAGCGGAGGGATGGTAGTATAGGGCCAAGATGGAGTCCAGTATTCGTCCCTGAAAGCCAAACCTTTCCAAAGCTAATTGCATGAAGCCCCAATGGAGCCTATCGAAGGCCTTTTCGGCGTCCAACGACAGGACCAAGAGGGGATCTTCCCTGTTGAACAATGCTCAATAACATCTATAACCCTATGAGTGTTATCAGGGGCCTGTAAGACAAAACCCACCTGGTCATTTTTTATGAGGGAAGGGAGAAGAGGGCTTATACGATTTGCAACAAGTTTAGCATAAAGCTTCAGGTCCGAATTGAGAAGTGCAATGGGTCTGTAATTTTGAACCGGGCAGGGCCATCTTAACAGCATTACGGGCCCCTGGGCAAAGCCATGCAGTTGGGCCCCTACCTAAAATATATATATCAGATTTTTACCTGATAATATGTTTTCCTCTACTCCACCATGGCAGCCATCACCTGTGGGTTTCCTCCCTTCTGGGTAGTACTTGGAAAGGAAAAAAAGACACCTGGCCTCCTATATATAGCTCCTCCTCCTTAGCCTCTGTGTCTTCATTTCTCCAGCTTTAATATAAATCAATCAAGTTAGCATACAAAAAATAATACATTGGGTAGGGAATATATGCTGCCATGGTGGAGTAGAGGAAAACATATTATCATCAGGTAAAAATCTTATATTTCCTCTACCTCCCCCATGGCAGCCATCACCTGTGGGTGGTACCCCAGCAGTTTTATTCACTGGGAAGGGCCCATACGTACCCATACACATAGTTGTGTATAAATCAGATGCTGATTTAGATGCTGATCAGTAGATGCTGCCCCTTTTTCAGCCCAGGAAGTAGCCAGTGCCCTGGTTGAATGTGCTCGTAACCCCCTTGGGGGTGAAAGGTTGCTGACTTTATAGGCCTCCTCAATACAACATCTGATCCACCTTGCAATCGTTATCTTTGATGCACTGGATCCCTTCCTTATGCCTTCCGTTAATACGAACAAGTTTTTTACTTTTCTAATGTCCTTTGTTCTAAGTATGTAGGTTTCTAACGCCCTGACAAGATCCAGAGTGTTCAACATTGCTTCTTTTTCATTAGCAGGTTCTGCACAAAAGGAAGGCAATACGATCTCTTGATTAACATGGAAGTTAGAACGAACCCGCAGTTTCTGCCCAAAGTTGTATCTAAGAACCACTTTGTCCTTTAAAAAATTCAAAAAAGGTTCTTCCGCCCAAAGGGCCTGCATCTCTGATACTCTTCGAGCTGATGTTATAGCAACCAGAAACGCTACTTTCCAGGTTAACCATTTAAGCGGGATTTCCATCATTGGCTCAAAAGGATGCTTCTCCAAACTTTATAGTAAGCTTTAGAAGTCGAGGTTTTCCTTGCTTTTAACAACATGGCCACCACAGTTTCTGAGAATCCTTTCTCTTTTAAGGTCTGGGCTTCAAGACCCAAGCTGTCAAGTTCCACGCTTCTGGTTGTGGACATATCACTTTGCCTTGCTTCAGTAAGTCTGGTCTCTGAGGCAGCTTCCAAGGCCCCCTGACTGCCATTTGCATTACCTTGGCAAACCATGCCCTGCATGGCCAGTACGGCAGTATTACCATCACTAATGTATTCTCCCTTTGTATCTTTTTTAGTAACTTCGGGATTATAGGGAATGGAGGGAATGCATAAGCTAGACTCATCGTCCATTCTGCTGTTAGTGCGTCCACTTGAGCCTCCCCTGGCTCCTGGAATCTGGAAAAGTATGTGTGCGTTTTCCTGTTGCATCCTGATGCCATGAGATCTACTTCTGGTGCGCCCCATGTCCTGGACAGCATATCTAAAACTTACTGGTTTAACTCCCATTCTCCTGGGTGACAGATTGTTCTGCTCAGTCCGTCTGTCAATAGGTTCTCCTTTCCGGCCAGAAAAACTGCCCTTAGGCTTGCCACCTTGTTTCTGCCCATTTCAGCAGTTTTTCTACCTCCTGCATCATCTGCCGGCTTCTTGTGCCTCCTTGTCTGTTGACAAAGGCTACTACAGTTTGGTTGTCTGTTCGAACCACAACTTCTTTTTGGATAAGCTTGCTGCTGAAGAATTTGCATGCCAGAGTCACCGCATTTGACTGTCTGCATCTGACCATATACCTTGTGTCACATCTTGTCCGCACACTGCTCCCCAGCCTGTGCCACTTGCATCTGTAGTGATTACTACTTGGTCTAGCTCCCGGAATGATTTTCTTTTTTACAATCTGTTCTCGTTTGACCACCACACAATGTCCTCTTTTGCTCTGGTGGACAACACTATCTTCTGTGACAAGTTTTTGTTGTCTCCGTTCCACTGAGACAGAAAGCACGTCTGTAGTTTCCTCATATGGAATCTCGACCAAGGCACGGTTTCCAACGCTGCTGCCATCATGCCCAGTGCTTTCATGCAGTTCTCCGACTTCACCACCAACTTTCTTTTGATTGACCGCATACACTCCAACAGATTTTGACGCCTTGTTTCGGTCAGCTTTACACTCATTAATTGCGTATCTATAGTAACTCCCAGGTAATCTATTTTTCTTACTGGAACCAAGTGGCTTTTTTCCATATTTATGAGCCAACCGTGATCGGTCAGACATTGAAGCACTCTTTTGGTGTGCCTTACTGCTATTCTTATTGTGGCAGACACAAAAGAAATATCGTCTAGATATGGATAAAGCGCTATTCCTTCGCGCCTCAGCCTTGCAAGTACTACTATAAGTATCTTGGTAAATGTCTTTGGAGATGTTGCGAGCCCGAAAGGCAGGGCGGTGAACTGATAGCAAAATTCCTTGCAGGCAGAATCGTAGGGACTTTTGAGGTCCCTGAAAGATGGGTACATGCAAGTACGCATCTTTTAGATCGACTGACGTCATGTATACGTCCTGTCTCAGGTCTGGGAGTATTGCTTTTATAGACTCCATTTTGAAAGTCCTCACCTGAACAAAATCGATTGAGCCTTCTCAAGTCCAGTATTGTCCTGAAACCTCCTTTTGGTTTCTGGACCACAAAAAATCTGGAGTACCATCCCAGGGTTTTTTGACCCCGTGGTACCCTTATCACCACCTTCTGCTGTATCATAGTTTCCAGGCTTGATAACAGCATCTCTCTTTCCTCTTTGTTTACCGGAATCGGCGACTCTGTAAAGAAATTTTTTGGAGACTTGTTGAACTCTATTTTGTATCCATCTTTTATGATCTCTAAGACCCATTTGTCTGTAGTGGAATCGTGCCAAGCCTGGCTGAATTGTAATAGCCTGGCACCCACTTCTGGACTTCTGGCGTCATTGCATATTTTGACGTGAGAAGAACTTCCCTTCTCGACCTCTTTGGCCACGAAAATTGTTTCTGGATGACCAGTTACTTCTCCTGTAACCCCTTCCAGGATGATACGCCCTAGCTTCCTTGTAATCCTGGGGTTGGTATCTAAACTGCTTATTACCAAACCCTTTCTTGGTTACTTTGTCCTGAGGCAACCAGACTGATTTACCTCCAGACAACTTAGTGATGATCTCATCTAAATGAAATGGGAGTGTAAGAAGCTTACTTTTGGACTGCGCATCAGCCGCCCAGGGCTTAAGCCACAGTGCCCGCCTGACCACTGCAGCTGTGGCTCTAGCCGCCAGCCTCACTGAATCCATTGAGGCTTCACATAAGAATTCAACTGCAAGTTGTATGTTCTGTATCCCTTTTAATAATTCAGATCTTTTAATTCCGTCCAACAAATCAGTTTCCATTTGTTGACACCAACCTCTAAGAACTCTTGAAGTTACTGCCATAGATGCAGCTGGCTTCAATGCTGCCCCTGTGGTTAAATGCTGTTTTCTTAACCCCAGTTCAATGCGTCTTTCCATGGGATCCTTAAAGATATTCACATCTTCAAGTGGCAAGGTAGTTTTTAGATATTCTTGCAATTGCTGCATCCACTTTAGGCAGCTCTTCCCAAGAGGTTACCAGATCCTTCTGAAACTGATACATTTTATTAATTTTGAGGGGTACCGTTACCCTCTTTTCAGGATGCTTCCATTCGTCCTTAATTACATCTTTAAGAGAGACTGAGATAGAGGAAAACATTTTCCCTTTTTCTTTTTGTCCTTAAATAGCAAATCCTGCAGCTTTAAATCTTCTTGAGTATCTTTAATCTCAAGTGATTTGTAAATCAAGCATAACAGATTTTCGACCATATCAGGGTTCAAATCTGACTCTGATGAATCTTGCACCACATCATCATCCTGCAAAGCCTCAGCTGTTGCTTCATCATTAGACTCAGCTGAAGTATCACTGAGGGCTGCTCTACTCCTTTTTCCAGATAACTTTACAAAGTCATCTTTTGTTACAAATGTATCAGCCAAGGCACTTCTCAACATATCTACCAGGCCAGACATATGGGCTGGTTGCAATAATTGAGGCTTTTTGCAGTCTTCACAAACACTGCCTACATTTTTATCAGGCATGTCTTTTTCACACAAGGCATTTAGCAATGTGTAATTTCTTATGCTTTGCTTTAAGGTCCACCTTCTCCTTGCTGGTGTCAGACCTGCATATACAGTATAAAGCACATTGTTTACCAGCTGAGTGCTTATAAACATACATACACACAGCAGGTAGCACACTGGCTTACCCCGACTTTTCAGTGGCTTGCCGTTTATCCTCCTCCATGATGGAGTATAATACAACATCAATCCAAGCTGCTTGAACACCTAGTACTAAAGCCACATAAAACACTTTAGTACTCCTCAATAACATGGTGCTCCTTCAGTTATACTTCAATACAGAAAGCATGTTTCTTTCTTACCCGCTGTATCCTGCTTGGAATGCACGAATTGCCCGGAGCTGTGTTCTCCGGGACTGTCAGCAGCGTTTTAACGTTGGTGGTATAGGGTTTTTATGGACTGGTGCTGCTGCATCCCTCGCCCGGTGCCGGCTCCACATTGCGGAGTCTTCCGGGTTCAGCTTCCGCGTCACCCAGCCGTGTCGCGCCCCCTATGACGCCCGCCCGGTTTCAATATGGATTAACCCAGGCCAGGCACGCGCGGCTAGCAAAAAGCTTCCTGCCGGCTGCCTGAGGACGCCGCCGCTTATAGCTGTGCTCACGTGGGAACAGCATGCAGCACCAGAGGCTCCGTTTCCATGCCTCTTTTAGAAGGCCGGCATCGCACCTTCCTCACCCTACCGGAGCGCACTTGGCGTCGGTGGGTAAGCCAAGAATCAATTGTCCTCTTCGGAACTCCTTCCTATACTACATGCACTACCCGATAGGGAAAGGAAAAAAAGACAGAGGCTAAGGAGGAGGAGCTATATATAGGAGGCCAGGTGTCTTTTTTTCCTTTCAAAGTACTACCCAGAAGGGAGGAAACCCACAGGTGATGGCTGCCATGGGGGAGGTAGAGGAAATATAGCCATAGGTGGATGACAGCAGTGTGAGGGCGATTGATAGCAGGTGTATGGTACAGGAACTTATTGTTATCATTGTAGCAGAGGATGGTTGGAAAATATGAAGGTCTGTGTGTGCTATAGAAGTCTGCACAGGGTGACAGCTGGGGTTAGCGCTGCAATGATACATAGGCGGTGATTGACAACTCCACTCTGGCGGGTCTGTAAGCTGGAGCTCAGGACGCACTGTTACACTAAAGGCGCCATCCTTTAGTATATTATGCTGTACATTGTGGGACAACTTCACAGGGCGTGCTATCAGCTCTCCCCCTGTAAAACTGCAAAGGCTGCACAGCAGGAGGATCTCCTGTATACACTCAGGGTGCACGGACACACACTGAGTGCGCTGACACCAGACAGGCTAAGCTGGGGAGGGGACGCTGGAGAGCAGAATTCTACCAGATGGGGAGTGCAGCGCAAAGGGACCAACAGCCTAGCGATTGGCAAAACGGGTCACTAACGAGAGCTGGGATCCAGCAGATCAGTCAGTGAAAAGATCTGTATCTTTTAGGTGGCTCAACGGTTCACTTTGAAAGAAGGGGTAATTGAGAATAACAAAGCATAATTTGTTTTACAATCATTGATTGCCTTTTTTTTTTTTTATTAAACAGTGAGCTGAACAAATAAGAACATACATAACTGAGTAAAAACACTGATCGATGGCTGGGTGCAGAATCCCATCGATGGCAACCATTGATGGCGTCTGCACCGATGGCCATCCCTAGCAGCAACAGCCTTGTTATTCTTTCTTTTACTTGCAGTAACAGCACTGAACTGAGTCTCCAGAGTTAGTACATCTCAGCTGCCACAGGTGGCAGTGCTGAGATCAGAAAAATGCATTGTAATGAAAAACGAAACTGAAAGTAAAAGGACGGATCACCTTTTTGGGATCGGCGGCTCCCTCAGTCTTTTATGGGATCCGTTCAAAAGAACTGCTTCGTTCGCGAATGACCCATCTCTAAAAACAGCCTGCGGGGCTGAGGGGACAGGTGCCGAGCGCAACATATTAACATGGCCAAAGGGGCTGGCAGGCTTTGGGCCCTTAGCATGTTGGGGGCCTAGGGCAGCTGCCCTTCAAGCCCATTCACTAAGATGGCCCTGAGTTAAGAAGTATTTTCTATATGCCGGGGAGCTGTTATCTTTACTACCGATTGCACTGAATGGATACTGATGAGGAGGAAGACTAGTACTACCATCCACAGACTCCTTCATTGGCTTTCCAGGCACAATCACTATGCAGTCATATGGGGTGGGGGGTATATGTCACCCCAATATACAGCTAATGATCCAACACATGGGGATCCACTCCTCTACCACTGAATGGAGGATTAGAAATTGGTCCATTTTCCAGGACAACATAGGAACAGACGCTGAATATCTCAGCTGGACTTGGGCTCTGGGGAGGGGGGGGGGGGGGGTGACTATAAAGCTTATCATTGTTATTTTATTGTAATAAGCCATTTACATTCGCCCCGATTGACACCTGGTTCTAGCTCAATTACTTATCTCTATTTACTTGTGCTTACTATTGCGAAGTGACACCCCCTTAGTGACTACTGCATGACAATCCAGTTCACCGTGGAGCTGCCCAGATACTTTGCATCTCTCCTCCTTATAGGAAGACTAAGCTGCCCGGCTGGAGCACATCTCCCCAGTGGATATAGTAACACTAAGCTGCACATCTCCCCAGTGGGTATAGTAAAAACACTAAGCCCCACACCTGGTGCACGTCTCCCCACTGTGTATAAGCACTTAGTCACTGCCCCACAGGATGGGAATGGCATCTAGTGGTTTTACTATGTTACGGGCTGCGGAACACATCACTCCGGGGTTATAGGACCTGCCCTTACTGTACTGGAGACCACATACAGTGTGACAAGCTCGACATTTACCAGATTCTGGGTTCTTGACGCTGGACACCACATTTCTGTGCAATCGTATGGGTCCACAAGACACCACCTTCCTGTACGGGTCAGTCACCTCTCTCCTAAGTCGCCCAAGATTGGACCTAGGCTGTAAGGAAAACATACATTAGTCTCTTCCATAGCATGAGGCCCTACCATAACAACAAACCACAAGAAATAACAATATCCTGGATCTCTTGATAAGCAACAGGGACATTGTTACTAACATAACCATGAGGGAGACATTGTGGAACAGTGATCACATTTGATTTAAATTTTAACAAAGATAATTATATTGGAGCAACTAGGTCCTTAAGTTTCAGAATAGCAGACTTAGGTAAGTTTGAAGAGTCCTTAAAGTATATAGACTGGAAGGAATTATTTAGAGGTATGGATACTACTAAAAAGGTGGCAAACTAAAAAAAAAAACAAAAAAAAAAAACACTGCTGGAGGGCACCGATGAATTTATTCCTAGGGTAAATAAAAGAACTGTAAAAAGGAAACCTGTGTGGCAGCAAAGTCAAATTTGAAATAACTTGAAAAAAGGAGGGCATTCAAAGTGTTTAAACAAGATGGGACACCCAAATCATTTGCCGCATATAAAGAATGTAAGAAGAAATTTAAAAATACAATCAAATTGGTTAAATTAGAGACTGTAGAATTTTTTGGGATCATATTTGCTATCTGCGGCTATTTTACGTTCAGTTATATAAACGGGAAAAGGTTAAAGACGGAAAATATTGGCCTACTAAAAAATAAGCAGGGTAATAGAAGGAAAAGAGAAAGCGTAATTATTTGATTCGTTTTTAGCTTCGGTATTTACAAGGGAAGAATCTTCAGAAGATCTCCCACAGATTAAATGCTCGGCTCTGGATTGCTCCCAAACTGTATGGAAATAGTCAAAAATAGATTACAGAACCAAAATAGTAACTAATCTCCTGCCCTGACCAAATACAGCCTAGGCTACTAAAGGAATTGAGTTATGTTATAGTACTACCGTTATATCTGATATTCAAAGAATCAATAAACTCAGGGACAGTACCGAGGGACTGGCACATAGCTAATGTAGTACCAATATGGAAGAAAGGTAACAAAACTAACCCTGAAAATTATAGACCGGTCAGCCTTACATCCATTGTGGGGGAAAATATTAGAAGGAATAATAAGTGATAGTATCCAAAATTTCTTTAAAAAAAACAGTGATAAGTAAGGCTCAGCATGGGTTCGTCAAAGTAAGGCTCAGCATGGGTTCGTCAAAAATAGATTGGGGGAAATTTACTAAAGGAAATATGTAAATAATAGGTGTATTTGTATCCAGAAATACACTTACTATCCCGAAAATACGGCAATTCGTATTAATAGCACTTAAATACGAATAGCCGTATTTTCGGGATAGTAAATGTCAAAAATAAGTATTTCTGGATACAAAAATACACCTATTTTTTTTTACAAATTTCCTTTAGTAAATTTCCCCCATCATGTCAGACTAATTTAATTAGCTTCTATGAGTAAGTCAGTAGGGGGCTGAACTTAGGGAAATCTGTTGATTTAGTACTTCTTGATTTTGCTAAAGCTTTTGACACCGTGCCTCATGAAAGGTTATTAATGAAACTAGGTAAATTTAGGGTTAGAAGATAAAATATGTAATTGGATTAAAAACTGGTTGCACAATCAGGGACAGAGAATGGTGGTAAATGGCATACATTCCAGCTGGGATAAGGTCCAAAGTGGAGTCCCGCAAAGTTCAAAATAGGGACCCACCTTGTTTAATATATACATTATGATAATGAAAGTGACATAGTGAGTAAAATTGCAATATTTGCACACGACACAAAATTGAGTAAGGAAATGATCTCAGGAGAGGATGTGGAAACACTACAAAGTGACCTAAATAACCTGGAAGGTGGGCGGAATTAGTACAGATGGAGCGAGTTTCATCTTTGCGGGGATCGGTCCCCGCCAGAAGGGGGCGAGCGCGAGACACACGCACGCCCATTCCAACAGAGCTCCCCACCACCGTCTCCATCGCCGGTCATGCTGCTCAGCCTGATGGAGTCCCTCTCCACCATCAGGGACGTTCTGGCGAGTGCCGGCAAAGGAAGAGAGGGGCTCCATCTGTATGTTCAAACACAGGATTCGGAATCATATGGAACTGGGACATGATTTGTTCACCTACACTCAGGGCTAGATTAATAATGGGCCTGATTGAGCTACAGCTCCAGGCCCACTCTCCAAATAGGCCCATTTTGTAGCAGAGGGCCAGAGCTTTCAAATGAGCCCAGCTCCGCTATCCCCTGTGAACCAGAGATAACACCAGGCAAATCTGGAACTTCTGGATAACATGGGACCAGTTCATTCCGACCCCCACTCGGTTCCAACGGCTTCCACTTCCGGCATCACAGAAGATCTCATTCGAACACCATCGCTGGGCCTTCAATCTGATACCAGGCTGGTCCATTGGTTCTAGAGATATTGCGGATAAACCGATTTTTTTCATTTCTGAAATGTAATTTCATGGCTGTTCATGTTGTTTGAAGACAGATTTCACTGGAACCAAACGGCCCAGTTTCACGTGACTAAAATTATTCGAAGCCCACATGTAAATGGGTCAGTTGGGTCCGAAGATATAGCTGGTTGTTTAAGGGGGATTCTCTCCCCCTCACACCAGAAAATGCAGGGACTAGGCTGGTGTAAAAGGGGCCAGCCCGGGAATGTCCCTGCATGATCCTGGGACCATATTCCCAGGTATGTCTATGCATTTTCTGATGTGAAAGGGGTATTATTTCAAATAGCCGTGACCTGCAGTGCTCTGAATACAGCAGGGCAGCCCCCTGCTCTCTCCCCGGCTGTGAATGGCTGTCATTTCTGCCCGGCAGGGGCTTCAGTTACCCTGAAGCATGTATTCCCCCTTGGCAATGAGCATGTAATCCCACATGGCAATGAACATGGAACCCCTGGCAATGAGCATGTAGGTAAGCAGCACTTATGTAGCATAATTTTTAATAGGCATTATGGTGTTTGGCATAATAGGTAATGGACATTATGGTGTGTGGCTTAATATTTAATGGGCATTATGGTGTAAATTTGTAATGCGCAATGCCCCTGTTTATGAAGCATATTGTGCAATATTGCTCAATCCGTTTGGTATAGTGTGTATTTTGGCTCAATCCATGTGGCAAAATGTGAATTTTAGCTCATTCCATGTGGCATAATGTGAAAGACAAGTACAGTATAAGGGAGTTACTATTGTGTTGCATGATTTGTATAAGGGGTATATGCAGTGGTGCAAGTAGGAAAAAGGTCTTAGTGGTACTGGGCGTGGTCAGGGGGTGTGACCAGGGGCGTGGTCATATGAAAGACACAAAAGAAGGAATTCCCGCACCAGTATCTTTTGTTTGGATTCTCCTCCCCCAGTTATTTTCAAAATTTTAGTGGAGATCTTCCACTAAACTTGTCTGGGGGGTGCTACCCACTACTTAAAGTTAAACCTATACACCCACAGAAAAAGAAGTATCTTATTGGGTGCACTGAGAATCAAAAAGGTTTATTATAAAATATAACTTTTAATAGTTCCTATAAAAAGGTCTCTTAATCAGATGGAGACCACATGACCTTGTCTCAGAGTGAAATATTAAAAGATAGAACAATGTGATAAGAATTGAAAAAATGTGAAAGAATTAAAATGAGAAGAAAAGGATGAACGTGTGTGTGTCAGTTATTTATATATTTCTTGGCTTAAATTGCCTTTATAATAAATTTCTGCTTGCTGCCGCTATTATGTTGCAGCTGAGCAAGCAGTAATGTTGCCACCAGGGTTTATTAAATTATATATTCAATGAGGGAGCACTGTATCATATTGCAGTGTTAATTTTTCCTCATATGAGCAATATTTTGTGCTGCTCAGTAATATGTGATTTTTGTGATTTTTTCTCCCAGCTGAGTAGTGATTTTATGCACGTCTGCACTATAGAGGTGCGTGGGGGTGGAAAGGACCTTTATAAATCAGATTGTCAATGATATGTCCCTTCAATATTTATTCTGCATTCTGCATATCCCTGTTTCTGTATTTGAGCGGACTAACCGCCAGACCGGGTGCAGTTGGACCGTATAGTTTTATTGTCACACCTCTCCTTAAGATGGAGTTAGGTTAATATACTGTAACCTATATATATCAATAGGATCTCTGTTACCCAAAAATTAAGCGATGTCCTCGCTGGGTTTAGAATGGCTGTATATGTATGTGACAATCAAAAACGGACCTGTAAGTCCGCTCAAATACAGAAACAGGGATATGCAGAATGCAGAATAAATATTGAAGGGACATATCATTGACAATCTGATTTATAAAGGTCTTTTCCACCCCCACGCACCTCTATAGTGCAGACGTGCATAAAATCACTACTCAGCTGGGAGAAAAAATCACAAAAATCACATATTACTGAGCAGCACAAAATATTGCTCATATGAGGAAAAATTAACACTGCAATATGATACAGTGCTCCCTCATTGAATATATAATTTAATAAACCCTGGTGGCAACATTACTGCTTGCTCAGCTGCAACATAATAGCGGCAGCAAGCAGAAATTTATTATAAAGGCAATTTAAGCCAAGAAATATATAAATAACTGACACACACACGTTCATCCTTTTCTTCTCATTTTAATTCTTTCACATTTTTTCAATTCTTATCACATTGTTCTATCTTTTAATATTTCACTCTGAGACAAGGTCATGTGGTCTCCATCTGATTAAGAGACCTTTTTATAGGAACTATTAAAAGTTATATTTTATAATAAACATTTTTGATTCTCAGTGCACGCAATAAGATACTTCTTTTTCTGTGGGTGCGTGGTCATATGACACTAGGGGGAGTGGCTGGAATATTACACGCCGAAGGCACAAGGCCAAAATTTACACAGGAATGCCTGTTACGCGTCACACACCTAATACATATGACCCATGCCATAATGCCCGTTACAAATTATGCCCCACACCATAATGCTCATTGCACCGCACAACTGATGCCCATTACTAATATGCCCACACAGTGCCGGATATATGCCCCCACAATGCCACACATTTGCCCCCAGTGCCAGATATGCCCCCAGTGCCACACATGCCTCCAGTGCCAGATATATGCCCCCCCAGTGCCACACATATGCCCCCACAGTGCCACACAGATGCCCCCAGTGCCAGATATATGCCCCCACAGTACCACACATATGCCCTCAGTCAGTGCCAGATATAATATGCTCCAACAGTGCCACACATATGCCCCCACAGTGCCACACATAAATGCCCGCACAGCAGCACAACTCACCAGTGCTGGCTGTGTCCGGTCCAGTCAGGGCCGCTACAGTCCCTCGCCGATGCTGCCTGGTTCTGTTCGGCTTCCCTGGGGAGGGGGAGGGAGGGCACCTCCTGTTTCTTCTGCCCCGGCTTCACTGACTCTATCTCGCGGACTGGCTCCTGATTGGCTGCCAGCCCGCGAGCTTTGATTGGCTGTCAGGCGACAGCCTAGTCCAATTGACACAGGGAGGGGAAGGAGAGACGCACGATGCGTTTCCCTCCCCTCCGCTCTGAAGGTAATCAGCTGTGGCGGGGCGGCGGAGGCCACGCCCCCCGCCACTCACATATGCGCGCATGCGCATGAATAACTTTGTGGGGGTATTTGTTATGGCGGTACGGGGTACCGGCAGTATATCTTACCGGTACGCCGTACCACCCCGTACCGCCATACTTGCAGCACTGGGTATATGGTGTGGTAAACTTAGACAACATTTCAGCACCTTTTATGTGGTCACCTACCAAGTTTCAGCTTTCAGTATTTTTTTTTATGACTGGAGTGCCTCCTCACACTGCAAGTATCTTAGGACATCGGCATCCTGCGGGTGCACCTTTGGAGGGCACCCGGCAATATGTCTCCCTGCCTTTTCCAGGCATATATAATTAGTGTAAAGTATTTACACAAATAGAGACACACCCATGAGCAGACCACCCAAACAGAACACTGGTCACGCCTCCCACATTATTAGGTGCTCGCCACAACACCTATTATTGCGCATCATAGGCCCTTGATAGTTTTCAGCTCCAGGCCCATTTAGACCTTAATCTGGCACTGCCTACACTTAGGACACGCGCAGGGCCGGCGCCACCATTAGGCAGGTCTAGGCATTTGCCTAGGGCGCGGGCCACTGGAGGGCAGCAGTTCGCCCCTCGCCCCCCCACCCCGTGCAAAGGGGGTACCTGCTGCGCCGTCTGGGGAGCGGGCATGGGGGGTCCATGCTGGCTTCTGACAGGAGCCTGCACTGGTGTCCTTGCCATGCGGGTACCTGCGGCGCTGTGTATAAAGCTGGCGGCGGTGGGGGGTCCCTGCAGTGAATAAGAAATAACTAGCGCTATCTGCCGGGCTATGCGGCAGCGTGGGAAGCGCTGGCGGGTTTGAAAACACTAGCCGCACGCTGATTGGCTAAGATTCAGCCAATCAGCATGCAGCCAGTGTTTTCAAAACAGAAGCGCTCCCGCGCCGCCGCATAGCGATAGTTACTTATTATTCACTGCAGGGACACCCCCCCCCGCCAGCTTTATACACAGCGCTGCAGGTACCCGCGCGGCAAGGACACCACTGCAGGCTCCTGTCAGACGCCAGCATGGACCCCCCTGCCTGCTCCCCAGATGGCGCAACAGGTACCCCCGGCACCGGGGCGCCCCCACCCCACCGCCTGGGGCGCGCTCCGGTGCCTTGCACCGGCCCTGGACACGCGGCATGTACTGAGTCTCGAGGAAAATAAATTCCTTACTGAATAAAGAAGAGGATTATTCACCATTAGAGCAGTAAAATTCTGGAACTCATTGCCGGTGGAGGTGGTTACAGCAACTACTGTTAGTGACCAAAAATGCATCCAGTTTTGATTTAAATAATTAAGTAAATACTATAGATATGGCTTACTCAAGTCAGTAGTTACAAGTTACTATGTTACCAGACTAGGACCAGTAAGCCTTCCGATATGGCCCTGCACAGCGACCCCAGAACGTGTACAGCACAGTGACCCCATAACATGGGCCGTGGGCAGCACAGTGACCCCATGACGTGGGCAGCACAGTGACCCCATGACATGGGCAGTGTACAGCATATGACCCCATGACGTGGGTAGCACAGCGACCCCCATGACATGGGCAGCACAGTGACCCCCATGACGTGTGCCGTGTACAGCACAGTGACCCCATGAGGTGGGCAGCACAGTGACCCCCATAACGTGGGCTGTGTACAGCACAGTGACCTCCATAACGTGGGAAGCACAATGACCCCCATGACGTGGGCCATGTACAGTATAGTGACCCCATAAAGTGGGCTGTGTTTAGGGGTCCATTTATCAAACCATATTTGCAGCTAAATCCTCAAAACACCCGTATTCTGGGGTCAGTCGCAAATATTAGGTATCCCCCGAATGTATCAAAGGGGGGGCCTCAGCAGGTTTCTATAGAGGATGTGAAGCTGCCCGATTTATCAACACCGGGCAGCTGGGCCTGGGCCATTCTGAAATGGCGATAGCCCATTGTAGCCTATGGGCTACACACCGTCGCCGGTGTGGTCAGTACGCAACCGTGCGGGGGTCAGTACATAACTGCGCATGCAGACCCCCCCGCCTTCCGGCTCAGCAATTCACAGGGATGGGCTCCTTTTGGAGCCCTGTCCCTGCGCCCTCAGGGATGATACATTGATACATTTTACAATGCGATTCTGGGTGGTAATATTCCGCCCAGATCGCATTGTATAAGCGATCATGTTGAATGGTCCCCTTAGTGAGCCGAGTGCCACCACCTGTTCGTTCAGGGTATGCACTTGTGGCAGATCATTTCCTGGGGAAACATGCTGCATATGCTGGGCCACAGTGTGCTGTAGCCACTGAGTAAGGTCACCACCTGATGTAACATAGTAATCAAGGCTGAAAAAAGACATTAGTCCATCGAGTTCTACCTATCTAACTTGTAACTACTGATTTGAGAAAGTCATATCTATAGGATTCCCTTCTTTTCCTTGAGCCTCAGTACATGCCCGCGTGTCCTAAGTATAGGCCTGTTAGTGAACAAATCATCTCCCAGTTCCATGTGAGATTCTCAATCCTGAACATACTAATCATGTCACCTCTCAACCTCAGATTCTCCAGTGAAAACATATTCAGCCTGGTTAACCTATCTTTGTATTCTAGTGATTCAGGACCTTTTACTAGCTTAGTCGCCCTTCTCTGTACCAATTAATTTATTCCTTTTTAAAGGTGCGGTGATTAGAACTGAACACAATATTCCAAGTGTGGTCTCACCAATGCCTTGTAAAGAGGCACTACCACGTGGTATGGATCCCTTGAATCCATACCACTTAATGCATATGGAAAAAAAAAGGGAGTACCAGTAGGCGCCTTTTGCACACAAATTAAAACAATTTAATTAATAGACCAATGACATAAAAATTAATAGACAGTATATATACACACAAAAATTACACAAAATGTTATGCATGCATAAAACATCGGATTATGCTTACCGATAATTCCTTTTCTTCCTAGAGACCATGGCAGCCATCACATTGGGATATCGTCCCATTCCTTGAGTTAGACAGGTTACTTTTTTCCCCAGGCTCCTCCCCTCTTGTGTTTAAACCACTGCTCCTCCCCTCATCTGGTGTCTTTTCGAGTGTCTCCTTCCTCTCTGGGAAAAAAGAACATAAGGGAGGGCAAATAATGGCTGCCATGGTCTCTAGGAAGAAAAGGAATTATCGGTAAGCATAATCCGATGTTTTCTTCTACGATCCCATGGCAGCCATCACATTGGGAAATACCAAAGCTAAAACACACGGGAGGGCCCAGTCAAGTTCTATAACTCTTTTAATCATTCAGTACGCCATGTAATACTTGACCTCCAAACTGAGGAACAGACACATTTAATTCATAATGTCTAGAAAACGTATGAACTGAGGACCAAGTAGCAGCGTCACATAAGTCCTTTATCGAAGCCTTCGCCTTCAGAGCCCACGAAGTCGCCGTAGCCCTTGTGGAGTGTGCCGTGATAATTGCCGGAACTTCTCTTCCTTCCAATTTGTACACGAATATAATGATTTCTCTGATCCACCTTGAAATGGTCTGCTTCGTAGGAGTCAATCCCTTTCTTGTCCCTTCAGGGATTATAAATAAACTTCTTGTCTTCCTGATTTCTTCTGTTCTCTTCAAATAAGTAGTAATACTTCTTACTACATCTAAATTGTGTAAAGCTATTTCATCCTCACTCTTGGGTTCGGGATAAAACGTCGGCAGTGAAATTTCTTGATTCAAATGAAATTCGGAAATAACCTTGGGAAGGAAATGTGGATTGGTTCTAAGAACAATTTTATCAGGAAGAATCTTTAGATCTGGCTCTTCTGCCCATAGAGCTTGGAGTTCACTAACTCTTCTCGCTGAGGTGATGGCGACTAAAAATACAGTCTTCCAATTTAAGTACTTTAATGAGATCTCTGATAACGGCTCAAAGGGTGGATTCATCAGAGCTCTTAATAATAAATTCAGGTCCCAAGACGCTACTAGAGACCTTATTGGAGGTCTCATCCTCTTGATTGCATTCCCGAATCTAATAATCAATTGTTCTTCCGCCAGTCTTCTCTCTAATAGAACACTTAAGGCTGAAATTTGAACTTTCAATGTTGAATTGGCCAGACCGTCTGAAAACCCCTTGTAGAGGAATTGTAAGACATCAGCAGTTGGAACTTCTTGTATCGCTTCCATCGATCCTCTCCAGTTGATGAACGCTCGCCAAACTCTATAATATGCTACAGAAGAAACCTTCTTTCTTGCTTGGAGTAACAGAGAGATCACCTGGTCCGAGAGACCCTTCTGCTTTAGAGGACTCCGCTCAATCTCCACGCCGTCAAAGCTAACCCTGCGGGATCTGGATGTAGCAGCTGCCCCTGCATCAGGAGCTCTGGAACTACTGGCAATGTCCAAGGTTCTTGAACTGCCATTCTCAACACTGTCGTAATCCACGCCCTTCGGGGCCAAAACGGAAGAATTATTATCACTTCTGTCCCGTCGTCCATTATCTTCTTTAGCACTTTGGGGATTAGTGGAAATGGGGGGGGGGGGGGGGGGGGGAACACGTACCCCAAACTGCACGTCCATTGAACGGAGAAGGCGTCTATCGCTGCTGTTTGAGGAAGAGAGTATCTGGAGAAGAATAGGTTCACCTTCTTGTTTAAGTGCGTTGCCATCAGATCTACCTCCGGCGTCCCAAAACGACTGGTCACTTCTTTGAAGACTCTTCCATTCAGTTCCCATTCCCCTGGGTGAACCTTGTTTCGGCTGAGTGCCAGTATGTTCTGCTCCCCTGGGACATAAATGGCTGTCAATGACCTCAAGTTCTCTTCCGCCCAAGATAATATCTTCAAGAGCACTGTCATGAGCGACTTGCTCCTGGTGCCCCCCTGGTGATTTATGTAAGCTACTACTGAGGTATTGTCGGAAAAGATTCTTACATGCGTCCCTTTGATCGTTTGAGAAAAGCTTCTTATCGCTCTCCATACGGCTTCTGCCTCTCGCCAATTTGACGAGTTTGCACTCTCCTTTTCTTTCCAAGTGCCTTGGACTGCTTCTCCCTTACAGTGGGCTCCCCAACCTAATTGACTTGCGTCGGTTGTAATTAGCCGAAATCTTGGTGACTGCAGAGACGTTGTTCTGTCTTCCAAAGTTCCCTTGGCCCACCAGTGTAGGGACCGTCTTGCTTCCAAAGACAGATTTATCTTCATATTCTTGGACACCCTTTTCTTTAGAAGTGGTAGGATTGTCCACTGTAATTCTCTCATCCTCCATTGAGCCCATGGAACGATCCCGATTGTGGAAGACATCATTCCTAGTAATCTTATGCATTCTTTTAGGGATGTTATTCTTGTTTTTGCCACTGAGTCTGAGAGCCCCCTGATCCTCATGCATCCATGCAATGTATCTCTGTATGCTTCTTCTTAACAGACTTCTTCCTTGCTCCAGAAGGCACACTACAATAATAATAAAAGCCTAATACTAATCTGAAATAATAAACTAATGCTTCCTATAGAAAACGAATAAGGCTCACCTCACAGGGGCACTGTCTTCTATAATGGGGGAAGGCAGATCCATCTCACAACACCAATATCTGTATCAACATAGAAAACCATAAGGTATGTCCAGATACACTGCGTCCATGTAGCCATAGCAAAAAGGTAACCCATTGTCCTACCTTACAGCCGCTCAACCAGATCTCAGCTGCTTGATCTGCCTCTCAGCTGTAACTGACAGGCTTCCCTTTTATTCAAGCAGAGCGCCCTGGGAAGCGTGCAAACACCGTACTGGCGTACCGGAAGTGCGCAACGGCGCAAGGCATCCTGTAGTCTCCCGGCGTCATACTGCCGAAACCGGAAGTACGCATACCGGAAGACACGGCGCAAGGGATTCTGGCTCCTGTAGTCCAAACCCCGGCGTCCGCGCTGTAACATCTAGCACTGCAGCCAGAGTGCTGTAATCCATGCTGCTCAGGTTCCAGTGTGCCGGAGTCGTGAAGGAGAGAGGAGGCTTACAAAAACTGCTCCATACACCCGTTCTCCAGATGTCATGGACAGGAACCCTAAAAGGGTCACGCTCCCATGTTGCAACCACCCGGAGTGACCCCTGTATCTAAAGGTGAGCCCTAAAATAAAGTAACCTTCCTGCCCTAACTAACAAGGAGACAGGAAAAAAAAGACACCAGATGAGGGGAGGAGCAGTGGTTTATTCCCAAGAGGGGAGGAGCCTTGGAAAAAAGTAACCTGTCTAACTCAAGTAATGGGACGATATCCCAATGTGATGGCTGCCATGGGATCATAGAAGAAAATACTTTAAAACATGTGCGTAAATATGATGCTATATGTGAGTGGCATATATTTACCAAGTCCCAGTAGATTGTTCACATATGCGCATATGAGACCAGATGTTGGTATCCTAATTAATATGGGAGGAATTCCCAGCGATGTATTAGGGGGACAACAGTAGGTGGATCGGTGAATGGTTTGTAAATTCTCCCAACGGAAATTTGTAATCCACAAAGAGTGTTCTTTTATGAGCTTTATAGCGCAGAGTCAAATACGGGGTAGATGTAGCGATTACCTTTATCCGTACGGACAACAGCCGATGTTATGTTTCCTTGCTGTAGGTGCGGGGGGCTCTCAGCAGGTCCCGATTTGGGTACGTTTGATGCACCAATCCGCCACACGCCTGTCAGTGTTAGATGGTATGGAGCAGCTGCACCGGCCAGCGAGCCAAATGCAAGCCGCTAAACACTGCGGCGGGCGGAGACCTCCTTGCTTTCAGGTCTCGTGCACTCTGCTAAGCGTGTTGCTGCCGTATGGCGCCGGGATAGCAGGATGGCTGTGTTTTGTCCTAGGAGACACTCCGGGGTTGCGCTGTTGAGATCTTGTCAGGGACCGTGGTGTGAGATGTATTATGGAGCTCACACTAGGTGAGAGATTCCTCCAGGTCCACGGTCTCAGGAGCAGCAGGAATTCCTTGTCAAGACGCGTTTCGCCGCACTTTCAATTGAAAAAGCCGCCGTAGTGCGGCGAAACGCATCTTGACAAGGAATTCCTGCTGCTGCTGAGACCGTGGACCTGGAGGAATCTCTCACCTAGTGTAAGCTCCATAATACATCTCACACCACGGTCCCTGACAAGATCTCAACAGCGCAACCCCGGAGTGTCTCCTAGGGCGAAACACAGCCAGCCTGCTATCCCGACGGCATGCGGCAGCAACACGCTTAGCAGAGTGCACGAGACCTGAAAGCAAGGAGGTCTCCGCCCGCTGCAGTGTTTAGCGGCTTGCATTTGGCTCGCTGGCCGGTGCAGCTGCTCCATACCATCTAACACTGACAGGCGTGTGGCGGATCTGGTCTCATATGCGCATATGTGAACAATCTACTGGGACTTGGTAAATATATACCACTCACATATAGCATCATATTGACGCCCATGTTTTAAAGTATTTTATGCATGCATAACTTTGTGTAATTTTTGTGTATATATACTGTCTATTAATTTTTATGTCATTGGTCTATTAATTAAATTGTTTTAATTTGTGTGCAAAAGGCGCCTACTGGTACTCCCTTTTTTTCCATTTGCAATTTCTTGGAGGGCGGCATCCCTCCCCCAGAGGGCAGCCACTTGCCCACAGCACTCAAACACTTGCCCCTAGCGCTCAGAGCACATTGTTTCACTTTTAATGCATGCCAGTGTCCAGTTTGCTTTTGCTGCTGCACTTGAGCAGTGTGCACTATTACCCAATTTTTCATCTATAATGACCCCCAAGTCCTTCTCTGCAGCAGAATTCCCTATAACTCAATTTAGCTTATAAGTAGCTTGTTCATTTTTGTTCCCATAATGAATTACTATACATTTATCAACATTAAACTGCATTTTCCACCTTTCCAGTTTAATTAAGGTCACTTTGTAGTCTATCCACATCCTCTCCGGAGTTAATTTCCTTATTCAATTTTGTGTCATCCAAGAATATTGCAATTTTACTCACTGTGTCACTTTCAAGATTATTCAATATTAAACAAGGTGGGTCCCAATATTGAACCTTGCGGGACTCCACTTTGGACCTTACCCCAGCTGGAATGTATGCCATTTACCACCACTCTGTCCCTGATTGTGCAATTGGTTTTTAATTCAATTACAAATTTTATCCCCTAACCCTAAATTACCTAGTTTCATTAATAACCTTTTGGAGGCACCGTGTCAAAAGCTTTAGCTAAATAAATTAGTATTACATCAACAGATTTCCCCAAGTCCAGCCCCCTACTGACTTCCTCATAGAAGTGAATTAAATAAGTCTGACTATCTATTTTTTGACGAACCCATGCTGAGCCTTACTTATCACTTTCTCATGTTCTAAGAAATTTTGGGGTACTTCTGTAGTAACTGGGCTGCCGATTTTTTGATTGAATGCCTTAACTTAAGGCATACAATCAGATGCGATGCAAAATTGCATCGCATCGCATACGACCATATTGCATGCGATGCGATGACCCGATTTTTCCATAGGATTCAATGTTAAAATGGACTGAGTCCATTTTAACATGGAATTCAATGGGAAAAAGGGGTCCTTTTCATACCCCTAACCTGTGGCGAGCCCCGCGAGGGGACGGTATTCTGTGTCTGCTCGCCACGCTTCGGGCTCGGTGGCTCGCTACGCTCGCCACAGGTTTATATCCAACTCCATGCCCACTTGGATAGTAGGGGTATGAAAAGGACCCCTTTTCCCATTGAATTCCATGTTAAAATGGACTCAGTCCATTTTGACATTGAATCCTATGGAAAAATCGGGTCCATCGCATCGCATGCGATATGGTCGGCTGCGATGCGATGGACCCGATTTCAAAATCAGCAGCCCAGTTACTACATAAGTACCAATTTTGGATACTATCACTTATTATTCCTTCTAATATTTTCCCCACAATAGATGTAAGGCGGACCGGTCTATAATTTTCAGGGATAGTTTTGCTACCTTTCTTTCATATTGGTACTACGTTAGCTATGTGCCAGTCCCTCGGTACCGTCCCCGAGTTTATGGATTCCCCGAATATCAGCTATAATGGTAGTGCTATGACAGAACCCAATTATTTTAGTATTTTAGGGTATATTTGGTCCGGGCCAGGAGATTTGTTACTATTTAGGTTCTGAAATCTATTTTTGACTATTTCCATACAGTTTGGGAGCAATCAGGAGCCGAGCATTTAATCTGTGGGAGATCTTCTGAAGATTCTTCCCTTGTAAATACCGAAGCTAAAAACGAATCGAATAATTATGCTTTCTCTTTTCCTTCTATTACCAAGGTACCCGGCTTATTTTTAGTGGGCCAGTATTTACTTCCTTAACAGTTTCCAGTATATATAACTGGAAAATTTTTGGGGATTAGATTTGCTATCTGCGGCTATTTTACGTTCAGTGTCTAATTTAGCCATCTTGATTGTATTTTTACATTTCTTTTTACAGTCTTTATATGCGGCAAATTATCTTGTATAAACGTTTTGAATGCCCTCCTTTTTTTAGCTATTTCAAATTTGCCTTTTCTGTTAAGCCACATAGGTTTCCTTTTGAAATTTGTTCTTTTATTTCCCCTAGGAATAACATTTCAGTGCCCTCCAGAAGTATTTTTTTTTAAGTTTGCCACCTTCCAGTAGTATCCATACCTATAAATAATTCCTTCCAGTTTATATAAGTTAAGGACTCCTTAAACTTAACAAAGGTTTGTTTTTCAGAAATGTAAGGGTCTAGTTGCTCATATATAATTATCTTTGTTAAAATCGAAATACACACGGGCAAAAAAAAAAAAAAAAAAAAAAAAGAAAAAAAAAATCGCTGGCAATATGGTCGCTGACCAACCATATTGCCTGCGATTGTCCCCTAATGGTCGCTGGAGCATGCTCCTCCGACCAGCGACTTCCCCTGCCTTCTCTCCCGGCAGTGTGTCATTTTCATCAGCGACCATCTCTGGTCGCTGATGAAAATGGAAAAATCGCTCACATTGCTCTGTGTGTACACAGCTTTAGCGGTACTAGTTGACCTATGCTTCCAACTTATTTCTGGGTAGTTAAAGTCACCCATAATAATTATAATGTCTCCTAAGCTGGCTGCTTTTCCCACCTGTAGCAAAAAGGTATTTTTCTTCCTCCTTATTTAGGTTGGGTGGTTTATAACATGTTCCTACTATAAATTTAGCCCCTTTAATATTACGATTTCTACCCATACCGATTCCACAGACTCCACTGTGCTCTTGTTTATGTCTTCCCTTATGTATGGTTTAACATATAAACAAACCCCATCTCCCCTTCTACCTAATTGTTTTTTTCTAAACAGACTATAACCTTCTAAGTTAGCATCTCACTCATGTGATTCATCCCACAAAGTTTCAGCAATACCTAGGAGATCAAAATCTCCCTCCAAAACTAGGATCTCTAGTTCCACCATTTTACCAGTTAAACCCCTAAGGGGTGTACACACCGAGAACTTTTAACTGGAGATTTTGACTAGATGGTCAAAATCTCCTAGTAGGTTAGCCAAAACCTCCTAGTAGGTTAGCCAAAATCTCCCTATTTTTCTCCTGCTTATTCAATATTGTCTAGCAGACATTGCTTAGCATAGATAGACTGTGCAGTAAAGGCAATTTTGACTAGATCATAGACTATCATTGCTTAGACAAAATCGCTTAGTCAAAGGGGGGTATTCAATGTTGGTCGTGCTCCTGCAGCCATCTCCCGACTGGGCCCTATTCAATGCGGTATTCCCTGACAGCATTGAACAGGGGGTTCTCAGCAGAACGAGCCCGACATCACAAGCTGTCGGGCTCGTTCTGCCGAGAAAAGCTGGAAATAGGTGAGCTCCCAGCCGGAGCTCTTCTATTTCCACCCTCAACTTGCGGCCACGCCCCTTTCTCGCCGCTCGGCGGCTGGGACATTGAATCCCACCCGCCGAGCTTGCTCGACAGCCGTGCCCCTGACATTGAATACCCCCCAAGATCTCCAGTGCATCTAGCCAGAATCTCTCCCAAAATTGCTTAGTCAAAATTGTACATAGGCCAAAATCTCAGTGTGTGCACCCCTCTAGCATTCAGATCTAGTATTTCCTTTGTCCTTGTCATGTTACCTGTTAGTTGCAGAAGGTTCCTGAAACGATAAATCCGTATCATGGACAATATTTGTACTTGGCTGTGTGTCTCATACACTTTTCGTATACCTTGTTCCCTTTTTCCTCCCTTCCCCTTGCTTTCTCCACAATGTAGCTGTCTTTACCCTCTATTCTACACTCATTTATTGGTTTAAGGTTTTTACCTATACCCTACCCCCACCCTCCTAGTTTAAAATCTCCTCAAGCCTACCTACCTTTCTACCCCCGAGCACCCCTGCCCCCTCCTCGTTCAGGTGCAATACGTTGCGGCAAAAGAGATGGTGCCTGACCGAGAAGTCTGCCCAGTTTTCTAGGATTTTAAATCAATCCCTCCTGCACCAGTCTTTGATTCACACGTTAACCTACCTAATCTCCCTCTATGTCCCTGGGATAGCTCATGGCACCGGCAATATTTCTGAGATTATTACCTTAGATGTCCTCGCCTTAAGTTTATTGCCCAGATCCCTAAAGTCTGGGGTGGTACACCTGTCAAACCGTAACGCAGGTGTTCTAAGGCGAGCTCAGGGATGGCAGAAACCTCCCACTGAGCAGAAGGGCAAAAGCAGTGTAGTGACATCAAACCACAGTGTGCTGCATATGCTGCGGGAGACTACCACAGAAGGCTTCCATTGTACTTGATGCCACTCGTGTCAGTCATACTATGCTGCGGATTCTGAGGACAGAAGTATAGTTAGAAAGAAGAGTCATCGGTCCGGGAGAGACTGACCACATCGCTACCTCCAAGATTTAAATAGGAGCGTCCCAGTGTAGAACCTGGAGGACTCCAGCAGGGTACACGGGGAAAGCTGTCACCCAGCATTATACCAGGTGTGGTACTAAGGCGTAACTCACCTGCTCGCAGGACTGGGTGGTGTTGGGCTGACACAGCCAGATGCGGCAGTGCACATAGAACTCTGGGTAATTCACAAAGTGAAACATCTGCAAAGAGAAGCGACTCCGGGACGTGTCCTGAGATGGGATTATGTCCACCGTGGGGTCTCTGTGATGCCTGGAAGGAGCACGAGGCATTGGTTAGGGCACCCAGCATTAAATCAGCTGACTAAGGACCTGTGACTGGGGAGGAGTCTGCAATATCTAGGGCTCACAATGTCACATTCTACAAGATGGCTACAGCTTCCCCCTGGCATAAGCAGCTGTACGTGCGCCTGGTGGCCACCTACACACCTCATTAGCTGACCTAGGAGAAACCAGGATATTAGGGACTCTCCCATCCGCGATGTGCAGGCTACCAGGATGCATAAACCACAAGTGTCCACTAGATTCTGCAACAGATGGAGCAGTGACCCCAGGGCCAGTGTGAGGAAGGTGTATGAGCATAGAGTCCTCACCCATTGGAGATGAGGAGATGTTGGATCTTGCTGCTGGAATCAAGCCCTGGTGTGGCCCAACACTTCTCCAGCTTCAGGGCGAAGTCATCCAGGGGATCAAGTGCATGCATCTGTAACTGGATATAGAGCCGGTGTGTCAGGGGGATGAGGAGTGGCTGCTCATACAGGTCCAGGAACTCTGCCGTTGGATGGAGAGTCATGGTAACATTAAGCGTCCCTTCCATCACATGGAATGTTACCAGCCTGGAGAGAAGGAAACAGAGGGATAAATAAAACATCCAGCGTCATAAAGCCCTGTACAGCAGTCACTCTCTCCTGGGGATAACAACTGCACCAATCACTGGTATCCTGGCTCAGGGCACCTAAACTATAGGCAGCACTATCAGTAATACAACCGCCTATTGTGTCTGTACATGAGCCCTGTACAGCGGTCACTCTCTCCTGGGGATAACAACTGCACCAATCACTGGTATCCTGGCTCAGGGCACCTAAACTATAGGCAGCACTATCAGTAATACAGCCGCCTATTTGTCTGTACATGAGCACTGTACAGCGGTCACTCTCTCCTGGGGATGCAATGTAGCGGAGAATGGTTACATACGAAGCGCTTGTGCGCAGTGGGAATAGCAGCGACACCACACTGTCATAGGGATACACGCAGGAGAACTTGATCTGGAGATCGCTGGATCTGGATATTAAGTCTTCAGGGTTCCTGGATCGCTCCGAGATTGCACCTGTAGTCAACTCATTGGAGTAAATCAGATGGGTGCCATTTACCTGCCAGAAACAGGAAGGGAAAGGATGGGTCACACTGAACAGCGGGTACCTTCCAACCCCTACAGCCATAGGATCCCCACAGTACGGTGTATTGGGTGTGCGCAGGAGGATACCAGTCTGCAGCTGTACAATACTGGGGTGGGGGTTGTTATCGGATAATTCTCCCATAGCTTCTAGACCACCTGGTGTGTTACCTGGACCTGGGTGCCACAGTGCGTGTGGTTCTCATGTGTCAATGTGATGGAGACATGCAGATTAGACGTGTTCTGCACCATACAGCTGGGGTTAGACGTATGTAAGACAGAGGAGTTCACACTCAACTCCGTGAGGATCGTATTCAGGACTCTCAGAGTCATCGCATCATGGTCACAGCTCAGGTCCAGCTTCATATCTAGGACAAAGATGGCTGATGTCAGGAACAGCCCACATCCCCCACCCAGTCCCTTCCTGCTTGCCCCCAACGTCCCCTCCTGCTTACACCACATCACTCCAACCCCTTCCCTTCCTGCTCGCCCCACCACAGTCCCTTCCTGCTCACCCCACTCCTGCTCATCTCTCACCACATCCCACCATCCCCTCCTGCTCACCCCCCACCATCCCCTGCTGCTCACCCCACTACAGTCTCATCACCCCACCCCTGATCACCCCCAAAAGTCCCCTCATCACCATCCCCCATCCCCTCCTGCTCACCCCACATCACCCCCACCATACCCCTCCTGATCACCCCCCCCCCCCCCACAGTCCCCTCCTGCTCACCCCACAGTCCCGCATGCTCTACCTTGGCACTTGTAGTCAATGAAGCCCGGCTTACAGAGACATTGAGGTTTCCCTCTGATCATATGACAGGCGCCTCCGTTCTCACACACATTTGTAGGACAGGTGCCTCCTGCCGCCATCTCCGCTCTCACCATATCCTGCTCCTGGGTAAGGTCCATGTATTGTACGTTCACATCATCCTGAGCATTTCCTGCTGTGGAGATAAACCACAGTTAAAAAGCTAGTGCCCAACCATCGGACGCACTACAGTGCCCCAACCGTGAGACGCGCCACCTGGCTGTGCACACTACAGTGCCCCAACCGTGAGACTCACCACCAGGCTGTTAACATTATGGTGGGATGGGAGAGAGACAGGAAGGGAGGCGGGAGGGGTTACAGAGAGCAGAGGCAGCATGCAGCTTTGAGAACACAGGAAAAGCAGCAGACCATTGACAACAGTTGCCATGGACTAAAAACACAGGAAAGTTACAGTCGACAGCAGAGGTATTCACCGACGACAGCCAGCAAAATGCAGACATTGGTCCTCTGATATGTGATATTCAAACAGCCATACCCATACAGCAGCAGGCCAGAGATAGTGCACCGATAACTGCTACAAGCAAACGGGATATGTTCAGGACCGTCATCTGGGGAACATGAAGGGACAGTCAGCGAATACACAATAATATCCAATATCTGTACTGCACCACACAGCCAGCACCCCCTCCCCCCCCATAACACTGCCAGCGTCCCCCTCTCCCTATAACCACACACCACCAGCATGCCCCTTTCCCCATAACCACAATAACACTCTACTAGCCTCCAAACTTTCAAGCGTTCCCTGAAACCTCACCTCTTCAGGCAAGCCTATAATATTTCGGCACCGCATACATAAGCCTCTGAGGCATTTACTGTATGTATTATACAGCTTCCCTTCTGGACTTTTAACTTTGTGGGACTGCTATTCTATTACTGGTGCCTGTCCTTGTCTTTCCCTCCTATGTCCCTAAGCTTGCAACAGGGCCCTACTACCTCCAAGTCTGTCTGTTGTTACAGTTTGTATTCAGGGCTGCCGAGAGGGGGGTGGGGTGGGGGCGGGTACAAGTTACCCAGGCTTGCTGGAGGGGGCCGAGCCTGCTGTCAGCACAGCACATGCTGTAAGTATGTGCTGATGCTGAGGGGGGTGACAATAACACTCCCATCAACTTTAAAGTGTGTTTTCACCCCCTAAATGTTTGGGGGGCATGGCCTAATTGTGCAAGGTGGACACGCCTCCTGCAATTAGACCACGTGTCAACAATTTTACAGGGGCACGACATACCTCTCGGCTGCCCTGTTTGTATTATCACGGTCTACAATTGTAAAGTGCAACGGAATCGGCTTCACTATATTAGGGAATAGCTTCCCTTCTGGTCCGCCCCAACTCCGGTGCAACCAGGTCTTAGGAGGTGACAAGGTGACAGGGGAGGTAGTGTCAAGAGGAGATCTGACTACCGGGACTGCCTGGGTAAACAACCTACCTAACGGCACCAGGCCAAGGAAGGGGAAGGCGACCTAGGTCGCAAACACAATAAATAACAAAAGCGGGGTACCCCCAGCAATACCTATGCAGAGTAGAAACAAAAAAAAAAACAGAGTACAAACACCCGGTACCCCAAAACAATGAAAACAATGGAGCTTAGCTGTCCCACCTCCCCGGGGGAGGAATAACAGCAGAGAGACCCAAATAAATGATAAGGATAACCAGAAAATAGCAAACTATGAGAATAAAGATGACAAAAAGAACCAGGCTCCAAAGGAGCACGTATGTGACATCAGGTGGTTGAAAAAGGTCCAGCAAAACTCCCAGCAGCTGCAGATGGAAGAGGCAGGCTTGATAAATGGACACCTGCTGACCGGACAAGGAACAGGGAGAAAATGGACCAAGGATCAGCAGACGGCTAGTGTACTCCTAACTGAGCAGTATCACCGGCGCGGCTGAGCTAGGCCAAATCCCTTAAAAGGGATTCGCTGGCCAATCAGCCACCACCGTAGAACCAGCCCCCTAAATGAATGGATTTCAGGAGGCCAAGCGCGCGCCCCCCGACGGGCAGAAGTGTCCGACTAGACCTGGTCCACCAGGCACCAGCACAATGCTGCGGCGATGCAAGAATGTCAGCACTGCTGAGAGTTGCACTATATAAGACACTAACGGAATCTGCTGCCCTATATAAAAGACACTGTAACGGAACCTGCTGCGCTATATAAGAATCTGTAAAAGGAATCTGCTGCGCTATACAATAACCTGTAAAGGAGTCTGCTGTGCTACAGAAGAAAATGGAAAAAGGGATTTTTGTAAGAACTTACCGTTTGAATCCCTTTCTCTGTTTTAATCCCGGTGACACAGTTTCACATTGGGATGGAGGAGGGTCCGAAGGAGCCAGGCACCTATGCTATAAGCTTTGAGAGGTAGGCTCCTCCCTTCTGCATCCCAGAATCCTCAGTTCAACTTCAAAAGCACACTAAGATACATTAACTCAGTACAACGCCTGAACATATTACATGCACAATTAATTTAAACCAAACCATTACAACATGAACATTCATGAAAACGGCAATACTTACTGAGCGTAAGGGAGGGATCGCTGTGTCACCAGGATATTATCAGAGAAAGGGATATGAACGGTAAGTTCTTACAAAAATCCCTTTTTCTCTTTCAATTATCCTGGTGACGGCTTCATGTTGGCACGTTCAAGAGCCGTTCCTTTGGGAGGGTACGCTCAGGTTTGCAGTTCTCATCACTGCTCGCCCGAATGATGCGTCCTCCGACACGAACTCATGGAACCTGTAATATTTGGTGACAGTGTAAACAGATGACCAAGTGTCAGCCCTGCATACTTGCTCAGCCGTAGCCCCATGGCGCACCGCCCAAGAGGTAGCCACCGACCTGGTGGTATGAGCATTTAGATAAGTAGGAGTAGTATCATGCACAGGACAATAAGAGAGTCACAAATAGTTAAAGAACCAACTAGAAAAACTATGTATTTGATGACATACAACAGTTATACCGTTGGAGGTGCCTCCAGGAATCAAGTACTAGTATACTTAAGGAGAAGAGAAATGGTAGTCCACAGAGAGTGGGCAGCCATTCGCAGACAAGGATTCCTTTTTGGAGGCACACTTTTGTTAGGGATGGTGTACAATGAATAAGTTAATACTTAACAATTCCATTTAGTCTAAAATAGTGATAACTCTATTAATTCATATAAAGCAAAATTAGCCATAAAGAGTTAAATAGTAATTTAAATATTTTGCATATTTTCTTGTGAGCAAGAAATGGCCACTGATTTATGTTCATGTAATGGTATCCAAAACAGTGGCAGTTGGTGTTTTTTTAAATAGACATATAGCATAAATTATGCAAATATGATTTAAAAAAAAAAAACCTATGATAGGATAGCTGATGACAAATCCAGAGTATGTGACTTATCTGTATGTATTTGAAAGTATATTTTTAGTTAAATTGAGAATATAAAATACAGAGAGTCACATATAGTATGCCCCTAAATGGTAGTTAGCCGTATGTTATAAGAAACATCTTAGTATGGTAACTAGCGCAGGTATCCTTTAAAAAGATGGAAAAGGCAAGGGAAAAGGGGGGGGGGGGGGGGGGGGGGGGAAGGTAGTACAGAGAGTTAGAGTCTACTCTTTCTGCTGCCCGCCTTCTTCAAAAAAATGAGCGGAAGGGGGGTGAGAGAAGAGTTAGATACACTGATAGAAAAATGGCCAGTGAGAAGAGGTAAGTGGTGTTAGGTCAGCCCTGATACTGATGCATTGCAGGGCTGAAATTCGCCACCAGAAAGTCTCTCTCTACACGGAAAGTAGAGATGGAGAAGAGGGGGGGGGGGGGGGGGAGGCAAGGTAATATTTCTGACACAGGCTGACGGATCAGCAAGTATAAATGTTTATACTATTAATGTCTGGTAGCAGATTTATAAAAGTGTGTGCTCAGAGTGAAGATATTGAATTCAGTCTATTGTAGCCTATTAACATGGCAATTGGTTGAAAAATCTTCACATGCAACTGAGCAAAAGGACACAGACAAAAAAAATAAAAAATTTGTATAAAATTATACATAGGTATTCATGTATCAATAATATATCAATGGTGTTCAGCAACCTTTTAACCTTTAATGTGTGGCTGTAATAAGGTTGTGACTAAATGTTGATAAATCAACAATTAAAGATGTTGATACCGTTACTTTCTAGCAGTAAATTTTATAACAAAGTGTGTCCTTGGTAGAGGTGTTAAATTAAGTCTGTTATTGGTCATTAGTAAACAAGTTTGGCTGTAGGAAAAAACAACCTATGTCGCCACTGCACAGAAATCCTCTGCGAGGAAAAACAAATGCATGTATGTGCACACAGCGTGGGCACCAACAATGGTTTAGTGACAACAATCAATCTGACAATTCCCAACACGAATGTATAACATGAACTGGATCAATAGTCACAGATAGCCACAGAAGCACAGTAGATTAATTGCCAATCAGCGGTGATAACCAACAAATTTATTTAGAGATGCACCAAAATTATATCTGCTGCTGAAAGTGACATTAATGTATGTAGAAAGACAGTATATATGTTACCTTGTACCAGTGGTGTAGCTAGGTGCCACAGCGCCCGGAGCAAAGGCATGTTTCGCGCCCCCCCTTCCCCCCAATTTGTAGTAGGTGAGGCTCCTACACAGTGAAAAGTGGGCAGGGACCAACATTATACCACACACCGTAATGCCCATTGGACATTTTAGTGAACTCTGTAATTCCAATTACACATAAGCCCACACATGATGCCTATTGCATACTATATAACATTCCGCAATGCCCATGACATACTATATAACACACCATAATGCCCATGATATACTATATAACACACTATATAACACACCATAATGCCCATGACATACTATATAACACACCATAATGCCCATGACATACTAAATAACACTCCGCAATGCCCATGACATACTATATAACACTCCGCAATGCCCATGACATACTATATAACACTCCGCAATGCCCATGACATACTATATAACACTCCGCAATGCCCATGACATACTATATAACACTCCGCAATGCCCATGACATACTATATAACACTCCGCAATGCCCATGACATACTATATAACACTCCGCAATGCCCATGACATACTATATAACACTCCGCAATGCCCATGACATACTATATAACACTCCGCAATGCCCATGACATACTATATAACACTCCGCAATGCCCATGACATACTATATAACACTCCGCAATGCCCATGACATACTATATAACACTCCGCAATGTCCATGACATACTATATAACACTCCGCAATGCCCATGACATACTATATAACACACTGTAATGCCCATGACATACTATATAACACACCATAATGCCCACGACATACTATATAACACTCTGCAATGTCCATGACATACTATATAACACACCATAATGCCCATGATATACTATATAACACACCATAATGCCCATGACATACTATATAACACTCCAGTGACGTGCGGTGGTGGCTGTGTACAGAGAGGCACAGTTACAGCCACTACCGCACCCGCACCCCCCCCCCCTCGCTGACAACCGACCCCCCATCCCGCCGACGACACCCGACCATAACCCCCCCCCCATATACTTTTATAACTCACAGTAAGGAGAGGGGTTATTTGGAAGCTGAGAGTCCAGCATCAGGCTATCTGCGGATACTCCTTGCTGCTGGCAGTTGGGAGCCCCAGGGACCGGCACTGGACATGACAGGCAATCAGGGGACTGGGGAGCGGTGCCGCTGATCCTCCTGCTGCTGAGCTCAGCTCTGCTCCGCACTGCAATGCCGGCACCTGCAGTTTTAGACTGAGGTGGACACACTGGCGGGATGAGCTGGGCTTCTGGGCAGGCTGCGGCGGCATGTTATCAGCCTGCCTGACGACCTCCGCACTGCACTCGGCCGCATAACAGGTGAAACAGTCGGCAGCCAGCACTGCTGCAGTGTACAGGCGGCCGTGGAGGAGCAGGAGCTGGGGGGTGAGCTGACGGACGAGCCGTGCAGCGCTGCCCTGTGCAGTTGAACAACGGGCCAGGTTATGAGGAAAAGAGCACGGCAGGCTGCTGCTGGCATTAAGGAGAAGTACAGTAGCTCTGCCTCTTCGTCCGCAGCCCCAGGGATCAGCTCAGAAAGGTACTGGCAAGCTGCACTGCAGGCGCAGCGGCACGCCCCTGTCTCTGAGGCACCTATAAAGGTGCCGCTTAGGCATGCACTTTTAATGGGCTTTTACAGCCATCTGTTTGTCCCCAACCCCTGTCCGCCCCCCTGCTTCTATCCATTTGTACAGGGCAACTGGAGGCACCGCTTTTGGTGCCTCCAGATCAATTAAAACATGATTTCACAGTTAAAAAGGATTAAATTAATATAAATAAAATACTTATGAGACAGAATATGTGTCATGAGTATCTTCTTTGTATTATTTTAATCATTAATGACAGGGGAGGCACTGCCTCCCCTGACTGCACGTCCCTGTAACACTCCGCAATGCCCATGACATACTATATAACACACTGTAATGCCCATGACATACTATATAACACACCATAATGCCCATGACATACTATATAACACACTGTAATGCCCATGACATACTATATAACACTCTGCAATGCCCATGACATACTATATTACACTCCGCAATGCCCATGACATACTATATAACACACTGTAATGCCCATGACATACTATATAACACTCCGCAATGCCCATGACATACTATATAACACTCCGCAATGCCCATGACATACTAAATAACACTCGCAATGCCCATGACATACTAAATAACACTCCGCAATGCCCATGACATACTATATAACACTCCGCAATGCCCATGACATACTATATAACACTCCACAATGCCCATGACATACTATATAACACTCCGCAATGCCCATGACATACTATATAACACTCCACAATGCCCATGACATACTATATAACACTCATATAACACTCTGCAATGCCCATGACATACTATATAACACACTGTAATGCCCATGACATACTATATAACACACCATAATGCCCACGACATACTATATAACACTCTGCAATGCCCATTACATACAACACATCATAATGCCAATTACACATTTGACACATAAGTGCCACTTACCTTAATGCCAGGGGCTTCATGCTCAATGCCAAGGGGCTTCATGCTCGATGCCAAAGGGGCAGCAGGATGCAGCAGGGTGGGTGGGTGAGTGCAGTAGGATGCAGCAGGGTGGGTGGGTGAGTGCAGTAGGATGCAGCAGGGTGGGTGGCTGCAGTAGGATGCAGCAGGGTGGGTGGGTGGCTGCAGTAGGGTGGGTTTGTGGGTGCAGCAAGGTGGGTGGGTTATGTGGTTAGGAGGGTGAGGGCAGCAGGGTGGGTGGAGGGTGGGAGTACACCATAGTTACAGCCAGGCGCCCCCCTGCCTGTGCTGACAGAGACAGTGTGTGTATGCTGTGAGTGTGCACCCCTCCCCTCTCCTCTCCCCTGCCAGTGTGCACACTGCCGCCCGCTCACAGCTCTCTGCGCTGTGTCCGGGGCTACTTAAAATTCATATCTCCCGCTGGACCGCTAGCCAATAGGCGCTCGCGGTCCAGCAGCCATCAGTTGATTGGCTGCTGGACCGCAAGCGCCCATTGGCTAGCGGTCCAGCGGGACCCGGCGTGAATTTTACATAGCAGCAGCGGACGGAGTGGGGAAGCAAGCTGGCGGGCGCGCCG
Organism: Crinia signifera; assembly: GCF_055691185.1. NCBI lineage: Eukaryota > Metazoa > Chordata > Amphibia > Anura > Myobatrachidae > Crinia > Crinia signifera. The sequence continues at coordinate 60,323,686 of NC_139227.1, read as the reverse complement.
GGGAAGCTAGCGGGCGGGCGGGGGAGCTGGCTGGCGAGCGAGCTGGCGGTGCCATAGCACAGCTCCGGCGCCATGCAATCATCCTGCGCCCGGAGCGTGTGCTCCGCCGGCACCGCCCTCGCTACGCCTCTGCCTTGTACCCAGAGGAAGAAGGTGGGGAAAGGAGCTGAGCAGAAGGCAGTACTGGGTGCCGGGATCAGTCACCAAGGTCCCGTCTTCAAGGAGCGGGCGGGAGATATAGGTGATGAGGCCGGCGTGCTGCTGGAGAAATGTAGCTAGGAGAAAGGTGCAGGGACGAGCGCTGTGAGCTGTGTTAGGTCTGACCTGATGCCTAGGCAGAGCAGGACAGAGATGCGCCGCCAGCATGTCACAAGCACCCGGAGAAGGAAGCAGGGAGCAAGGAGCTGCGGCGTCTGGGGGTGACTGGAACTGTGTCACGGCTGGCAGTTCCCCATGGACTGAGGGAGCTGCTAGCGCCTATGCAGCGTCAATCAGAACACGTTTCACCACGTGGGCTTGATCACCTGAAGCCTAACGTGGTGAGCGCGATGTCAGGTATTTATGTGCAATTGATTGCATATTGGTTGCAGCTGAGATTGATTGGCTGACTTAGCTGTTGCCAGCTAAAATGAGCAGAGCGTATTAGCGGTAAATTTTACAACGTGCAGAGAACGAGAGCTAATCACAGGGGATAACTGAATACATTGTAATGAGTGGAGAGGGAATGATGATGATGAATTTAATAAACAGACACAAAAGTGAGATAATTACCAGAAAATGGTTTTAAACAATGAATGGGGACATACTGAAAAATATTATAAGTAACGCCTTAGAAAAACAATATTGAAAAGGATTTTTATTAAAGAGCTTAAATTAGTATATATTTTTATTAAAGTAAGGAAGAATAATATTGAAAAAGATTATTATTAAAGAAATTAAATTAATATATACGTTTTTTATATCACCGTATTTTATGAGGTAAAAAAGGGGAGAGGTTTTAAGCAATATCAAATTATCTGGTGTGATAAATAGTTGGCTGCTGAATAGTGATAAATTTAAGGTTATCTATTGAATACATAAGTGTAATATGTATGATAAATTTATATAAATAGTAATTGGATAGATAAATAAATAGGTGAGCGCAAGTAAATTGCGCAGAAGATATGCGCAAATGACTGAGATTAAATAAAATAAAAGGTGATTAATTATTGTAGTCTGGTAGGTAGTGCCGATGTTATTGGTGTTAGTGAAAAAAGGGAGGGATATAATTGTATATATTTGTGATGGAATGACGGGCATAGGAGAAAGAGTGTAAATGAAAATGGTGATGTACAAGAAGATTGAAACATAGCGGGAGTACTGAGGGTGACAGCAGTGCAGAGAGAATGGGGAAAGGGAGGGGGAAAAGGGGGAGAGGAGGAAGGGAGAGAAAAAGGAGTGTGAATGTACATATAGGTTTGGAATGAGATCAAGTGTATGGATATGGATTTATGTGATCAATAATGTGAATGTATAGAAGTAAAATCTAACAAGAAAGAGACCAATTAATGACTAATTGTATCATTGGACAGTGATAGGTGTACTGGGTCATGTACTTAAAGTGCGAATACAGCAAATTACATATATGTGCTGACTGTCGGCAAGTGAAACAAAATGTGAGGGTGATGGATGATGCATACAATGAGTGAAAAACCACAATTATAGTGAAAAAAAAAAAAGAGGGCCAAACAACACAGTGAAGATACACCGAGAAAAGTGTAAAAGGCTACAGATTAAAGGATTTGTAGTCTTGTGTCGACATTAGAGAAACCCAAGCAAAATGAATATATGTCTTGAGTTAAGCAGTTTGAGCATATAGCTATACTTCTATATGATAAATAGCAATATTTGCGGTAAAGAAATATACGGCACAGAAAGAAAGGGGAACAAAAAAAGAAATATTAAGGTTTAAATGGTAATGGATGACAGTTTTGGGATTAAACAAAGATACTGTAATTAATGTATTCGTTAAGACCATTATGTGCAAGGGTACCAAGATAGAAAGTCCACTGACTTTCTTTTTTAAGAAGTTCCTTCATGGTGTCTCCACCTCGTATCCCCAGATGTATTCTCTCCAAACAGAAGACACCTATTTTGTGATGTTGTCTGTCATTCCGATGTCGATGAAAATGTCTGGCCACTGTGGTGATCTGTTTCATGTTAGCCAAATCTCTGGATGCATTCCTTATGGTCCCGAAGTGCTCAAGTATCCTATTTTTTAGCATCCTTGTTGTGATCCCTATGTATTTCTTACCACAAGAACAAGTGACACAATACACCACATTGGTTGTTTTGCAATTGAAATATTCATTAATGTGGTGTAGTTTCCCATATTTGTCCGTAACTGACACAGTAGGGGTCACAAGGTTGCAGATTTTACATGTGCCACATGGGAATGTGCCTCGACATATGGGATCTTTCTTGGGTCTTGGAATAAAATGGCTTTTAACTAATGCATCTTTGAGGTTAGGAGATCTCCTCCAACTCATAGATACAGAATCACCTAAATCTTTGGCAAGATCAGGATCAGATTTGAGAATATGCCAATGTTTTTGAATGGCATTTCTCATCTCTCTCCAATTGTTGCAAAAGTCGCCAACAAATCTGGGGGCGCTGTCAACTGATTTTGTTTTGGTTTCAAAGACTAGTTTATCTGTCAAGTGCCATTATGGCTGATCTGGATCTCTTTTGTTTTGGTTTCAAAGACTAGTTTATCTGTCAAGTGCCATTATGGCTGATCTGGATCTCTTAATCAGGCGATTGCTGTAGCCTCGTGCTTTCAAACGTTGTGATAGTTCCAAGCTTGGTTTATCGTATTCATCTTGACTTGAGCAGTTGCGTTTGAGCCTCAGGAATTCGCCTTTCGGAATGTTCCTAACAGTCGGTGGAAAGTGTGAGCAAGAGTTGTGTAGTACACTTAGTTTAGTAGCTGTAGGTTTGCGGACTAGTTTGGTCGCAATCTGGTCATCTTCATTGCGGTATATCCGCAGATCCAGGAAGGAAATGGTGTCTTTACTGAACTCGTAGGTGAATCTCAAATTTAATTAATTGTGGTTTAGACGTGTCATAAACTGTGTAAGTTCTTGTTCTGTTCCGTCCCAGATAAACATGACGTCGTCAATGTATCTCAGCCAAACAATGATTTTCTGGGTCAGGACATCTTCATCATTTTTAAAGACATGTTCCCGCTCCCACCATCCAAGAAAGAGGTTAGCATATGTGGGCGCACAAGCCGCCCCCATAGCTGTGCCTCTAACCTGGAGGTAGAAGCGGTCATTGAAGACGAAATAATTATGATGTAATATAAAAGGCAACAGTTTGAGAATACATTTTTGGAAATCACCCATTCCTTCCATATCCAAGAAATATTTGGTTGCTTGATGACCAAGGGAGTGTCCTATTGACGTATATAAGGACTCAACATCCATACTGACTAATAGTTATTTTTTTCAAGTTCGACATCATGTAGTCTCCTGAGTACGTCAGTTGTATCTTTGACGTAGGAAAGATGATCTGTTACATGTGGTCTGAGATGGACGTCGATAAAGGTGCTTGCATTCTCAGTTAGGCTTTCGCACCCAGACACAATAGGTTCGCCTGGAGGTACCGATACATTTTTGTGCACTTTAGGCAACAAATAGTGTTGGAATTTTGGGGTTCTCTGTGCGTAGGAAGGAGTGTTCAGCTTTCAAGATTGTTCCATTGGCGAATGCTTGATCGATAATGTTGTAATATAGCTCAGTATAGTTGGGGGTGGGATTGAGTAGGAGAGTATGATAGCACTTTGTGTCATTGAGTTGTTTCAGGGCTTCATTGATATACATGTCCTGTGGCCACAGGACAATATTACCGCCCTTATCCGATGGTTTGATGACCAAATTGGTCCAACACTGGATTCCTGTATCGCTCTCTTCTCTCCTACAGTGAGATTGTTGTTACCACTCCATCTATTACGACGATTATGAATATTGTCCATTTCTTTAGACACAAGAGTCATAAAGACTTTGATCTCAGGACTAATCTGCTCAGAAGGTGTAAAAGTAGAACGCTTCTTACAATATGGTCTCTTGGGGGGGTCCACAAATTGAATGTGTGGAATCTTCATCCATTAGTTCTTCAAGAGTGGAGATTGCTTGTAGTTCTTGCGTATTCCAATGCGGACCATTAGTCGAGGAGTCAGATTGATCTAGTTGATCCGATGTTAGGTCCTCGTTTGTATGGAAAAACTTTTTGAGAAGGAGTTTGCGTCCAAATAGCCTAAGGTCGCGCTCCCATCCAAAACGGTTAAGAGATCTTGATGGTGAAAATGAGAGGCCTTTGCTTAGTACATCCGATTGTTCCGTGGTAAGAATGCGATCTGAGAGGTTGATGATGTTAAGAGGATTGGTGTTGGGGGCTAGAGTGGGTACCTCCGGGTTTGATAACGTCTTGGGGACGTGGATTCCCATCTTCGCCTTGCTCTTCCTCTTTTTGCCTCTCCTCATCTTTCTTTTGGTTGCCGGCTTTCCTCTAAAAAAGAAGACTGTCTTTCGGCAGTTTTACCCCGATAATTAGTATTGGGTCTCGTGCCGATTTCAGCAATTTCGTCATTGTCGGATGACTCAATTTCGGATGAACTGTAATGGTCTGGTCTGTTGGTACTAGTATTGGTACGGTTGGTTGATCTCCACTTGTAGATGTTGCCTGAGTCAAAGTCCCTCTTGTCCCTCCCGAATTTAGATTTCTTTCGTTCAATGATGGTCAATTCATAAGTATCAAGATTTTGCTTGATAGTCTCGAACGCTTTTTGGAAGCCGTTGTCCTGTTCCCAGGTTTCTAATTTCTTACCTAGGCTAGTTATTTCTTTGTCGCATTCATCCAAGACCAGGTGATTATGTTTGATAAGAATCCCGATTAGGTCCAGGGAGCATTTGGTTAAAGTGTTTTCCCAGTCGGTTTTTAATGCTTCAGTAGCCAATTCAAAAGCTGGGAATGTACGTGACCTCAGACCTCTGGGAACTATTTTTTGCTTAAAATAATTCTCGAGACTAGTCAAATCCCAATTGACTCGAGTCTGTTTCTGCAATAGTCTTTTTAGTTTTAGGAGGTCATCATCCCAATTGGCTTTTGATCCAGAGTTTGTGGATGACGTAGTAAAAATACCTTCCAAGTCTTCAACCTTACGGCTGGCCGATAATTCTGACAGTAGTTTGAAACCTGACATAGCGCACATCAGTTAGGGCGCACATCAGTTAGGAAAAATGGAAGGAAAAGCAGTATTGTAGGTTTAAGAGAATGTATATATGGGTGAATAAGGGTACACCCAAATCGTAAGAGGAAGTCTGTGCAAACGATACAGAACTGAGAGTACACTCAGATAAATCTGACAGAGATAAGTAGGAGTAGTATCATGCACAGGACAATAAGAGAGTCACAAATAGTTAAAGAACCAACTAGAAAAACTATGTATTTGATGACATACAACAGGTAAGGTACCCATAGACGGTCCGTTCCCGGACCGTCCGTTTTGTACTATGCGATGCGCGCTCCTGCGCATCACATAGTACGGTACAAAAAGTATGTGCTGCACATACTTTTTGTACTAGCTAAACATCGTATCGGATCGCATTGCATGCACTAGGCATGCGATCCGATACGATGCATGCTAATTAAGACCCAAACGGATCCGTTTAACGGACCGTGTATGGGCACCTTCATACCGTTGGAGGTGCCTCCAGGAATCAAGTACTAGTATACTTAAGGAGAAGAGAAATGGTAGTCCACAGAGAGTGGGCAGCCATTCGCAGACAAGGATTCCTTTTTGGAGGCACACTTTTAATTTGTTAGGGATGGTGTACAATGAATAAGTTAAAACTTAACTTTTAATTCCATTTAGTCTAAAATAGTGATAACTATTAATTCATATAAAGCAAAATTAGCCATAAAGAGTTAAATAGTAATTTAAATATTTTGCATATTTTCTTGTGAGCAAGAAATGGCCACTGATAGATGTTCATGTAATGGTATCCAAAACAGTGGCAGTTGGTGGTGTTATTTTAAATAGACATATAGCATAAATTATGCAAATATGATTTTTAAAAAAAAACTATGATAGGATAGCTGATGACAAATCCAGAGTATGTGACTTATCTGTATGTATTTGAAAGTATATTTTTAGTTAAATTTGAGAATATACTACAGAGAGTCACATATAGTATGCCCCTAAATGGTAGTTAGCCGTATGTTATAAGAAACATCTTAGTATGGTAACTAGAGCAGGTATCCTTTAAAAAGATGGAAAAGGCAAGGGAAAAAAAGGGGGGGGGGGAGGTAGTACAGTGAGTTAGAGTCTACTCTTTCTGTTGCCCGCCTTCTTCAAAAAAATGAGTGGAAGGGGGGTGAGAGAAGAGTTAGATACACTGATAGAAAAATGGCCAGTGAGAAGAGGTAAGTGGTGTTAGGTCAGCCCTGATACTGAAGCATTGCAGGGTTGAAATTCGCCACCAGAAAGTCTCTCTCTACACGGAAAGTAGAGATGGAGAAGAGGGGGGGGGGCGCGGGGGAGGCAAAGGTAATATTTCTGACACAGGCTGATGGATCAGCAAGTATAAATGTTTATACTATTAATGTCTGGTAGCAGATTTATAAAAGTGTGTGCTCAGAGTGAAGATATTGAATTCAGTCTATTGTAGCCTATTAACATGGCAATTGGTTGAAAAATCTTCACATGCAACTGAGCAAAAGGACACAGACAAAAAAAAAATTTTTTGTATAAAATGATACATAGGTATTCATGTATCAATAATATATCAATGGTGTTCAGCAACCTTTTAACCTTTAATGTGTGGCTGTAATAAGGTTGTGACTAAATGTTGATAAATCAACAATTAAAGATGTTGATACCGTTACTTTCTAGCAGTAAATTTTATAACAAAGTGTGTCCTTGGTAGAGGTGTTAAATTAAGTCTGTTATTGGTCATTAGTATGACAAGTTTGACTGTAGGAAAAAACAACCTATGTCGCCACTGCACAGAAATCCTCTGCAAGGAAAAACAAATGCATGTATGTGCTCACAGCGTGGGCACCAACAATGGTTTAGTGACAACAATCAATCTGACAATTCCCAACACGAATGTATAACATGAACTGGATCAATAGTCACAGATAGCCACAGAAGCACAGTAGCACAGTAGATTAATTGCCAATCAGCGGTGATAACCAACAAATTTATTTAGAGATGCACCAAAATTATATCTGCTGCTGAAAGTGACATTAATGTATGTAGAAAAATAGTATATATGTTACCTTGTACCCAGAGGAAGAAGGTGGGGAAAGGAGCGGAGCAGAAGGCAGTACTGGGTGCCGGGATCAGTCACCAAGGTCCCGTCTTCAAGGAGCGGATGGGAGATATAGGTGATGAGGCCGGCGTGCTGCTGGAGAAATGTAGCTAGGAGAAAGGTGCAGGGACGAGCGCTGTGAGCTCTCAGCCAGCCAATCAGAGAACGGCCAGTCATTTGACAGGTATTTTAAAATCTAATACCCGCCACTGCGCGTCCCGTCCCGACTCCCGCAGCGCTGCTGATATCTATGATCATCACCGCCCGGCCAGGTCAGCACACCCCGGCGCCGCCAGCTTAGCACTCAGGGACCCGCTGCCTGCCCCACTGCTCCCCTGATAAGAGCACCGTCGCCCCCTGACCCTCACCGCCCGCCCCCGACATGTGATAAATTGCAAGCGATTTATCACATGTCAAATTTGGCTCAAATGCCAAATTGTGTGTGAGCCTCCCGGGCGGCTCACAGGAGCATTGGGTCCGACTTGTCCTAAGGACAAGTCAGCCTAATGTATGGGGGCCTTTACAGCTAGAATCAAATCTTCTACACCAGGGACAGAATTATCCAATTCCTCCCCCTGATACCAGGGCATTTCTGCCCCGCACTCTCCCTCCTCCTCTGAATCATCCAAAACAGGAGGAGAAGAAACAGAGGGTGACATTTAATAGGATGAGAGATTCAGAAATTGAGAGATTTCGTAAGAAATCTCCAGTTTTTTTAACCCCTTCCCAACATTTGACGTACATTTACGTCATGGTCGGGATGTACTTCCCGACACATGGCATAAATGTACGTCATGACTTGTAACTGTAACCGCATTTAGAGACGCGGTGACAGAGGGACGATGTCTGCTGTCCCTGACAGCAGACATCTTCCCTCATTGCCCAGGGGGGGCAGCGATGCCCCCGCCCATCGGCGATCGCTGTGATTGGCTGTTGAACAGCCAATTACAGCGTTTTCTGTGTACCGGCGAATAACGTTCGCCGGTGACACAGGGATCGTTGGTGATTGGTGCTGTTAAGTACAGCACCAATCACCACCGGGTGTAAGGGTGACACTGGTGTCACCCCACCTCACCCCACCTGCCCCCAAAAGGCTGTGATTGGTCCGTCGGAACGACGGACCAATCACAGCCATTACACCACATAGAAAATACCAGAGACAGCTCTGCAGCCGCCATTCCGGTCAGGAACAGCGTGCAGAGCGGTCTCCGTGCCCATCTGTGCCCTATACTTACCTGATCAGCGTTGGTGGCATCCGTGCCAGCTCCTGTGACTTCCTGGTGCTTGTGTTGCTGCTGCTGCAGCAGCAGCAGCGTCATTGTGTCAGAAATTGTGTGATATCATTTTGTATCTGCTGCCCCCCTTTTGTGCTGATCAGTATAAACTAACTGATCAGCACCTTTTTTGGGGTGCAGGTTTTTTTTTTTTATATATACCCTGTCAGGTTGCACCCACAGGTGTGCCTGCTGGCCCTCACTGCTAATCAGTTGCATCACTGATCAGCAGTTGTTTTTTTTTTGGGGGGGTGTTGTGGGCGTTTTTTTTAATTTTTTTTTTTACACCCACTGTGATTTTGTGGGTGTCCTGTGGCCGCAGAGCGCTGATCAGTGACGTACATCACTGATCAGCATTTTTGGCACAGGGTTGATCTATTTTTTTTTTTTTTTTTTATCAAATTACTGTTGCCTTTGACTCATCAGCATTTTTTTTTTATTTTATTTTTTTGGACGGTGCTGTGGAGTCTTTTTTTTTTTAATTTTTTACACCCACGGTGCTTTTGTGGGTGTCCTGTGCCCGCTGAGCGCTGATCAGTGACGTACATCACTGATCAGCATCTGTGCTCAATTTTTGGCGCAGGAGTTTTTTTTTTTCTTTTAACTTACACGTGTTAAAGCACTACATACACACTACATACCCCCTGTGTTGAAATAAAGTTTGTACCCCCCCCCCCTACACTATACACGTGTTGAAACACTACACTTAAAAATAATAAAAATGTCCCAATCATCGCAAAGACTGTTTTCAGCGGAGGAGGCATATGCCCTTCTTGCCTCTGACACTGACACAGCCAGTGAAGTAAGCAATGAATTGGCATTTGTCTTAAGCTCCTCTTCCTCCTCTAGTGATGAGGGACCCCCTCAAAGACAACCCCGTAGAGCAGCTGAGACCCCCCCCCCAATGATTGATCTCGTATGGACCCCACCACCAGACAATTTTCTAGCCCCAGGTTCCTGAGTTTTTGGCCAACCCAGGAATCCAATTTGATAGTACAGGCCTCAAAGAAATTGACTTTCAAAGTCTTTTTCTCTGATGATTTTATAAATTTAAATGGTGGACCAAAGTAATTTATATGCCCAGCAGTTTATTGCCCAAAACCCCACGTCATCATTTGCTAGGTGGACCCCTGTAGATGCAGTAGTGATGATGACGTTTTGGGGTCTGGTGTTACATATGGGCATAGTAAAAAAGCCAGAAATTAGGCAATATTAGAGTACAGATGTTCTGTACAGCACCCCACTTCATCGTATGGCCATGAACCGGACTCGTTTTGAGACGATCCTTAAATTTTTGCATTACAACGATAATGCACAGTGCCCACCCAGAGATGATCCCACCTTTGACCGGCTATTTAAAGTAGGCCGGTCATTGATCATTTCAGCGCCAAATTTGCTGAGATGTACATCCCCCAAAAATTCATTTGTGTAGACGAGTCACTTATACATTTTAAAGGAAGGGTTAAATTCCGCCAGTACCTTCCCAATAAGAGGGCAAGGTATGGCATAAAAATGTATAAGCTGTGCAAAAGTACCTCAGGGTACACCCACAGGTTTAGGGTATATGAAGGGTAGGACACAAGAATTGAACCGCCAGAATGCCCCCCCTTCCTCGTAGGTGTTAGTGGAAAGATTGTCTGGGATTTAGTGCACCCCTTCCTGGATAAGGGTTATCACCTCTATGTGGATAACTTTTACACCAGCATCCCCCTGTTTAAGGCCCTTGGTTCAAGAGGTACAGCAGCTTGCGGTACTGTGCGCAAGAACCAAAGAGGCCTCCCAAAAACGCACATTGCCCAAGTACTGAGAAGGGGTGAAAGCAGGGCACAATCCACCGAAAATATGTTGTTGGTCAAATATAAGGACAAGAGGGATGTCCTTATACTGACAACAATTCACGGAGACAGTACCACCTCCGTCCCTGTACGAGGTACCAGTACCCACACCTCAAAACCTATTTGTATCCTTGATTACAATAAGTACATGGGCGGAGTGGATCTTTCAGATCAGGTACTGAAGCCGTACAGTGCCCTGCGGAAAACAAAAATATGGTATAAGAAGCTGGCCGTGTATATCATCCAGATGGCACTGTATAACGCTTACGTACTATTCCGTTCTACCAGCCAGACGGGGACATTTATGCACTTTCAAGAGGAAGTCATAAAGGGCCTAATATTTGGGAACCAGCAGGCAGAGGTCCCCAGTACTTCTAGTACTGGCCCCCGTATTGTATCAGGGCAGCATTTTCCTAACGAAATCCCCTCCACTGGAAAAAAGGGCAGGACACAAAAAAGGTGCAAAGTTTGCTATAAAAAGGGAATACGAAAGCAAACTATTTTCCACTGTGAAACTTGCCCCGACAAACCCGGCCTATGTATGAAGGAGTGCTTTAAAATATACCACACATCTATGGATTATTAGGTTCATCATTTCACCGTGCTTCGGGGGTCTTGCTAATGCGACATAGCACCCACCATTCATTCCACCAGAATCTGTGCTGCAAAATCCAAATATCACTCCTTCCCTTATGAGTCCTGCCATTTTTTGGTCACATATGAGGCATTTCCGTACTCGGGAGAAATTGGGGCACAGATTTTGGGGTGCTTTGTCTCCTTCATTCCTTGTGAAAATGAAAAATTGAGCCAGAACTGCATTTTTGTGTAAAAAAATGTAATTTTTCATTTTCACAGCCCAGTTGTACCAAAATTGGTGAAACCCCTGGGGGTTTGAAATGTACACTATACCCCTAGATGAATTCCCTGAGGGGTGTAGTTTGCAAAATGGGGTCACTTGTGGGGGGGGTTCCTAACTTTTAGCATCTTATGGTGCCTAGAAACCTACATGGTGCCTAAAAAATAATCTCATAAAAAGGAGGCTCCAAAATCAAGTAGGTGCTCCTTCTATTATGAAGCCTGTGGTTTGGTCAACGTGCACACGAGGGCCACATATAGGATATTTATTAAAACAAAAGAATTGGGGGAATCAATTTTTAGTCACATTTCTCTAGTAAAATCTAATGTGTTCCTTAGAAAAATTTATTAAAATTGAAAATCTGCAAAAAAAAATGAAATTTTCAAATTTCACCTACACTTTGTTTAAATTCCTGTGAAACACCTAAAGTGTTAACAAACTTCCAAAATGCTGTTTTGAATACTGTGAGGGGTGCAGTTTTTGAAATGGCATCATTTATGGGGGTGTCTCACATACAAGTCCCTCAAAGTCACATCAGAACTGAACTGGTCCCAAAAAAAATAAGTGTTAAATTTTCTTGAAAATTTGAGAATTTGCTATTCATATTTTAAGCCTCCTAGTGTCCAAAAAAATTAAAAGGAGGTTGAAATAATGATGGAAACATAAAGTAGACATATGGTCTATGTTAGTTATTAACTATTTTGAGTGGTATGATTATTTGTCTCACAAGCAGAAAATTTAACATTTTGCAAATTGCTAAATTTTCAATTTTTTTACGACATTTTGGTATTTTTCACAAAAAAACACAGACTGTATCGACCCAAATTTACCACTAACTTGAAGTACAATGTGTCACGAGAAAACAATCTCAAAATCACTGGGATAAGTAAAAGCAAAAAAAAGTTATCCCCACTTAAGTGAGACATGTCAGATTTGAAAAAAAGGGCTCTGTCAGGAAGGCAAAAACAGGCTGTGTCGGTAAGGGGTTAAAGCAGCAATCATTTACACGGCAAAATCAAACAGGTTTGGAAGTGTAAATGATTGCCGCTTTAAAAAAAACTTGAGATTTCTTACCAAATCTCTCACTTTCTAATTCTCACCCAATATGTCTAGATGTAACTTCAGGATCCTTAGCAAACTTAAAGCCTAAACTATGTCTTGCACTACCTGCAGAAAAGCTGGACGCCTTTGAGTTAAGGGATATGATCCAGAAGATTGCTGAGAGGATGATGATGGTCTAGGAGACTTTACCATCTCATCCCTCTGACTATTTAACACCTGTACCAAAGCAGTGACTGACCTGCCCAGGGCCGCAGCCCACGCTGGTTCTGGCTGTTCCACTCTCTGAGCCAGTGGACAGCAGCACATACAGGGCAAATATCCCCTTGAGTCATCTGTTCAGGGGTTAATTACAAATCACAAACTCTGCGTGTACTCAATGTGGTAAGGGCTCCCTCCCCCACAGCAGCAGAATGCCTTTCTGTCATGTTTAAACACACAGTGCAAAATGTCAGGCATATAGTACACAGTCAATATATGCCAGCACTTATCTGTCTGCAGCTTTCAGACCCTTTCTGGTCAGCGGGGATGGCGATGCCCAGGAGAAATCCAATACTCTGCAGGATTCCCTTCAGCTCCGCAGTCAGCGTTCCAAAGGCGCTAAAAAACTGAGTAAAAGGAAGAGACCTTTCGTCCCTGCGGGGTCTGTTGCTCACTGGCGCCAACTACCTCCTGCAGCCACTCCTATTATGCAGATTCTCCTCTCCCTAGTGCCTCCCCTCAAGCTGGGATCACTTGGACCCGCCCGCAGGCTCCTTTGACAAGCTTTCTCCGCAGAGATTCAGCTTGGAAACCCTGCAGAAAACGGCGGCCACCATCACGGGGCACCCAACCCCCCGCGGCGAGCCGGTTCAGGGATACCCCAGGGCCTACCTAACTAAGTGTAAAATTAATAAAACACACACCTAGCTACCTTCTTCTGGCTGCTATCGCAGCCCAGCAAAGCACCCACTCCGGTGGGCACCTAACAAACTTGGGATTCTGGGAAGCAGAAGGGAGGATCCTACCTCTCAAAGCTTTTAGCATAGGTGCCTGGCTCCTTCGGACCCTCCTACATCCCAATGTGAAGCTGTGTCACCAGGATAATTGAAAGAGAAATATATAAAGAAATAACTACACACAGCTAGCACCCCCCCAAACCACATGACCACACACCACCAGAGCCCTCCCTCTCCCCATAACCGCACAACACCAGCGTCCCCCTCTCCCCACAACCATGGAATGCCCTTCCACATACAATAAGACTCTACTAGCCTCCAAACGTTCCCTGAAAACTCACCTTCAGGCAAGCCTATAATATTTGGGTACTGCACACATAACCCTCTGAGGCACTTATGTATTATGTAGCTTCCCTTCTGGAGCTGCAACTTGGTGGGACTGCTATGCTATAACTGGCACCTGTCCTTGTGTTTCTCTCCTATGTCCCTATAGATTGTAAGCTTGCAGCAGGGCTCTCCTACCTCCATCTCTGTCTGTTATCCAGTTTGTATTATCACAATCTACAATTGTCAAGCGCAACAAATCTGCTGCGCTATATAAGATGCTGTGGCGCAATCTGCCGCGCTATATAAGAAAATGAAAATATATAATACTGCTAGCACCCCCCTCTCCACATGGCCACATGCCACCAGCGTCCCCTCTCACTGTCACACACTGCCAGCGTCCCCCTCTCACTGTCACTCACACCCCACCAGCATCTCCCTCTCATGGTCTTACACAGAGGCGTAGCTAGGGTGGTTCTGGTGGAGCTTAAGCTCCAGGCGCCGGTTGTTTGTAAGGCGCATCAGTGGTGCAATTTAGTTGAGCACTGTGTAAATCGCGCTATGTGGATGTCAGGCAGCGGCGCGCGAACCTGTGCACAGAGCCGGCCCAGCACTGGCTGCTGAAAACTTACACCTCAGCCAGGGGAGCCCGACCGCAGCAGCAGCGGAAGCCGCATACACCCACGAAGAGGGGTGTGCAGGCGGCAGCGGATGGTATGTATCCCCATACACGGAGCCGCTGGAGCTATGAGCCAGTACTGTAAGTCCTTGGAGAGGGGTGTGAGGGTGGCAGCGGCTGCCCTGACCCCCTTATGCACAGAGGATGGCAGCGGCTGGCCTGACCCCTCTCAGCTGAAGCCAGGAGCCCGCAGCAGCAGCTGCGGCAGTCAGTGACATACACGCTGAGGGGGGAGGCTGGCCTGTCTCTTCTTGCCCTGCAGCCAGCACGGATCACCTCACGATCATCTAGCAGTTCTTCACATGGTACTTTGCCTGCTTGCAGGGGGAAGTTCTCTCTTCCTCTGCCACAGGTAACCACAACAAGTAAAGACAATGCAGGTGTGGTGTGGGAGGATCCGTAATAAATGTGACAGTAGGCATCTGTGTTTATGTGCATGCATATTTTTAAGTGATAGAGGGGAAAGGAGAGTGTGTTTTTAAATGTGCGCGTATTTGGTGAAAAAAAACGTGCGCGTGTGTGTGCATATTCTAACTTGTGACTTAAAATTAATAGGAAACTCATTTGATAGAATGTGAAAAATGTTGCAGAAGTGAGTGGGTAATTTGAATTGGGGGTACTATTGTGGGAACACATGCCTATCTAGCAAGGACCTGTCCCTTTTTGGTTTATGACAGTCCCGTGCGCACTGTCCCTATTCTCTTGTTGGCATCCTTTGCTTAAATTTTCATGCTGATATTTGTGTGTTTATATAAATATATATGGGGGGGGCGCCGTGACATGGGGGGGGGGCGCCGTGACATGAGCTTGCTCCGGGTGCCCTGGCTGCACCCTACGCCTCTGGTCTTACACATCAGCGCCCCCATCACCCACAATGTCCCTCACCCCCAGTAACTGCAAAATAACACAACACTTACACTACACTACATCACAGGTAAGTGAACAAGAAACAATAACCAGATACTTGTACTACTCTCATGCCCCTTTCCCACTGCAGCTAAAAAACGGTAAATTGATGATTTTCAGCGCAATTTACTGTTTAAAGGCTGCAGTGGGAAAGTGCCAGAGTTGAAATACCGTTTAAAGCTAAATGGTATTTCAACATGTTAAAATAACGTTTAAGAGGCAGTGGGAATGCCTCTTAAACTTTATTTAGCCTCCAGGCAGTCCCAGTGCCTGATGAGACCTAGTAGTTCTCACTTGTGTAATGAGTTCACGTGCATAATAAAGAGCAGCTCATTACATATGTGCATATGTAATGAGCGGCTCATTATTATGCACATGCACTCACTACATATGCGCAAAGTGAGAACTACTAGTTCTCATCAGGCACTGGGACTGCCTGTACCCTGCATGGACCCCCGCTGCCTCCCCACTGCCCTGCATCCCCGTGCAGGTAAGTACAAGGGGAGGGGAGGTGGCGGCACAGGGCAGGTATGGGGGGTTAGGCACTCTTTGCACTTGGGGGTGGGGGGGGGGGGGATTAGGCACTCTACATTTTACTGCAATGGGAATGGTACTTAATAGGTATTTAAAACGGTAATCTGCTGCAGTGGGAATGCTAATACCATTTTAAATACCATTTAAGATTACCAGTACTTTAAACTGGTCTGCAGTGGGAAAGCAGCATCAGTGTTATACTCCATTATTATCACATTATAGGACCACTTCTATAAATAAAATAAATCTTTGGGCAGAAATACCTGTTGTAATCACAAAGCTGCACACTCACCTTACTGCTCCACTACACCCTCTCCCTGCCTCACCTTTATAGGAGGCAGGTGTCACTCATCAGCTTATTAATCCTTCCCTCCCTACAGCCCCAGCCGGGGGACTTTGACTTATTAACCCTTCCCTCCCCACAGCCCCAGCCAGGGGACGGTGGATTATTAACCCTTCCGTCCCCAAAGCCAGGGGACATCTGCTTATTAACCCTTCCCTCCCCACAGCCCCAGCTGGAGGACGTCGGCTTATTAACCCTTCCCTCCCCTCAGCTCTGAGCCGCTCAGCGATGATATGTAATTGATATAATATGTAAGATTAAGCTGCTCAAATATCAGCACGGATTTGTGATGACTTCCATAAACCATCGATGGTATAGGAACTTCCATCGTTGAACATGTTGGACAATGTGCAATCACTAATGTATGGTGGTGCCAATATCATACAATTCTTCCCCTGCTAGAGATCAGCTAATCATTGGGGAATATCTGTAGGGTACAACTGGGTACACACCTACAGATTATCTGTCCAATCTGGCAATGAATGGGGGCATATACCAATCAGCCACTCGCTCCCAAACGCCGGAAATAGACAACAACCCATTGTTATGATAAATGGATTTCCTTTTGGAGTGCCCAGGCTTTAAGGACAAATGTTCCATTCTCTTATGCTCCCATACATTGGCAGATGTCTGTTCCCACCAGACAGGTTGGCCAGCTATATCTTAAGGTGCGTACACAGCCACAAGGGGCCCACACACAGTGCATCGCATCACAGCGATGAGCGAGCCCACGTAGTCCATATTGCAAGGCTACATAGTATAAGTGGGCAGGGATTTCTGTATTAGATTGCATGTACCCTGTAATAGACTACTGCATAACTCAGAACATGGGGTGGGGGGTGGGGTATAGCGCACCAACAGTGGGGATTCCGACAATCATTAGTCCGACGCCATGACTTAAGACAGTGGGGTGAGCAAAACAAAGCATCTTGCAGGCTCACTATTTTATTGTCAGTCTATGGGGTCGCGTACCTCCCAACTGTCCTGCTTACCGTGGGAAGGTCCCGGTTTTCGGGGACGTTCCCGCATCCTGCCATTGTCCCGCGTGGGGGGGGGGGGCAGTTGGGAGTCCCCCCCAGCCTGAAAAGAATAGATGCTGTGCGCATGCGCACAACTTCTTTTCAGCGCCGCAGAGCAGCGGAAAACAGGGGCGCGGCCTTAGGACGTGTCATCCAGTGAGGTCATGCCCCCTTTTCAAAGGCAACGCCCCATTTCAGGAGCCCGCGCAGGAGTCCCGACCTCCACCGGGGAGAAGTTGGGAGGTATGGGGTTTTGGACCCCCATGAGGGAGAATAGCCCTTGCCAGTCACAACCCCGACTGTCGGGGTGTTAACAGTCGGGATTCTGCTGGCGCGCTTGTGCAGGGGAGGTACAGCTGGCGCACTTGTGTGGGGGAGGTACAGCTGACATGCTTGTGCAGGGGAGGTACAGCTGGCGTGCTTGTGCGGGGGAGGTACAGCTGGCGCGCTTGTGTAGGGGGGAGGGTTACAGCTGGTGCGCTGCTTCGGGAGAGTCCATGCACAGGTCCCAATTAATGTATGATTGCCATCACCTATGCGGAGCAGGGAGCACAGCTTTGTGTCCCTCCTGGAGAGTGTGACGTTGGGAGGTATGTATGCCATCATGCGGTAGGTGGCACATCCTCCTCCGGGCACATGCTGCAGGGCGCCACCTAGCTTCTACTATCCATGGTTACATGCCTCTGAGGCACCATTCCAAGCACTGAGGCACTTGTCTGCAGCTTTAATATAATTATCCAGCCGCGCTCGTCATCATCCCACTAGCAGCAGCGTCACCCTCCCACAGGGAAACTACACCTCCCAGAATGCACTGCGGCAGCCGGCAGCTGCTTCCGGTGCGGTTACCCAGGTAACGGGCAGTGTACACACGCGGCGCTGTTGTGATCAGGGCAGGAGGTCAGATACAGGTGCAGTATATATGTGCTGCTCATATACTGTGTGTCTTCCTTATATACTGCTCTATATATATCTGTAATATATACCAGGGTTGCCTACCTGACCATCTCCTTCAGGGGGGAAATGCTCTGTTCCTGGACTTCCCTGGTAATGTATTCCCAGGTGACGGCAATCATACATTACCAGGGAAGTCCAGGACAGAGCATTTTCTCCCTGAAGGAGAGGGTCAGGTAGGCAACCCTGATATATACTATATATCCTTATACTGCTGTATATATCCCTATTATATACTATATATTCTTATACTACTGTATATATCCCTGTTATATACTATATATCCTTATACTGCTGTATATATCCCCATTATATACTATATATCATACTGCAGTATAAATCGCTATTATATACCGTATATCCTTATACTGCTGTGTATATCCCTATTATATACTATATATATATAAATATATACTTAATATATATATATATATATATACTCATACTGCTGTGTGTGTGTGTGTGTGTGTGTATATATATATATATATATATATATATATATATATATATATATATATATGTATATATACACCTCCCAACATGACCCTCTCCAGGAGGGACACATTGCTCTGCTTCTGGACTTCCCTTTTCATTTATGATTGCCATTACCTGTGTTTAGGCACCAATGTTATTAATTAACCTGTTCATAACAGGTGATAGCAATCATAAATGAAGAGTCAAGTCCAGAAACAGAGCAATGTGTCCCTCCTGGAGAGGGTCATGTTGGGAGGTATGTATAATAATATACCCTGTCAGGTAAGCGCTCTATTTAAAGCTTTTATCATGCATTGTATACTTGTTTCAACTTGCATGTCATGTCCTGAAGAAAATGGCTATATGTCATTGAAACGTTGACTGCACTGACATGGTTATGTCGACTTTTGCTACATAAAAATCTTTTTCATTTGAAAAATTCCTCGGAGTGACGCCAGTTTTTTCCATACTATTGTCCATCTGTGGATGGCACCCGGGGTACCTTACCATCGCTATTAAGGAGTGCCGGCTCGCACAGCCTTGTATACACCAGGATCACCACGGTGATTCAACCGGAGCAAGGCACCCATTTTTCGCATTATTGCGCACAGACCCGACTTGAAGAGCCAGTGGTTCTCAGCATGGAGAGTTCTTCTCAACCCTCGGCAGGCTGCCGCACCATGCCAGCCACGGGTTTGCTACACAGTTTTCAACGCATCGCAGGCAGAGCAGATACTGTTTGATGACACTGACGAGGATTTGACTCCGGACACATCACTGGAGGACATTATGAATCAGTTGAATCAACTCAAAAAGAGGGAGGTTGATTACCTCTTACATGGATCGTCTCTTTCAAAATATTACCGGCAGCACATGATCCCGCGGGGATTCCGAATTAGAAATATCCCCACTATAGGCAGGTTTAACCCGGATTTTTTTAGTAATAGAGGAATCAAAGAGGGAGCTGGTATCAGTAAAAGAGAAAATTGACAAATTGGAGGCACTTCACCAGGTCCCGGTGATACAAACCACGAATCCCGATTGGCAACGCAATCTAACCACTAAGGTGGAGAATTATAGAAAAGAACTACTGAAGTTCAAGGCCAGTAAGTTCACCACGGTGACTCGGGACTACGATGACAATAAAGTATATAGGTGGCTCATGGGGGGTGAACCAGCACCACAAAATTATAACAAGCCGTGCCCCTACGGATACCACCGCAGAAGAGAAAACCGGGCAAGGGACACGGTGACCTCCAATTCGAACAGTGACTTTCGGGTACAAGAGTCCGATGACACCTCCCGTAGGACGGATGTCCCTTTAGAGCAACCTACTACAACAAGCCAAAAAAGTCGGCCACCCGCAGGAGCGGCCAAAATCAGAGGGCAAAGAGAACTCAAGGCCCTGCTGAGGAGCTAATTTACAACCTGTCCTCGCACATTCTGAAACCAGCTGAGATCTCTGTCCTCAAAAAAGGCTTATCAATTATTCCTACAAATTCCCACAATAAGTTGCAGTGGCAGATCGATCGCCACAGATTTGATCGCCACCTCTGTTTGAAAGAACACTACCAAGGTTCTAAATCCACAGTATCAACTGATCCAGTTCAAAAATTCATCCAGTCCAGAAGCAACTCCAAATTTGATCCGACATCTTCCAACACCTCCATCCCGACTTTTTCGCGTCTGGTAGATGCTTCTGTAACCAAATACAATTCCGCCATTAAAAACACGCATTACAACCTAACGCGGGAGGAACGAGATGCCCTCAATGATTTGGCGGGTTACCGTCATATAATTATCCAGTCAGCAGACAAAGGGGGAGCGATAGTTGTTCAAGATTTGAGCGACTATAAAGCTGAAATCGAACATCAACTCAGCGACACACAAGTTTATGACCGACTAGATGCGGATCCTACTAACATTTACAAGAGAGAACTGGACGCCTTGCTACTTGAAGCCACCCAGAACCAACTCATCCATAAAGATCTTTGCAAAGCCCTCACACAGCAGTCTCCGGTCATTCCCATCATTTACACAGTACCAAAATTACATAAAAATCCCACCAAGCCACCGGGGCGCCCGATTATTTCGGCAAACAATTCATTATTTCAGCCTGTTTCAAAATTTCTGGATACCCTGCTCCAACCATATGTTCAACAGCAGCCCACTTACATTAAGGACACCACCGACTTTTTACTCCGACTACAAGAGATTTCACACGTTCCAGACAACACGGTGCTGGTAACACTGGACGTGTGTAGTTTGTATACTGCCATCCCGCAGACAGCAGGAGTGGCAGCGGTGGCAGAATTCCTTTGCACCAATAACATCAGTGATTTGGATCATAGTTTATTTGTGAGGCTATTGACATTAACTTTAGAACACAATTATTTTCTATTCAATGGTGCCATGTACCAGCAAAAAACGGGGTGCGCTATGGGGAGCCCGGTGGCGCCGAGTTTCGCGAACATTTTTATGTTCGCGGAAGAGAATAACAAGTTCTTAAGGGTGAACCATATTTCTAAACATCTGTTGATGTACTGTCGTTTCATCGATGATTTATTCTGCTTGTGGACAGGGCCAACAGCTGTTCTGGAAGAGCATATTCAGGCCATTAACAACAGTAACAGCCCCATAAAGTACACGTATAGCATCCAACGGGAATCGATTGAGTATCTGGATGTGCGGGTCTCTCTGCACAATGGACAGCTACAAACCACGGTCTATTCAAAACCCACCGACCGTAACACTCTGTTGTTGGGGTCCAGCCACCACCCCAACCCTCTGAAAAAAGGCCTCCCTAAATCCCAACTAATGCGAGTAGCCAGGATATCCAGCACGCATGAGGCAGCTGTGGATAGTACCAATACAGTAGTGGATAAATTTGCACATAGAGGGTACAACCTCAAACAACTGCGCAACCTTCAAAAGGAAGTTTTGGCCATTCCACGGGAGGAGCTGCTAAAACCTAAAACCCGTCACCAACAGGACGTGTTACCATGGAAACAGCAGTTCTCAATGTCCAGCCCTGTTGTGTAAAGGGCAACAACAGCTTTGTGGCCCATCGTTAATACCGATGCATCGTTGCCAGGATTACAAAATATAAGACCAATGGCTTGTTATACATGAGGCCGCAACATTAAGGACAGAGTGGTCCACACGGACATAACAGGTTTTGACATACCCCAGCCTCCATCCAATTTTCTAACCAGACCCCCAGGATGCTACAGGTGTCTTAGCTGCACGACCTGCAAAAATATGGTGGTGTGCAAGGCATTCAACCATCCAATTAATCACACCAGCATCTCCATTAAACATGTGCTAACCTGTCTAATGACCCACGTCATATATCTCCTATATTGCCCCTGCCGTTTGCACTACGTGGGCAAGACCATCCGCACTATTCGTGAGAGGATGGCCTTGCCCCGCTCTGCTATTGGAAATGCTATCAAAACCAAATCTGCAGATCAGCCAGTGGCCAGGCATTTCCTGGAGGCTGGCCATTCCATCGGAGATTTAAAATTCATTCTGATTGATCACGTCCCCCCACTGCGTAGAGGGGGTGATCGTGATGGGGCACTCCTCAAATTGGAGTCTAGATGGATATTTAGGCTACAGACCAGCAAACCGTTGGGACTTAATGAGAGGTTCAATTGGAGTGTGTTATATTGAACATTCATTTGTCACGCTGTTGTCACATATGTGCCTTGTTTATGTCATATTGCGGTGCTAACAACACGAGGTTGGCACCTAATTATCACTTATTCATTCAATACATGTTTTTTACGTATAGCTCTGCTGAGATCTGCTGGATGACGTCCGGCGGCTGGGGACGTTAGCTTGGTGTGTTTCCCGGACAACGGGAGCCGGAAGCAGACGTCAGCACACCGGAACACCCCGTGTTGGGGGAGGGACGGCATGCACCCGGCCGCCGGGCGGACCCTGTCAGGTAAGCGCTCTATTTAAAGCTTGTATCATGCATTGTATACTTGTTTCATCTTGCATGTCATGTCCTGAAGAAAATGGCTATATGTCATTGAAACGTCGACTGCACTGACATGCTTATGTCGACTTTTGCTACATAAAAATCTTTTTCATTTGAAAAATTCCTCGGAGTGACGCCAGTTTTTTCCATACTATTGTCCATCTGTGGATGGCACCCGGGATATATATATATATATATATATATATATATCAGGATGAAGATAGTGCCGAATAAAGCACTGAAACGTTGACACGTCGACATGTCCTGTCGTCTTTTTTGATTTATGAAAGAACCGAGTGCTGCACCTCTCTACCCTACATTGTGCTTATCTTAAGCTGTGGGAGCAGCGGTGGAAGTTATCTACAAACATTGGGAGTGCCGATCCTGCACTATCTATCTATCTATCTATCTATCTATCTATATATATATATATATATATATATATATATATATATATATATATACTGCTGTATATATCCTTATACCACTGTATATATCGCTATTATATACTATATATCCTTATATCGCTGTATATATCTCTATTATATACTATATATACTTATAGTGCTGTATATATCTCTATTATATATTATAGTTCTCTATCGTCCATCCTGGTTGCACAGCTCAACCATGGGATGTAGTTGGGAGTCCGTCCCCCTGTAGTCTGTGAATAGATGCTGTGCGCATGCGCACAGCATCTATTCTTGCAGGCAGAGGGGCTGGGGGCTGGCCAGCAGCTCACAGAGCTGCTGGGCATGCCCCCACCGCGGCGAAAACGGGGCGTGGCCTCGCGGTTGCGCCGTGAGTATAGGCCAAGCCCCCTTTCCGGCAGGCCACATCCCCCAAAATTCGCTGCGCGCCTTCAGCGCGCACACCGTCCCGGCGCGCCAATCCCATATGTTGGGAGGTATGAATCTGCTCTCTGCTAGAGAGGGGTCATGGATGGCGGAACCCTGTTATGGGGCTGCCATTTAAAAAGGGATTACCAGCGCACTCCATACTGAGATGGAGGACAAACTGGTTACAAGAGATGAAAGGAGTGATTTTTTTTTTTTTATCATCTGCAAACTACAGTGTGAGATTCCTCTGGGCAGCGCCTGACATTTTTGCACTGTGATTGCTTGTAATGACAGAAAGATGTAATTCTGCTGGGGTGAAGGAGGGAAAGGCTGCCATGTTAATTGACTGCAGGTTTTGTGGGGTCAAGTTACCCAGTGAACAGATGGACCAGGGGGATTTGTGCCCTGCATGCAATGCTGTTCCCAGTGGGGCTCAGGTTCAGAGGGCAGAGCAGTCAGAGCCTGCATGGGCGGCTGCCCTAGGCAGATCAATAGCTGACCTGGTGCAGGCCCTTAACAGACAGAGGGATGATCTTTCTAGTTCACCTAGATCTGGGGTAGCCAACCCCATACCTCCCAACTTTTGTAGTTGGGAGGTCGGGACGTTTGCGCAGTGAAAAGGGGGCGTGACCTCGCGAAAAGGGGGGGCGGCCTCGCGGGATGATGCGAACTCTGGCCACGCCCCGTTTTCGCCACTGCATGCACACAGCGTCTATTCTTGGGAGGCTAGGGGGGCTCCCAACTGCCCCCCCCCACACCGGGACAATGGCGGCCCCGGGTGGGACGCTGGAACGTCCTCGAATATCGTGACGTTCCCGCGGTAAGCGGGACAGTTGGGAGTTATGCAACCCTAGTCCTCGAGAGCTACCAACAGTGCATGTTTTGCAGGTCTCCTCACAGAATCACAAGTGAGCTAATTGGCTACATCTGTGTATCTTTTAAAATGTGTCAGTGATTAATGAGTGCAGCTGTGCAGCAGCTAGGTTGTCTGGAAAATGTGAACTGTTGGTAGCTCTCGAGGGCTAGGGTTGGCTACCACTGACCTAGGTTATTGTCTACCCCTCAGTCTCATGTGAGCTCCCCTCCACCCTCTCAGGGAGATCCTGCACTTTTACAGGTTATGCAGCACACAGCACATGGTGTGCATAAAATTAGTGAGTTCATGGAACAATTTCTTAAGGTACCATCAGTTACCTCTATCAGACACCCTTTTTCTGAGCCAACTCTCCTTAATTTAGATTCAGAGGAAGAGAGTGAATGTGCTGCAGATACTGTTTGGGGACAACAGGAGGTTGTGGATACCTCTACCCCAGGTGTGGAGCATTTGATTTTGGCCGTACGCCAGGCTTTGAATTTGTCTAAAGGTGCGTACAGACTGGCATTTATTGCTGGCAATATGGTTGCTAAGCGACCATATTGCCAGCAATTGGAGTGTGCACCGGCAATAAATCGCCAGGTGCGCGCTCCCGTTTTTAGCCCCCTTATGATCGCTGGTCGCAAGAGCTTGCTCCTGCAACCAGCTGATTCCCTCGCCGGCTCCCCCAGCAGAGGTTCCCTTTCATCAGCGACCATCTCTGGTCGCTGATGAAAAGGAGACACTGAGCAATATATCTCCCCCGTGTGTACACAGCTTAAGATTGACACTGTCCAGCAAGAAGGTGTGTTTAAAAGGCAACGTAAGTCTGTGGTCACCTTTCCTACTGACAAGAGCATGTCAGATCTTCTAGGGGAGGCGTGGAAGACTCCGGATAAAAAAGTTGTTATGCCCAAGAGGTTTGATACTTTATACTAGGGTTACCAACTCATCCCTTTAATTTGGGACACACATTAATTACACAGTTTAAAACCAGGTGTAATGGAGTCTTGAAGTGTGGCAGTTTAAAACCAGGTGAAAGCCAGCCACAGAACCTGTGTAATTAATATGTGTCCCGAATTAAAGGGATGAGTTGGTAACCCTACTTTATACCCTATGCCAGAGGAGCATATAAAGTTATGGGAATGAGTGCTTTCGGTGGATGCAACTGTAGCCCTTCTGTCTAAGACCACTGCTCTTCCTGTACAGGGAGCAGCTTTTAATGATCCAATTGACAAAATTGGCCTGGGTCTCTAGCGCCATGATGGTATGGGCAGATACGTTGTGTTCTTAGCTCAGGCGTCCATTTCTGTCACAGCTAGGAGAGCCCTTTGACTCAAAGCCTGCGAGGCAGATAGGGATTCCAAGAAATCACTTGAGGCCTTAGCGTTTAAAAGTGAGATCCTTTTTTGCCCTGAATTGGAGGCCTTGATTAAGCAGGCCACAGGAGGAAATAATTCCTTTCTGCCTGGGCCATCTTCTAAGCAGGACAGTCCTCGCTTTGGTGCATTTCCGCCCTCCTTTTGTTCCTCCTTTCAGGGTGTGGGGTGTGGGGGGGGGGGGTGTCTGGTAGCGGTCAGGCAGGTAGGGGAAAGTTTCCCTCAAATAGGGGAAAGTCTTTCAGACCCATCCTGAATCTGAAATCCCTGAACAAACATTTGCGGGTGGATCATAGACGTTCAGGATGCATATCTTCACGTTCCTATAATGAAGGAACATCAATCTCTGCTTCGTTTTGCAGTGGGTTCACGGGATTGGCAGTTCCAGGCTCTCCCCTTTGGACTGGCAACAGCTCCATGAGTGTTCACCAAAGTTGATGGCTGTCATGGCAGCGTCACGCAGGTTAAAGGGAATTGTGATCATTCCTTACTTGGACGACTTCCTGTTCAAGGAAGAGTCGGAGGAGTTGCTACAGAAGCATATCTGTGTGGCGATCAGTTTCTTCCAAGATCACGGGTGGATCCTGAATTTCAGGAATTCACACCTGGTCCCGTCCCAGAGATTGCAGTTTTTAGGGGTAGTCCTGTAGTGTTCATTCTAGCACCCGCTATCTTTGAAAACCCATGTAGTTCCTCTTCCCTGCCTGGGGTGTCGCTGTCTACTGTAATGCTTCCAGCAGAGTGTGGTCTGTATATCAACACTGATATACACTGATTTAAGTTCCAGCATAGTGGGTTGGGGGATTATAGCAATTGAGGGGATGGAGGGTCCCAGAGATAGCTATTAAGGTATTGGACCCCAAGTTTTCTGTTACCAGCCCTGCTTCCAGGTACCGGCCTGCTGCCACTACCCTGCTGCCGCCACCCCCACCCTGCTGTAAGTTATTGGGAGGGAAATGCCTGCGCATTAATGGGTAGGGGGAGTGTGAAGGAAATGCCTGCCCTAGATTTGGGGGGGGGGGGGGTAATGCTTGCACAGTAATGGGGGGGGGGTTTCCCACTCAGGCCCTAAAAAATCCTTGAGTGAACACTATGGCAGTGATTGCAAAATGCTCGCAATAAAGCAGTGAGGGACCCCATTTTTTAAATTAAGCTGGTCCTGCAGGACGAGCTGCAGCAGCCAATAAAAATCACCAGCTCCGCCCCAACCAATTACCACAGGCAGCAATTTATTCTCATTCACTGCCTGAGACGTCTCACCTCTGCCCTTCCTTCCCTGTCCTGCACCATCCTGATGCAGACTCTGGACACTAAAGGTGCCCACACACTAGAACGATTTTTGGGCCGATTTTCGATAAATCGACCAATATATCGTCCGATGTTTACCGATAATCGGCCGATATCGGTCCGATGCGCGCTTCCGTGGATCTTTAGCTGAATCTTCTGATCTTACGTGCTGCACGAAAGATCAGAAGATTTAACAAAAGATCCATAGGAACGCACACGGGATCTTAAGAAAAATGTTTGGTAAAGATGTACGCTTGCCTGAAATCTTTTGTCCAGGACAGGCAAAAGATTTCAAGGCTAATTTATGTGCACATCTTACGATCGCAGATCTTTCTAGTGTGTGGGCACCTTAAGTCCCCGCAGAGCAGCCGCTCCCCTGGCTCTCCGGCTACCTGAGCCTGTACAGCAAGGTAGGTAGCGGCACCATCCGTGACACTAGGGCACAAGGGGGCACAGGTGACACTAAGACACACAACAGGGCATTGACCTGTAGGATGCAAGAGAGAGCATGTACTACACTTGCTCAAAAAACACACTAGGACACAAGTGTGTGGGTAACAGTAGAACACAATAGGGCACAGGTGACATAAAGGGACATGGGCAACACTAGAGGGCATGGGTGAGCGCAAGACGGCATGGGGAACACTAGGATGCAGAAGGCAAAGGGCGACACTAAGATGCAAGAGGGCATGCGGCAGCCCAGAGACCTGGGCTTAAAACATTAGGCAGCATTGCATTCCCTAGAAACCTATGGGAGATGCTGCTGGCGCCAGGTCATGAGGGATCGCAGCAGGAATCAGAGATTCCTGCTTTGGTCCCTCCTGATACATTTGAGTGATACTTAATATTTGAGGCTAACCCGTTTTTGGGGATATAGCTGCAAATATTATATGATAAATGGGCCCACTTTTTGTACCATTTGAGGCATTGTGCGCTCCCGTGCATTGCACGGTACAAAAAGTATGTGCAGCATGCTGTAGCGCATCGCACATGTATGAGCACCTTAGTTTTTCTGGCTTCTACAATTTCATCCTGGCTCCTAGATTTAAAAAAAATTGTCAAGCCCTGTGTTACGTCAAGGTCTGTTCTTCCATCTGGACCTAGCTCGGCTAAATTTGACAGCGTGGCTTTTGAAACCTCACTGCTTAGAAAGAAGGGATTTTCAGATGCATGGATCCAGACGAGGCTAAAGGTGCCGATAGACGGTCCGTTCCCGGATCGTCTGTTCTGTACTACGAGATGCGCGGTCCCGCGCATCTCAACGTACGGTACAAAAAGTATGTGCTGCACATACTTTTTGTACTAGCTGTTCATCGCATCGCATTGCATGCACAATGCATGCGATGCGTACTGTTTAAGTCCCGAACGGATCCGTTAAACGGACCGTGTATGGGCAACTTTAAGGCTAGGAAGCTTGTGTTTTCGGCTAATTACAATAGGGTCTGGAAGATTTATATACGATGATGTGAGAAACAGAAAGTTCACACTTCCAGATTTTAATCGGCTAGATTGTTGGACTTTCTACAGGATGGCTTTTCAGCGGGGTTGAGTCTTCAGTCTCTGAAGGTGCAACTTTCCGCATTCTCCATTTTCTTTCAAAAGATGGTGGTTCTTTTACAGGAAGTTCAATGTTTCCTTCAGGGGGTGGTGCATATCAGGCCCCCTCATTGTTAGCCAGTAGCTCCGTGGGATTTATCCCTGGTGCTTTGGTGTTGCAAAAGCCTCCCTTTTAGCCTTTTGCGCTTGGCGGATCTAAAATTAATGTCATGGAAGTTTGCTTTCCTTCTGGCTATTGCCTCAGCCAGGAGAGTTTCAGAATTGGGGCTTTGTCCTGTAAGCCTCCATTCCTAATTTTTCATGATGATAGGGCTGTGCTTCGTATGGTTCCTAAGTTTTTTACCAAAGGTGATCTCTGATTTTCATTTGAACCAGGAGATTGTGCTTCCAGTGTTTTGCCCTCCTGAGGAGACCAGAAACAGGGACAAGTTGATTCGTCTAGATGTGGTTTGAGCTCTGGGTATTTATATACAGAGTGAAATCTTTTTGCAAGACCGATTTTTTTGCTGGTTCTCTATGATGTTCATAAGAGAGGATGGCAGGCCTCTAAACAGACTATTGCTAGATGGTTGAGGTCGGTTATTGCCTTTGCCTACACCAAGGTTAGTCATCCAGTTCCTGCAAGGGTGAATGCCCATACCACGAGGTCTGTTACCTCCTCTTGGGCTGTGCGTCACAGGGCTTCAGCAGAGCAGTTGTGCAGGGCTGCCACCAATTTATATCGGTTGCATGAGTTTGCATCAGAGGACGCTTCATTTGGGCAAGCAGTTCTACGTGCTACAGAACTGAGCATACCGTCGCCAAAGTACCGGCTCTTGAACGTCCCATGGTTGAGCTGTGTCACCAGGATGGACTCCGAGAAAGGTATTCGAACAGTAAGTTCTTACAAAAATCCCTATATACTGTATATGTGTGTGTGTGTGTGTGTGTGTGTGTGTGTGTGTGTGTGTGTATATATATATATATATATATATATATATATATATATATATATATATATATGGGACATACTTACAGAAAGTCCACACTATACGGGTCCACCGATAGACTATCTCCTCTTACTCATGAATATCATCTTGCATAAAAACTACTACTTCTTGTTTAATAACGCTTTCTTCCTACAGTTATCTGGGACCGCTATGGGGTCAAATATGGCCCCAGCATATGCAAATCTTTTCATGTATAGTTATGAAAGGGTACATATCATGTCTGACCCCATTTATTCTAGGTTAATTAAGTTTTACACCAGGTATATTGATGACCTGTTTTTGGTCTGGTCTGGTAGTCAAAATCAACTAAATGAATTTATATAGCAATTGAACAAACTTCCAGGGCGCATTCGATTTACCTGTAATAGTCATCCGATAACGATGGACTTCCTTGATGTAACAGTGACTGTAACACCTGATAAATATGCTACAAAGTGTTCACAAAGAAAACTGATCAAAACACCCTTTTGGCCTACACCAGTTTTCATCCACTACCACTTAAAAAGGGCCTGCCTTTCTCACAATTAGTTCGAGTGGCACGAATCACTTCGGAGAGAGAGGATCTACAAAGGGACCTACAAAAGATGGCACACAGATTTTTAGATTGTGGCTACGACCGGAATAAAGTTAAGATGACGGTAGACAGATGCCTTGAGCTTGACAGAGAGATGTTGCTAACCACCTCTAAAACCAAAACCCTGGACAGGGTAGTATTTCCAAGCACTTACTCCACAATGTCTAGCACAATCAAGACCGCTATCTTGGAGCATTGGCACATTATTAGTTCGGACCCTATGATTGGGCCGGACTGTCAAAGATTGCCATTATTCAGCTACAAGCGTAGTTCCAACATCAAGCAGAGAGTGACATATTCGGACATCAGTCCATCTGCAAATACTAACAAATCTTGGCTCCAAAGGAGTATTGGTGCATTCAAATGCACTGGATGTGCAAATTGTCCATTCCTGAAAGTAGGCACACATTTCACCCATCCCAAAACAG